>NC_091286.1:474274309-475474309 GCF_032444005.1 Ranitomeya imitator
AAAAACAAACAAACAATTGCGCCATTTTCCGATACACGTAGCGTCTCCATTTTACATGATCTGGGGTCGGGTGAGGGCTTAATTTTTGCGTGCCGAGCTGGCGTTTGTAATGATAGCATTTTGGTGCAGATATGTTCTTTTGATCGCCCGTTATTGCATTTTAATGCAATGTCGCGGTGACCAAAAAAACGTAATTCTGGCGTTTCTAATTTTTTTTCTCGCTACACTGTTTAGCGATCAGGTCAATCCTTTTTTTATTGATAGATCTGGTGATTCTGAACGCGGCGATACCAAATATGTGTATGTTTGATTTTTTTTTTTTTTTATTGATTTATTTTGAATGGGGCGAAAGGGGGGTGATTTAAACTTTTATATATTTTTTTTTTCACTTTTTTTTACTTTTTTTTACTTTTGCCATGCTTCAATAGCCTCCATGGGAGGCTAGAAGCTGGCACCACTCGATCTGCTCTGCTACATAGCAGCGATCATCAGATCGCTGCTATGCAGCAGAAATGCAGGTGTGCTATGAGCGTCGACCACAGGGGGGTGCTCACAGCAGGCCGGCATCAGTAACCATAGATGTCTCAAGGACCTCTATGGTTACCATTCTGATGCATCGCTGACCCCCAATCATGTGATGGGGTTGGCCATGCGCTCATTTCCGGCCGCCCAGCTGGAAACGCCGATTAAATGCCGCTGTCAGCGTTTGACAGCAGCACTTAACTAGTTAATAGCGGCGGGTGAATTGCTATTTCACCCGCCACAATTGTGGGTACATGTCAGCTGTTCAAAACAGCTGACATGTCCCTGCTTTGATGCGGGCTCACCGCCGGAGCCCGCATTAAAGCGGGGGTTCTGACATCAGACGTACTATCCTGTCCGAGGTCAGAAAGAGGTTAAAGGTAAATAACACTTACAAGTAAGTCAGTGAGATTGATCCCTGCCACCCCAACGCACGTTTCATGGCAACTTCTTCAGGAGCCATCTGGCTAAGGGTATGTGTCCACCTTCAGGATGGCCGGCGGTTTCGTCAGAGCGGCAAACCTGCTCTGCGGTAAGCTCCGCCCCCTTTCTGGGATGCGATGATGCCGGATGTGTTCATAGCACACATCCGGGATCATCGCACCCCACCATAGGGCCCTGTGCGTCGCCGCAAGGTATACGGACATGCTGCGATCTTAAAAGACGTGCCGCATGTCCGGAGTCGCAGGGCCGCCGCGTGCATGTTACCACGCATAGTGGAGACGGGATTTCATGAAATCCCCTCCACTATGCTGTAACATCTGGACGCTGCGTGTTTGACGCTGCGTCTCTAAGCAGCGTCAAACACGCAGCATTTACTGCACGTGAAAACATACCCTTATTGGTACTCGGATGTGTCCACTCTGTGACAGTCATTACACTGGCTGCCCATTCATTATAGGATCCAATTTAAGCTGCTTGTTCTCACCCACAAAGCTCTCCACAGTGCGGCACCCCCTATATCTCCTCCCTCATTTCTGTTAATCGGCCTACCCGCTTGTTATGCTCAACATGTGACTTTCTACTAACCTCTGCACTAATCCGCACCTCCCACTCCCGGCTCCAAGACTTCTCCCGCATTGAGCCAATCCTCTGGAATGCTCTACCCCAAGAAATTAGGACTATTCACAACTTACACAGTTTTAGGTGCTCCCTTAAAACACATCTGTTCAGAGCGGCCTTTCTTTTTCCCTGATCAAAGTCCTTGTGTGTGTGTGTGGCCCATTCACTATCTATCTGAGAATAACCCTGCATCAAATTCCAGCGCACCCAACAGCACCACAAATACTGGCTGTTGACTAGCTCATACAGCCTTTATCCCCCATTCCCTCAAGATGGCTGGACCATCATTGTAAATAAGCCCCTGTACTTTGTTTCCCCCCACCTCACTGTAGATTGTAAACTCTCCCGAGCAGCGTTGTCTTATTTTGCTTTAATTATTGTATCATTTTGAACTTATGACTTGTGTATGAACTGTTAAACGCTGCGGAATATGTTGGTGCTATATAAGTAAAGTAATATAAGTAAATATTATTGTATATGTATATATACTGTGTGTATGTATATATTTGTGTGTGTATGTATGTGTGTGTGTGTATATATATATATATATATATATATATTTATATATATATATATATATATATATATATATATATATATTTAAATTTAATATTCTAGTTTGAAACATGTAGAAGTATCTGATAATAAATAGCCAGTCATAATCCTAGCAGTGTGCAGTTTGCTAGTATCCATTAAGCAGCAGGGGGAGCACTTGTTCTGTCCTTGTTCTCAAATTCTCAGCTCTCTGCAGGAAATCTGTTACTAACAAATGTTCTACTGTTTTCAGTTGGGGATAAATGGCTGAACTACATCTCCTTCTGTGGTCTTCGGACACATGCAGAGCTGGAAGGAAACCTGGTTACTGAACTGATTTATGTTCATAGTAAACTGCTTATTGCTGATGATAACACAGTCATTATCGGTAAGTCTGCACACACACCACTTTTTATATAAGTTTTTATAATTGTGATTTGTGGTAGAAAGTCTCAGAACCTTTCAGAATGACCTGCTTCCCAAAATGAACTTAACATGTAGCCAGTGGTAATTGGAGGCAATTTATAGAGGTTATTCCATATTTTAATATTAAACTAACAGTAAAGAAATATTTAAAATTAAGGAGTAAGTTACTCGGTTCATATAACATACCATTGCTGTTGATTCATTCCCATCTAGCCCTCCAAAAAAGCAATTTTACAAGATGCTTTGTACACTGTTAAAGGTTCTATCACCACTGACAATAACTACTGCTGCATGTTATTGTTATTTAGGCCATAATAGACCATCAATACAACAGAGGAAAGTGTACACAGCCACTCCTCAAAATCATGAAAAAGGCCAGGAGAAAAAACAGAGTTTTTGAGGCTAAAAATGTATTTTTATTACTATAATAAAAGAGGTTAAAAAAACACTATGAAAGACAAACAGGTATCAGGGTAACCAATAAATTGAAATGGATATTTATTACTACTGTTAATTTGTAAATACAGTAGTTCAGTCTTCCTTAAGGTACCGTCAAACTAAGCGACGCTGCAGCGATACCGACAACGATCCGGATCGCTGCAGCGTCGCTGTTTGGTCGCTGGAGAGCTGTCACACAGACAGCTCTCCAGCGACCAACGATGCCGGTAACCAGGGTAAACATCGGGTTACTAAGCGCAGGGCCGCGCTTAGTAACCCGATGTTTACCCTGGTTACCATCGTTAAAGTAAAAAAAACAACCACTACATACTTACCTACCGCTGTCTGTCCCCGGCGCTCTGCTTCTCTGCCCTGTGTAAGCACAGCGGCCGGAAAGCAGAGCGGTGACGTTATTATCACTGTCCCCGATGGGGCTCACAATCTAAATTCCCTATCAGTATGTCTTTGGAATGTGGGAGGAAACTGGAGTGCATGGAGGAAACCCACGCAAACACGGAGAGAACATACAAACTCTTTGCAGATGTTGTACTTATTTAATATATGTGAAGCAGCTTCTTCCATTGAAAGCGTCTATGATTTTAGATCTTCCATCCCTTATTTCCTGACTAATTTGATGATCATGATTGTCCAGCCATCTAAGGGCGTCCTTCGAATTCTCAAAAAGTGTAGTAGATCCCAGAATGATGTGTTCTGCAGCCCCTGTAGGTGCACCCCTGACCCCTGTTGCCCTCAGACTTCAGAGTGTGCACTTATGTGTACATGTTTTCCCAGCCTAGCTGCTATGTCCCTACATACATCTTTGCCAGAGACTTATTTTCCTCTGTAGCACCTCAAACGTCAAGCTCTGAGTGCAGGAGGCTTTATGACCGAGGGAAGTTTTCACTACGTCATTCCGGCGGGCTCCATCGGAACCTGCATCACACCCAGGTAGCGAGCTTCTCACCGGCAGGGAACTCAAACATTGTCATGCAGAGGGTAAGTGTTGCCGCACCGTGTCCACTTAACACCGTGTCGTGTCCCCTCACACCATCGGGTCAGGGCACCTAAAATGGCAGCGCTCACCTCACAGCACACCACAAGCCGAGGTCTTCCCAACAGTAGCTCAGGTGTTGTCAGGCATCATAAGCGATCTTAAAAAGCACCACTGACGTTTCTTCCCCTCAGCAACTGGCAGAGTGCAGTACATAACGCAGATTGTGCATGTTAATGAAGGATTACTGTCCAGGATACCAGGAGCTTACTTACACGGGTCTATTCAGCATCATAGCATGTCAGCGCCCCCTGTACAACCTTTTTAGAAATGAATCCCAATATTTTGTCTGCTTTACTGGAATCTGTGAGCTTTATAGACCAACACAGCAAACAAATTGGTGGCTGTCTGAGTACCCCAAGTGGTAAATATGCAGCAGATTTTATTCTGCAAATTTGCACACTAAAAATCTGCTGGCTATTACAGTAGCAGTATTGTTAATTTAGGTTGTGCCGTGTATACAGCAATAGACAAGACATATATGGCAATAAAATGTCAGTACCTTCTCTATGGGGACCCTGGCTATCATCTATATGACTGCATGTAGCTGCGCTACTATGCTATGACGTTTTAGTGCGTCACTGCAGAGTAGGAGCCTGACCACCCAAATGTCTAAGGTCTATGGGTGGTCCACAAGGGGTTAACATGAACCATGTATCTGCTAGGAGCAGATAGACATTTTATAGATACTATAGAAGCAGTACCATTAGTACAAGTATCTCTCAGGTCAGAAGGTAACATAATTTAGTAAGTTAAATTATTGCATTTATCTTTTTATGTATTTTTACACTATTATCCATTAGTTGAAAAGTAAGTGTCTGAGAAGCACATGGCACTTGTAGGAACAGTATCCCTGCCTACACGCTGTGACTGGCTGATTGTGCGGTTGGTTATCATGGAGATAAATATGTGCACACTCATTCCTATCATTTAATAATACATCAAGTATTTAGGTGCAAAATTATGTAGCTGCAAACAAGTTTTTATAGATTTACTGCTTGTTGCATTTTACAGAAAACCAAGCATGCGTCAAGAGTGGGCTAGCTGTCAAAATGGAGCCCATCTGTCTTGAATCAAAATCAAGTTTAGTAATTAAACTTGACAAACCTGTTATATGTTCTTTAAAGAACAGACAGTGCTTTGAAATGAGGATTTTTGGCATTGCCTCAACTGCAGAATCACAGATCCTAAAAAATATAATTATGAAGATTCCTTAAAAATACAGATTTTCTGATTGCTCATTGTTCTAGCTGAATTTGCCAACAGCTGAAACCAGGTGTAGGTTTTAGGAAATATTGATCTCGACTCCCATATTTACATGCATACTGGTTCAGCCGAGCGTGCATGGGGAAAGTGGAATGAGCGAGTCAGATGTTTTTGGCAGTGGCTGATTGGGAGGTCAAATTCAACATGGCTGAACTCCTTTCCCTGACACTGTAGGAGGAGTCAGGAGGCCCCTCATACACATTGGATGATTGGCAGGTACTGTTGATATTAATCTCTACTGGGGATCTTTAGGTCCTGAAAAAAAAACAAATACAGGTAACTTTTGTGTTTTCTGTTTGAGCCATTACTCTGGCAGGAATCATCGTCACTTTGGATATATCGTTGATTGTAATGGTCATAAATGTGTAAACTTGGGACACACTTTTTTTTTCTAATGGAAAAAAAATGATTTTTAAAGGTGTTTATTGGGTTGTGTGAGAAATAAATAATATTGGTCTTATGCTTATATATTGCATGTGGGTCAGGTGCTGATCCTGGCTATTGGATGAGGGGTTGTTAGGGTATGTGTCCACGTTACCTGCATAAAATCCTGACCAAATCTGCACCTGAGGTCACTGGCAGGTCTCCTGCATTGTCTTGCGTTTTTTCTGCAATGTAAGGACATGCTGCGTTCTCTAAAGACGCGCCGCATTTGCGTTTTCGTGGGTATGCCGCATGCGTCTTTTAATGCATAGTGGAGACGGGATTTCATGAAATCCCCTCCACTATGCTGTAACATCTGGACACTGCGTTTTTGATGCTGCGGCTCAATGCTGCGTTAAAAACGCAGCTTTTCGTGAACATGGAAACATACCCTCATAGTTCTGTGTTCAGGCTACATTTTACAATAGAGCATTGTACCTACCATATATTTATGCAATCCCATTTAAAATAAGAACTCCCCTTTTGAGGAACTTTTGCCTAAAAGGAAAGCATAAAATAACATTGCAGATATGTCGCCCTCATCTGCACACTTCCAGTTATTATATTCTTCGTATATGTGGAGGTCAGGGTAGATTTTTTTTCAATGTAAGGTATAACACTGCATTACCATGATGAGGACTCTCAGTTCTAAATATTTTGCATTACCACGACACACACTGGATTTGGATGTGATATGGATTGTCCTTGCACCTTTTTTCGGGAGTATAGATTATTTTATTTACTTTCTGTGTATATCGGCGCCTTATTTATTATTTAGTATAGAAAATGTTCAGCACAGCCTCATAGGGGGAGGTGCATAGAGATAGGTTCCCAAACCTTAATACGTGACAATGTTAACAACTAGCACACTCCAAAGAATTGTGATGCAAAAAGGGGTTTGTTTAATATATATACAGTAATCACAAACGTTTCGGTCTGTAATGGACCTTCATCAGTGTGCTAGATTTGTAGCGAGCATGGTGTAACCCCCTGTAAAAATTAGTCGGTTTCATTTGCATCAAAATTGTGGTGAAATGAGACTATATACATATATGTATAGGTACGTATACATATAGCAGCCAGTATTAGGTGGCAGGTCAGTCCTTTGAGCGGAAGAGAGAAGCACGGGCACTACGCGGTATCTGAGAGAGGGCAGGGGACTTAAATGTTAAGCATCACTCTAGCACTCTGGAGTGGTGCTTTAAAGAAAATAGAGCAATATTTTATTTTTTCTATCTTTGTATTTATGTAAAAAAAATCATAACTGTTTAACCCCTTCCCGACCCATGACGCCACGTAGGCGTCATGAAAGTCGGTGCCAATCCGACCCATGACGCCTATGTGGCGTCATGGAAAGATCGCGTCCCTGCAGATCGGGTGAAAGGGTTAACTCCCATTTCACCCGATCTGCAGGGACAGGGGGAGTGGTAGTTTAGCCCAGGGGGGGTGGCTTCACCCCCTCATGGCTACGATCGCTCTGATTGGCTGTTGAAAGTGAAACTGCCAATCAGAGCGATTTGTAATATTTCGCCTATTAAAACTGGTGAAATATTACAATCCAGCCATGGCCGATGCTGCAATATCATCGGCCATGGATGGAAACACTAATGTGCCCCCACCCCACCGATCGCCCCCCCAGCCCCCCGATCTGTCCGGTACACTGCTCCGGCTCACCTCCGTACTGTGCTCCGCTCCCCCCGTGCTCTTGTCCGCTCCCCCCGTGCTCCAATCACCCCCCCGTGCTCCAATCACCCCCCCTGCACTCCGATCCACCCCCTCCGTGCTCCGTTCCACCCCCCCGTGCTCCGTTCCACCCCCCCGTGCTCCGTTCCACCCCCCCCCCCCCGTGCTCCGTTCCACACCTCCCGCGCTCCGATTCACTCCCCCATGCTCCGATCCTCCTCCCCCCCCCCCCCCGTGCTTCCCCCCACCCCATCATACTTACCGATCCTGCGGGACGGGTCCGTCCGTCTTCTCCCCGGGCGCCGCCATCTTCCAAAATGGCGGGCGCATGCGCAGTGCGCCCGCCGAATCTGCCGGCCGGCAGATTCGTTCCAAAGTGCATTTTGATCACTGAGATAGATTATATCTCAGTGATCAAAATAAAAAAAATAATAAATGACCCCCCCCCCCCCCCTTTGTCACCCCCATAGGTAGGGACAATAAAAAAATAAAAAAAAAATTTTTTTCCATTAATGTTAGAATAGGGGTAGGGGTAGGGGAAGGAATTCGGTATGTGCACACGTATTCTGGTCCTCTGCGGATTTTTCCGCTGCGGATTTGATAAATCCGCAGTGCTAAACCGCTGCGGATTTATGGCGGATTTACCGCGTTTTTTCTGCGCATTTCACTGCGGTTTTACAACTGCGATTTTCTATTTGAGCAGTTGTAAAACCGCTGCGGAATCCGCACAAAGAAGTGACATGCTGCGGAATGTAAACCGCTGCGTTTCCGTGCAGTTTTTCCGCAGCATGTGTACAGCGATTTTTGTTTCCCATAGGTTTACATTGAACTGTAAACTCATGGGAAACTGCTGCGGATCCACAGCGTTTTCCGCAGCGTGTGCACATACCTTTAGAATTAGGCTATGTGCACACGGTGCGGATTTGGCTGCGGATCCGCAGCAGTGTTCCATCAGGTTTACAGTACCACGTAAACATATGGAAACCAAATCCGCTGTGCCCATGGTGCGGAACATACCGCGCGGAAACGCTGCGTTGTATTTTCCGCAGCATGTCAATTCTTTGTGCGGATTCCGCAGCGTTTTACACCTGTTCCTCAATAGGAATCCGCAGGTGAAATCCGCACAAAAAAACACTGGAAATCCACGGAAAATCCACAGGTAAAACGCAGTGCCTTTTACCCGCGGATTTTTCAAAAATGAGGCTGAAAAATCTCACACGAATCCGCAACGTGGGCACATAGCCTTAGGGTTAGGGTTGGAATTAGGGTTGTGGTTAGGGTTAGGGGTGTGTTGGGGTTAGGATTATGGCTACAGTTGGGATTGAGTTAGGGGTGTGTTGGGGTTAGTGTTGGAGGTAGAATTGAGGAGTTACCACTGTTTAGGCACATCAGGGGTCTCCAAACGCAACATGGCGCCACCATTGATTCCAGCCAATCTCGTATTCAAAAAGTCAAATGGTGCTCCCTCACTTCCGAGCCCCGACGTGCACCCAAACAGTGGTTTACCCCCACATATGGGGAACCTGCATACTCAGGATAAACTGCGCAACAATTACTGGGGTCCAATTTCTCCTGTTACCCTTGTGAAAATAAAAAAATGCTTGCTAAAACATCATTTTTGAGGAAAGAAAAATGATTTTTTATTTTCACGGCTCTGCGTTGTAAACGTCTGTGAAGCACTTGGGGGTTCAAAGTGCTCACCACATATCTAGATAAGTTCCTTGGGGGGTCTAGTTTCTAAAATGGGGTCACTTGTGGGGGGTTTCTACTGTTTAGGCACACCAGGGGCTCTGCAAACGCAACGTGACGCCCGCAGAGCATTCCATCAAAGTCTGCATTTCAAAACGTCACTACTTCAATTCCGAGCCCCGGCATGTGCCCAAACAGTAGTTTACCCCCACATATGGGGTATCACCGTATTCAGGAGAAACTGGACAACAACCTTTGGGGTCAAATTTCTCCTGTTACCCTTGGGAAAATAAAAAATTGCAGGCTAAAAGATCATTTTTGAGAAAATAATTTTTTTATTTTATTTTCATGGCTCTGCGTTATAAACTTCTGTGAAGCACTTGGGGGTTCAAAGTCCTCACCACGCATCTAGATTAGTTCCTTTGGTGGACTAGTTTCCAAAATGGGGTCATTTCTGGGGGATCTCCAATGTTTAGGCACACAGGGGCTCTCCAAACGTGACATGGTGTCCGCTAATGATTGGAGCTAATTTTCCATTTAAAAAGCCAAATGGCGTGCCTTCCCTTCCGAGCCCTGCCGTGCGCCCAAACAGTGGTTTACCCCCACATATGGGGTATCAGCGTACTCAGGACAAACTGGACAACAACATTTGGGGTCCAATTTCTCCTATTACCCTTGGCAAAATAGGAAATTCCAGGCTAAAAAATGATTTTTGAGGAAAGAAAAATTATTTTTTATTTTCATGGCTCTGCGTTATAAACTTCTGTGAAGCATCTGGGGGTTTAAGGTGCTCAATATGCATCTAGATAAGTTCCTTGGGGGGTCTAGTTTCCAAAATGGGGTCACTTGTGGGGGAGCTCCAATGTTTAGGCACACAGGGGCTCTCCAAACGCGACATGGTGTCCGCTAACAATTGGAGCTAATTTTCCATTTAAAAAGTCAAATGGCGCGCCTTCCCTTCCGAGCCCTGCCGAGTGCCCAAACAGTGGTTTACCCCCACATATGAGGTATCGGCGTACTCGGGAGAAATTGCCCAACAAATTTTATGATCCATTTTATCCTATTGCCCATGTGTTAATGAAAAAATTGAGGCGAAAAGAATTTTTTTGTGAAAAAAAAGTACTTTTTCATTTTTACAGATCAATTTGTGAAGCACCTGAGGGTTTAAAGTGCTCACTAGGCATCTAAATAAGTTCCTTGGGGGGTCTAGTTTCCAAAATGGGGTCACTTGTGGGGGAGCGCCAATGTTTAGGCACACAGGAGCTTTCCAAACGCGACATGGTGTCCGCTAACGATGGAGATAATTTTTCATTCAAAAAGTCAAATGGCGCTCCTTCCCTTCCGAGCCTTAACATGTGCCCAAACAGTGGTTTACCCCCACATATGAGGCATCAGTGTACTCAGGAGAAATTGTCCAACAAATTTTAGGATCCATTTTATCCTGTTGCCCATGTGAAAATGAAAAAATTGAGGCTAAAAGAATTTTTTTGTGAAAAAAAAAAAAGTACTTTTTCATTTTTACGGATCAATTTGTGAAGCACCTGGGGGTTTAAAGGGCTCACTATGATCTAGATAAGTTCCTTGGGGCATCTAGTTTCCAAAATGGGGTCACTTGTGGGGGAGCTCCAATTTTTAGGCACACGGGGGCTCTCCAAACGTGACATGGTGTCCGCTAAAGAGTGGAGCCAATTTTTGATTCAAAAAGTCAAATGGCGCTCTTTCCCTTCCAAGCCCTGCCGTGCGCCCAAACAGTGGTTTACCCCCACATATGAGGTATCAGCGTACTCGGGACGAATTGGACAACAACTTACGTGGTTCAGTTTCTCCTTTTACCATTGGGAAAATAAAAAAATTGTTGCTAAAAGATAATTTTTGTGACTAAAAAGTTAAATGTTCATTTTTTCCTTCCATGTTGCTTCTGCTGCTGTGAAGCACCTGAAGGGTTAATAAACTTCTTGAGTGTGGTTTTGAGTACCTTGAGGGGTGCAGTTTTTAGAATGGTGTCACTTTTGGGTATTTTCAGCCATATAGACCCCTCAAACTGACTTCAAATGTGAGGTGGTCCCTAAAAAAAATGGTTTTGTAAATTTCGTTGTAAAAATGAGAAATCGCTGGTCAAATTTTAACCCTTATAACTTCCTAGCAAAAAAAAATGTTGTTTCCAAAATTGTGCTGATGTAAAGTAAACATGTGGGAAATGTTATTTATTAACTATTTTGTGTCACATAACTCTCTGGTTTAACAGAAAAAAAATTCAAAATGTGAAAATTGCGAAATTTTCAAAATTTTTGCCAAATTTCCGTTTTTATCACAAATAAACGCATAATTTGTTGACCTAAATTTACCACTAACATGAAGCCCAATATGTCACGAAAAAAACAATCTCAGAACCGCTAGGATCCGTTGAAGCATTCCTGAGTTATTACCTCATAAAGGGACACTGGTCAGAATTGCAAAAAACGGCCAGGTCATTAAGGTCAAAATAGGCTGGGTCATGAAGGGGTTAAAATTTACTGTTGATATTTATTTGTTTGCTGTTTACTACTTCATTCACTGGGTGCTGACGTTATTATTTGCTGGTGTCAGAGTACGACACTTAAACACAACAAATGAAGCAGACACAAGGTATAGGGTCAGACGCCGACCACAGTCTCCTAACCGCAATTTACTATAGTCAGAGTGAAGCAGTGACATCTATGCTGGTAGCAGCTCTTTGATCAGTGATACCTGTGTGCTGTGAGTACAGAGAACTAGGGATGCGGTGATGACTTCATCCAGTGGTGAGAAGAGGTCACTAGATGAAGTCACCTCCACAGCCCTTGTGCTCGAACCTGCTGTCACCCTTTTCCTTTCTGATGCCATTTTCTATGTTCTGAACTTTAGCCACTATTTGTTGTGTCTGTTCCTGAGAGAGCTGGGTAGCAAGCTTTTCCTAGCACTTTTCCCCGGTACAAGGTTGTTTAGCCACTGTTAACTGTATTCGTACCTTGGAAAGCTTTGCCAACCAGATTTCCAAGGAACAAATTGATACTTCAGCCACTATAAGTCGTAATTGTTCCTTGCAAAGCTGGGTGGCTTTATTTGGAACAGCTTTTTTTTTTAAGGACCCAGCTTTCCTAGCAACAAATACAACGGACAGCAGCTAAACATGTTGACACCCCTGAAATTGTTTTTAAAAATGAAGTATTTCTCCCAGAAAATTATTCCAATTATACATGTTTTGTTATAAACATTATTATTCCTTTGTGTAATGGAACAAGGCAAAAAAATAAAACCAGCGAAAAACAGGCAACTTGAACATAATGTCACACAAAACCCCAAAAATGGGCCTGTCAAAATGATTGGCACCGTTAATAAATTGTGGGTAAACAACTTTATTTCAAGCATGTGATGCTCTTCAAACTCTCCTATGGCAAGTAATAGGTGTGGGCAGTATGAAAATCACATCTTAAATCGGCCAAAAAGGGGAGAAATATTGAAGTGTGTCACACTAAGCATGGAAAACAGAAAGAGGAAAAGAGAACTGTCTGAGGACTTGAGAACCAAAATTGTTGAAAAACATTATATCGACTATCTCAAGGTTACAAATCCATCTCCAGAGATCTTGATGTTCCTTTGTTCACTGTGCGAAACATAATCAAGAAGTTTACAACCCATGGTACTTTAGCTAATCTCCCTGGGCGTGGATGGCAGAGAAAAATTGATGAAAGGTTGCAATGCAGGATAGTTGGGATGGTGGATAAGCAGCCCCAATCAAGTTCCTAAGAAACTCAAGCTGTCTTGCAGGCTCTGGGTGCATCAGTGTCAGTGCGAACTATCTGTTGAGATTATAATGAATCAAAAGCTATGGCAGGAGTCCCAGGAGGACCCCACTGCTAACACAGAGGCATAAAAAAAGCTAGACTGCAGTTTGCCAAAATGTACCTAAGTTACACTGTAAAAGGAGAATCAATACAAGATTTTGATGTTCTGCTATCATACCCTAGAACTTCTCTATAGTTTTAACCCCCTTGTCCCGTATAGTTGCTGGCGCTATGGTACTTTGATCGGGTCTCAAACACATCTTTTGGGCATGTCCTAGACTTACTAAATTTTGGTAGAAAATTATTTGAGAGTCCTCAGTGGTTGATGGCTAACTGAAAAGATGGTAACAGATTGCAAGCTTTCGAGACTACATACGTCTCTTCATCAGGCAATGACTAAAGCAAATTCTGAAGAATCACATACTTAGATTTTGGTAGTCAGTCAAGTCCTTTTTACAACAGGTTCTTTTTATATGCAAACGTGCCATTGGACCCTGCTGTCTAGTTACTCAATATAACCCCTAAGGGGATGAGAAAGAACTCTGCTAAATATATGTTCCATATACTGAGAGCAGCTAGGTGCTTGATAGCACTCCATTGGAAGCAGATCAATCCCCCCTCCTATCAGGACTTGTTAAACAGAATCTCAGAAATGCGCTGTATGGAATACATGATGGCAATCTCAAATGCTAAGGTAGACATTTTGAATTCCCTTTGGGCCCCATATTTAAGACCTTCACAATTCCTAGATCCCCTCCCCTCCGTTTCTGTTGGCATGTGATTGCCTTGTGGTTATTGTTTAACTTTTTTAGCGATAATTATATATAGGTAAATGGGACTGGAATTATCCAGACTCACATATGAGGCAGACTCTCAACTGAGATTCGCCAGGAAGTACGTGAGCACTTTTGTGATTTAGAGAGTCATCTTGTTTGAACTCCAAACAGGGATCCATAGGTTTAATTACATTGTTCCTTATAAACACTATATTTGTTTTAATCATTCTTATTCTCCTATTTTGTGTAATTGTTTTATGTGTAAAAGATGTGTTAAACTTTATAAATCTTAAAAAGACAAAAAAAACTACAGTTATGAAGAAAAATAAAATTGAGTTATCTAAAAGCCTTCTGGAAAAAGGTCTTGTGGACAGATGAGACCAAGATAGAGCTTTTTGTAATGCACATCATTACACTGTTAATGAAAAATGGAATGAGGCATACAAAGAAAAGAACACAGTACCTACAGTCAAATATGGTGGAGGTTCAATGATGTCTTGGGGTTGTTTTTCTGCCTCTGGTAATGTATGCCATGACTGTGTACAAGGCATCATGAAATCTGAAAATTGCCAAAGGATTTTGGGTCTCAATGAAGTGCCTAGTGTCAGAAAGCTGGGTTTGCATCCTAGGTCATGGATCTTGCAGCAGGACAATGACCCCAAACATCTAGAAGCATCCAGAAATGGATGGAAACAAAGCGCCTGAGGGTTCTGAAGTGGCCAGTAATAAGTCCGGATCTAAATCCTATTAAACACGTGTGGATAGAGCTTAAAATTGCTGTTGGGAGAAGGCACCCTTCAAATATGACCTGAAAGAGTTTACAAAAGAAGAGTGATTCAGAATTCCAGTTGAGAGATGTAAGAAGCTTTTTGATGGTTATAGGAAGCGATTGATTGCAGATATTTATTTCAAAGGGTGTGCAGCCAAATACTTATATATTATATTGAGGGTGCGAACAATTTTGTCTGGCCCATTTTTGGAGTTTTGCTTAAAATTATGCCCAATTTGCCCCTTCTCCTCTGTGTGTATTGAAGCAACATACAAAAAACCAAACGTGTATTACATAAGATGAGTAATTGCAATAATTTTCTGGGAGAAGTACTTCATTTTGTGGAATAATTTTCTAGAGTGTCAACACTTTCGGCCAGGACTATGTGTGAATATAAGTATGTGTAAATGTGTTTTTGTATGTTTTGTGAGAAGGTCATTGGTAAAATACTGTAGGGGAGATATATTTGTCACCGAGGATCTTGGCCTCGGTGGTATAAACCCAGAAGTATGCTCCAGCATGTTATTTGCTGAGAGGGGTTAATAGGCCATAATGAGGGCTGTATGTGGAGACAATAGGGTCAGTAGATGCTCACATCAGCTGGGCTTGCTGTCTTTAGAAAGACCGCATGGACCAGGGCTCATCCCACTGAACGCCCGCTCTCCTTTCCCATGGGCAGAATACTACTCGGACAACACAGGGTGAGGGTAATACGGTGTGGCAATATTTTATTGAACCAAAAACCGACAATAACATATGTTACAATCCCAGCAAATACACAAGATGGTGCAAATTAAAGAATCTCGCCCTTCTGCTGGCTCGCCGGGATTGGGGTAGCTGCGACTTCAGGGATTCCAGGGCCAACTACCCCAACCAGTGGCACACCACTTTTGGTGGGCCCTACAGAGAGGAGTTATTGGCAAGCTTAGAAAGCAGACAGTTCATTGAGGTATGTGGCCAGGTGACCAGATTTTTCCAGCCTGGGTGCTCCAAACGTCTCCATGTGTTCAGTGATGGATGGACAGTGGATCAAATCTGTATTCTTCTGGCATGGTGCCTGACTGTTCTGTCAGATCTCACTGGAAACAGAGGCAGTTCCTCCTTTTATAGTTCATAGCTCTTCAGGCATTTTTTTCGCAGGACTCGGGTAATGTGGCAGGAGCTCATCTCTCATTGTTCAAAGGTTCATAGTTTGTCTTTTAATGTTTGCAGGACAACAAGCTGCATAGACTGATACATTGGTAATTAAAAGATTGCCAAACATGGATTGTTTAATTTGTCCCCCAAGGATAGCAGAACAATAAACTGTAGGAGCGGATATATAAGGTAGACAGCCATTGAACAATTCAATAAACATCAATTCTCAAGTCAACGTTCAGGCTCAAGTGAGCAAAGGCTGTGGATTTCTTGACCTACTGGAAAATACTTCTGGCATAATTGAGAATAAATGCTGTGTTGTCACATTGATTTTTTTGGTGAACGACTAAAGCAGTGTTCCCCAACTCCGGTCCTCAAGAGCCACCAACAGGTCTTGCTTTCAGGATTTCCTTAGCATTGCACAGGTGAGAATTGCATCACCTGGACAATCACCTGTGCGATACTAAGGAAATCCTGAAAACATGACCTGTTGGTGGCTCTTGAGGACCGGAGTTGGGGAGCACTGAACTAAAGAGTGGGTGGGAGACTGTTCACCATATCTCCACCCCAGGGTGTGGTCCAGAAGGTAAGTGAGGAGTGTTTGGTGTGCCTGATGATATCTCCAGAGCTATGCTCCTGTTAAAGAGAGCTGAATCTTGTTTCTTTTCCCTGAGCATGCAAACCACGCAGCCACACAGACTGGACTGTATGCTATTTTGTTTTTCCTGTTATGCCAGAAGGGACATGTTTTTGTACCTAATTTTGGACTGGTTTATGTAGTACTTTTTTTTTTTATCAAGTACATTTTTATTAATTTTAGAACAGTTACACATATACAAATTACAACATTCTCAACCAAAGGTGTTTAACCCCCTCTCCCATACTCTGAAAACCTTCCCCACACCCTAACATTTGTTATTCCGAATACCATATCATAGATATACGACCATATAAAACAGAATAAATCAGGCCGGTCAAGACCAGCCAAGTTGAAAGGCGCACAGCCAATTGGCATTTGTAAATGCAATGCGTAGTGATTCCATAGCAACTGATAAACATCTAACAAGATCCTATCAAGGCTAATCGCTGGTAACCTCCAAGCCAGGGACCCCATAATTTATAAATTTTTTTACTTCTATTCCTTTTGAGGAATACCCCTTTTTCCACCAATGATATGAGGGACTCAACTTGATTAATAAACTGTCTATCTGGTTAGTTGCAGAAATCCAGTTTTTGGCAATCCATTTTCTAGTCATGTATAGTAATCAAGTTATGGTAAGTCTCAACAGTACACAGTTCATCTACATTTCCCAGTATGTAGGTGAGAGGATTTCTAGTCACCAAGCACCCATGGGCTGATTCTATATGGCCCAAAACTGCTCCCCAACATGAGTGCAGACGTGGGCATGACCATAACATGTTCAATATTCCTGCTTCCTGTTGGGCGCACGTCGGGCATCCAGAATCATTTCTAAGAGCTATTTTAACCCCTTAAGGACCAGGGGTATTTCCGTTTTTGCGTTTCCATTCTTTGCTCCCTTTCTTCCCATGGCTATAACTTTTTTAATTTTTCTGTCAATATGGCCATGTAAGGGCTTGTTTTTTGCGAGATGAGTTGTACTTTTTAATGGCACCATTGATTTTTACCTTATCGTGTACTGGAAAATGGGAACAAAAATTCCAAATGTGGGGAAATTTAAAAAAACAGTTGTGGAATTGCACTTTTTTGTTTTGCAATCTTTTTATACCATGTTCATTAAATGCTAAAGCTGACCTGCCAATATGATTCTCCAGGTCATTACGAGTTCACAGACACCAAATGTACAGGTTCTTTTTTTTAAGTGGTGAAAAAAATTCCAAAGTTTGTTAAAAAAATATATATATATATATCGATACCATTTTGGTGTGCAAACGATCTATTGATTGCAATAATATGCAATAATGGGCGATGTTACAGCAACCAAAAAAAGTAATTCTGGCGTTTCAATTTTTTTCTCACTACGCCATTTACCGAATGGATTAATTATTTTGATATATTGATAAATCAGGCGATTCTGAACGCAGTGACACCAAATATGTGCACTTAAAATAAAAAATTACAGACCTCTCCATTCTTTGTAGGTGGGAAAACTTGCAAAATCGGCAGTGTATCAAATACTTTTTTCCCCACTGTGTGTGTGAAAATATATATATATATATATATATATACACACACACACACACACACACACACACACACACACACACACACATATACATACACAGTTGTGGCCAAAAGTATTGACACCCCTGCAATTCTGTCAGATAATACTCAGTTTCTTCCTGAAAAAGATTGCAAACACATATTCTTTGGTATTATTATCTTCATTTAATTTGTCTTAAATGAAAAAACACAAAAATAATTGTCCTAAAGCCAAATTGGATATAATTCCACACCAAACATAAAAAAGGGGGTGGACAAAAGTATTGGCACCGTTCGAAAAATCATGTGATGCTTCTCTAATCTGTGTAATTAACAGCACCTGTAACTTACCTGTGGCACCTAACAGGTGTTGGCAATAACTAAATCACACTTGCAGCCAGTTGACATGGATTAAAGTTGACTCAACCTCTGTCCTGTGTCCTTGTGTGTACCACATTGAGCATGGAGAAAAGAAAGAAGACCAAAGAACTGTCTGAGGACTTGAGAAACCAAATTGTGAGGAAGCATGACCACAAGTCCATCTCCAAAGACCTGAATGTTCCTGTGTCTACCGTGCGCAGTGTCATCAAGAAGTTTAAAGCCCATGGCACTGTGGCTAACCTCCCTAGATGTGGACGGAAAAGAAAAATTGAAAAGAGATTTCAACGCAAGATAGTTGAGGTTCTTTATCCAACATCCATATATATTAATATTTCTTCCAGCGCTAAACAGCTTTAAAGCCGGTAATTCAATTACCGGCTTTTGCTTTCTCCTTCCTAAACCCGACATGATATGATACATGGTTTACATACAGTAAACCATCTCATATCACCATTTTTTTGCATATTCCACACTACTAATGTCAGTAGTGTGTATATGCAAAATTTGGCCGTTCTAGCTAGTAAATTAAGGGGTTAAATGGCGGAAAAAATTGGCGTGGGCTCCCGCACAATTTTCTCCGCCAGAGTAGTAAAGCCAGTGACTGAGGGCAGATATTAATAGCCTGGAGAGGGTCCTTGGTTATTGGCCCCCCCTGGCTAAAAACATCTGCCCCCAGCCACCCCAGAAAAGGCACATCTGGAAGATGCGCCTATTCTGGCACTTGGCCACTCTCTTCCCATTCCCGTGTAGCGGTGGGATATGGGGTAATGAAGGGTTAATGCCACCTTGCTATTGTAAGGTGACATTAAGCCAAATTAATAATGGAGAGGCGTCAATTATGACACCTATCCATTATTAATCCAATACTAGTAAAGGGTTAAAAAAAACACATTATTAAAAATTATTTTAATGAAATAAAAACAAAGGTTGTTTTAATATTTTATTGAACGCCCAATCCAATCACTGAAGACCCTCGTTCTGTAACAAAAAAAACATAATAAACCAACAATATCCATACCTTCCGCAGATCTGTAAAGTCCAACGATGTAAATCCATCTGAAGGGGTTAAAATATTTTGCAGCCACGAGCTTTGCTAATGCAACATTGCTCATGTCTGCAAAACCCCGGGGAATGAAGGTAAAGTAAGTCATTGACTTATATTTACCTGCATTTGCGGTGAGGCGCCCTCTGCTGGCTGTTCCTAGATCGTGGGAACTATCCTAGAAAGCTCCTTGGCTCGAGATCATAAGAGGGCGCCCTCTGCTGGTTGTCCTCATATGAACTCGAGCCAGGGAGCTTTCTAGGAAAGTTCCCACGATCTAGGAACAGCCAGCAGAGGGCGCCTCACCGCAAATGAAGCTAAATATAGGTCATTGACCTACTTTACCTTCATTCGCTGGGGTTTTGCAGGCAGGAGTAGCGTTGCATTAGCAGAACTCCTGCCTGCAAAATATTTTAACCCCTTCAGATGGATTTACATTGTTGGACCTTACAGATCCTCGGAAGTTATGTATATTCTTGGTTTATTTTTTTATTTTTTTGATTTACAGATCGAGGGTCTTCAGTGAGTGGATTGAGAGTAGAATAAATTAATACAACAACCTTTGTGTTCTTTTCATTAAATTAATTTTTAATAATGTGTGTTTTTTTTTCTTTTAACCCTTTACTAGTATTGGATTAATAATGGATAGGTGTCATAATTGACGCCTCTCCATTATTAATTTGGCTTAATGTCACCTTACAATAGCAAGGTGGCATTAACCCTTCATTACCCCATATCCCACCGCTACACGGGAATGGGAAGAGTGGCCAAGTGCCAGAATAGGCGCATCTTCCAGATGTGCCTTTTCTGGGGTGGCTGGGGGCAGATGTTTTTAGCCGGGGGGGGGCAATAACCATGGACCCTCTCCAGGCTATTAATATCTGCCCTCAGTCACTGGCTTTACTACTCTGGCGGAGAAAATTGTGCGGGAGCCCACGCCAATTTTTTCCACTATTTAACCCCTTATTTTACTAGCTAGAATGGTAAGTAACAGTAGTAGTGTGGAATATGCAAAAAAAATGGTGATATGAGATGGTTTACTGTATGTAAACCAGGTCTCATATCATGTCGGGTTTAGGAAGGAGATGGCAAAAGCCGGTAATTGAATTACCGGCTTTCTGCTATATCGCGCTGGATGAAATATTAATATATATACATATGTGTCTACTGATATATATATATATATATACAGTGGGGCAAAAAAGTATTTAGTCAGTCAGCAATAGTGCAAGTTCCACCACTTAAAAAGATGAGAGGCGTCTGTAATTTACATCATAGGTAGACCTCAACTATGGGAGGCAAACTGAGAAAAAAAAATCCAGAAAATCACATTGTTTGTTTTTTTAACATTTTATTTGCATATTATGGTGGAAAATAAGTATTTGGTCAGAAACCAAATTTCATCTCAATACTTTGTAATATATCCTTTGTTGGCAATGACAGAGGTCAAACATTTTCTGTAAGTCTTCACAAGGTTGCCACACACTGTTGTTGGTATGTTGGCCCATTCCTCCATGCAGATCTCCTCTAGAGCAGTGATGTTTTTGGCTTTTCGCTTGGCAACACGGACTTTCAACTCCCTCCAAAGGTTTTCTATAGGGTTGAGATCTGGAGACTGGCTAGGCCACTCTTGAAATGCTTCTTACGAAGCCACTCCTTCGTTGCCCTGGCGGTGTGCTTTGGATCATTGTCATGTTGAAAGACCCAGCCACGTTTCATCTTCAATGCGCTTGCTGATGGAAGGAGGTTTGCACTCAAAATCTCACGATACATGGCCCCATTCATTCTGTCATGTACCCGGATCAGTCGTCCTGGCCCCTTTGCAGAGAAACAGCCCCAAAGCATGATGTTTCCACCACCATGCTTTACAGTAGGTATGGTGTTTGATGGATGCAACTCAGTATTCTTTTTCCTCCAAACACGACAAGTTGTGTTTCTACCAAACAGTTCCAGTTTGGTTTCATCAGACCATAGGACATTCTCCCAAAACGCCTCTGGATCATCCAAATGCTTTCTAGCAAACTTCAGACGGGCCCGGACATGTACTGGCTTAAGCAGTGCGACATGTCTGGCACTGCAGGATCTGAGTCCATGGTGGCATAGTGTGTTACTTATGGTAGGCCTTGTTACATTGGTCCCAGCTCTCTGCAGTTCATTCACTAGGTCCGCCCGCATGGTTCTGGGATTTTTGTCCACCGTTCTTGTGATCATTCTGACCCCACGGGGTGGGATTTTGCGTGGAGCCCCAGATCGAGGGAGATTATCAGTGGTATTGTATGTCTTCCATTTTCTAATTATTGCTCCCACTGTTGATTTCTTCACTCCAAGCTGGTTGGCTATTGCAGATTCAGTCTTCCCAGCCTGGTGCAGGGCTACAATTTTGTTTCTGGTGTCCTTTCACAGCTCTTTGGTCTTCACCATAGTGGAGTTTGGAGTCAGACTGTTTGAGGGTGTGCACAGGTGTCTTTTTATACTGATAACAAGTTTAAACAGGTGCCATTACTACAGGTAATGAGTGGAGGAAAGAGGAGACTCTTAAAGAAGAAGTTACAGGTCTGTGAGAGCCAGAAATCTTGATTGATTGTTTCTGACCAAATACTTATTTTCCACCATATTATGCAAATAAATTGTTAAAAAAACAGACAATGTGATTTTCTGGATTTTTATTTCTCAGTTTGTCTCCCATAGTTGAGGTCTACATATGATGTAAATTACAGACGCCTCTCATCTTTTTAAGTGGTGGAAATTGCACTATTGCTGACTGACTAAATACTTTTTTGCCCCACTGTATATATGTATATATATATATATATATATATATATATATATATATATATATATATATATATATATATATATTATATATATGTTTTTTTTGTTTTGTTTTTACACATGGATCTCTTGTATAGCAGTATGTCGGTTTTGCAAGCCTGCGAGAAAAACACGCATTACGGCTGCCATACGGATTACATACGGAGGATGCCATGTGCAAAAAACGGTGACACACCCTGCCTACGGAGGAGCTACGGACCACTATTTTCGGGACTTTTCAGCGTATTACGGCCGTAATATACGGACCGTATTTTCATACGCTGAGTGTGAAGCCGGCCTTACCCCGAGACATAAAAAAGCCAGGCTGGAGTTTGCCAAAGCTTACCTGAAAAAGCCTAAAACGTTTTAGAAGAATGTTCTCTGCCCAAAAGCTCTACTTTTGTCTCATCTGGCCAAAGGCATCAACATAGAGTTTACAGGAGAAAAAAAGAGCCATTCAAAGAAAAGAACACGGTCCCTACCGTCAAACATGGCGGAGGTTCCCTGATGTTTTGGGTTTCTTTGCTGCCTCTGGCACTGGACTGCTTTACCGTGTGCATGGCATTATGAAGGCTGAAGACTACCAAAAAATTTTGCAGCATAATGTTGGGCCCAGTGTGAGAAAGCTGGGTCTCCCTCTGAGGTCATTGGTCTTCCAGCAGGACAATGACCCAAAACACACTTCAAAAAGCACTAGAATATGGTTTGAGAGAAAGCACTGGAGACTTCTAAGGTGGCCAGCAATGAGTCCAGACCTGAATCCCATAGAACACCTGTGGAGAGATCTAAAAATGGCAGTTTGGAGAAGGCACCCTTCAAATATCAGGGACCTGGAGCAGTTTGCCAAAGAAGAATGGTCTAAAATTCCAGCAGAGCATTGTAAGAAACTCATTGATGGTTACCGGAAGCGGTTGGTCGCAGTTATTTTGGCTAAAGGTTGTGCAACCAAGTATTAGGCCTGAGGGTGACAATACTTTTGTCTGGCCCATTTTTGGAGTTTTGTGTGAAATGATCACTGTTTTGCTTTTTGCTTCATTCTCTTTTGTGTTTTTGCATTTAAGACAAATTAAATGAAGATAATACCAAAGAATTTGTGATTGCAATCATTTTCAGGAAGAAACTGAGCATTATCTGACAGAATTGCAGGGGTGTCAATACTTTTGGCCACAACTGTATATATCTCAGATAGATAGATAGATAGATAGATAGATAGATAGATTTAGATATATAGATACATAATTTTTTTTTAGTTTCATGAACTTTTGGATTTTTTTACCATAAAAACAATTTAAACAAGTTTAGTGTTGCCGCAATCCTACTGACCAGGAGAATTATGTTGCCAAGTAATTTTTACAATGAATGCCTTAAAAACAAACTGCAAAACGCAGGAAAAAAATTGCATTTACTCACTTGATGTTTTTATTATACTGCTGTATGAGGCGCCATTTTACAAAGAAAGCTAGAATCTACCCTGATAGCAGTTATCGGTGACACTGTACACTTGTTGATATCGCAGTCACCAACAAAATGGCTTTCCTCTTTTTGCAAACTCCCAGAAGGGGAGGAGATGGGGTGACGTCACACACGTGAGCAAATTCGGCCCACATTTACTGCAACCGTAATGCGAACTAGCTGTACACTAGGTTTTCATGTCAAATGTCAGAAGCTACTCCAGTTAGTGGTTAAAAGTTGACAATATTAACCCCTACACGACCAGAAATATTTTTGTTTTTGCGTTTTTGTTTTTTGCTCCTGTTCTTCCCAGAGCCATAACTTTTTTTATTTTTCAATCAATATGGCCTTGTGAGGGCTTGTTTGTCGTGGGACAAGTTGTACTTGTTGAACAATTCTTCACCTGCTGTTGATTTGTTTATTCTGCCTCCCAAATGTCTTAGTAAGGCTCGGCACACATTTATCCTGAGCGCTGCACTGAGCGCTTACAAATGGGGTTTGAGTGAATCTCTGAAATATGTGATTCAGATGGAACCCCTGGCAGAAGATTCCCTAAAATGAGGCGGATCGAGGCGCTGTGGACACTATAGGACCTGTGATCCGGGGGTGTCGGTCTTTTAGGTGAGTATAAGGCTGCCGTCACACTAGCAGTATTTGGTCAGTATTTTACATCAGTATTTGTAAGCCAAAACCAGGAGTAGAACAATAAGAGGAAGAGTATAATAGAAACATATGCACCACTTCTGCATTTAATCACCCACTCCTGGTTTTGGCTTACAAATACTGATGTTAAATACTGACCAAATACTGCTAGTGTGACGGCAGCCTAAGGGTACCGTCACACTAAGCGACGCTGCAGCATTACCGACAACGATGTCGATCGCTGCAGTGTCGCTGTTTGATCGCCACCAACGATCCCGAGGTCCCCGGTAACCAGGGTAAACATCGGGTTACTAAGCGCAGGGCCGCGCTTAGTAACCCGATGTTTACCCTGGTTACCAGCGTAAATGTTAAAAAAACAAACACTACATACGTACCTTTAGCTGTCTGTCCCCGGCGCTCTACTTTCCTCTGCACTGTCAGCGCCGGTCAGCCGGAAAGCAGAGCACAGCGGTGACGTCACCGCTCTGCTTTCCGGCTGACCGGCGCTGGCACAGGATGCAGGAGGAGTGCAGAGAAGCACAGCACCGGGGACAGACAGCTGAAGGTAAGTATGTACGGTTTGTTTTTTTAACGTTTACGCTGGTAACCAGGGTAAACATCGGGTTACTAAGTGCGGACCTGCGCTTAGTAACCCGATGTTTGCCCTGGTTACCAGTGAAGACATCGCTGGATCGGCGTCACACACGCCGATCCAGCGATGTCAGCGGGAAGTCCAGCGACGAAATAAAGTTCTGGACTTTCCTCAGCGACCAACGATCTCCCAGCAGGAGCCTGATCGTTGGTCGCTGTCACACATAACGATTTCCTTAACGATATCGTTGCTACATCACAAAAAGCAACGATATCGTTAACGATATCGTTATGTGTGACGGTACCTTAAGGGTATGTTTCCACTGTCAGGAATGACTCAGTATTTGCTCAGGATTTGAGGCTGGTAAAATCTACATCTGAGGTCACTGGCAAGTCACCTGCGTTTTTTATGCTGATTTTCATGCGGATTTGTATGTGTTTTGGAAGTAAATAAAGATACACAAAAAAAAAGAATTGTGATGTGATTTCCTTCTCCAACCTTTTTTACATACTCCACTGAAGAATGTCTATCATTTATCTATCTATAGATATATCTATGTATCTATCGATATATATACCGTATTTTTCGGACTATAAGGGTATGTTCACACGTTCAGGATTTCCATCCTTTTTTTTTCAGGACAGTTTTTTTAAAAAACTGCAGCTCTTGGCAGAAAACGCAGGTCCTTTTTTTGGTCCTTTTTTTGTCCTTTTTTGATGCGTTTTTTGATGCGTTTTTTGATGCGTTTTTTTATCCTTTTTTTATGCAGTTTTCTATGCAGAGACTGTGTGTTTCCTAGGAAGCTTTTTAGGGCTGAAAATACCCTAACTCTACCCCTAACTCTACCCCTAACCCTACCCCTAACCCTACCCCTAACCCTACCCCTAACCCTACCCCTAACCCTACCCCTAACCCTACCCCTACCCCTATTCTAACCTTAGTGGAAAAAAAAAAAAAATTCTTAATTTTTTTATTGTCCCTACCAATGGGGGTGACAAAGTGGGGGGGGGGTGTCATTTACTATTTTTTTATTTTGATCACTGAGATAGGTTATATCTCCGTGATCAAAATGCACTTTGGAGCGAATCTGCCGGCCGGCAGATTCGGCGGGCGCACTGCGCATGCGCCCGCCATTTTGCAAGATGGCGGCGCCCAGGGAGAAGACGGCCGGACGGACACCGGGACGCCGGGTAAGTATAAGGGGGGGAGATTAGGGCACGGGGGGGGGCATCGGGGCACGGGGGGGGCATCGGAGCACGGGGGGAGGGCATCGGAGCACGGGGGGGCGGGATCGGAGCACGGGGGGGCAGCCACACTCCGCCCACGCACTTCCGCCCGCTCCCCCGCACTTCCTGCTGCAGCGGTTCTGCACATCAAATCGCAGTAAAACCCGCAGATATATTTTTGATCTGCGGGTTTTACTGCGATTTTGACCTCACAATGGAGGTCTATGGGTGCAGAACCGCTGCGGTTCAGGAAAAAGAAGTGACATGCTCCTTCTTTTTTGCCGCAGCTATTCTGCGCGGCTTTTTAAACGAAATTACGGACCATGTGCACAGCAGTGACTGTTTTCCATAGGGTTACATTGTTATGTACCCTGCATGGAAAACTGCTGCGGAACCGCAGCGGCAATACCGCTGCGGTTCCGCAGTAAAAAACGCACTGTGTGAACATGGCCTTAGACGCACCGGACTATAAGGCGCACTCAGGTTTTAGAGGTGGAAAATAGTGAAAAAAAATATTTGAAGCAAAAAAATGTGGTAAAATATTTAATAACATAAATAACATACTATTATATGTGGTGTTATTATATATAATAGTATGTTATTATGTTGGAAGCTGCGGGACCAGTGTTGTGTCTGTACAGTACTATATGAAGATGCTGGAGGGTGAGTACAAGAATGGGGGCACAGGGCTTATATTTAAAGCACCACTCCAGCACTGCAAAATAACACTGGAGTGCTGCTTTAAAATCCCATGGGAGAACCATAACTCCCATCATGTCCTGCAGACCCTGTGACATGCTGGGAGTTATAGTTCACCAAAGGAGTGGCAGAGTGCTTTATTGTGTTTTGTAAAGACTAACCTCTTAAATGTGGAAGCCAGCCACTGTGGTGAGGTAAAAGCATCCCATGACTGCACACAGAGCCTTCCCTCGTTTCCTTTCCACAGCACAGGTTATGAGGAAGCTGCAGATTCTAGTGGAGAGCCTGAAGGACCTGTGATGATGTCAAGAAGGGCTCTGTGCTGCCATGTAATGCTCCAGCCCGCCCACTCCTGACATCAAACAGGTCCTGTTTGTGCACAGCACTTGGCGTCCAGCCCAGGCATGGCAGGCAGGTATGCAGCGATCTCCTCTCTCCTCTGGCCCCTGCTGCTGCTGCCTCCTCCTTCCCCGGACACACAGACCTCCCCAGCTGCTGCAGGAATCAGCGCTGGAGAAGCCATGTGTGTCCCTGCTTAAGTGCAGTATTCATTTGCTGCTCCTGATGAATATTCACTGCACTTAATCATCCGGACCACATGGTTTCCCCAGCGCTGATTCTGGGCAGCGGGGACATCCTGAAGTGGCATAACAGTGCGATCCCACTCACTGCTGCCCCCCTCCCCACATGCTACATCCGTACCATAAGACGCACCCACACTTTCCTCCCAAATTTGGAGGAAAAAATGTGCGTCTTATGGTCGGAAAAATACGGTATCTATTGATGGATAGATATATCGATAGATAGATATATATAGATAATACCAAGCCCGATGTTTAGTAATAAAGATAATAAAATGGTACATAAAGAGTTAGGCCGGGATCACACATCTGAGAATCTCGCAATACCCGTAACTCTGGAGTGGAGCGTGCGGCTGCATGTATTTCTATGCAGCTGAACGCTCCGGTCCGAATGCCAGTGGCAGTGCCAGGTACTGAGGTGCAAGACTTGTACGAGTTTCTTGCAAGTGTGATCCCGGCCTTAAATGCAATATCTGTTTAATTTTTTTTTTTAAATGGCATGGGCTCCCGCGCTATTTTCTGCACCAGACAGGGAAAGCCAGTGCCTGGGGGCCGATGTTTATAGCCTGGGAAGCAGGTAATACCCATGGAGCTTCCCAGGCTATCTCAGCATGCAGCTGTATACTTAGCCTTTACTAAAATAGGGGGGCTCCACACCATTTTTTTTCTTTTTTGGGGGGGGGCTTATTTTAATAGCCAGAAAAGGCTATGCAAACAGCTGCAGGCTGATAATCATAGCCTAGGAAGGGGCCATGGATATTGGCCGCCCCCGGCTACAAACACCAGCACACAGCCGCCCCAGAAATGGCGCATCTGCAAGATGTGCCAATTCCGGCACTTAGCCTCTCTTCTCACTGCCCTGTAGCGGTGGCTTATGGGGTAATAAGGGGTTAATGTCACCTTTGTAAGGTGACATTTAGCCGGCTTAGCTTGGTGACATCTAAGCCGGCCAATTGAAAATCAGATCACAAGAGCCACCAGAATATCAAGGAATCACCTGCTACATTACAAAGCTAAAGAAGAAAATAACCGGGTACCTCTAGTAGTCCCCTACAATCCAAATCTGGAGGTGCTAAGGGGAGCTGCACGGAAATTACAACCTTTACCGCAAAAAGATGCTTGATTACAATCCATTTTTCCAGACCCCCCACTACTGTGTTTTAGGCAGCCCCCAAATCTAAGAAGCATTATTGTCAAGAGCTCCCTGTCCTCTCCAACAGCTGCAGGTACCTTTCCTTGCAACCAGAAAAAATGTAAAACCTGTCCATTTATAATGACCACGGACAAGATAAAGATCCCCAATTCACATCAGGACTACAAGATCCCAGGTACTTTCAGCTGCGTCACTTCTAATGTGGTGTACTTATTTCTTTGTACTAAATGTCCAACTGGGGGTCTGTATGTGGGGGAGACAGGGCTGAAACTGAGAACAAGGATAAATTCTCACCACCATACAATAAGAGAAAAAAGAATGGATATACCTGTGGCAATACATTTCTGTCTCCCAAATCATAACATTATGGACATGAAATTACTTATACAAAAAGGTAACTTCAAATCGCAGAAAGACAGGAGAGTCTGAGAATATAAACTGATGACGACCTTTGACACTCACACTGCAGGAACGAATGTGTCGCATGGATTTATGTCTTTTTACATCAACTAAGGAATTTGCCCCTCAGACCATGTGGGGTCATCACAACAGAGACCCTAATCACAGGACAATAAAACAATCCTTATCTAAGAATTGGCCCAATATTTATGGACGTAACTGTTTATCACCCATGGTGGATGCTTTCCTGAAACGGAAAGTACTTGCAAGCAGCATAATACAAAGAATAGCAGGTTTACCCAGAATCCTTTGCAGTAGGCGGAGCTATGCAAATCATCTCTTTCCACCCCTGTCTAATCCACAGCGCTTGGAATCGCCAAGCGTGCAATGCTGCGGATTAGTTTCTAAATTTACACAGCCAACCAATTCCTACCTGTGGACACGTGTTTCGGGCTTTAGGCCCTCATCAGCACAGGGCTGGAATTGGTTGGCTGTATGGAGTGGGGCTCGGTGAGCAAGCGATACATACATGCTAGCCACCTTAGGGAGAGACCCAAGTTGGGCTAAATGTAGCGGGACGAAAGAGACCGAAAAGCCCTCTACTTAAAGGAAATACATAGTGGATGCTTTCCTGAAACGGAAAGTACTTGCAAGCAGCATAATACAAAGAATAGCAGGTTTACCCAGAATCCTTTGCAGTAGGCGGAGCTATGCAAATCATCTCTTGATTGAATTGGTTGGCTGTGTAAATTTAGAAACTAATCCGCAGCATTGCACGCTTGGCGATTCCAAGCGCTGTGGATTAGACAGGGGTGGAAAGAGATGATTTGCATAGCTCCGCCTACTGCAAAGGATTCTGGGTAAACCTGCTATTCTTTGTATTATGCTGCTTGCAAGTACTTTCCGTTTCAGGAAAGCATCCACTATGTATTTCCTTTAAGTAGAGGGCTTTTCGGTCTCTTTCGTCCCGCTACATTTAGCCCAACTTGGGTCTCTCCCTAAGGTGGCTAGCATGTATGTATCGCTTGCTCACCGAGCCCCACTCCATACAGCCAACCAATTCCAGCCCTGTGCTGATGAGGGCCTAAAGCCCGAAACACGTGTCCACAGGTAGGAATTGGTTGGCTGTGTAAATTTAGAAACTAATCCGCAGCATTGCACGCTTGGCGATTCCAAGCGCTGTGGATTAGACAGGGGTGGAAAGAGATGATTTGCATAGCTCCGCCTACTGCAAAGGATTCTGGGTAAACCTGCTATTCTTTGTATTATGCTGCTTGCAAGTACTTTCCGTTTCAGGAAAGCATCCACTATGTATTTCCTTTAAGTAGAGGGCTTTTCGGTCTCTTTCGTCCCGCTACATTTAGCCCAACTTGGGTCTCTCCCTAAGGTGGCTAGCATGTATGTATCGCTTGCTCACCGAGCCCCACTCCATACAGCCAACCAATTCCAGCCCTGTGCTGATGAGGGCCTAAAGCCCGAAACACGTGTCCACAGGTAGGAATTGGTTGGCTGTGTAAATTTAGAAACTAATCCGCAGCATTGCACGCTTGGCGATTCCAAGCGCTGTGGATTAGACAGGGGTGGAAAGAGATGATTTGCATAGCTCCGCCTACTGCAAAGGATTCTGGGTAAACCTGCTATTCTTTGTATTATGCTGCTTGCAAGTACTTTCCGTTTCAGGAAAGCATCCACTATGTATTTCCTTTAAGTAGAGGGCTTTTCGGTCTCTTTCGTCCCGCTACATTTAGCCCAACTTGGGTCTCTCCCTAAGGTGGCTAGCATGTATGTATCACCCATGGTAATTCTGCTTCATGTCACCTGGCTTATCCATGGTCCCCCCCTTTTTTTTTTTTCTATACTATGTTGTGCATAAATATGTGATTCTTCAGAATTTGTTTTAGTCCTTGCCTGATGAAGAGACCTGTGTAGTCTCAAAAGCTTGCAATTTATTACCATCTTTTCAGTTGGCCATTAAAAGGTATCAACCACTGAGGACTCTCAATTCTAAATATTTTTCTATCTACTGGCTAACACGGTACCAAGATATATTTCTTTCCTGTACCTCATAAAGTGGCAGTCATCAGAATTGACAAAATTGGCCTGGTCAGGAAGGTGAGAACAGAGATAAAATAGAAACCCGGAAGCGGCTGTTAAACACTGCAATTATGCTTTTCTGGTCCTTATTTGTAGCCATAGCTGATTTCAGTTGATCGTGGGGGTGAAGGGCGTTGGGGCCCCTCTGGTCTCATATCTATGACTTATGCTAAGGGTAGATCATCAATATCAAAGTACTGGACTACAACTTTATTCCCTAAATGATTGCCTGATTTATTATAATATCCTGCTCCTATTCTAAACATTGATAGCTGATTACATAAAGAAATATGATTGAAATCCATAATGTCCAAATCCAAATTAATCATGTGATCCAGCCTTTGCTAGAGCTGAGCATATGTCTGCCTTTTGTGAGATCTACCTTATAACTATAGCTCACACAGGGGATTATAGAAAACAGAAGCATATTTTATCCACAATCTGCTTTTTTCTTCATACCATCGGCTCCTTCTGCCACTGAATTGGGCAGAGTGCAATATGGCTATTAAAGCTCCGGTGTACAACTCTCAAATCACCCAACCTACAGCCGCCTTCTAATGAACGCCATTAAATGAGTCACTGGAAAAATCAATGATTTAGAGGAGAACAAACTATAAAAATTCATTATATACACCATAACAACTGCTTCTCCCGCCGCTTCCTGAGGTAGCCGAATCAAAAAATATCTCTAATTTCTGTAGGATGTGTGATATAATATGGGAGAATGAAAGAAGTTAACAGGTATTAAATTGCAGAAGGCTTTTTAACGGCCAGTGAAGTAGTTTAATGACCAGTTGGGTTCTTCAGATGTATATATGGCCAATAAAATCGAAGCACAATTTAAGACCAGCAAAAATAAAACTTTGCTTTCCTATTTGTTTGCAAGTGGGGTCTTTGAATGCTTGTTAGTTTCTTCAAGAAATAATCCTGGACCAAGAAGTTCTGTTGGTCTAGTAGAGAATATGTAACAAGCTTTATTCTGACGTTGTATACAACATTGAAATTGGATGTCGCCTCAGTCTGGAGTCTCGGAGCTGCAGGGAAGTTGGTCAGTCGCCCAGCATTTATCTTTCACCTCTCAGACTACACACATACTAAAACATTTTATTGACCATTTGTGAAAGAAAACCAATATTCTCCACCATGCCATTCTGCCTTTGTAAAATATTGACTTCTCCAACTTATTATCCACCCCTTCACACCTGCTCCACTGTACTGGACTACCCCTTTAATTCTTAAATGTTTGCCTGCTGTATAATAATATCCTGCTTCTGTTCTAAACATTGTTAACTGATCACATTAAGTTATACATGATTAAAAGCCATAATGTGGCCACTAAAATCCTAATTAAATTGGCATCTGACCCAGCCTTTGTAGAACCGAGCATATGTCTGCCTGGGTGTTACTTTCTCGGCCAAACGGAATGACTGCTTATACACAGTTACGCTCTGATCTCCTGTAGCTAGTAGAATACACAAGGCTGATTTTGGGTTCCTCCTGTGCTGGTACAGGGTGCCATACACACTACACGTTTTTATACTGCCATCTGTTTCTCCTCCATTCTTGAGATGTGGTGATGAACTAGGTACAATCCTACATTTAGGATGGACACGTGATTTTTCAAAACCGGTCGTTTTTGGGGGGTTTTTGTTCATCATATCCTCCATATCCATTAAATTCATAATATCCACTTACATGCGCACTGCAGTTCATAGTTTGGTTAATTTAACACAGAAAGTGTCTATATCCCGGTCCTTTGAAGGCACTACGTCATTTTCTCTGTGGTGCAAGAGATCAAGGGATGCACTTTACATCTTCCTGAAATCTGCCTTCCAAAATGTAATGTTTCCTCATGAGATCAGTAGTGGTGACTTTACACTATTCCCCATCTCTTAAAAAAGGAAAGTTTGCTAGTTCCATTGTCAAATTAATTGTGAAACTGATGGTTTATTTAGGTGTGACGTATTGGGTCCATACAAGCACCAATCGACTATATACAAATCCAAAAGTTTACACTGACCTGTGAACAATGGTGGAGGCAGAATGATTGCTAACATTGTTCTCTTCCCATACAGTATCGTTCTTAACAGTACACCACTTTTTTTTTTTTTTTTTCAAAACTTAAATGAAGCGGGCACCACTTAATGTATTTGCAGTGTGTTTTTTTCTGCAGCATGTCAATCCTTTGTGCATTTCTGCAACGTTTTTCATCCAATGACTCAATTGAAGTCAATCAAATCTGCAGCAAAAATGCAGGTATAAAAATGTTTGCGGTTTTGTTTTGCGTTTTACCTGCTTCCTATGGTGTTTCCCATGCTGTCATCTGTGTGACAGCATGGGAAACATCGGTGCAGTGGTTCTGATTGGCGGTAACAGAACCGCCGGTAAGACCGTCGGTCAGAGCGCAGCGGGATCATGCTATCAGTTGTCAGCTGGACCCCATAACTCTAACTGTGACCCGCAGCGGTGACCTGCGGTAAAAAGCTTACTGCAGTTGTGGGCTGATGAGACTACTGCTCCCATCGGGCTACGTCTGCTGTCACTGATAACAGTGACAGCAGGTGTCGCTGATGGGAGACGTAGTCTCATCTGCTGACGCCTGTGCTCACAGTTGGGAAAAAAGAGTAAAACAATTACCTACACATTCACATAAAAATAAAAACCCATTATAGTATCATCCACTGGCGCCTGTGCTCACAGTTGGGAAAAAAGTAAAATAATTACGTACACATTCACATAAAAATAAAAACCCATTATACTCAACACCAAATCCCCGATGCCCTCTTCTCCTAGAAATAATGTAAAGCAAACCACCACATACTCACCTTTTTGCCATAGTCCACATAATCCCACGGCTATCTCACATGTAGAACAGACCGCTTTACCCTGCCGCCGGCGATACACTGACAGGAGGTACTCACTACCGCAGTGTATCACTGAGCTGCCATGAGAGAGTACACCGGAGTTCATCTGCTTCGATGCTCTCACGGCACCGCTTCGATGCTCTCACGGCACCGCTTCGATGCTCTCACGGCACCGCTTCGATGCTCTCACGGCACCGCTTCGATGCTCTCACGGCACCGCTTCGATGCTCTCACGGCACCGCTTCGATGCTCTCACGGCACCGCTTCGATGCTCTCACGGCACCGCTCCAGTGAACTCTTACGGCAGCTCAGTGATACACTGAGAGCGATTACCTCCTGTAAATGTATCGCTAGCTGTCTTTGAGAGCATTCACATTAGTAACTGCTCTCGATGTCATCAGGATCATCGTGGGACATTATGGATTACCTTCTCTGCGGACAGACGAGGAATATTGTGGTTTATTATATTTTTGTTGCAGGAGACTTTGGCTTCGGTGGATTAGGCATTCAGTAAGTATGGTTTAAGATTCATTAAAGGAGTCTGTGTCATTATTTCAAATAAAAGACTTTATTCTGTGTGTTTTTATACAATATCACTCTGGGTTTACTATAGATGCCTCTCCATTACTAACCTGTGGGACTGATGTCACCTGACAATACAAAGGTGACATCAACCCCACAAATATGAACCCCACAAATATGAACCCCACTTGCCAACACTGCAGGGCAAGTGGGAAGAGCCAAGCTAAGCGCCATATTTGGTGTATCTTATAGATGCACCTATTCTGGGGCGGCTGAGAGCTTATGGTTTTAGTCTGGGAGGGGGCCAATATCCATGGCCCCTTCCTAGGCTATCAATATCAGCCCGCAATTGTTTGCCTAGCTTTTGCTGGTTAGATTTTATAGGGGGACCCTATGTAAAAAAAAATTCTGGGGTCCCTCTGTGAACTAGCCCGTAAAGGCTAAGCAAACAACTGTGAGCTGATATTAATAGCCTGGGAACCTTTATGGCTATTGGCTCCTTCCCAGAATATTGACATCAACCCTCAGCCATTGGCTTTCCCTCTGTTGATTAAAAATTTAACATTTGTTGTCTGGTTACAGCCTATGTACTTTCGTTCTGTTTACGCTCCTACATAGGCTGGTGACAATGTGTTTGTGTTTACTTATCAGTTTAGTGGTGAAGGTGTCGGGCTGACACCTTTTCATTACTAAGCCTAGGGCTTGGTGTCAATGACAGCTGCTGACACCAAGCCCTAATCCCATTACCCTGATATCACACTGCATCAGCATGAAAAAGGTGGTGTTGATCCAAGACATTACATCACAAAATTTTTAATAATAAATCTTTATTTAGCTCAAAAAAGCATTCATTGCTGTACAAAAATGCGTGTTTTTTCCGCATCGTTTTTCCTGCCAAGAGATGCTGAAACCTTGCAGAAATTTCAGCAAGCAAATTCTCAACGTGCACACATAGCCTAAGAGAGAATATGTCAATGTTAGTCCACTGTCATACACATTTCATCACCACACCACTTTCAGCTAGGACGTAAGGTGGTCTTAAACATTATATAGTTGTCTGATTTCCACATACACGTTTGCTCATCTCGGCCAAACATGCATAGTTTTTTGAAGGGGTTGTTCAATAGTTAGATATTGAATATTGATGATCAGCTCATGGGGTGGCCATAGCTGATTAAATAGGAGCTGAGGTTCAGTTCTCAGCAATGACCACTAAATCTTGAATTGAGCAGTAATGTTCTTCCAGGACTGGTAATAGCAGATACGATATTAATGACTTCTCCTTAGGATAGGTCACCCATATCAAAGTAGTGAACAAGCCTTTGGCAGAGGAATAGGCTGATGCCAGACCACACAATGTCTTCCTAGAAAAACTCATCATACTCAACTCTTCTTTCCCACAACGTTTTCCATCTAGAGATGATTGACCCTCCTTCACGTTATGCAATAGTCAGATAGTCCTGCCTAACATTGCTGATTTGGCCGGCATTCATCTAATTTGTACGGGCATCTTTTGTATTTACCAAACCTATAAAATCATGGTAGTCCCTATGTTTTCTGCATTGTCTGTTTATTAATGGGCTTCTTATCCCCATACTGAGAATAGTATAGAGAATTTGTACAGATGAGAACAATGGCTGATGTTTTGAAATGTCTGGAGCTGAAGGATGTTGAATACAAAGCATGAGCCTGTAAGTAACACTTAGTAACACCCTTGGCAATAATTACATGTAGTTACAAATTAGGGAGAAAGAAACTTATGAGCGAAAAACATTTAGTGCTTAGCAATTCTTTTCCCTGGTTCCAGAGACACAGCGAGGCTTGCAAAGTCCCATTCTCATGTTGCAGGGGCAACCACAACCAAAGTATAGATCAGTACCAGATAGGACACCAAGCAAAAGGGTAGGTATAAAATGCCTTTATTATGTATGGTTGGCAAATATATGTATTTTTAAATCATAATTTGTGCGCACAACAGGACAGAAAAAGTTATAGACTAATAATATAAAAACAATGTATATATAAATATATATATAAAAAAGGAAGATGGTAAGGACTGACCCAAAAATATATTTATATGTCTAAAGGTAGGAGCAACCCCTAAAAATAAAAAAAATTATATATAGCAATACACACATAAAATACCCCCAAAAAATTATTAAATATTATACCAAAAATAGTGACTAATAATGAAAAACAACGAAAAGGGGGAAAAAGGACTAAAAAAATGGAATGAAATTCCAAAAATAGTATATAGGAAACAAACGCACTAAAGTGCAACGTGACAATATCAATGATTATATATAGAAAGTGTACAGTGAAAAAATGTGCAAATAAGCAATGATTCAAGTATCAGTCACACACAGTTATATGAAATAAAGTGCTAAGTGGAATTGTGCAAAATTGCAAAGGAACAAAGGTGCACTGAATGGCGGTACATATAGCCTAAAATAAACAATCCAGCCAGAAGATATATACTGGTGTCAGCACAAAGTCTGCTGAATTACCAAATGGGGCTGCAGGAAAAGTACCACCACATGGTGCAAAATATAATTGATAGGGAGAAGCACACTATGCCTTTAAATAAAATCCAACCAGAGAATGTGTTCTGGTGTCAGCAAAGAGATCTGCTGAGACACCAAATGTAGCTGCAGGAAAAGTCCGGCAAGAAAAGTCACACCACTGAGTGCAAAAATATAATTAATAGGGAGAAGCACACTATACCTTTTAATAAAACAATGAGGGTCAGCCAAGTCCTTGTAAGAACGCACCCCGACGCGCGTTTTGGAATCCTTCGTCAGGGGGTGGCTACTGAGACGCCTAAGCGCTATATATATATATATATATATATATATATATATATATATATATATATATATATATATACATACATACAGTGGGGCAAAAAAGTATTTAGTCAGTCAGCAATAGTGCAAGTTCCACCACTTAAAAAGATGAGAGGCGTCTGTAATTTACATCATAGGTAGACCTCAACTATGGGAGACAAACTGAGAAAAAAAAATCCAGAAAATCACATTGTCTGTTTTTTTAACATTTAATTTGCATATTATGGTGGAAAATAAGTATTTGGTCAGAAACAAAATTTCATCTCAATACTTTGTAATATATCCTTTGTTGGCAATGACAGAGGTCAAACGTTTTCTGTAAGTCTTCACAAGGTTGCCACACACTGTTGTTGGTATGTTGGCCCATTCCTCCATGCAGATCTCCTCTAGAGCAGTGATGTTTTTGGCTTTTCGCTTGGCAACACGGACTTTCAACTCCCTCCAAAGGTTTTCTATAGGGTTGAGATCTGGAGACTGGTTAGGCCACTCCAGGACCTTGAAATGCTTCTTAAGGAGCCACTCCTTTGTTGCCCTGGCGGTGTGCTTTGGATCATTGTCATGTTGAAAGACCCAGCCACGTTTCATCTTCAATGCCCTTGCTGATGGAAGGAGGTTTACACTCAAAATCTCACGATACATGGCCCCATTCATTCTTTCATGTACCCGGATCAGTCGTCCTGGCCCCTTTGCAGAGAAACAGCCCCAAAGCATGATGTTTCCACCACCATGCTTTACAGTAGGTATGGTGTTTGATGGATGCAACTCAGTATTCTTTTTCCTCCAAACACGGCAAGTTGTGTTTCTACCAAACAGTTCCAGTTTGGTTTCATCAGACCATAGGACATTCTCCCAAAACTCCTCTGGATCATCCAAATGCTCTCTAGCAAACTTCAGACGGGCCCGGACATGTACTGGCTTAAGCAGTGGGACACGTCTGGCACTGCAGGATCTGAGTCCATGGTGGCGCAGTGTGTTACTTATGGTAGGCCTTGTTACATTGGTCCCAGCTCTCTGCAGTTCATTCACTAGGTCCCCCCGCGTGGTTCTGGGATTTTTGCTCACCGTTCTTGTGATCATTCTGACCCCACGGGGTGGGATTTTGTGTGGAGCCCCAGATCGAGGGAGATTATCAGTGGTCTTGTATGTCTTCCATTTTCTAATTATTGCTCCCACTGTTGATTTCTTCACTCCAAGCTGGTTGGCTATTGCAGATTCAGTCTTCCCAGCCTGGTGCAGGGCTATAATTTTGTTTCTGGTGTCCTTTGACAGCTCTTTGGTCTTCACCATAGTGGAGTTTGGAGTCAGACTGTTTGAGCGTGTGCACAGGTGTCTTTTTATACTGATAACAAGTTTAAACAGGTGCCATTATTACAGGTAATGAGTGGAGGAAAGAGGAGACTCTTAAAGAAGAAGTTACAGGTCTGTGAGAGCCAGAAATCTTGATTGTTTGTTTCTGACCAAATACTTATTTTCCACCATAATATGCAAAAAAAATGATAAAAAAACAGACAATGTGATTTTCTGGATTTTTTTTTCTCAGTTTGTCTCCCATAGTTGAGGTCTACCTAAGATGTAAATTACAGACACCTCTCATCTTTTTAAGTGGTGGAACTTGCACTATTGCTGACTGACTAAATACTTTTTTGCCCCACTGTATATATATATAGCCCCCATATATATATATATATAGCTCCTACCTTTAGACATATAAATATATTTTTGGGTCAGTCCTTACCATCTTCCTTTTTTATATATATATTTATATATACATTGTTTTTATATTATTAGTCTATAACTTTTTTTGTCCTGTTGTGCGCACAAATTATGATTTAAAAATACATATATTTGCCAACCATTCATAATAAAGGCATTTTATACCTACCCTTTGCTTGGTGTCCTATCTGGTACTGATCTATACTTTGGTTGTGGTTGCCCCTGTCCCTTGTTAGTGGTTTTTGTCCACATTTTTTCCACAGAGCACTAGTCACTTATATAGAATCATATTAGTGTTTATTGCTAATTATGGCACGGGTATAAGTATACAGTGTTGTGGTGTTCTGTGGACGCGTCTAACCATTCTCATGTTAGAACAATGACGTCGCCATGTTGTACAGCTGCTGGTGTGCTTTGGGACTGGCACACTTGTGATATAGACATGGACACTGTCCCTAGAATTTCATTCTTATTTGATAACGTCTCTGCTAATAAGCGAATTCATCATTTTCCTTCACCCTTTCAGGTTCAGCTAATATTAATGACCGCAGCATGATGGGAAAGCGTGACAGCGAGATGGCTGTTATTATACAAGACACAGAGAATGTTCCCTCAGTCATGGATGGAGAGACTTATGAAGCTGGGAAATTTGCCCTGTCACTTCGGATGCATTGTTTCAGGTATATCAAGTCTTCGGGAATAATATGAGCACTCTATAAACCTCATATGCCCTGACACCTTCACAGTTTAACTGCGACACATCTAATATAAGATTTATATTGACTAATGACTGTCATCTTAAGATATGCCTGGAAAAGCAAAATCCTCACCAGCCACATAATTGTCTTTCTTCCTCTTTTTCTGTGCTACAGTGAACACGAAAGTCCACAAAAGTTTATAAAGTGCTATAATATGTCTGCCCACACTCCTCTCAAGATAACATTGAATCAACTTCATCCTATGTTCTCTTCCAGGCTTCTCCTTGGTTGCCTTAATGACCCATCTGTCAATATCCAGGACCCCATTAGTGACAGGTTTTTCAAAGAGGTGTGGGTGGCCACAACTGCTCGCAACACAACCATATTTGACAAGGTAGGTATTATAGTGGGTTTATTTGGCAACGTTGGGGCAGATTAACCAAACTTAGACAGTATAGAAATGAACCAATTATGTAGCATTCTAGGATTGTCTAGTCTAAGTTAATACCACTTACAAGTTGTCTACAATGAGCAAAGAAATCTGGAGGCTCCTAATAATTCTCCCTATTTTCCTTTAAAGTAACAATACTTCCATGGACTTTCATAAAAACAGATGCTAAAATTTAATGGCTTGGTGTCCAGTTTGAGTCCAGTACAGGGGCAGATTTTTCCTGGGAAACTCGGAAATCCTGCTTAGTATACATCCATGACTTGGTTGGGAACCATTAACCTCTGTATTCCCATCCAACCTCTCAGATTCATTCCTCTGCTTTCCACAATTGTATTTTCATCTAGGTTCTTGCCACAGATCAGTGATGCCAGAGCCCAAATCTACATGTTACATGCATATAAGTGTAATTACCTCAGATTTCAGCATGTATACATTAATAGGGTGAGGATAGTGGTGAGGTCAATAATCACTTTATTCTCCCTCCAGAATTAACATGTTGTAGATTTTAAAATTTTCATTGTGCTTCTCTGCATGAAAAAAGTCTTCTACATGTGGCTGCCTTTCTCAGAATGCACATGCATTGTACAGAAAATCTCCAGAAAAGTTGCCATTTCTGGACTTATTCTTTGAGACATAATTATTTGCATTGTGTTACGATGACGTGCATGCTAGTTTACTGACGACTTTACTGATTCATTGCAGCATTGAGTTTAAAAAATAATATAAATCTGATTTGTTGCCAAGGACATTTTTTAACAAAAAAGTTATACCTCCTTTTTAATGTGCAGAAGCTATGATTCATACAATATGAGAATTTCTTTGTATTTCTTTTACAAATCTAGGTGTTCCGATGTCTTCCAAGTGATGATGTACAAAACTTTTTCCACCTGCCGGATTTCCTTGCCAAATCCGGTCTGGCCACACATGATCGTGTCAAAGCACAGGAAGAAGTACAGAGAATTCGTGGTTTTGCCGTCCAGCTACCCTTTTTATTCCTTTCTGGAGAAAACCTCTTGCCATCCGTGGGAACCAAGGAGGCTATTGTGCCCATGGAAACCTGGACTTGAAAGGATTGTTCTGTTTGTAAAACGAAAACAAATCTGCGTAGCCGAGAAACTTTATACAGATTCAGGGACCATACAAGTGGACACTAAATCTTTTTAACTTGCTTTACTTTTAAGTCATTGAGTACACACTTTTACTGATTTCCTTTTTTTTTATTAATTTCCTTAATGGCACATTGTGTGATGGGATACATCACTTTTAATGTAAGTTGTAATAGATGTGTCGAATTTTCTCCTGCCACTTGTGTTCCCATTTTACCATTTTACTGTAATTAGTGTACAGGCTAAATGGCTATTTGGTTGATCACTGTATGTGTTACATGCAGTGTATGGCTTACTGCACTCGTCATAGTTGTCTAACCACTTATTCTTTTGCAGACCAAAGTCTATAATGGTTTCTTACCGTAAATGCTACAGAACCATGCCACTACCCAGCTGTCGTGAACTGCAGATCAAAGTGGCCGAGTAGCCAGGGAGCCTGAACGTCCATATTATTATTAATGAACACTAACCTTCCTTTTGGCAAACAAAGCTGCTAATTGCATTTGGTGCCATGTGCTGCCAGTTGCTAGTAAACAGATGGGAAGTAGGACCTTTGTCTTTTCTGTGATCTGTCCTGTAGGAGGATTATAACTTGTCGTGAAATCCATGTGCCAACTACATCTGCATATGAGACCGTGCCATAGAAAATCACTTTATTGTATGTTCACCCATAAACTCTACTTGTCACTTTGTATTTATTGAGTTACACATGGCATATACTTGGATATCACTGTATGGGGCACTCTTAAACATTTACATAAATTTTGAGCCATAGGTAACCCATGGTTAAAGTACAGGAATAATTATAGGCAATTTCGTTTAAAGTGTCCCTTTTATTTTAGCTATTATTTTGTAAGGGCAATCTTAACATTCATTGGCTTTTTCTTCTGGGTTTCTATACGAATCCCTATACAAGTTGTTCTAACTTCTTTAATGGGAATGATGCAGGCTGAATACTGTGTCTTCAATTAATTTTTGTACTGAATTCTGTATAACAATGAAATTGATATTTGCATATCATTTTAACTCTTGCATGAAATTAATATTAATTGGCATAAGCTTCTGTGCAAATATTTATATACAAAATGTAGTTGTTCTGTAAATGAATGCCGCAGACCAACCAACTCAGAGCCACATAATATAGAACATGTTTCATTATAGTTAGATGTTCATTAAATACAAACATCTATAAGTTGCCAGCGTGATGCTAATGAGTGAAGACCTCCAGCAGTAGTCCTTGTGTAAAGATCCAGCATGCAGGGTAGCACTTGAGGAGAACCCTGTTTGTGGGGGCTGTCCTCCAATCTGGCAGAATATAAGCGTCTTATGACTGTATTGAAAGTGCCACAATCTCATGACTATTGAACTTTAATGGTAGGTGCTAGGTTCACCTGTAGTCATAATTTTATAAATGATTACATCTTAACTAGTGTTAAGCGAACGTGCTGGGATAAGGCGTTATCTGAGCGCACTCTGGTGCTAACAGGGTATCTTCGGCGTGCTCGAAAAATAGTCACCGCAGCTGCATGCCTATTGGCTGTTCCACAACATGAACACGTGCAGATGCGGTGACTCGAACATAGCATTCGAGTATGAAGATGCCCTGTTAGCACCTCAGCGCGCTCACTCAACACTAATCTTAACAAGACAAATTTGGTCATACATGATTTTTATGATGGTTTATATAACATGTATCGTAGGTTAAATCTGTATTGACAATTCTACCATTGGAAGTACTGTCACACTCTCCTGACAAACGCCAATAATAATTTAGACGAACACTTACATTGCCTACTTTAAAGACTACAACATATATAATCTAGATTCTGTAGAGTCCACCATGTACAGGTCCAACAAAACAAAAATCTTATAGCAGCTCTAGATTACAAAATATAATGTGACTGAAGTGAAATTGATGCTTGAAGCATGTTCACCTTTTTGTCCTCCATTTCAGCCATAGTAAATGTCAACATGAGATTTAGTGTTACTACGGTCCTTCATTTTAAATTGCACACGTCACATATTCCGATCAGCTTCACGCCATTGGGGAGTCATCCTCCTTATCTTGTAGCTGTATGTCTTTATTTTTAGTTGTTTGTTTTAAGTGTTAGAAATATTCTGATTTCACATTTAATTTATAGTAAATTCCGTTAATTTACAAGAGCTGTTTTTCTTGTAAGATACATGATGTGAGATTAAAGAAATATATAATTACATGTATTTTTAGATTAAATGAAAAAGAATGTAAAAAAAATAGAAAAATATAGACTATTTTATATAAATGAACATGTCAAAAATATAGACTGTATTTTATATAAATGAACATGTCAAGCCAATACTTCTTATCTGGATCTCTTTGTAAGTCTTAATTCCCTGCTGCATTCACAATTCTGCTTATTGCTGCAGAAAACGGTAAATACACATTCCTAATAACTTAGCTGCCCTCCTATGTAGTGAGAAAGTCAGCGGTTACTGCATAGTAGTGTGTGGGGTACAGACTACACTTTCCTAATACAATCATCCAACATAGGGAAGAGTCAGTAGCATAACTCAGACGAGGATCACAAGGCAATGCTCGGACTGGCTGTGTTCTCTCCTGACCCAAGCAGGACAACATGTATTTCTATGCAGCTGTCAAACTCTGGAGAGCCGACTGCCAGTCCGAGCATTGCGATCCTCATCCGTTTTATGGCTTTCTGACTCTTCCCTAGTGGCCTGTTCCAACAGACAGACCAAGTTTCAGATGCACACAGAACGATAAGTAATAATCTGTGTGCACAGGCTTCCATTGCTCTTGGCAGCACAGGTCCTGTTTACACAGGACAATGTGGAATCCGAAAACAATTTTTTTTTTTTTTTTTTTTTTTTTTTTTTTTTTTTTTTAAGGCCGCCAAAAGCTTATTTCACTCTATGAATGAGGGTTTTGCTTGTGCACCTAGTGATCGACAGCTTGTTTACACTGCCGGATTATTGGGAACGAGTGTTCTTCAAAATGCTTGTTCCTGATGATTATGCAGTGTAAATGGACCTTGTGCTCTTCACAGACACAGAAAAAGAAGGATCTGTTGGGATATTTAATGTGCTTGCAATGTTGTTGCATCATCTTTTGTTAATTCTATAAGTACCGTAAACTATAAAATGTGAAATACACTGTAAAGGTGTCAATCAACATGCAGTTAATTTGACTTCTATCCCTTCTGTGAAGGGAGACTCTGTAAAACTGCATGACTTTCTAATCCCTTGACTTTATCTATACAATTCACTGTAATTATGTTTTAATTAATTGGTTCAACAAATGTATTTGTTTTTAATTAAAAGATGACAACTTGTTTGTTTGCGCATTTCCTTTTTCATTATCAAGGATGTTTCAGGTGCAGTGTTACCTAATTTATCATGATATCTGTAGAAAAAAACGATAAAGGATGTAAATCTAAACTAGTCACACCCAGTGATGGGAAAAAGAAAAACTGCAGTGACAACACAGTGGTTACTGCTCTGCTGCATTATACAGCCTGACTACCTGATCATGGTGTAGTCACACAATCCGGACTCACTATTTGATGTAAGAGGGTTTACATAGTGTTATTAAATTTACCAATATTATAGTTATATATCCATCTTGGACACTTATGGCTTATCCATGAGTTATGCCATAAATGCCTCTTGTACCCAGCACCACAATGATGTAATGACTCTGGCTCCTTGCCTATGCATTCTCCATACATTTTATAAAGAGATGGCCGTCTTCATAGAAGTTTATGGGAGGAATTCAACTAGGCTTCCATGAAGAAGGCGAGAAGGAAAAAAAAAATCTCAAAAATGTGCACAAAAGTAATGTGATCTAAACCTTTGATATAATCTATTATCAAACAATATAGTCCAAAATAAGCTTCTGGTATATAATAAACATCTAGAATCCAAAAATATGCCCCAAAACTAACACATAGTAGGGGACATATAGCAATAACCACTATTATCAATGTGTTTGTTAAAAAAAAAAAAAAAAACAATTTATTGAAAATATATTTAAAAAAACACATGTATATAAAATTCACAAAATTCAACAAGGTGCCTTTTCGTGTGAGGGAAGAAGTATCAGTCACTGCAGATATAATATCAACAAGTGTGCAAATAATTTTAGCTGGATAGTGTCCAGTCATAAACAGCAGGTTTATCCACCATTGAAGTATATGGATTAAATTCGTGTGTACACTCTCCCTGAAGAAGAATACACAAAACGTGTGTTGGGGTGGAGGGAAACACCATCAGCTCCGCATTAATAATCTGGATTCCACACCTGAACACTTACTGCTATAGGTAAATCTGCCCTCTTTACAAACGTTTACCTGCACTACGTTGTTATGGTCTTTATTATTTATTTAACAAAGGCACTTGTACCTTTTGTTCTTCTGGCATCTTGCCTTAAATTAGACCAGGTAGTGTGGCAATTTAATCCATATACTTCAATGGTGGATAAACCTGCTGTTTATGACTGGACACTATCCAGCTAAAACTATTTGCACACTTGTTGTTATTATATCTGCTTCCCTCACATGAAAAGGCACCTTGTTGAATTTTGTGAATTTTATATACATGTTTTTTAAATATATTTTCAATAAATAGTTTTTTTAAACAAGCACATTGATAATAGTGGTTACTGCTATATGTCCCCTACTATGTGTTAGTTTTGGGGCATATTTTTGGATTCTAGATATAATCTATTATGTTGCTTCTAGCATAAGGGCACTGACACTCACTGGCACTGGGCTGCAATGGCAAAAGTAAGTCTATATGGTTAAGAGAATGATCATGGGGCCACCATCTGGCTGAGGATGAACTTTTCTAACTTGGTCATTGTAAATGAGAATACTCTGGCTGGGGAAATACTAATGTGGTAAAGTCTGGTTGAGGGAGTTTGGTGAAAAGTACATGAACACTGTAGTGTAATAGACTTTGGATCATATTCAGTTAAGTTCAAGTCCTATAGCGACTAGATACTAAAAAAATTAAATACATTTTGTAAAAATGTATAACAAAAAGGTCACTAAAAATGCGGTTTGTGAAAGCAAAATAAAATACAAATAAAATACACATAATTATAGAATGACAAAGTGCAAATTTTTTTAAAAATATGTTTCCAGTGCCAGTTTGATATACACGCTGAGCAGAATATGATGAGCAGTGTTCGAGTCGAACTGTTCGGCAATCTCAAATTCGAGCTGTTTTGGGCGGTGTTCGAGTCGTTCGAACCCGAACAATTTGCTTCAAATTCGGCTGTTCGAGTTTCTGTTCGATAAATGTTCGTTCAGCAAAAGCCTTGCTTGATTTGCACATTAAAACTGTTTATCATTGTTAATAGACTGTTTCAGTGTATAGGGGGCAAGGGATAGATCTGTGCTGAATTAACGCTGATCTACATTTTTTTTTCTTTCCCGCATTTACAGTGGGGCGGTGCAGTCTCTCAGCCTATCAGCAGTGCACACACAGCAATGTTCATGTGATGCACACAAGCAAGGGCATGTATCATTGGCTGTGTATGTCACATGTCCTTGCCCTATAAAAACCAGCCATTTTCCCCATCGCCACCATTTCCTCACTGCTGCAGCTTAGTGTTAGACGGCACCGCTGCTGCTGTGGGCGCTATACAGACTAATAGTGTTTTTTTGGAGAGAATTGTCAGATAGGTTTAGGGAGTCGGGACTAGTTGTAATATCAGTAAGATGTCTTCTTCTTTTCGTTGACAATTTGATATGATCCCTTTCTTACGACCATCGCTACAAGCATCGCCAAAAATTCCAGATGAGGCACAAAAACAGCAGGTGCTTGAACGGATATCAAGTGCTCGTTCAAGTGGGCTCTCCTCCATGTCAACTTCAACATCACAACTACTCCAGTCCTCAGAGTTGTCACCCCAATCGCACTTGCTTCCTCACAGCTCCCAAGTCTAGGAATGAAGCTAATTTTCTCCTGACAGTGCAGCGGCCACAAGGCTTTAGAACACTAATAGCCTGCAGATTTATTGCATATCTGCAGCTTAATAGTGTTTTTTCATTATATCTTTCTCAAAAAGTGTTACAAAATTTTATTAGATTCACAAAAGTAGATTTAAAAGTGCATTAGCTCATTTCGGCATAAAACAAGCAAACAAAAAAAACATTTGTAAAAGCGACTCTGCCAGCAGGTCACAAATGACTGGTGGTAAGGGGTTAATACTAGAGTACCATAAGTAACTTTAGTGCAGCAAACCTGTTTCATAAATATGGTGCTAGTGTTGTAATCTGAGTTGTACTGGAGTGGTACAATCTTCTCTGCAGAAATGTGGCTTTTTTGCTTTTCAGTCAGAATGGATTTTTTTTCTCAGACCCTTTGCAATTATCAGTTTAAACACTTTAGTGCAACTGTATCAGAAAACTGGCTCATTTGCCTTGATAAGTGTGTGTGTATGTATACATATATAGTGGGTACGGCAAGTATTCAGACCCCTTTAAATTTTTCACTGTGTTTCATTGCAGCTTGGTAAATTTAAAAAAGTTCATTTTTTTCTCATTATTGTACACTCTGCACCCTATCTTGCTTCCGTCTGGCCACTCTGCCATAAAGACTCGACTGGTGGAGGGCTGCAGTGAGAGTTGACTTTGTGGAACTTTCTCTCATCTCCCTACTGCATATCTGGAGCTCAGCCACCGTGATCTTGGGGTAATTCTTTACCTCTCTCCCCAAGGCTTTTCTCCCACGATTGCTCAGTTTGGCTGGATGGCCAGGTCTAGTAAGGGTACCGTCACACAGTGGCATTTTGATCGCTACGACGGCACGATTTGTGACGTTCCAGCGATATATCCGTGACGTTCCAGCGATCTTGCTGTGTCTGACACGCTCCTGCGATCAGGGACCCTGCTGAGAATCGTACGTCGTAGCAGATCGTTTGAAACTTTCTTTCATCGTCTAGTGTCCCGCTGTGGCGGCATGATCGCATGGTGTAACAAAGGTGTGCACGATATTGTATACGATGTGCGCATAGTAACCAACGGCTTCTACATCGCACATACGTCATGAAATTATCGCTCCAGCGTCATACATTGCAAAGTGTGACAGCAGTCTACGACGCTGGAGCGATATTGTTACGATGCTGGAGCGTCACGGATCGTGCCGTCGTTGCGATCAAAATGCCACTGTGTGACAGTACCCTAAGACTTCTGGTGGTCCTAAACTTCTTCCATATAAGAACTATGGAAGCCACAATGCTCTTAAAAACCTTGAGTACTGCAGAAATTCTGTTGTAACCGTGGCTAGATCTGTGCTTTGCCACAATTCTGTCTCTGAGCTCCTTGGCCAGTTCCTTTGACCTCATGATTCTCATTTGGTCTGATATGCACTGTGAGGTCTAATATAAACAGGTGAGTGCCTTTCCAAATCAAGTCCTATCATTTTAATTAAACATGGCTGGACTGCAATGAAGGAGTAAAGCCATCTCAAGGGGGATCACAAGGAAATGGACAGTATGTGACTTAAATATGAGTGTCTGAGCAAAGGGAATGAATACTTATGACCATGTGATATTTCAGTTTTTCTTTTTTATTAAATTTGCAAAAATATCTACATTTGTTTTTTTCAGTCAAGATGCAGAGTGTACATTGATGTGATAAAAAAAAAATAACTTTTTTGAATTTACCAAATGGCTGCAATGAAACACTGTGAAAAATTTCAAGGGGTATAAAAACTTTCCATACCCACTGTATATTTTAAGTTGAGTAATGATTAGTTGCAACTGACACTGGGTCGGTATGTAAAAGTTTGCATTAAAGAAACCTTTAAAAAAAAAATTGATATGCATTAAAATACCTGTGGACAAATACAAACCCGGGAAAACTGTAATAACCAGAATAGGGCACCTACAACGAGGAAGGCTCTATGGAAATACCATGTGCCACATTGGGTTCATTATCACCCTGCAAAAATGACCCTTACTGATGGAGAAATCTATTCACTGGTTGGTATCCTAACAACCAACGATATGGCACCCCTGCTGCTCAATCGCTTACCCTAAAAAGGTCTAAGAGGCCCTAAGTATGGTATGTTATTGACACACAGGGTCTAACCTATATAAATGTTGCAGCTTAGTCACTTAATAATATAAGAACTTTGGGCATAATACTCAACATAAAAAATAAAAAGATTCTCATCAAATCTTGTCGCGTATGGTTCCCTCAACGCATTTCCCCACATCCAATGATTCATCAGAAGGCTAATTGTAGCAAGATAACACAGGATCACAGGCCCAGCATGGTGTGCCTGCTAAGCTGGTGTCCATGTCAAAATAGCTCACTCAATTATAATGCACGTACACCCCCAGATGGTAAGTAGCTACTGCCTGTATTAGCAGAAATGTCCACAGTCTTGGACTGTGCATGCTACTTTGAAACAGAAAACAGACACGGCTGTGAAAGGACGATAGAGGCATTGTAGTGATTGCATGCACTCCGCAATGGAACGCATCGTGTGTGAAGAAATTGAATGCAATGTACTCATCTATATATAATGCACTCTACGGTGGATCATATGATGTATTAATTAATAGCTGCATCTTTTGGAGAGGGCAGTAAATGATGGTGTATCAGGAATACATAAGAGATGTAAAAAATTATAAATTAAAGAATCCCTATATTCAGAGGTCTAGACAAGCATGACACACCTGGATAAACAGATGTACCAGAACTGAACTAGGAGATGCTAGAATACAACTATTGAAATAAGATATCAGATGAAACATGCATATGATAGTTGTTCCTCCATGCCTTTTGGAGTCAATGAATCAAGTCATTTTGTAAAATAAGTCTACTCTATCCTTGTTTTAGGTCTCACTACCTCAATGACCCAAAATGAAATTTCTGTAAGTTCGGCATGATATATATTATTCATATGTCGAACTTGTGAGGTATCCCCATGAGGCTGTGTATTCCCTAAATGTTTGCACACCCTCCTTCTGAATTCCCTTTTGGATTTACCTGCATAATTAAGAGGGCAGGTGCAGGTGTCCATAAATGCCCAACCCCCAGTCTTACAATTCACAAAATCATGAATTTAAAAAAAAAAACTTAAGCATAAGCAGGGGGAAACGACAGACTTCTGTTCTGAAACTCATCTGGAGGAAAAATACCACACTGCACAAGAGCTGTGGACAGGGATCAAACAACAGGGGTTTGTGCTGTTGAACCTCAAGCCCAGCCTGGATGTCTGCATTAAAGTGCAAAATCTCATAGCAGCTCTGAGCCTAGCCGTTTTGGTACACATCCCTTGCCTGGCATATGTGCTGAATTTGGTGGCGCAGAGCTTCCTGAAAAATTATCTAGAGATGTCACAGCTGCTGCAGAAATTGTATGCCGTCTGTGCATACTTTCGGTGTGCAAAGTATAGCAAAGAGACCGTTTCAACAACATGGTAGAAGAGTAAGTGTCCACATGTATCCACGCACGGAGGGATGGGCCTGCCCCATTTAACTTCTGGGTCTCCAAATTGGACACATGGCCTTTACACCTTGGTGGTGCTGGCCTGATCTGTTGCAAGTGTATTGTCAGAATGTGTGTTTAGCAAGGCATGGAGTGTGGTCTGTGGACAGGCACATCTGCCTGTCCACAGCCAATGTGGCAAGTTCACATTCATTCAAATAAACCAGGTGTGGATCTCACAGGACTTGTCCATACCTCTGGCTGACTAGAGTATTATACCAGCTGTGCCCAGCCATTGGTATACTCCACTTTAGTTTTTCATTCTATTTGTCATTCCCAGTGTTCTGGGCCCTTCCCAAATTAAAATTAAACAAAACAACAAGACAGTTTTATAGAGTACACCAATAACACTGTTTTGCAGAGGACCCTCACAGAGGCTGTTTTCAGAGTACTCCCACAGAGGTTTTTTGGCACAGGACTCCCAGAGACACGAGTGCAGAGTACACATACAGGTGATTCTCACAAAATTAGAATATCATCAAAAAGTTAATTTCTTTCAGTTCTTCAATACAAAGAGTGAAACTCATTATATAGAGTCATTACAAACAGGATTACTGTAGCCTTGAAAGGATTATTAAGAAAAGGCCATTCAAAAATTTGGGGGAGATTCACAAGGAGTGGACTGCTGCTGGAGTCATTACTTCAAGAGCCACCACACACACAGATGTATCCAGGACATGGGCTACAAGTGTTACATTCTTTGTGTCAAGCCACTCATGACCAACAGACAACACCAGAAGCCTCTTACCTTGGCCAATGAGAAAAAGAACTGGACTGTTGCTCAGTTGTCCAAGGTGTTGTTTTCAGATTAAAATAAATTTTGTATTTCATTTGGAAATCAAGGTCCCAGAGTCTTGAGGAAGAGAGGAGAGGAACACAATCCCAGCTGCTTGAGGTCTAGTGTGAAGTTTCCACAATCAGTGATGGTTTGGGGAGCCATGTCATCTGCTGGTGTAGGTCCACTGTGTTTTATCAAGACCAAAGTCAGCTCAGACGTCTACAAGTAAGTTTTATAGCAATTCATGCTTCCCTCTGCCGGCAAGCTTTTTGGAGATGGAAATTTAATTCTTCAGCAGGACTTGGCACCTGTCCACACTGCCAAAAGTACCAATACCTGGTTTAAAAACAACAGTATCACTATGCTTGATTCGCCACCAAACTCACCTGACCTTAACCCCATAGAGAATCTATGGGGTATTGTCAAGAGGAAAACAAGAAACATCAGATCCAACAATGCAGAAGAGCTAAAGGCTGCTATTAAAGCAACCTGGGCTTCCATAACACCTCAGCAGTGCCACAGGCTGATTGCCTCCATGCAAAAGGAGCCCCGACCAAGTACTGAGTGGATTTATTGAACATACATTTTAGTTGGCCAACATTTTGAGATTTTAAAATCATTTTTCAAGCTGGTGTTAAAAAGTATTCTAATTTGCTGAGATAACTTTGGGGTTTTCATTGGCTATAAGCCATAATCATCAACATTAACAGAAATAAACACTTGAAATAGATCACTCTGTTTGTAATGACTCTATATCAGGGGTGGGTAATTAATTTTCCTGAGGGGCCACATGAGAGACCGTGACTGTTGAGGGCTGAACCAATAGGCCAAAATTAATTTTACTACATATTAATACCAATATATTATATTAATTGTATCACTTAATGTTGAGCAGAATTAGGTTTGCTGACATCCTCCTAAGTACAGCCCCTTCTGTATATCATATGAACCCTCCTATATACTCTAAGAGCCCCCACACAGCCACCCTATATACAGCATGAGCCCCACAGCCTCCCTATATATACTGCATGAGCCCTACACAGCCTCCCATATACCGCATGAGCCACACACAGCCTTTCTATATATGCTGTATGAGCCCCACACGGCCTCCCTATATATACACTGCATGAGCCCCACACAGCCTCTCTATATATGCTGCATGAGCCCCAAACAGCCTCTCTATATATGCTGCATGAGCCCCAAACAGCCTCCCTATATATACTGCATGAGCTCCACCACAGCCTCCCTATATACTGCATGAGCCCCACACAGCTTCCCTATATACTGCATGAGCACCACACAGCCTCTCCATATGCTGCATGAGCATCACACAGCTTCCCCATATACTGCATTTTTTTCACACAGCCTCCCCATATACAGCGTGAGACGCACACAGCCTCCCCATATATACAGCTTGAGCCCCACACAGCCTTCCCATACACTGCACAAGCCCCACACAGCCTCCCAATGTGTCGAATGAGACCCTTATAGCCTCCCCTTGTAAAGCACAATGCCCCCATAACCTTTCCTTGTGCAGCACAACGCCCCATAGCCTCCCCATGGGCACCATGTCACCCCCATAGCCTCCCCATGTGTACCATGTCACCCCCATAGCCTCCTCTAGTGCAGCACAACACCCCCATAGCCTCCCCTTGTACAGCACGACACCCCCATAGACTCTCCATGCCCACGCAAACATCCCATACACATGAAAAAAAATGAACACAACATACTTCGGTCCTGTTACCCGACGCTCTGCTTCTCTCCCTGCCTCCGGTGCTCCGGTTCTCCACAGCACACAGCTGACGTGATGAAACTATGTCATTGCGTCAGCTGTTTCACATGCTGATTGGTGGAGGAAGTGGTCAGAGGCCCCTCTTCCACCAGTGAAGTCAGTGCAGATGTAGACAGCGAGGGGATGGGCACGGTGCAGCCTGTGGACCTCTGTTTTTCAGCCCCTCGGCTGTCTCGGTCGCACCTTGCCCAGGCTTGCTCTATATAATTTAAGAGTTTCACTTTTTGTATTGAAGAACTGAAATAAATTAAGTTTTTGAGGACATTCTATTTTTCTATTTTTGTAAGAACCATCTGCAGGCTTTTTGGCAGAATACTCCACAGACACGGGTGCAGAGTACACAGAGGTGTTTTGGCACAGTACTCCCACAAACACGTATGCAGAGTGAAAAAAAAATGTTTTTTTTAGGACAAAGGCTATGTGCCCACATTGCGGATTTCCATGCTGACTTTTCTGCTCCGTTTTTTAAAAATCCGCAGGTAAAACGCACTGCGTTTTTTGTGCGGATTTACCGTGGATTTCCAGCAATTTTTGTGCGGATTTCACCTGCGCTTTAACACCTGCGGATTCCTATTGAGCAGGTGTACAACGATGCGGAATCCGCACAAAGAATTGACGTGCTGCGCAAAATATACCGCAGTGTTTCTGCGTGGAATTTTCTGCAGCATGTGCACTGATGTGATGGAAAGCTGCTGTGAATCCGCAGTGGCAAATCCACAACGTGTGCACATACCTTAATACTCCCACAAACACTGGTTCAGAGTAAAATAAGTGGTTTTTAGGCACAGTCCTCCCACAGACATAGGTGCTGTCATGAGTGTGTCTCGCCCTCCTGGGATATCTGGGGTTAGGTGCTCTTTACATACTGTGAATCGTAGATCTTCCATTTAGCCTGTGTGTTTTGTTCCTCATATTGAATGCACTTTTTTTCCTTTGGTGCTGAAGAGGTTAACGGCTCTTTGTATGTTGGTCAGCTCCATCTCACAGCTGCTCCTGACCTGCTCGTTTTCTCTATCTATAAAACCTGGCCAGACCTTCTTATCATTGCTTGTGAAAGTTTTGCTTCCTGGCTTGCTGGAGTTGGTATGCTGAAGTTGGAGTTTGTAGTTGCTGCTGGAGATTGTTGTCTGCTGGTTTTGGGTGTATGCTTTCTCCATTATCCTGTTCTCATTTGGTTTGTACTGTACCTTCTTATCCTTCCCTTTATTCCTCTCTACCCTTGGTGAGTGTTTTTGTAGGTAACTTGATTTTTGTTATCTGTTTGTCTTCTGTGTATATACACTAACATATCTGTCCCAGACCTCCTGAGGGAGGGGCAGGTAACAGCTTAGTTAGGACATTAACAGGAGCATAGTAAATTCAGAGACTCGGGCCTCTCTACCTTTTAAGAGTACCCTTCGGACTGGGATAGTTAGGGTCCCAGTTCCAGAGACAGTTTGAGGTCCCCCTTTGTTACCAAAGATCGTCACAGCGTGACAGGTGCAGAGTAAAATACTTTTTTTAGGCACACTCATAGTACACCCACAGACACTGACACAGAGTAAAAATAAGTGTTTTTTAGGAACAGTACTCTCACAGAAACAGGTGCAGAGTAAAAAATGTTTTTTTTAGGAACAGTATTTCCATAGCCATAGGTGGAGAGTGAAATAACTGTTTTTAACAACTATACTCCCATAGACATGGATGCAGAGAAAAAATGTGTTTTTTTGTCACAGTACTCCCACAGCCACGGGTGCAGAGTAAATAAAAAAAAACAAATAGAAACAGTGCTCCCAGTAAATTTTGTTGGAAAAATGAAAAAATTGCTGGTCAGCTTTTAACCCTTAACTTCCTAACAAGAAAAAATGTGGTTTCCAAAATTGTGCTGATGTAAAGTAGACATGTGGGAAATGTTATTTATTAACTATTTTGTCTGACATAATGACTATGACACAACATAATGATTTAAGGGCATGAAAATTCAAAGTTTGAAAATTCCAAAATTTTTGCCAAAATTCAATTTTTTTCACAAATAAACGCAAGTCATACTGAAATTTTTTACCACTATCATGAAGTACAATATGTAACAAAAAAACAATCTCAGAATTATGAGATTTATGAGTTATTACCTCATAAAGTGACAATGGTCAGAATTGTAAATATTGGCCTGGTCATTAACGTGCAAACCACCTTCGGGGGTAAAGGGGTTAAGGGGCCTATATATTGGAAACTCACAAAAAATGATACCATTTTATAAGCCACACCACTCAAATACTTCAAAACTGTTGTCAGGCAATTTTTTAACCCTTCAGGTGTTACACATGAATTAATGCAAATTGTAATGAAAAAAATGAAAATCTTCCCTCTAAAATGTTGCTTCAGCCCCATTTTTTTTACTTTTGAAAGAAGTAACATAAAAAAGTGGATCCCAAAGTTGTTACTCACTTTCTTACTAGCACAGCGATACCTCACATGTAGACCAAAAGTTCTGTTTCGACAAACAGCAGTGCTCAGAACAGAAGTAGTAATATTTGAATTTTGGAACACAAATTTGAAAGAGATTGCGGGCACTATGTTGTATTTGCAGGGCCCCTAAGGTGCCTAAATAGCATAAACTCCCTACAACTGACCATATTTTGGAAACTACACCCCTCAAGAATATTATCCTGGGGTATAGAGAGCATTTTGAAACCACAAGCACTACACAAAAATTTGATAAAATTAGGTCGTCTTAACAGCAAAGAATGAAAGAAATAATAATTATAAAATAAAAAAATGTAATCTGACTAAGGGGATTTCAAGGGGGGGGGATGATCAATGAGGTGCACAGTAAGGCGCAGCCCAACTGCTGTGCTATCTACTAATTATTGGGCTTTAGATCACTGTGATAGGGTCTATCACAGTGATCAAAAGTTAGCAAGCAACAGGAAAAATTTCTGCAGCTGCTGGGTGCGGCCGATAGATCTTGGAGGGCGCAATGTGCATGACCCTGGCATTTTGCTTCATGAAGAGGAAGAGGGCCAAGGAATGTCGTTACTGGTACCAAGGTACCATGGAGAGCTTGGGGACACCACTTCTCTCTCCTCTGGCATGTTGTATAATGTTAGAGGAGGGAGATATGATTTTTACAGTTAGGGCCAGAAATATTTGGACAGTGACACAATTTTCGCGAGTTGGGCTCTGCATGCCACCACATTGGATTTGAAATGAAACCTCTACAACAGAATTCAAGTGCAGATTGTAACGTTTAATTTGAAGGGTTGAACAAAAATATCTGATAGAAAATGTAGGAATTGTACACATTTCTTTACAAACACTCCACATTTTAGGAGGTCAAAAGTAATTGGACAAATAAACATAACCCAAACAAAATATTTTTATTTTCAATATTTTGTTGCAAATCCTTTGGAGGCAATCACTGCCTTAAGTCTGGAACCCATGGACATCACCAAACGCTGGGTTTCCTCCTTCTTAATGCTTTGCCAGGCCTTTACAGCCGCAGCCTTCAGGTCTTGCTTGTTTGTGGGTCTTTCCGTCTTAAGTCTGGATTTGAGCAAGTGAAATGCATGCTCAATTGGGTTTAGATCTGGAGATTGACTTGGCCATTGCAGAATGTTCCACTTTTTGGCACTCATGAACTCCTGGGTAGCTTTGGCTGTATGCTTGGGGTCATTGTCCATCTGTACTATGAAGCGCCGTCCAATCAACTTTGCAGCATTTGGCTGAATCTGGGCTGAAAGTATATCCCGGTACACTTCAGAATTCATCCGGCTACTCTTGTCTGCTCTTATGTCATCAATAAACACAAGTGACCCAGTGCCATTGAAAGCCATGCATGCCCATGCCATCACGTTGCCTCCACCATGTTTTACAGAGGATGTGGTGTGCCTTGGATCATGTGCCGTTCCCTTTCTTTTCCAAACTTTTTTCTTCCCATCATTCTGGTACAGGTTGACCTTTGTCTCATCTGTCCATAGAATACTTTTCCAGAACTGAGCTGGCTTCTTGAGGTGTTTTTCTGCAAATTTAACTCTGGCCTGTCTATTTTTGGTATTGATGAATGGTTTGCATCTAGATGTGAACCCTTTGTATTTACTGTCATGGAGTCTTCTCTTTACTGTTGACTTAGAGACAGATACACCTACTTCACTGAGAGTGTTCTGGACTTCAGTTGATGTTGTGAACGGGTTCTTCTTCACCAAATTAAGTATGCGGCGATCATCCACCACTGTTGTCATCCGTGGACGCCCAGGCCTTTTTGAGTTCCCAAGCTCACCAGTCAATTCCTTTTTTCTCAGAATGTACCCAACTGTTGATTTTGCTACTCCAAGCATGTCTGCTATCTCTCTGATGGATTTTTTCTTTTTTTTCAGCCTCAGGATGTTCTGCTTCACCTCAATTGAGAGTTCCTTTGACCGCATGTTGTCTGCTCACAGCAACAGCTTCCAAATGCAAAACCACACACCTGGAATCCACCCCTGACCTTTTAACTACTTCATTGATTACAGGTTAATGAGGGAGACGCCTTCAGATTTAATTGCAGCCCTTAGAGTCCATTGTCCAATTACTTTTGGTCCCTTGAAAAAGAGGACGCTATGCATTACAGAGCTATGATTCCTAAACCCTTTCTCCGATTTGGATGTGGAAACTATCATATTGCAACTGGGAGTGTGCACTTTCAGCCCATATTATATATATAATTGTATTTCTGAACATGTTTTTGTAAACAGCTAAAATAACAAAACTTGTGTCACTGTCCAAATATTTCTGGCCCTAACTGTATATCTGCTCTCACAATTTTTTCCATTTTTTTTTTACACCCAGTAGCTGAAACCCTGGAGATTTTCCAAATCTGGAGGGCGTTATTACCTTATTATCGAACGTCATTTTCAAACGGCAATGAGGAAAAAAGGCCTATTAGCAGCCATTTTTATGCGTTTTGGCGGTCGTTGATTTGTTTAATTCCATATTTTCACCCAATGATGTTGGTGTACTTACATTGAAACCCAAGCCAGTATGGCTGTATAATCTTTTTTTAAGTTTCAAATTCTGATATTTCAGAGTTTCGTAGTTTGTAAGGTTGACAGTGGACATAAATTTATCAGGTTCAACCTATAAACTAACATGTTGATCCAGAGGAAGGCAAAAAGCTCACGAGGCAGATTCTAATTGCTCCATATCCGAAAAAAAATAATAATTCCCAACTCCACATATGGCAATCAGACTGGTTCCTTGGATCAATGTTCCATCATATAGTGCCCATAACCTGTAATATGTTTATCAAGAAAGGCACCCAGGCCCTCCTTGTAATTTTGTAGTGAATCAACAAGTATAACATCACATTGGAAAGAGTTCTATAGTATAGTATCACTGCTCTTACAGTAAAGAATCAAAGTCTGTGATTATAATTGAACCTTCTCTACATGTAGAGGATACACCATTGTCATCACTGCAAGTCAAGGTGTAAAAAGTTAATTAGAAAGATCTCTCCATTATCCCCTCATATTTGTACATTGTAATAAGATCGCCCATAAACTTTTATTTTTCCAAACTGAATAACCCAAAGTTTGATAACCTGTCTTGATACTGCAGTCCACTCATTTCCTTGTATAACTAACAAATAAAGTAGTACTTTGTAGTGCTATAGCATGCAAACATGAAATATTAAATTTCAATTGTATTATTGCTCTAGAAAATAGGAAAAACAGAATGCTTATTGCATATATTGACCAATTCATGTGAGTGTACCTGACAGAAATGATAAGGAGAATCTTTCTGTTGGGACCTAGCCTAATGTGAATCTTCTCCTAGGCTAAAGCCTAAAATTATATAGGAAGTTAGGATCCTGCTGTAATTAAAACTGCAAGAGGCTGATGGGTGGAGTGCTCAGAGTGTTCTGTGTTTATTACTCTGCAGAATTCATTATCTTTGGCAGATATTGAAAATTTACTCTGTATGTCATCTACAAGGTTATTAATTAATGTTAATAGGAGGGCCCAATACTGACCCACATGGTACCCTGCTGTTAACTGTGACCCAATCGGAGAGGGTGGTTAATAATGCAACACTCTGTTTCCTATCCCTGAGCCAGTTGTTACATATATTTTCCCCTTGTCCCATTTTTCTCATTTTATGTACCAACCTTTTATGTGGCGCTGTATCAAGTCCCTTTGCAAAGTTTGGTTAAACAACACTCTGGTTGAATCTGGAACTTACCTCTTTACAAAAACTCATCAGATTAGTTTTACAGGACAGATCTCTCATAAACCTGTGTTGATGTTGGGCTATGAAGTTATTCTTATTGACATACTCCACGATAACATCTCTTAAGGCCCCTTCACATTAAGCGACGCTGCAGCGATACCGACAACGATCCGGATCGCTGCAGCGTCGCTGTTTGGTCGCTGGAGAGCTGTCACACAGACCGCTCTTCAGCGACCAACGATGCCGGTAACCAGGGTAAACATCGGGTAACTAAGCGCAGGGCCGCGCTTAGTAACCCGATGTTTACCCTGGTTACCATGCTAAAAGTAAAAAAAAACAAACACTAGATACTTACCTACCGCTGTCTGTCCTCCAGCGCTGCGCTCTGCTTCTCTGCTCTCCTCCTGTACTGGCTGGGAGCCGGAAAGCAGAGCGGTGACGTCACCGCTCTGCTTTCCGGCTCACAGCCAGTACAGGAGGAGTGCAGAGCACAGCGCTGGAGGACAGACGGCTGTAGGTAAGTATCTAGTGTTTGTTTTTTTTTACTTTTAGCATGGTAACCAGGGTAAACATCGGGTTACTAAGCGCGGCCCTGCGCTTAGTTACCCGATGTTTACCCTGGTTACCAGTGAAGACATCGCTGGATCGGTGTCACACACGCCGATCCAGCGATGTCTCCAGGGAGTCCAGCGACGAAATAAAGTTCTGGACTTTGTTCAGCGACCAACGATCTCCCAGCAGGGGCCTGATCGTTGGTCGCTGTCACACAGAACGATTTCATTAACGATATCGTTGCTACGTCACAAATAGCAACGATATCGTTAACAATATCGTTATGTGTGAAGGTACCTTTAGAAAACCCTCAAAGATTTTGCCCACAATAGAGGTTAAACTTAAAAGGCCTGTAAGTTCCAGGCTCAGATAAAGGCTATGTGCACACGTTGTGGATCCGCAGCGTTTTTCCACACAGAAATGCTATAAATCTGCACTGTATTATTAAAGCAATTTTAATCAATGGCATTCCTGAATTGTTGAGCACATGCTGCGGAAATTTCCGTCCTTATTCTCAGCGTTTTATATTCCGCAGCATGACAATTCTTTTTGCGGATCTGCAGCATTTCTGCCTCCATTGACTTAGTCAAATCCGCAGCAGGTGTAAAAAGGTTTGCGGATTTGCTGCGGATGTGCTGCCAAAAATGCTGCAGAAAGGAAATGATGTCAGAAGGAAGAAGATTGTGTAACGGGGGCCAGGGTGGTAGCCGTACCGAGGGATTGCTGCTGCTTCCTCATCACACCCTGACGCTCCGCTACAGAAATATCATGTCCATTTTGTGGTGTGCTGTGTGTGTCACGTGTTTCACCCACCTGTGGGTCAGAATCCTTCACAGCATACAGGTCTCCAATCCGTCGCAGACACACACAAATGTCCTCAAAGTCCAAGTTCATTTTCAATAAATCTTTACTTAACTCGTGCATCTTCATAACAGTTACAGTCCATCCATTTTCCCAATACATAAGTAATCCATCTCCTGCGTTTTCCCTGGTCTGCTTCCTCAGCTTTTCTTCTTTTCTTCCTGCACCATGGCTCCCAGGCCCGCAGCTTCCTGAACCATCCAGCAAGCTGATACTGAGTGCTCCCCGTCCACTTTCCCCATCTTGGGTGAAAATTCAGGTTGCCTCCGCAATTCCTGTTCGGACCGTAAGTCCCGGATGCCACGGGAGGTAACCCACAGACTAGCCACTGATTCTTCCAGGCTGCCTCGCTCTCTTAACTCTACACTGTTGCTCTGTTCAGCTTTCTGTCACAACTCCTTCTAGAACAATTCTCCTCACACAGCTCTAGCTCCTCTCACGACCTGAAAATTACCTCAGAAAGGCGCTCACTACACTGGCTCCACCCCTTTCTCAACTGTTACTACTCTCTGACTGAAATCAGTTCTCAACACAATCTAATCTCCTACTCTACAGTGCCCCCCTTAACACTAACCCACAACTACACTGCCATAAACCTTACCAATGCTGACCTACCACTGCCACTGACTGTCCCTATTCCTGTCATTAACACACAGATATCGGAACAGTGTCAGCCATTATCATATTAAACAGTGTCAAATATCATAAACTACACAGGGCACACAGCAAACACAAAACATACCCAGTTTCATTAGGTAGGCACGCACAGGAATGCAGGACTCAAACCACCGGCCTGCACACCCCTTACATACCTCCCTCCTAAAACCATGGTCGTCCCCGACCATACGGTACTGGTGGAATATACACATCACAATAAGTACAGTGTAATGGCATCTTATTAAAAAATCAATAACTTCAACAATTATTATACATTACAACAAAAAATCTTTGCTCCAGTCCACCACATTTGACCCATTTCTGGTCAGGATTGGTACTGGTCCCACTTGGTTGGGACCTTGGAACAAACAGTTCAGTTCTTTTCTCACCAGCTCACCATCATGTGAGCACAATCCTGGCGTAACCCGACACGATCCTCGGGTTGTCCAGACTCCAATATGGATCTGTTTGACCCCAGTCTTCTCTTCCTGAGACCCGGACAGACAGACAGTTCTCCATAGGACTCTCCAGGTCCACTGACCAGTCCTAAACTGACTTGAATGTCCACACTCTTCTTAATGGCCCACATGGCCAAATTACTACAGCTCCAACCATTCAGGAGCATGCAATCCATTCTCTTCAGACCCGGCTCACTCATCAGGTCATCCTGCATATGTTCCCCCCCTCCCTCTTATTTACAGACTAAGGTCCCTTGAAAACATGTGTGCTGCTCAGTTTACCTCCTGCAAACAAAATTCAGGTTAAACAATGGCATTTCACAGATCTTATCATAGTCTCCAGAGCAGCAACAGGCGCAACAAAACTTGGAGTGGGGAAAACAGTTCAAAACAATTCTTTAACTGCGGCCATTCTCACCGCACTGACTTCTGGGCTCCTGCCCACGGGACCCAGAACAGTCCCTCACAGCATTACAGGGCTCTTGCCCTCAGGGACGCTGAACAGTCACACTTTTTCACATCTGGTGCAACTAGCACAACTTTCTGATCTGGGGTGCAGTTACAGTCACTGTCCCCACTTATCATCAAAGGGGGTACCGGAGGAGCGTCCACTAGCCTCTGCTCCACTTCCCCTCCAGTCCCGTACATCATCTAAAGGGCTCCATGCCTGTGCTCCAGCGGTCACCGGTGAACCCAGAGCTGCTGCTGATGGATCATCCTTCCATTCTCCAGGAATCTGCTGCTGATGATGAGATTTCTTTTTCTTTCGCTGCGCCCACCGCGGGCGGGCACCGCTCACAGGGGGATCTACCCTGGCCTCAGGCCACAGTCTCTACACGACAGGTTTTCGCGCCAATTTTCAGTTTAGAATGCTCACGATGGACGGAGCTATCTCCTGCTTCTGCACCATCGTCCGCCATTTTAAAGTCTTTAACGGCCGCCATCTTTGCCGTTTCAGGGGTTTCTCCATTCTCCAAATGCAAGGCATCTGGATCCTGCCGACTACGCCACTTTGTAACGGGGGCCAGGGTGGTAGCCGTACCGAGGGATTGCTGCTGCTTCCTCATCACACCCTGACGCTCCGCTACAGAAATATCATGTCCATTTTGTGTGTTGTGTGGGCCCGCAGCTTCCTGAACCATCCAGCTAGCTGATACTGAGTGCTCCCCGTCCACTTTCCCCATCTTGGGTGAAAATTCAGCTTGCCTCTGCAATTCCTGTTCGGGCTGTAAATACCAGACGTCACGGGAGGTAACCCACAGACTAGCCACTGATTCTTCCAGGCTGCCTCGCTCTCTTAACTCTGCACTGTTGCTCTGTTCAGCTTTCTGTCACAACTCCTTCTAGAACAATTCTCCTCACACAGCTCTAGCTCCTCTCACTACCTGAAAATTACCTCAGAAAGGCACTCTCCCTGCCGCTACACTGGCTCCACCCCTTTCTCAACTGTTACTACTCTCTGACTGAAATCAGTTCTCAACACAATCTAATCTCCTACTCTACAGTGCCCCCCTTAACACTAACCCACAACTACACTGCCATAAACCTTACCAGTGCTGACCTACCACTGCCACTGACTGTCCCTATTCCTGTCATTAACACACAGATATCGGAACAGTGTCAGCCATTATCATATTAATCAGTGTCAAATATCATAAACTACACAGGGCACACACCAAACACAAAACATACCCAGTTTCATTAGGTAGATATGCACAGGAATGCAGGACTCAAACCACCGGCCTGAACACCCCTTACAATTGTGAGGGCAGAGAATATGTGTGAGCGAAGAATATGTGTGAGCGAAGAATATGTGCGGGTCTGTCTGTGTGTGTTAGGTGTCAAGTTCCCGCCGCTCATAGGGGGAATCTCGAACCATGTCCTCTGTGGTGCCCCATTATTCCCCAGCTGCAGAGGAGCCTGCTCAGCAGAGACATCAGTCCCAGCGTCTTGCTCAAGCTGATGCTGTGCATCTGGTTACTGCTGCCATCCCAAGTCCAGCTATTGTAACCAGCATTAGTCAGCGGCGAGCAGACATTCTTGGGACTAAGTCCTGATTTTTGCCTACTGAGCATGCCCGTGGGATGACCTCTCATTGGAGGTTGGGGGTCACATTCCTAGGTCCTCTAGCGGTGCCGATTGGACCACTGGCAAGGTCCCAGAAGGCTGCAACTATAAAAGGTTCACGTGGCAGCTCGGCCATGCGTTAGGATAAACTGAAGTCGTGTGTGTGGATGTGCTTATGTTCTGGTGAAAGCTCCTAAATGATCCCCTTCCTTAGCATTGTTGTCTGAGTGTGGGTGATTGGAGCTGACATAGCGCCAGTTAAGTGCCATCCAGCACGAGGCACGATCTTACTGTATCAACTCAGCAGTGTCCGCCAGTGCAGCGCCTTGCGCAGCTAGTGCACTTTCCGGTCTTTAGATAAAGAGGTTAGTGGCGTCCGCCAGAGCGGTGCTGGCCACACTTAGTGGGCTAAATCTTTAGATAGTTTTCTCTAATGCACAACAGTTGCAGTGCCGAGCGCTAGTGGGTCAAGAGGGACTCTAACCCCGTGTCCTTGGGGCAGAGTCCCACACACTAGCGTTCAATCTGCAGTATCGTGTACCTGTGATGCAACAGGCTTCGCCTCCATACATACCGGGTGAAGCTAACCCGTGTGTGTTTCTATTATACCGTCAAATACAGTGCGCCATTACTGAGCAGCAGGTAATATCTCTGCACGGTGGACCCTGGGCTGTGAACGCCTTATAGCTTCCTTTATATTATTTGGTGCGTTCCACCAGCCCTAACATTATACTAGCGCCAGGGTCTGGATAGTAATGGTGAATGAACAGCGACAGCAGCTGTACATCCAGCAGCTGGAGGGCAGGTTGGCGGCTCTCGAGCGCACAACCTCAGCTGTGGATGTTACCGCAGTAGCTGTTCAGGCTGCTAGCGTGGCTGCAGCTAGTTTGTCCACTGCCACTCCTGTTCCGACCTTATCCCGCTGCCAGATATGTACTCTGGCGATAGCAAGTCATGTAGGAGATTCGTGAACCAGTGTGTGATACACCTTGAGCTCTTGGCTGTACGTTTCCCCTCAGAGCAGGCTAAAGTGGGATTCATTATATCTCTCTTGCCGGACAGGGTGTTGGAGTGGGCTATACAGCTGTGGAAGTGCGACGATCATGTGCTGCAGAGTGCTCCGCGGTTCCTGAGCACTCTGAAACAGGTCTTTGTGGGACCTCAAGTCACTCATGATACGGTGCTCCAACTGCTGGCACTGACACAGGGCTCATCCATGGTCAACCATTTTGCCGTCCACTTCTGGACTTTAGCATCTGAGCTGGAGTGGCCAGATAAAGCCCTCATCCCTGTATTTTGGAGGGGGCTGACTGACCATGTGAAGGATGCTTTGGCCACTAGGGAGATTCCCGCCACACTGGAGGAGCTAATAGCGGTGTCACAACTCCCGGGAATTACTGATGCGGGGGAGCTGCATACAGCAGCAACGGAGCTACACACAGCAGCAAGGGAGCTGAGTAAAGCGCTGGGTAACTAACCAGGACCTGAACTATGAGACAAAGTAGGAGGTGGTCAGGGGCGGAGCCAGGCGTAGGGGTGCAGATGAGACGATGAACACAGGAGAGGGGTGAGACAGGGGATTGTCAGAAGGGAAGCCAGAGGTCAGAAATCCAGAAGAACAAACAAGCAGAGTAACACACGGAGAGCAAGGAAAACAATTGCAAACTGGGCAAACACTCCAAAGGTCAGGCACATAGACTAGATGAAAGTATAGCTGACAGGGAATCCTAGTCTGCAGTGAGTATAAGTACCCCTCCCAGATCCAAAGGGAGGCCAGCAAAATTAACCCTGAGAGAACAGGATATTAGCCATGTTCTAACCATGATAAGCGGTCTCCACTCGCTTCGACCGTCGTTTTAACGAGCAAAGTTTGGAGCGAGCCCAGTGTAGGCAAAGGTTTTGGCTGGCTGCCACCTTCGCCAGACCTCTGAAATCTCCGGATCAGGCGTCCGAGCCACATGAGGCCATGGAGGTCTCTCGTGTGGGATCTAAGTCCCGGGTCCCTTGAGTACCCATTATCTGTCCTGTCTGCCAGCAGTCAGGAGATTATGCCAGGAAATGACCCCAGTGGTCTGGAAAACGACCGCGTCTAGTGACCATAGGAGGAAGCTCAGTAGACACAGCGGCATTTTCCTCCAAACTGTCCTTCAAGGGGACAATTACCCTGGCCCATCCACTCACATGGTAGAGCTTTGTGTGGATTCCGGGGTGGAGGGCAACTTCATGTCTTCTGCGTTCACCCAATTGCACGCAATATCCCTGGTGATGCTCGCCAAACCAGTGACTGTATGAGTGGTAAATGGGTTGACACTGCCCTCACAAATAACACACCAAACCATCCCATTTACTCTATGTCATCTTCCCATTAGGAGATTATCTCCCTACTTGTCATTCCCGAGGGAATTGATGAGGTGCTGTTAGGGATACCTTGGCTTCGTTACTACTCCCCTCATATTGAGTGGTCTTCAGGGAGAATTTTGGGATGGAGTGAATCTTGTGAGGGTAGATGTCTGAGGGAGTGTGTTCAGGAGACCCCTTCCAACTCTACCATTCTATGATTCTATGAAACTGTCCACTTAGGAACACTGCGAAACGGGATGGGTAGACCATGGCAATTAGATTATAAGTAATATATTCTCCATGATAGATGACATAATCATACATGTGAATGGATGTCAGGGCCGCCATCAGGGCATGACAGCCATGACTGGCGTATGGGGCCCGGTGGGCAGAGGGGGCCCGCATCGGGCCCCGTCTCATCTGCTCACCGGGCCCCCCCTGCAGGCGCTGCGGCTCACTATTGACGTGCGGGCCCGTGCCCGCACGTCAATAGTTAACAGTCGCCGCCAGCCAGTCGGAGGCTGGCAGCTGACTTGAACGGCGGCAGTGCGCAGTCGCACCTCGCCGGCGTCTGACGTCATCGTCAGCCGCCGGCGAGTGCGTCCTTCACCTGCGTGGAGGAGCTTCGCCCGCCGCGGGAGCATGGCAAGGTAAGAAGTTTTTTTTTTTTTTTGGTAGCGGCGATCCAGGGGAGGGGGCCCGGGGCAGAGGAGATGCTGGACACAGACAGGGGCAGAGGAGATGCTGGACACAGACAGGGGCAGTCGGCAGAGGAGATGCTGGACACACAGGGGCAGAGGAGATGCTGGACACACAGGGGCAGAGGAGATGCTGGACACACAGGGGCAGAGGAGATGCTGGACACAGACAGGGGCAGAGGAGATGCTGGACACACAGGGGCAGAGGAGATGCTGGACACAGACAGGGGCAGAGGAGATGCTGGACACAGACAGGGGCAGAGGAGATGCTGGACACAGACAGGGGCAGAGGAGATGCTGGACACAGACAGGGGCAGAGGAGATGCTGGACACACAGGGGCAGAGGAGATGCTGAACACAGGGGCAGAGGAGATGCTGGACACAGACAGGGGCAGAGGAGATGCTGGACACAGGGGCAGAGGAGATGCTGGACACAGGGGCAGAATGGAGATACGGGGTATGATGAAAGACATGGGGGCATGACTGGAGACAGATCTTGCAGGATCATGGGGCAGGATTGATATGATGGAGACAAATGGGTCAGGATGGGGAGATCATATGGGGCAGAATGGATACTCATGAGGGCAGGATGGGAGAACATATGGCTGACGCCAGGAATGAGACACACGGTGGCCAGGATGGGGAATATTATTACCATAGGGACTAATTTAGGGATATTATTACTGCAGTGATGTATTTATTTTATTTTTTGAGGATACTGTTTTAAATGAGGGGGCGATCCTGTTACTGTGTAGAGTGATACTATGTCGCCTCTTTTTCTTCATGTGGTGTAATGTAGAAGTTGGGAAAATTAATTAATGTATTCTACAAGCAGAGCTCGAGATAACTGTGTTATTTGCTGCAGAAACGAGTCCTGGCTGGATGAAATGATGGCGGTCTGTGCTGGATGAAAGATGAAGGACTTCAACCTAGAGACGTCACTGGTAAGTCAGTGTGTTACCTATACACTGACACTATACACTGTATACAGAGCTCCTGTGTATAATTTCACTAGTGATCACTGTATTATCTGTACACAAACACTGCATACTAAGTACAGATCTCCTGTGTATAATGGCACTTATGGTGATAGTATGGTGCTTTTTTTTTTATTACTGATCAGAATTGTAGTATTCAGTCACTATGTGGTGGTAATATGTGGTCTGGTCATGGTGTTGTGGTATTTGTTCTTTGTATGTGATATTATTGGTCATTTAAAAAATTGAAAAATAAATATAAATATACCTAAATTGTATTGCATATTTTAACAAATATTTAATAGGTTACAGTAGAGTAGGGCCCGGCCAAAAGTGTCTACTGTGTTATGGTGGCAGCATAAAAAATCTTTTGGCCAAAACAAAAGCTGCCGGCTATATGTGTGATCTGGTGATGGGAACTGTTAATGTGTGATAGGTGAGAAGTGGAGTTTTTCCAAGAGAGAGCGGTGGGACTGTGGACAGCTCGAGGGGTGGAGCGTGGAGGCGGGGCTGGGGTGGAGCCTGGGCGGAGTCTCAAGGGGGCCCCGAAAATTTTGCCAGTATGGGGCCCCGAAATTTCTAGTGGCAGCCCTGATGGATGTAAATATAGATCACACTGATGGCCCCTAACATATAGAAATGGATATACCGGCCTATAGCTGAGTAAATAGCCGTGACAAAGAGAAGTCAATAACAATGATATAGCATACCCAGATATAGGTGCAATGAATCACCAAAGGCAGTCACGAGAGAGGCACAGCAGGAAGCCAAAGGTCACCACATCACCCTGACGCACGTTTCGGCAAAGTCCCCTGACGAAGGTTTCGCTTGATTGTACATATGCACTGTGGTTGCATCAACCTCTTCACCTGTTTCTCTGTATACTATTGTAATAAAGTTTTTTCTATTTTTATATCTATTTTGGCCTATGTATCATCCTCTGTTCTTCTGTTGTTTGCTCTATGTGTAATAGATGATTGCCTGTTAATGTGTCCTACTATTTGAGACATTAGGATTATGTGTACTTCAAAAGAGATGACTTGATATCAAAAATGTCACCTAAATTTTTGTTGGGTTGTTTTCATAATGCAGGACAATGCCAGACCTCATGTGGCTGGAGTGTGTCAGCAGTTCCTGCAAGATGAATGCATTGAAGCTATGGACTGGCCCGCCCATTTCCCAGACCTGAATCCAATTGAACACATCTGGGACATCATGTCTCGCACATCCACCAACGTCATGTTGCACCGCAGACTGTCCAGGAGTTGGCGGATGCTTTAGTCCAGGTCTGGGAGGAGATCCCTCAGGAGAACATCCGCCGCCTCATCAGGAGCATGCCCAGGCGTTGTAGGGAGGTCAAACAGGCACGTGGAGGCCACACACACTACTGAGCATCATGTCCTTGTCTTGAGGCATTTCCACTGAAGTTGGATCAGCCTGTAACTTCAATTTCCACTTTGATTTTGAGCATCATTCCAACTCCAGACCTCCGTGGGATATTAGTTGTGATTTACATTGATCATTTTTAGGTTTTATTGTTCTCAACACATTCCACTATGTAATGAATAAAGATTTACAACTGGAATATTTCATTCAGTGATATCTAGGATGTGGGATTTTAGTGTTCCCTTTATTTTTTTGAGCAGTGTAGTTAATAAATAACTTTCCCACATGTCTACTTTGCTACTTTACATCAGTACAATTTTTGAAACAAATTTTTTGTTAGGAAGTTATAAGGCTATGTGCACACGTTGCTGATTTTGTTGCTGATCTGCAGCGTTTTTTCCATGCTGATTTGCACCAAATCCGCAAAGAGTGCTCAGGCAATGTTAATTAATGGGAATCCAGAAATGGTGTGCACATGCTGGGGAAAATTCCGCACTGATTCTCAGTGTTTTATTTTCCGCAGCATGTCAATTTTTTTTGCGGATCTGCAGCATTTCTGCACCCATTGACTTACATTGAGTCAATCAAATCCACAGCTAAATCGCAGGTGTAAAAAGGTCTGCGGATTAGCTGCAGATTTGCGTGCTAAAACTCTGAAGAAAGGAAGGAGGAAGAGTGTGTGGAGAATATATGTGTGGGCGGAGACTATGTGTGAGCGAGAATATGTGCGGGCCTATCTATGTGTGTGTCTGCGTGTGTCTGTCTGCAAGTGTCTGTGTGTCTGCGGGTGTCTGTGTCTGTCTGTGGGTGTCTGTGTGTGTCTGTGTGTGCGGGTGTCTGTATGTCTGTCTGCGGGTGTCTGTGTGTGTAGCCAGGCATCATCTGATGGGACTAATACTCCCACCCGGCTATATCTGCTGTGACATAAAACAGGGACAGCATAAGCCGATAATGGGACATCATCGGGCGACTGTGTTCAACTGTAAAACAATAAAAACGATTCATACTCACCAAACACTTAATCCCCGACGCACCGGTGCCGTAAGTGAGAGCACGAACTCCGGTGAACTCTCAGTGATACACTGCAGGACTGTTTACCTCCTGTCAGTGTATCACCAGTGGCCGAGTAGAGCTGTGTCATATCCTGATGTGACAGTCCTACACGTGAGATCGTCGTGGGACACTCAGTAAACGGACTACGGTGGACAGGGAGTATTTATGTTGGTCTATTATTTTATTTTTGTTGCAGGAGATCGAGAGAGTCTGGGATTAGGCGATGCAGTAAATATGGTAAATTAAAATTAAATAAAGGAGTCTGTGTGATTATTTAAATGAAAGGACTTTATTCTGTCTGTGTCTTTATTTACCATATAACTATAGGATTAGGAATGGATAAGTGTCTTATTGGTGCTTCTCCATTACTAATCCATGGGCTTGATGTCACCGGACAATACAAAGGTCACATCAACCCCACAAATATTACCCCACTTGCCAGGGCCGGCTCCAGGTTTTTGTGGGCCCTGGGCAAAAGAGTCTCAGTGGGCCCACATACCACGATTCATGATGCACAGATACGGAGGAGAAATATAGATATACTACACAGGGCCTAGCCTTCCCCCTCATCCTTCACATAGGCAGATCTGCACACACAAAAAACGCAGACATGCGCACACTCACACAAACAATACGCAGACATGTACACATACAATACGTAAACATACACGTACATACAGTACGCAGACATGCACAAACATACAATAAGCAGACATGCACACACATACAGTATTCAGACATGCGCACACACAAAGTACGCATACATACACACATACAGTACTCAGACATACACACACTTACAGTACGCAGACATGCACACACATACAGTACGCAGACATGCACACACATACAGTACGCAGAAATGCACACACATACAGTACGCAGACATGCACACACATACAGTACGCAGACATGCACACACATACAGTACGCAGACATGCACACACATACAGTACGCGGACATGCACAAACATACAGTACGCAGACATGCACACACACAGTACGCAGACATGCACATACATACAGTACGCAGACATGCACAATCATACAGTACGCAGACATGCACACACAGTACGCAGACATGCACACACACACTACGCAGACATGCACAGCACACACAGTAAAATACACACATATACACATACAATACGCAGACATGCACACACACACACAATACACAGATATGTACATACATATATTTGAAGACAAATACACAAAAATACATAAATATATACAGTCATACATACTGATATACACACAGATATGCACATCATACATGCATACACAGACAGACACAAGCCTCACTCACCTCCCCCTGGCTCTGCGCTCATCAGGCTGCTCTGGCATGTAGCTATGGAGGGCGTGCTGTTTGATGGCAGTCAGACATGGCCGCACACAGTGCGCTCTGCAGCTGTGCCTGCTACTAAATGATGCGGTCGGGCCAGCACTGTGCCTTTAACTTTGCTTGTGTGTCTGCCCGGCCGCATCATTACTACAGCTGCAGAGTGCACTGTGCGCGACCATGTTTGTTTAAGTGACAGCTGAGCTCAAGTAGTGCCGAAGCTGCTGGGGGAGCAGCCAAGGCTCCCTGGTGTCCCAGCCACCAGTGGGCCCCTCATTTGTTCAGGGCCCCGGCAGTTGCCCGGGTACGCCGGGTGCTGACGGCGGCCCTGCCACTTGCCACAACTACAGGGCAAGTGGGAGAAGTGAGGCTAAGTGCCAGAATTGGCGAATCTATAAGATTGGTGAGAGGTAATGACCTCACATGATATGGTTACCCATTGGTCCTATAAATTGCGAGTAGTGATTGGATACTCCCATATGACATCAGAACCACACCTTTAAAGAATCAGGTTTTTCAGGTGCTTGCTCATATTGCCTCAATGCCTTGATGACACCAGGTTGTCGGGTGAAACATGTTGGGGAGGCTTAGGGTTGCTTTTTAATAGCATTAATAGGAAGTGTATGGTGATACAGTAATATAGGACAAGTGAGGTAGCGGCCGCTCCAAGCTGAAACCATAATAGGGTGATTGATATAAATGGGACACAGAATTTAAGGATGACTTGGAGTTTGTATGTTCTCCCTGTGTTTGTGTGGGTTTCCTCTGGGTTCTCCGCTTTTCTCCCACACTCCAAACACATACTGATAGGGAATTGTGACCCGACAATTTAGACAGTACTGATAATGTCTGTAAAGTGCTGTGGAATTAATGGTGCTATATGAGTGCGTAAAATAAATAAATAGCATGTATCACGTTACTTAATTCCTTAAATTAGCATCTTTTGAATCAAGCTATAAAGACAGAGAGCTGAAGTCCTAAAAATGCTAAATTTAATATCTGATAGGAAAACTTTCAGAAATAATTCCACAGTTATTTTGAGATAGATTTTTCAAAGTAAGTGCACTCTTTCAATTGGTCTAAGAGATCTACTTGTACACAGCTTGTCTAGTGAAATCTGGTGTCAGATCCCCTTTCAGCCTTGCTCTTTCTTTTCCTCTCAGAAGAATTACAACTGTTTTTTCCTTTTCACATGTTTCGCAGAACAATAGAAAAATGTCACAGTAATTTAAGGTTGCAGACTTAAACGCAGCAATTATTCTTCCTGTGAACATCAGTATATCTACTGAAATGTTCGTCCTGGTGGGGAGGACAATACAGGGCAGGAGAACATGGACCACTTACTTTGTCTTGTTATTCCAGAAATAAAATACTTCCCTATATAGCATTGTATTCTTAAAGAAAAAAGCCAGTCTAATATTTCTATAGTTTCTATATAAAGAGGATCCCTGTGATTAATCAGAAAATTACACAAATGTTATGCCATGAATTTTGAAGCCTTTAATCCCCACATCTATAGCCATTGATAAAAACAGAATACTTGGAAATGTGCATGAAAATGTGGACGCACCCCTAAAGTCGGTATTTCTGCATCATTTATCTCTTGAATTATATACAAGAAAGGATAATAAGATTGTGCTATTATCTGACACTTCACTCACATTTTATCATGTTTCTGCATGTACTTGAACTTTGTAATTGTTTGGGCTTTCATCTGTGTGAATCCTAGTTTCCGCCACTATGTTGCTCTGTTGGCTCACTGCGGGTGACACTAATTAATACTCCTGTACATGACACAATATTTCCAATGCTTCACTACACCATTTAGTGTCATTTTGGAGGAATCGAGAGCAGCCACATATTGTAATTACCATACAGGCTTCTTCACTTTGCAGTCCCTTCCCATATGAGGGTCTTTTTTTGCAAACACTCGAACTTCCAAATTAAAGGAAGTGGTTTGCTGGGCTTGATCAACAAATAAACAACTGAGGCATAAATTTATGGTTACATAATGTGACCGTTCGACCTGCTGTTTAACCCATCGTTTGCTGTATGCATTATGAACTGTTATCTGATCACATTATGCTGCAATTATATCTGCAAAACTCATGAGGTTTATAACACCTTTATCTACATCACCCTTCACTTGCTTTCCAGTATTTATCTACACTCCTTGCTTTGCAGCTTCAACAATAATTTTATTAAATTAAAGTTTACAAATAAAGTACGAAAGGAAATCTTAATACAAGCATATGATCAAGAGAAAACATATATAGGAAATACAGACAATGGGCAAACAACCGGGTGAGGGGATAAGGAAGTGGGAGTAGAAAGGAAGCCCGGGGTATACCCAAGTCCCATAAGGAGACTCAAACGGAGACTCAAACCAAATCAGGGGAATCTGGAGCGTTTAAGTGGAATACAGGAGTGGCAAAGGGGGTATGATTGGCATATTCTGCCCAAGGGGAGCCACACTTTCTCAAATGTACTAACTTTATTTGTAAGTATAGCTGTACATTTTTCATTAATCATATACCAAGAAAGGCGCCTCTTAACATCAGACAAATCAAGGCTTGGTTTCTTCCAAGTTAAAGCTATGGTTTGTTTGGCTGCCAAAAATATAAATTTGATTAGGGCTTGAGTGTGACTAGGGGCGTTGAGAATACGTTTGTTAAGTAAAGCTTCCCAAGGGCTTTTTTTAAAGGTTTAGATTTGTAATTGAGAAAATTAGGTGGTATACTATGATCCAAAATCTACGTACTGTGGGGTATAACCACCATATATGAAACATATCGCCTGTAGGATTACACCCTCTGAAGTAATTGGTGATTGCCTTGGCCACTCTAGCTGGGATCAGGTAGCACCTTGTCAGCACCTTATAGTTTGTTTCCAACATTAAGGTGTTTAATATTCCTCCAGTAGAGGAGGACCAAATTTGGGACCACTCCGAATCGGTTAGAGTGGAGCCGATATCCAACTCCCAGCGACAAACGTAGTTCAGGCAATGCCTATGTGCAGGGGAGTTAATATGGGAATAGAGAAGTTATATAGTGGCCAAAGAATGCGGATTTTGGCAGTATCTTTGTTCGAAGGGAATAAGGCTATGTTCACACGTTCCTGATTTCCCTCCTTTTTTTTCAGGACTAAAAACCGCAGCTCTTAGCAGAAAACGCAGGTCCTTTTTTTGGTGCTTTTTTGGTGCGTTTTTTGATGCGTTTTTTGATGCGTTTTTTTATTCAGTTTTCTATGCAGAGTCTGTGTGTTTTCTAGGACGTTTTTTAGGGTTAAAATGGCTGAAAATACCCTAACCCTACCCCTAACCCTACCCCTAACCCTAACCCTACCCCTAACCCTAACCCTCCCCCTAACCCTACCCCTAACCCTACCCCTAACCCTACCCCTAACCCTAACCCTACCCCTAACCCTACCCCTAACCCTAACCCTATTCTAACCTTAGTGGGGAAAAAAAAAAATCTTAATTTTTTTATTGTCCCTACCTATGGGGGTGACAAAGGGGGGGGTGTCATTTACTATTTTTTTTATTTTGATCACTGAGATAGGTTATATCTCAGTGATCAAAATGCACTTTGGAACGAATCTGCCGGCCGGCAGATTCGGCGGGCGCACTGCGCATGCGCCCGCCATTTTGCAAGATGGCAGCGCCCAGGGAGAAGACGGCCGGACGGACACCGGGAGGCCGGGTAAGTATAAGGGGGGGAGATGAGGGCACAGGGGGGGGCATCGGAGCACGGGGGTGGCATCGGAGCATGGGGGGGTGGGATTGGGGCACGGGGGGGCAGCCACACTGCAGCGGTTCTGCACCACAAACCGCAGAAAACCCGCAGATATTTTTTTCATCTGCGGGTTTTACTACGGGTTTGACCTCACAATGGAGGTCTATGGGTGCAGAACCGCTGCAGTTCCGCAAAAAGAAGTGACATGGTACTTCTTTTTTACCGCGGCTATTCAGCGCGGCTTTTTTCGCGATTTTCCGCAATGTGGGCACAGCAGTTCCTGTTTTCCATAGGGTACATTGTAATGTACCCTGCATGGAAAACAGCTGCGGACCCGCAGCGGGAAAATCGCGGCGATTCCGCATTAAGAAAAGGATGGTGTGAACATGGCCTAAAAGTGTAAGGTGGAGTGGAGTTTTTTAGTAGTAAGGTGACAAAATTTTTGAGCTGTAGATAGCGAAACACCTCTCTGGGGGGGGGGAGTAATATTTTCCTTGCAGGGCTGGGAATGGGATAATACGATCTGGCTCTGCAGCTTCCAGTGTGTCATGCGCCTCTTGTTTGCCGTTCAGCATAGCCCTCTGTTCAGGTCCACAATATTGTTCCATCAACCTCGGTCAATGTATCAGATTTTTTTTAATCCACTTCACTAAGTGTGCTCTAAAAGCTCGACTTGTTATAGCTTTTGTGTACCCCAATCCTGTCGCATTCAGTAGACCACTTGGCATTGGCACCTCTCCTCTAAACATTGATCTCATATAATAATGGGTCACTTTATATTTTAGAAACAAACCTGAGAAGTTGCTATTGGTTTATTTCTACTGCTTTGATTCAATGGTGTCTTGCAGGACCAAACAAGTATTTTTTTGACCCCTAGATTTTTTTCTGTACAGTCAGTCCTGTAATTTAATGTCTTGATCTTTTGTTCAGAGGGTCATTTTCAGGTCCTGTTCTAGCACCAACATGCAAGAATGGTGTGGTGCAGCTGTAGCACACTTACACAGTGATGAGGCAGTGACCCAGCACAGTTCAAACAAAAAGTCTCTTTAATGCGTTTAGTTCACAGTATTAAATGTCCAACTCACAAAAACACAGCATTAATGTGCAACTCACAGCTCTACATAGTAAACGATATCCTCTGGTTCACAGCCGGGAACCATATCCTCCAGATTACAGTCCCTAAATATGCCGATCCACCTCTGACCAATTGCCGTGGGCGACTGCACGGCTGTTGTGTATGTTGCGGTGCCAGGAGTTCGCTCTGCTGGGCTCTGTGTTACTCACACATATCTGAGCTTTTGCAGAACCATCTGCTTTGATTGCTGCAAACTCCACTCTGACCCTAACACACCCAAATCCTTTACTGCAGGGATTTTAAACTTGAATCTGTGGCCTTCAGCCACATGGAAAACCCGGATCGGGACTGAAATGGACTGCATGACTACCATCCTGCAGTCTGTTTCAAAACACCAAAAGCCAGAGCAGGTTTTCTCTAAATCTGCCTTGGACACTAGCATGCCCAAGACCCATACTTGTTTTTATTCTGCATTGCAATCACAGCTACACCTATGACTACAATGCACTCTCAAACTGGAATCTGTGTCCTTAGGCCACCTGTAAGACCCGACCTTGAGGAAACGGACCGACCCCACTTCCTTCCTGCAGTCTGTTAAAAAAATAAAAGCCCATACCAGCTTTTCATGAACAATCCCAGCCCAGATAGCTTGTCCAAGTCCACCCTTACTTTTATTTTGCCCAGTGACTCTCATGCGTCCTGCTGTGACAACAAGGCACTCCAGCGGGTCTAATAGGGCTCCACATCCTGGGGGAACACACAGCGAACCCTACATGTGACACTGGTCACTGCGTCACAATGCATATAACATTTAATAGATCTAGTAGGTCAACTATAGCAATTGATAACAATGTTTACAGATATTAAGGTAACTGAAGACATCCTTTGTTTGTTTGTTTTTTTTATGGAGGGTTTTTGCTAGTATCTTTATATAGCTGCAATAAACCACAGAACAGGAACATTGTCATTCCTTATCAGACATGTTCATGTGCAGGGTTACATAAAGAAGAATTAACAGAAAGAAGCCAAACAGCAGGACATAAGCAGCAAAGTATATGATTGACATTTTGATGTTGTCTCCCTGTGGCTAAAATCTCAGAGCAATTATATTTTATGTGCACGCAGAGATGGTAATAAATATGTGAGGATATCATATGCGACTAACAGGAAAACTGCACCAGGCAGGTTGGGCAATAGTAAGCACTAGTCATTTATTACTAAATGGAACTTCTGTTTTATGAGAAAAGGGTATGAAGCACGTATTCTTTTCTGACTGATTAAATATTTGCTCTTATCTTATAAAAGACATTTCTAAGATATTTTACACTTAAGGCCGGGGACACACACAACGTATAAAAAAACGGTCTGTTTTTGACGGACGAGAATCGCACAAATGTTCCCAAAACAGTGATCCGTGTGCAGTGCGAGGATGCGATTTTCTCGCATCAAATGATCCGTGTGACATCCGTGTGACATCCGTATGGCATCCGTATGGTGAGATTTTCTTACACACTTGCAAAATGAGCAAATAATGGCTGAGCCATTCCTGTCACCTGCCCAATGCCTGAGAATTTCTTGCAAGTCACACTGATGGTCCGTGTTCTATGCTATTTTTTCTCACCCCCATAGACTTTCATTGGCGATTCTCGGCCGAGAAACGCTGACAATCGCAGCATGCTGCGATTTCACTCGGATCCTTAATACGGCCGAGAAAATATCGGATGATGGGAGCTGCCCCATAGATTAACATTGGGACGAGTGCTATGCGATTTTTTATCGCATTGCACTCGTCCGTATTACGGTCTAGTGTGACCCCGGCCTAACAAGAAATTACACTATCATGCGTTCTAGTAAAGGGTTGTAAGGCGATGAAACGCCTTGAGGCGAAGAGACTTTTAAGCCTTGCAATGCGCATCAGGGTAATTAAATATGCAGGTTTGACATGTCACTCTCAGCAAGGAGAAACGTTACCCCTTGGATCCCAATCAGACGCTTCTCACACAGCCAAACAAGATCTCACATTCTGCACTGATGAGGGGCAGTACCCCGAAATAGTGTCTTCAAGATTTTGGTTTGGCTTTTATTCATGCGACAAGGCTTGTTAGTGGGTCGCCTTTTAGGATTACTACTTCCTATAGATGACATGCCTCTTCACCTCTGAAGAGAAAATGTGCCTATTTATTAGAGCGTTATATGCATGCAACATGCACACTTTTATGTAAATTAGGTTAACTTTCAGGATCATGTTACATATAAAAGGGAATGGGGGAAATGCGTGTTTCACAAAATAATACTTAAAATGAATATTTATCAAATGCAATAAGGGGATAAATAATCCACATTAGTAATCTACACAGGCTAGTACTCTCGTATATACAGCACTTGCCAAGTGCTATGTTTGGAGTAAAGTGGAGTAGCTGCAGACCAAAAAAGTCCACCTTTGGAGTAGAAGGGACCTTTTATGGCAGAAAGCAGGGCCGGACTGGGACTAAAATTCAGCCCTGGCATTTGAAGTTACACAGGCCCACTTGTCACATGGTGACTATAATATCTGTGTACACTTGTAGGTTACAAGAAGTGAGGGGAGTGTAACACGACTATATAACATATAATCACAGCTGTATCCAGCATTACAGCTCAGCCCCCACAGAATGTAATGCAGCACAGCCCCATAGAATGTAATGCAGCACAGCCCCCATAGAATGTAATGCAGCACAGCCCCATAGAATGTAATGTAGCCAGTCCCCATGGAATGTAATGCAGCCAGCCCCCATAGAATGTAATGCAGCCAGCCCCCATAGAATGTAATGCAGCCAGTCCCCATAGAATGTAATACAGCCAGTCCCCATAGAATGTAATGCAGCACAGGCCCCATAGAATGTAATGCAGCACAGCCCCCATAGAATGTAATGCAGCACAGCCCCATAGAATGTCATGTAGCCAGTCCCCATAGAATGTAATGCAGCCAGCCCCCATAGAATGTAATGCAGCCAGCCCCATAGAATGTAATGCAGCCAGCCCCCATAGAATGTAATGCAGCACAGCCCCATAGAATGTAATGTAGCCAGTCCCAATAGAATGTAATGCAGCCAGTCCCCATAGAATGTAATGCAGCCAGCCCCCATAGAATGTAATGCAGCACAGCCCCCATAGAGTGTAATACAGCACAGCCCCCATAAAATGTAATGCAGCACAGCCCCCATAGAATGTAATGCAGCACAGCCCCATATAATGTAATGCAGCACAGCCCCCATAGAATGTAATGCAGCACAGACCCCATAGAATGTAATGCAGCAAAGCCCCATAGAATGTAATGCAGCACAGCCCCCATAGAATGTAATGGAGCACAGCCCCATAGAATGTAATGCAGCACAGCCCCATAGAATGTAATGCAGCCAGCCCCCATAGAATGTAATGCAGCACAGACCCCATAGAATGTAATGCAGCCAGTCCCAATAGAATGTAATGCAGCACAGCCACCATACAATATAATGCAGTGCTGCCCAGCCCCATAGAATGTAATGCAGCCATGCCATGTAATAATAATAAAAAAAAAAACACTGACTCTACTCACCTTTCCTCTTGCCCTGTGCTGCTCCTGGCTCTGGTCTCAGCAGCTGCAGTCTGCCCGCCCGGTCACACAGCAGGTGCGCGATGATATGACGTCATCGCGCACCCGCAGTGTAAGCGGCAGAGAGAGCGGGGAATGATGGGAGAGGGAGCGACAGCAGACGCTCTCTCCCCATCATTGCATTCAACTGTACCGGCGTCTATGACGCCGGTATAGTTGAATGCGGGGCCGGGAGTGTGCCGACAGCGGGGGGAGTGTGCCGACAGCGGGGGGAGTGTGCCGACAGCGGGGGGAGTGTGCCGACAGCGGCACACTTGAGCGGCCCACTACTGCCATCGGCCCTTCTGGCCCGATGGCCAGTCCGGCCCTGGCAGAAAGAAATACTATAGAATTAGTAGTTTAAAATGCAGACTTTAGATTGGCAAATTCATAAAGGGAGTTCTCTACAATAGGTGTTTCTTGTGTTATTTGCCTGATCTTGCCTTGTAAAATGTATAAGATCTTAAGGCACTAATGGAGGGGGCAGAATTCTTGGATGAAAATATATATCAAGAAAAAACAACTCTATTACATTTTTTTTTTATAAAACCAAATTGTAAATGGCCGGAAAGGGAGTTTGTGTGATAAATATGAGTGATCGCCCACCTATTATTATGTGTTACTTCATTAACCGAAGATTGTGTAGTGTATTCAGAAACCCTACTTTGCTTTCGGTAGGACGTAATGTTACAAGTTACCATGTCATGAAATGCTTCCAGGAATCGACATTGATTATACTTTGCTACAATGAGCTTCTACCCCACTGCACATCTTTGTGGAGAAGGGGAACAGACAATGCCACACAATATGTAATTTTTCACTGCATCATAATACGCCCTTGTCAACACAATACACCAATCCTGGTGCACATCGAAAAATCTAATGAGTTCATGCTACAGTGCGTAAACTCAGGGCAAGTGCTCTCTGTACCACAAGAACGCATTTGTAGATTCACATTCATCATTCTAGTAATAAATAAAACCTCTAAAATCCTGCCATTATGATTCTTACGTCATTACGAGTTCATAGACACTAAACATGTCTAGGTTTTTTTTTTATTTAAGTGGTGAAAAAAAAATCCAAACTTAGCTAAAAAAAAAAATTGCACCATTTTTCGATACCCGTAGCGTCTCCATTTTTTGTGATTTTGGGTTGCGTGAGGGCTTATTTTTTGTGCGTCGAGCTGACGTTTTTATTGATACCATTTTGGTGCAGAAACGATCTTTTGATTGCCTGTTATTGCATTTTAATGCAATGTCACAGCGACAAAAAAAACGTAATTCTGGCGTTTAGACTTTTTTTCTTGCTACGCCGATTAGCGATCAGGTTAATCCTTTTCTTATTGATAGATCGAGCGATTCTGAACTCAGCTATACCGAATATGTGTACGTTTGATTTTATTTTTAATGTTTTATTTTGAAATGGGGCGAAAGGGGGGTGATTTGAACTTTTATATTTTTTTAATATTTTAAACACTTTTTTTTTACTTTTGCCATGCTGCAATAGTCTCCACAGGATGGTCAGATCGCCTCTATGTAGTAAAATTGCTGACTTGCTATGAGCTCCGACCACCGGGTGGCGCTCACAGCAATCCGGCGGTGACAACCAAAGAGGCCTCCAGGAGACCTCGGGATGGCATGCTGACACACCGATGACCTGTGATCACATGATGCAGGTCACCGATGTGCATATTTCCGGAGCGATAGCTGGAAGCGCCATTTAAATGCCGCTGTCACCATTTGACAGCGTCATTTAACTAGTTAATAGTCTCGGGTGGATCGCAATTCCACCCGCGGTTATTGCAGGCACATGTCAGCTGTGCAAAACAGCTGACATTGCCCAGGAAAGATGTCGGCTCACCGCCGGAGCCCACATCAAAGGTAGGGTATCTGACATCGGTGTACTATTACGCCCGCTGTTGGAAAGGGGTTAATACACAATTCAGAAACCTCCATCAATCCCATCAACCTATACACGATTGACCGAAATATATGGCCAGTAGTAAAACCCCTGTATCAGTGCAGTGCAGTGCAGTGCAGTGCATTATTGTCTGTGGCACCTCTCTCCAGTATAATACTAATTTCTTTGTACTGCTCTTCACCTGTGCCAAGATATCTGTTTGTATCCCTTTCCTGTTTTATACAGTTCAGCTAACTTTTCCCATAGATCTGTTGACAATTTTGCTTTCCCCATGACTCACAATCCAGAAACGTCAGTGGCTGGATGCAAGATGCAAGAGTCTGTCTGGATCCCAGAAACTCACTCAGCTTTTATGCACACACACTGATTACAAGCAAACAGGTCACAGGTGAGGATGTTACCTTTAGCAGCCATTCAAATCCATTTGTGTCAACTTCTGTGCATATTATCAAGCCAAAATCACCAGGGTATGTGAACTTTTGATCAGGGTCATTTGGATGTTTTGAGTTGTCATTATGATTTAAAAAGAGAAAACACAGTAGTTTGAGAATAAATGGCTTCACCCAGCCACTAAAAATGAGTGGAGAAAAAGTTTTGGTGTTATCATTAGTGATGAGCGAATATAATCATTACTCGAGATTTCCCGAGCATGCTCGGGTGACCTCCGAGTATTTTTTAGTGCTCGGAGATTTACTGCCTCACCTCAGCTGAATGATTTACATCTGTTAGCCATCTTGATTACATGTGGGGATTTCCTAGCAACCAGGCAACCCCCACATGTACTTATGCTGGCTAACAGATGTAAATCATTCAGCTGCGGCGCTGAAAACTAAGGGTATGTGCACACGTAAGAATTTCTTGCAGAAAATTCCTGAAGAAAACCGGACATTTTCTGCGAGAAAACCACATGCTTTTTTTCGCACTTTTACCACTTTTTTTAGCGTTTTTTTCCGGAGCTTTCCCAATGCATTATATAGTGGGAAAAATGCGGAAAAAAAAAATCAAAATTAATGAACATGCTGCGTTTTTTTTTACCGTGATGCTTTTTTTTCGCGGATAAAAAAATGCATCATGTGCACAAAAATTGCAGAATGCATTCTAAATGATAGGATGCATATGTATGCGTTTTTATGCATTTTTATCACGTTTTATAGCGAAAAAACGCAAAGAAAACGCAACGTGTGCACACAGCCTTAATCTCCGAGCACTAAAAAATACTTGGAGGACACCCGAGCGTGCTCGGGAAATCTCGAGTAACGAATATATTCACTCATCACTAGTTATCATTCATACTCTCTGAAAAAAGCCAAGAAAGCAAACATTTTGCAGGTGTATGTAAACTTTTGAGCACAACTGTACATGGAAGCAAATCTGTCAGCTTCCCTTTGATACCCCAATCTTAAGGCAGCATAAATTGGGTGGGTAACACTGGGCACAAGGATATATAATTTTATTATTAATTTGTATTATTTGTAATTTTTTTTATAAAAGGCCATTCATGACTGGTAAAGAAAGATCACAAGTTCCACGTTCCCTACACGCACAGTGACTGACAGCTTTTCATGTCTTGGGTTCTTTTTTTATAGATAGAGCTGCCAGTCACTATGTGGGGGTGGTGGTAGCTTTCTCCATCTTTGCAGCATTTATGGTTAATTACATGAAAATACTGAAACAAATCATAAAAAACTATGTCTAAGAACAGTGACAGACAGAGCTGTGGAAAAGAATTGTCAGATCCTTCTAGTATTATCAGCATTTGGGCAAAACCCAACAGTCGCCAGAATTTCTGCTATTGGAAAAATGTATTTCAGCATGCTAAATTTTAATATGGCTGATCTATTGTTCAACTGGGAGGTGGCACAAGAGGTATTTGATAGCTTCTTATTGTCTTCTCCATATGGCAATAAAAAAGGTGCCATCTGATGTCATTCATGCTTGTTGGGAAAAAAGTGACACTGCTGGCAGTGGGGGGGGGATAGTAAGAAAAAAAGCCAGAAATAGCCAGCATCATGTAATACCCCCACCATAAGTGTCCTGGATGTCTGTACCCAACTGTTTATACAACCAGGAGGCCATGGGACTGGAGAAGGACAATTCTAGTAAGTATATATCTTCTATTGTATTCATTACTAGAATCCCACAGAAGCTATCCACAAGAAAGAAAAACAAAACATACTGCCAAAATCCACACAAGCAGAGGTTTCCTCTTTCTAAGAAGGGACATCAGGCTTTATGTGAGTAATGTAATTCATTGAGACATTCGAGTTGTAAATTTCCTCCTTACTTGATTAAGAAACCAAGTCACTTCCTTGTGAGTAATGTGCCAGGCACGGAGACATGGGAAACAATGATACTGAAGTTAATATGACAATTTCGAAGCCATAATAGATTGGCTAGCTTACTTAACATGACTCAGGGTGACTCTAGTTGAAGGCTCTGGTTTTTCCAGGACTACTTTCAATTGAAATAGATTTAAAGCTTCTAAGATGAAATGTTTTAAGAAGTCTCCAAACTGCCTTGTGAAGAATTTATGCAAGTAGTGGGTGAAATGATATAAAGATGGCTGGCTATACTTCTCGTGCAGTGACTTTACTGGGTCCACTGGAATGGGAGCTCCTTTATAGAGCAATTCTCCATTCTGGCTTATAGTGCTGAATCCATGTGGGTATGGAAACCTCCTCTATGACGTCCATATGCTCTAATAGGACATATATTTTGGCCTCTTTGGTTATATTAAAGCTGCCATCTAAACGTTGTGTCCTGTTTTTCCTAAATGAAAAACCTGCACAAAATGACTTAAGTAGGCCATTGGTGTTGCATCAGTATAGTGATTACATACTCATATTTAACACTCCGCTGCCCATGAGCATTATTTTCTTGGAGCACAGTAGCTAAAACCTGAAGTCTATGACAAAACTAAACAAAAAAAATCAACTTATTCTTTATTCAATTTAAGATGTTAGAAAAGAATCCTGTGCCAAATGTCTTTTCCTCTCATGATATGACGGCCGGGGGTCTATAGATGACGTCTCGCTAAGCATGCCATATGATTTCCCGAAGGATGCCAGGCTTACCGCCATGAGTGCAGAATATACACAATACTTATTGGAATGTCACTCCGAACTCCCTGCTATTGTGCTCACTGTTGCTATGGGAATTAATTACACTTTCTCTACATATGGGGTAAAGGATAACGTAACATTTAGGGAACCTACTAAGAAAAAGTGCTAACTCATTATAACATGTATGTAATGTTCTCTATACAAAGTTCTAATTGTCCCAGTGACTTTATTTAGTGAATTCTATCCATTTATCTATAGACATATTTATTCTGTATATATGTATGTAGGTGGGTATAATATAGCATTGCATCAGTTTAATTGTAAGTACCAGTGTGTCGTGTGACGAGGCAGCTGAAATACTGTACTATATATTATTAATGCTTAATTATGTATTTTTATTTGCATTTTACACCGTCCTAAACATAGGCAGCATAGCCAGACAGAAGCAATGTCATATGTGACCCATTTTGACATGTAGCTGAAGTGACGGAAGCGTTCTCTCCCCTGCCTCGCCATTGTGTGTGACATAGTATCTCTTATAACTGCTGCATGCGTCTTCCCCATTTGACAGCTGTGTCACGGCAATGTAGCAAACCCCCTAGTGTAATGTAAAGCTACCGCAGGACACAGGTTATAGAAAAGTGGGATTGATTTAGAAATTGCATTACATAACCCCTGGCAACCAATAATATAACTGCTTTCAATTTACAACTTTCTATAGCAAGATGTGAAGACCCATCAAAAAGAGCCTTTAGGCCACATTCACACATCCAGAATTCGATGAGGATTCCAGTGAGGATCTGCTAACGTGCTGTCTCCTGTGCAAGGAATTGGGGTATTTCGTATCCTATTTACATACAGAGGAAAACAAATCTGCATGAAATATCCAACATGCTCTATATTCCACGCAGAAAAACACATGGATTAGCCCCACTAAACTCTAATCCTTGTGCAGATCCCCCAGCAAATCCGAGTGTCAGCCTTGAACTTTGGCTATGATTCGTTCTAAAACATACGTCAGGATTTAACCATGTCAAATCCTGAGCGCATAACATGGCCTTTGTGTAAATCTAAAATGTAAAAGTACTTGCTTAAAATTTTACATTGATGCCGAGATGGTTTTACTTACATGATGAATCCTGAGGCTGCTTACTGAGATTTCCTAACATTTCCCATTGTGATCTCCTATATATACAGTGATATATTCTAATACTGTGTTCAAATCTAATCACATATCTATCAATCCAATATAGTCAGATATGTGCTTATATAAGGAGCACCACTAGGTTTATTATTATTACTTGTCTAATCTGTATTTGCTAGCAGGGGAATGGTTGTGGAACACTGTTTCCCATTGGCAGAGGATGGAGACCCTTACAGTCAATCAGTGGCATCTTCACTCTCGCCTCCTTCAGATAATAATAATCTTTATTTTTATATAGCGCTAACATATTCCGCAGCGCTTTACAGTTTACACAATTATTGTTGCTGTCCCCGATGGGGCTCACAATCTAGATTCCCTATCAGTATGTCTTTGGAATGTGGGAGGAAACCGGAGAACCCGGAGGAAACCCACGCAAACACGGGGAGAACATACAAACTCCGTGCAGATGTTGTCCTTGGTTGACTCCAGCGCTGCTAGGCTGCAGTGCTATCCACTGAGCCACCGTGCTTCAGATGCAACAGGCATAGCAAATTAGTAATTCGTAAATTAATAAACATAATCTAAAAGAGTCAAATAATAAATGTGAATATAGAAAAAGTGCAGAGTGCAAAAATGTGCAACGAAAATGGACGCAACATCCAATATTGGTATCTGGTAGGGTCCTCCCCAGATCACTTATTCCAGGGTTCACATTAAGGGTAGCCTAAATATCAGTCTATTCAAACCTATTAACCCCTTAACGCCCAGAGCTTTTTTCGGCTTTGCGCTTTCGTTTTCCTCTCCCCTTCTTCCCAGAGCCATAACTTTTTTATTTTTCCCTCAATATGGCCATACAAAGGCTTGTTTTTTTGCGGGTTGTACTTTTGAATGACATCATTGGTTTTACCATATCAAACAGGAAAAAAATTTCAAGTGAGGTGAAATTGCAAAAAAAAGTGCAATCCCACACTTGTTTTTGTTTGTCTTTTTTACTAGGTTCACTAAATGCTAAAACTGACCTGCCGTTATCATTCTCCTGGTCATTACGAGTTCATAGACAGCAAATATGTCTAGGTTCTTTCTTATCTAAGTGTTGAAAAAAAATTCCAAAATTTGTTAAAAAAAATAGCACCATTTTCCGATACCCATAGAGTCTCCATTTTTTTAGATCTTGGGTTGGGTGAGGGCTTATATTTTGCGTGCCGAGCTGACGTTTTTAATGATACCATCTTGGTGTAGATACGATCTTTTGGTCGCCCGTTATTGCATTTTAATGCAATGTTGCGGCGACCAAAAAAAACGTAATTCTGGTGTTTTTACTTTTTTTCTTGCTATACCGTTTAGCAATCAGGTTAATCCTTTTTTTTATTGATAGATTGGGCAATTCTGAACGCGGCGATACCAAACGTGTATGTTTGAGTTTATTTTTATTGTTTTATTTTGAATGGGGCGAAGGGGGGTGATTTGAACTTTTATATTTTTTTCATTTTTTTAAATATTTTTAAAAACATTTTTTTTTACTTTTGGCATGCTTCAGTAGTGTCCATAGGAGACTAGAAGCTGCCACAACCTGATTGGCTCTACTACATAGAGGCGATGTTCAGATCACCTCTATATAGCAGATTTACTGACTTGCTATGAGCGCCAACCACTGAGTGGCGCTCACAGCAAGAATGCACTCACCACCATAGAGGTCTCCAGGAGACCTCAGATTGTCATGCAACACACTGGTGACCCGCGATCACGTGACGGGGGTCACCGGTGTGCGTATTTCTGGTGCGATTTCCGGAAGCGCAATTTAAATGCTGCAGTCAGAGTTTGACAGCGGCATTTAACTGGTTAATAGCCACGGTGGGTGGATCACGATTCCACCCGCGGCTATTGCAGGCACATGTCAGCTGTACAAAAAAGATGTTCAGGAAAGCATCCACTATGTATTTCCTTTAAGTAGAGGGCTTTTCGGTCTCTTTCGTCCCGCTACATTTAGCCCAACTTGGGTCTTTCCCTAAGGTGGCTAGCATATATGTATCGCTTGCTCACCGAGCCCCACTCCATACAGCCAACCAATTCCAGCCCTGTGCTGATGAGGGCCTAAAGCCCGAAACACGTGTCCACAGGTAGGAATTGGTTGGCTGTGTAAATTTAGAAACTAATCCGCAGCATTGCACGCTTGGCGGTTCCAAGCGCTGTGGATTAGACTGGGGTGGAAAGAGATGATTTGCATAGCTCCGCCTACTGCAAAGGATTCTGGGTAAACCTGCTATTCTTTGTATTATGCTGCTTGCAAGTACTTTCCGTTTCAGGAAAGCATCCACTATGTATTTCCTTTAAGTAGAGGGCTTTTCGGTCTCTTTCGTCCCGCTACATTTAGCCCAACTTGGGTCTTTCCCTAAGGTGGCTAGCATATATGTATTAGTTCTTCTAAGCATAATTAAGTCTGTTTGCAGGAACTACTGAGTCTCAGATACCCTCTATTTAGGAAATGCTGAGGTAGCTCCAGTATTGTATAGAGGGAGGACAAGTACACGCTATTCTTTTTTACATCATAGTGAAGAATGTCACACAAATTCTTGTTGAATGTACAGTGTACAGGCTCACACAATACTGATCAAAATATAAGTTCATATTTTTTCATATAGAGAAAAAAAAAGCAGTAACACAGTGTAAGGTTAATTTATTTGAATGGACTGTTACAGACACCCCCTGTCTAAATGCCCTACTAGGGAGTAAAGAACATCATAGAGAGGGGTCCACCACTCCATAGACTTTTTCTATGTGCCAGAGGACCTTTCTGTAACACCAACTCTTATGAATGACGTCTATGTAATGCTACAATAATCAGCTTAGATTAGTTTGGGGGAGAAATCAAACACAATAGGGTTTTATCTGATCTACAATGTATAAGGTATAGTGAATGATACTTCTCACCTCGCATGATTGTGTGAAACACAACAATAGTAAGGTTTTGACATAAATGTGGTAATGAAGCAGTAGGAGATGTGGGTAACCTGCACTGCTGGTTGTGTGTTAACAAAAAAAAATCAATGTTGCAGTAAAAGAAGAATCAGTGTAGTTTATTGTTGAAGTTTTTTAACTTATTCTTCAGGAGAACCACAAAGATCTTTATGGCTCTCCTGAATAATAAGTTTGAGAACTTTAAAACACATTGAGAATAAACCACATAGATACTCCTTTTATTGCCTACTGGATTTTTTCACGGATACTCAACCAGAATTATAGGTTTCCTACATCTTCTACTATTTCAATAATTAGATTAAACAGACCATCACAGGCTGGTTTCACACTTGCGTTTTAAAACGCATGCGTTAAAAAAAAAACAACGCATGGTGAAAAAACGCATGTAAACGCTGCGTTTTTTAAACGCATGCGTTTTTGCATGTGGAGAAAAATACGCTGCGTTTTGACGCGTTTACATGCGTTTTTTCATGCGTTTGCGTTTTTTAAACGCATGATGAGAAGTGTGTGACAGCTGCCAATCATCAAAATCAAGTAAAAAACCCACTATAAACAGAAATAGCTAGGGTTAGGGGTAGGGATCCTAACCCTAACCCTAACCCTACCCCTAACCCTAACCCTAGGGATCCTAACCCTAACCCTAATCCTACCCCTAACCCTAAAGGGATCCTAACCCTAACCCTTCGGGTTAGGGGTAGGGTTAGGGTTAGGGGTAGGGTTAGGGTTAGGATCCCTAGGGTTAAGGTTAGGGGTAGGGTTAGGATCCCTTTAGGGTTAGGGTTAGGATCCCTTTATCACCTTTATGGTGGGGGGTGGCATATCAGTGTGTTTTCTGTTTTTTTCTATAAAAACGCATGCGTTTTTAATGCAACCAAACGCATGTGCTTAAAACGCATGTTTTTAATGTTAAGTATAGGAAAAAACCGGATGCGTTTTTGCGCAAAAACGCAGCGGCAAAAAACGCAAATGTGAAACCAGCCTTAATGCAACTCCTTGAGACATGTGCAGATTAGTTCATACATGCAGCTGCATTCATATTTCATTTCTATACATTTTCTCACATTCGATAAGCTGTTGATTTGCGGTATCTTGTCAATCATTTTGTCCGCAGTAACAGGACTACCTTCCTACAATATGTCATTTATAATATGTCTTCCTTTATGATAGACTAGATGGTGGCCCGATTCTAACGCATCGTGTATTCTAGAATATGCATGTCCACGTAGTATATTGCACAGCCCATGTAGTATATTGCCCAGCCACGTAGTATATTGGCCAACCACGTAGTATATTGCCCAGCCACGTAGTATATTGCCCAGCCACGTAGTATATTGCCCAGCCACGTAGTATATTGCCCAGCCACGGAGTATATTGTCCAGCCACGTAGTATATTGCCCAGTGACATAGTATATTTCCCAGTGACGTAGTATATTGGCCAACCACGTAGTATATTGCCCAGTCACGTAGTATATTGCCCAGCCACGTAGTATATTGCCCAGTGACGTAGTATATTGCGCAGCCACGTAGTATATTGTCCACTTACATAGTATATTGCGCAGCCACGTAGTATATTGTCCACTTACATAGTATATTGCGCAGCCACGTAGTATATTGCCTAGTTACGTAGTATATTGCCCAGTGACGTAGTATATTGCGCAGCCTCGTAGTAAATTGCCCAGTTACGTAGTATATTGCCCAGTGACGTAGTATATTGCCCAGTGACGTAGTATACAGCACAGAGCCACATAGTATATTGCACAACCCACGTAGTATATTGCCCAGCCACGTAGTATATTGGCCAACCACATAGTATATTGCCCAGTCACGTAGTATATTGCCCAGCCACGTAGTATATTTCCCAGCCACGTAGTATATTGCCCAGTCACGTAGTATATTGCCCAGTCACGTAGTATATTGTCCAGCCATGTAGTATATTGCCCAGTGATGTAGTATATTGCCCAGTGACGTAGTATATTGGCCAACCACGTAGTATATTGCCCAGTCACGTAGTATATTGCCCAGCCACATAGTATATTGCCCAGTGACATAGTATATTGCGCAGCCACGTAGTATATTGTCCAGTTACGTAGTATATTGCGCAGCCACGTAGTATATTGCCTAGTTACGTAGTATATTGCCCAGTGACGTAGTATATTGCGCAGCCTTGTAGTATATTGCCCAGTTACGTAGTATATTGCCCAGTGACGTAGTATACAGCACAGAGCCACGTAGTATATTGCACAGCCACGTAGTATATTGCGCAGCCACATAGTATATTGTCCAGTTACGTAGTATATTGCGCAGCCACGTAGTATATTGCCCAGTGACGTAGTATATTGCGCAGCCTCGTAGTATATTGCCCAGTTACGTAGTATATTGCCCAGTGACGTAGTATATTGCACAGCGAAGTAGTATACAGCACAGAGCCACGTAGTATATTGCCCAGTGACGTAGTATATTGCCCAGTTACGTAGTATATTGCCCAGTGACGTAGTATACAGCACAGAGCCACGTAGTATATTGCACAGCGAAGTAGTAAACAGCACAGAGCCACGTAGTATATTGCACAGCGAAGTAGTATACAGCACAGAGCCACGTAGTATATTGCACAGCGAAGTGGTATACAGCACAGAGCCACGTAGTATATTGCACAGTGACGTAGTATACAGCACAGAGCCATGTAGTATACTGCACAGCGAAGTAGTATACAGCACAGAGCCACGTAGTATATTGCACAGTGAAGTAGTATACAGCACAGAGCCACGTAGTATATTGCACAGCGAAGTGGTATACAGCACAGAGCCATGTAGTATATTGCACAGTTACGTAGTATACAGCACAGAGCCATGTAGTATACTGCACAGCGAAGTAGTATACAGCACAGAGCCACGTAGTATATTGCACAGCAAAGTAGTATACAGCACAGAGCCACGTAGTATATTGGCCAGTCACGTATTATATTGCCCAGCTATGTAGTATATTGCCCAGCCACGTTTGTCACAGGTTAAAAAAATATATATATACAGTATATATATATACTCACCTTTTCGAGGGCCCCTTGTAGTCCACAGCAGCTTCCGGTCCCAGGGTTGGTATGAGCACAGGAACTGTGACGACGTCGCGGTCACATGACCGTGACGTCATGGCAGGTCCTTCTCGCATACCATCTTTGCCACCGGTACCTGCAACGGAAGATGGCGGCTGGCGCATGCGGCTCAGCGGACTACAGAGGGTGAGTATAGCAGTTTTTGTTTTTTTTAATATTTAATATTACATTTTTTACTATTGAAGACGCACAGGTAGCGTCAATAGTAAAAAGTTGGGGACACACACGGTTAATAGCGGCGGTAACGTTGTGCGTTACCCGCGGCATAACGCGGTCCATTACCGCCGGCATTAACCCTGTGTTAGCGGTGACAATTAGACAATTATATAGTAGAAGAGCTATTTGGCCAGGGCTGAGGTGTGCCTCCTACCTCTGCATCCCTTTCCTCAACACCCCTAAATAGATCATTAGAAAATTGTCAAGTTACATTTCCAAACAATAAACTGGGCCAAAAAAGTCAATACTTTCGTTATATTCAAATTGAGATTATCAGAATTCATGTCTTAATTTGATTGTGTGAATTTTAATAAGTGAACATCTCCTGTGTCTTGTGTAAATTAGAAGCCTTTAGATATGCAGATCCCAGAAAAATGGCTACCCTTGCAGTGCCACAAGGAGAAAGGTGACATCCCAATGGATAGTGAAGTAAGAAAATAGAGGTCTTTAATGACAGATCCTGCAAGAGCCAGGCGTCCTTGATGGCAGTAACACAAAGCATTGAAGAGGAATGCTTGTGCGTGAAAGTGGGCGAGAAGCCATGTTTCTCTGATGTTTTCAATAAAATAGGATAAAAGCTGATTGCTTTAGGTTTGCATGAGCTGCAGAGAACCTTGAAGCCTCAGTGGGATGGAAACATAGTATTTGTGAATGTAGATTAGCTCTATTTTGTTCTTTATGAAGAAAATACACAGGACAACTCAAGGTCCTAGATAAGTTAAGAAAATATAGATGTGTAGTAGAAAACCAATTCCATAACATTGGATACTTTATATTCTTCATGTGATTCTGATGTTATTTGTAGATTGTGAGCCTTCGCGGGCAGGGTCCTCTCTCCTCCCGTACCAGCTGTGACTTGTATTGTTCAAGATTATTGTACCTGGTTTTATTATGTATACCCCTCCTCACATGTAAAACGCCATGGAAGAAATGGCGCTATAATAATAAATAATAATAATAATATATAGTCAAATCAGTCATTTAGTTGGACAGACTGAAATGGAGGTCACAATATAGTTTGAAAGGAAACTATCATTAGTTTTATACTGTCCGAATTATGGAAAACGTAAAACATGACAGGGAAGGTAAGTAGGATGTTTTTTTATGCTTTTTCATGGGGGACACACATACAAGGATAGGGATGAGGAACCATGTTTACAAGGATGGAGATAAGGAGCCATGCATGCAACGATAGGGATAAGGAGCCATGCAGACAAGGATGGGAATAAGGATCCATGCAGACAAGGATGGGAATAAGGAGCCATGCAGACAAGGACGGGAATAAGGAGCCATGCAGACAAGGACGGGAATAAGGATCCATGCAGACAAGGACGGGAATAGGGATCCATGCAGACAAGGACGGGAATAAGGAGCCATGCAGACAAGGACGGGAATAAGGATCCATGCAGACAAGGATGGGAATAAGGAGCCATGCAGACAAGGATGGGAATAAGGAGCCATGCAGACAAGGACGGGAATAAGGATCCATGCAGACAAGGACGGGAATAGGGATCCATGCAGACAAGGACGGGGATAAGGAGCCATGCAGACAAGGACGGGGATAAGGAGCCATGCAGACAAGGGCGGGAATAAGGATCCATGCAGACAAGGACGGGAATAAGGATCCATGCAGACAAGGACGGGAATAGGGATCCATGCAGACAAGGATGGGAATAAGGATCCATGCAGACAAGGACAGGAATAAGGATCCATGCAGACAAGGGCGGGAATAAGGATCCATGCAGACAAGGACGGGAATAAGGATCCATGCAGACAAGGACGGGAATAGGGATCCATGCAGACAAGGACGGGGATAAGGAGCCATGCAGACAAGGACGGGGATAAGGAGCCATGCAGACAAGGACGGGGATAAGGAGCCATGCAGACAAGGACGGGAATAGGGATCCATGCAGACAAGGATGGGAATAAGGATCCATGCAGACAAGGACGGGAATAAGGATCCATGCAGACAAGGGCGGGAATAAGGATCCATGCAGACAAGGACGGGAATAAGGATCCATGCAGACAAGGACGGGAATAGGGATCCATGCAGACAAGGACGGGGATAAGGAGCCATGCAGACAAGGACGGGGATAAGGAGCCATGCAGACAAGGGCGGGAATAAGGATCCATGCAGACAAGGACGGTAATAAGGAGCCATGCAGACAAGGACGGGAATAAGGATCCATGCAGGCAAGGACGGGAATAGGGATCCATGCAGACAAGGACGGGGATAAGGAGCCATGCAGACAAGGACGGGGATAAGGAGCCATGCAGACAAGGGCGGGAATAAGGATCCATGCAGACAAGGATGGGAATAAGGATCCATGCAGACAAGGATGGGAATAAGGATCCATGCAGACAAGGACAGGAATAAGGATCCATGCAGACAAGGGCGGGAATAAGGTTCCATGCAGACAAGGACGGGAATAAGGAGCAATGCAGACAATGACGGGAATAAGGAACCATGCAGACAAGGACGGGAATAAGGAACCATGCAGACAAGGACGGGAAAAAGGATCCATGCAGACAAGGGCGGGAATAAGGATCCATGCAGACAAGGACGGTAATAAGGATCCATGCAGACAAGGACGGGAATAGGGATCCATGCAGACAAGGACGGGAATAGGGATCCATGCAGACAAGTACGGGAATAAGGATCCATGCAGACAAGGGCGGGAATAAGTATCCATGCAGACAAGGATGGGAATAAGGAGCCATGCAGACAAGGATGGGAATAAGGAGCCCTGCAGACAAGGAAGGGAATAAGGAGCCATGCAGACAAGGACGGGGATAAGGAGCCATGCAGACAAGGGCGGGAATAAGGAGCCATGCAGACAAGGACGGGAATAAGGAGCCATGCAGACAAGGAAGGGCATAAGTAGCCATGCAGACAAGGATGGGAATAAGGAGCAATGGATACAAGGATGGGGTGAGGAACCATGCATACCAGGATGGGGATGAGGGGACAATACATAATCCACTTATACTCGAGTCAATAAGTTTTCGCAGTTTTTTTGTGGCAACATTAGGTGCTTCGGCTTATACTCGGGTCGGCTTATACACGAGTATATATGGTATTTAACTCCTTCGTGACATGCGCCGTACTAGTACTGCGCTGCCGGCACTGCATTTGTGCCAGCAGCAGTACTAGTACGGCGCACCGATCACCGCGGTCTCGCGCTGAGCGCCGCGGTGATCGGGTGCGGGTGTCAGCTGTATATGACAGCTGACACCCCGCAGCAATGCCCACGATCGGCGGTAGCACCGATCGCGGGCATTTAACCCCTCTGATGCCGCTGTCAGTAGTGACAGCGGCATAGAGGGGGATCGCGCAGGGACGGGGGCTCCCTGCGCTCTCCCACCGGAGAAACGTGATGAGATCGCGTTGCTCCGGTGACCCGGAAGGAGTCCCCGGATCCAAGATGGCCGCAGGACTCCTTCCGGGTCATGAAATGACCTGGCTAACCGGCGCCTGCTGAGAGTTGCTGAGAGCAGGCGCCGGAAAGCCTCCTGAACTTGCCTGTCAGATCGTTGATCTGACAGAGTGCCATGCACTCTGTCAGATCAACGATCTGATCTAATACAGTGATGTCCCACCCAGGGACAATGGTAGAAAGTAAAAAAAAAAAAATAGAATGTATAAAAAAAAATAAAAAAATCCCCAAATAAAGAAAAAAAAACATTTCCCAGTAAATCCATTTATTTATGTAAATTAAAAAAAAACAATAAAAATACACATATTTGGTATCGCCGCGTCCGTAACGACCCGCTCTATAAAACTATCCCACTAGTTAACCCCTTCAGTGAACACCGCAAAAAAAAAAAAAAACAAGGCAAAAAACATTGCTTTATTATCATACAGGCGAACAAAAAGTGGAATAACACGCGATCAAAACGACGGATATAAATAAACATGGTACCGCTGAAAACGTCATCTTGTCCCGCAAAAAAAAAGCCACCATACAGCATCATCAGCAGAAAAATAAAAAAGTTATAGCTCTCAGAATAAAGCGATGCAAAAACAATTATTTTTTTTATACAAAATAGTTTTTATCGTATAAAAGCGCCAAAACATAAAAAAATTACATAAATGAGGTATCGCTGTAATCGTACTGACCTGAAGAATAAAGCTGCTTTATCAATTTTACCACACGTGAAACGGTATAAACGCCCCCCCCTAAAAGAATTTCAGGAATTGCTGGTTTTTGTTCATTCCGCCTCACAAAAATCGGAATAAAAAGCGATCAAAAAAAGTCATCTGCCCGAAAATGGTACCAATAAAAACATCAACTCGTCCCGCAAAAAACAAGATCTCACATGACTCTGTGGGCCAAAATATGGATAAATTATAGCTCTCAAAATGTGGTGATGCAAAAACTATTTTTTGCGTCTTTTAGTGTGTGACTGCTGCCAACCCTAAAAATCCACCAAAAAAAACGCTATAAAAGTAGATCAAACCCCCCTTCATCACCCCCTTAGTTAGGGAAAAATAATAAAATGTAAAAAAATGTATTTATTTCCATTTTCCCATTAGGGTTAGGGCTAGGGTTAGGGTTGGGGTTGGGGCTAGGGTTAGGGTTGGGGTTAGGGTTACCGTTGGGATTAGGGTTAGGGGTGTGTTTGGATTAGGGTTTCAGTTAGAATTGGGGAGTTTCCACTGTTTTGGCACATCAGGGGCTCTCCAAACGCGACATGGCGTCCGATCTCAATTCCAGCCAATTCTGCTTTGAAAAACTAAAACAGTGCTCCTTCCCTTCCGAGTTCTCCTGTGCGCCCAAACAGTGGTTCCCCCCAACATATGGGGTATCAGCGTTCTCAGGACAAGTTGGACAACAACTTTTGGGGTCCAATTTGTCCTGTTACCCTTGGGGGAAAAAAAAACCTGGGGGCTAAAATATCATTTTCGTGGAAAAAAAAATATTTTCTATTTTCACTGCTCTGCGTTATAAACTGTAGTGAAACACTTGTTGGTTCAAAGTTCTCACAACACATCTAGATAAGTTCCTTGGGGGGTCTAGTTTCCAATATGGGGTCACTTATGGGGGTTTTCTACTGTTTAGGTACATCAGGGGCTCTGCAAATGCAACATGACGCCTGCAGACCAATCCATCTAAGTCTGCATTTCAAACGGCGCTCCTTCCCTTCCGAGCTCTGCCATGCACTCAAACGGTGGTTCCCCCCAACATATGGGGTATCAGCGTACTCAGGACAAATTGGACAATAACTTTTGTGGTCCAATTTCTCCTGTTACCCTTGGCGAAAAAAAAATTGCGGGCTAAAACATCATTTTGTGGAAAGAAAAAATTATTTTTTAATTTTCACACCGCTACATTCTAAACTTTAGTGAAACAATTGGGGGTTAAAAGTGCTCACCACACATCTAGATAAGCTCCTTAGGGGGTCTTCTTTCCAAAATGGGGTCACTTGTGTGGGGTTTCCACTGTTAAGGCACGTCAGGGGCTCTCCAAATGCGACATGGGTTCCGATCTCAATTCCAGCCAATTTTGCATTGAAAAGTCAAATGGCGCTCCTTCCCTTCCGAGCTCTGCCATGCGCTCAAACAGTGGTTTATCCCCATATATGAAGTATCAGCGTACTTAGGACAAATTGGCCAACAACTTTTGGGGTCCAATTTATCCTGTTACCCTTGGGAAAAAAAATGGGGGCAAAAAGATCATTTTTTGTGAAAATTAATATGAAATTTTTTTTACGGCTCTACATTATAAACTTCTGTGAAGGACTTGGAGGTTCAAAGTGCTCACCACACATCTAAATTAGTTCCTTAGAGGGTCTACTTTCCAAAATGGTGTCACTTGTGGGGGTTTCCACTGTTTAGGCACGTCAGCGGCTCTCCAATCGTGACATGGGCTTCGATCTCAATTCCAGCAAATCTTGCATTGAAAAGTCAAATGGCGCTCCTTCCCTTCCGAGCTCTGCCATGTGCCCAAACAGTTGTTTACCCCCACATATGGGGTATCGGCATACTCAGGACAAATTGTACAATGACGTTTGTGGTCCAATTTCTCCTGTTACCCTTGGTAAAATGAAACAAATTGGACCTGAAGTAAAAATTTTGTGAAAAAAAAGTTAAATGTTCAATTTTTTTTAGAAAAATATTTAGAATTGAGAGTCCTCAGTGATTGATACCTTTTAATGGCTAACTGAAAAGATGGTAACAAATTGCAAGCTTTCGAGACTACACAGGTCTCTTCATCAGGCAAAGACTAAAACAAATTCTGAAGAATCACATATTTATGCACAACATAGTATAGGGAAAAAAAAAAAAAAAAAAAAAAGGAGGGGAAAGAAAAACCATGGATAAGCCAGGTGACATGAAGCAGAATTACCATGGGTGATAAACAGTTACGCCCATAAATATTGGGCCAGCTCTTAGATAAGGATTGTTTTATTGTCCTGTGATTAGGGTCTCTGCTGTAATGACCCTTCATGGTCTGAGGGGCAAGTTCCTTAGTTGATGTAAAAAGACATAAATCCATGTGACACATTCATTCCTGCATTAAGTGTGTCAAAGGTCGTCATCAGTTTATATTCCCAGACTCTCCTGTCTTTCTGCGATTTGAAGTTTCCTTTCAATACAAGTAATTTCATGTCCATAATGTTATGATTTGGGAGACAGAAATGTATTGCCACCGGTAGATCCATTCTTTTTTCTCTTATTGTATGGCGATGGGAGTTCATTCTTGTTCTAAGCTTCTGCCCTGTCTCCCCCACATACAGACCCCCAGTTGGACATTTAGTACATATAATTAGGTACACCACATTAGAAGTGATGCAGCTGAAAGTACCTGGGATCTTGTACTCCTGATGTGAATTGGGGATCTTTATCTTGTCCGTGGTCATTATAGGACACAACTGACCTATTGAATAAACTATCAGCAATAGGTCTTCTACCAGAAGGAACCATCCTGGCCACCATGGATGTGGAATCTTTGTACTCCAATATCCCACACCAGGATGGATTAAATGCCTGCAAATTCTTCCTGGAAAACGCAGGGACTGATGCAAATTCTGTGGTGAAACTTATAAAATTCATCCTCACCCACAATTACTTTGAGTTTGACAAGAAGATCTATCTACAGGAGACTGGCACAGCAATGGGAAGTAAAATGGCCCCACAGTATGCAAATCTTTTCATGGCCAAGCTTGAAAGCGACTTTTTGTCCTCATGTCCCATCAGGCCTCTGGCGTACTACCGCTACATTGATGACATTTTAATCATCTGGACGGAGTCTGAGCCGCAGCTAAAGACGTTCCATGATCAGTTTAATCAATTTCATCCTACCATCAACTTGACACTCAACTACTCCTGCACTGAAATTAACTTTTTGGACACCATCATTAAGCTGCAGAACAATAAAATAGAGACATCCCTGTATCAGAAGCCAATCGACCGCCCAACATACCTTAAATGGGACAGTTTCCATCCAAAACACATAAAAAACTCTATTGTCTACAGCCAAGCCATCAGATACAATCGTATTTGTTCCAACTCCATGGATAGGGATGAACACCTTGGTCGCCTCAGAAAGACCTTTTTGAATCAGGGCTACCATCCAAGAACAATTGAAAATCAGATCACAAGAGCCACCAGAATATCAAGGAATCACCTGCTACATTACAAAACTAAAGAAGAAAATAACCGGGTGCCTCTAGTGGTTACCTACAATCCGAATCTGGAGGTGCTAAGGGGAACTGCACGGAAATTGCAACCTTTACTGCAAAAAGATGCCCACTTACAATCCATTTTTCCAGACCCCCCACTACTGTGTTTTAGGCAGCCCCCAAATCTAAGAAGCATCATTGTCAAGAGCTCCCTGTCCTCTCCAACAGCTGCAGGAACCTTTCCTTGCAACCAGAAAAAATGTAAAACCTGTCCATTTATAATGACCACGGACAAGATAAAGATCCCCAATTCACATCAGGACTACAAGATCCCAGGTACTTTCAGCTGCATCACATCTAATGTGGTGTACCTAATTATATGTACTAAATGTCCAACTGGGGGTCTGTATGTGGGGGAGACAGGGCAGAAGCTTAGAACAAGAATGAACTCCCATCGCCATACAATAAGAGAAAAAAGAATAGATCTACCGGTGGCAATACATTTCTGTCTCCCAAATCATAACATTATGGACATGAAATTACTTGTATTGAAAGGAAACTTCAAATCGCAGAAAGACAGGAGAGTCTGGGAATATAAACTGATGACGACCTTTGACACTCTTAATGCAGGAATGAATGTGTCACATGGATTTATGTCTTTTTACATCAACTAAGGAACTTGCCTGTTGTGAGTTCTGTTTTTGGGCTCCCTCTGGTGGTTACTGATGGTACTGGGTGACTTGTCTTTCCTGGGTTTCTGGGTTCCACCTGTTCCATCAGCATATGGGAGTTTCCTATTTAACCTGGCTTTGCTGGCATTTCCTCGCCGGTTATCAATGTATCCAGTGTGTCTTGTTACCTCTGCTCCCTGCTCCTAGAACCTTCTGGACAAGCTAAGTTTGGATTTTCCTGTTTTGTGTTTTGCTTAATTTGGTTTTTAGTCCAGCCTGCAGATATGTGATTCTCTGCTGCTGGTTGCTCTAGTGGGCTGAAATTGCTTTTCATGTACCATGAGTTGGCACATGAGTTCAAGTAATTTCAGGATGGTTTTTTGAAGGGTTTTTCGCTGACCGCGCAGTTCACTTTTGTATCCTCTGCTATCTAGCTTTAGCGGGCCTCATTTTGCTGAAACTGTTTTCATACTACGTATGTGCTTTCCTCTCATTTCACCGTCATTATATGTGGGGGGCTGCTATTTGCTGTGGGGTATTTCTCTGGAGGCAAGAGAGGTCTGTGTTTCTTCTGATAGGGGAAGTGAGATCTTCGGCTGGAGCGAGACGTCTAGGATCATCGTAGGCACGTTCCCCGGCTACTTTTATTTGTGTGTTAGGTTCAGGGTCGCGGTCAGCTCAGGTTCCATCGCCCTAGAGCTTGTTTGTATCTGTGCTTGTCCTTTTTGTGATCCCCTGCCATTGGGATCATGACAGTATAACCGGCCCACAAAGTGTTAATTGTATTGGCTGAAGTAGGAGGATAAGTAGTCTGAGGAAGTTTTTTTTTTTTTTTCCCCTCAGAGTTTGCTGCCTAGCCTTATTGCAGCTTGGCTACTTCCTCCTCCTCTTAATCTTTGAATGGCTCTGATCTCAGCTGTTTATCATGGACGTCCAGAGTTTGGCTTCCAGCCTGAATAATCTTGCCACTAAGGTTCAAAATATACAGGATTTTGTTGTACATGCTCCTATGTCTGAACCTAGAATTGCTGTCCCAGAGTTTTTTTCTGGAGATAGATCTCGTTTTCTGAATTTTAGGAACAATTGCAAGTTGTTTCTTTCTTTGAAATCTCGCTTCTCTGGAGACCCTGCTCAGCAAGTCAAGATAATTATATCTTTCCTGCGGGGTGACCCTCAGGATTGGGCATTTGCATTGGCACCAGGGGACCCTGCGTTGCTTAATGCAGATGCGTTTTTTCTGGCATTGGGTTTGCTCTATGAGGAACCTAACCAAGAGATTCAGGCTGAAAAAGCTTTGTTGGCCCTCTCTCAGGGGCAAGATGAAGCAGAAATTTATTGTCAAAAATTTCGGAAGTGGTCGGTACTTACTCAGTGGAATGAGTGCGCTCTGGCTGCAAAGTTTAGAGATGGCCTTTCTGAGGCCATTAAAGATGTTATGGTGGGGTTCCCTGCGCCTGCTGGTCTGAATGAGTCTATGACTATGGCTGTTCAGATTGATCGGCGTTTACGGGAGCGCAAACCTGTGCATCATTTGGCGGTGTCGTCTGAACCGTCACCTGAGATAATGCAATGTGATAGAATTCAGTCCAGAAGTGAACGGCAAAAGTATAGGCGGAAAAAAGGGTTGTGCTTTTATTGTGGTGATTCAGCTCATGTTATATCAGCATGCTCTAAACGCACAAAAAAGGTTGATAAGTCTGTTGCCATTAGTACTTTACAGTCTAAGTTCATTCTGTCTGTGACTCTGATTTGTTCATTATCATCCATTTCCGTCGATGCCTATGTGGATTCAGGCGCTGCCCTGAGTCTTATGGATTGGTCATTTGCCAATCGCTGTGGGTTTAGTCTGGAGCCTCTGGAAGTCCCTATTCCTTTGAAGGGAATTGACTCTACACCTTTGGCTATGAATAAACCTCAGTACTGGACACAAGTGACCATGCGTATGACTCCCGTTCATCAGGAGGTGATTCGCTTCCTGGTACTGTATAATTTGCATGATGTTCTAGTACTTGGTCTGCCATGGTTACAAACTCATAATCCAGTCCTTGACTGGAAATCAGTGTCTGTGTTAAGCTGGGGTTGTCAGGGGGTTCATGATAATGCACCTCCGATTTCTATCGCTTCATCTACTCCTTCTGAGATTCCTGTGTTTTTGTCTGACTATCGGGATGTTTTTGAGGAGCCTAAGCTCAGTTCGCTTCCTCCTCACAGGGATTGCGATTGTGCTATAAATTTAATTCCGGGCAGTAAATTTCCTAAAGGTCGTTTGTTCAATCTGTCAGTGCCAGAGCATACTGCTATGCGGGATTATGTTAAGGAGTCCTTGGAAAAGGGACATATCCGTCCATCTTTGTCCCCTTTGGGAGCAGGTTTTTTTTTCGTGGCCAAGAAAGATGGTTCCTTGAGGCCTTGTATAGATTATCGTCTTTTGAATAAGATTACCGTAAAATATCAGTATCCTTTGCCATTGTTGACTGATTTGTTTGCTTGCATTAAGGGGGCTAAATGGTTCACTAAGATTGATCTTCGGGGTGCGTATAATCTTATACGAATAAAGCAAGGTGATGAGTGGAAAACCGCATTTAATACGCCTGAGGGCCATTTTGAGTATTTGGTAATGCCTTTTGGACTTTCTAATGCTCCTTCAGTCTTCCAGTCCTTTATGCACGATATTTTCCGTGAATATCTGGATAAATTTATGATTGTGTATTTGGATGATATTTTGGTTTTTTCTGATGACTGGGAGTCTCATGTTCAGCAGGTCAGGAAGGTGTTTCAGGTCCTGCGGGCCAATTCCTTGTTTGTAAAAGGCTCAAAGTGTCTCTTTGGAGTCCAGAAGATTTCTTTCTTGGGGTATATTTTTTCCCCTTCTACTATTGAGATGGATCCCGTCAAGGTTCAGGCTATTTGTGACTGGACGCAGCCTACATCTCTTAAGAGTCTACAGAAGTTCTTGGGCTTTGCTAATTTCTATCGTCGTTTTATAACTAATTTTTCTAGTGTTGTTAAGCCTTTGACGGATTTGACTAAGAAGGGTGCTGATGTTGCTAATTGGTCTCCTGCGGCTGTGGAGGCTTTTCAGGAACTTAAGCGCCGGTTTTCTTCTGCTCCTGTGTTGCGTCAGCCAGATGTTTCGCTCCCTTTTCAGGTTGAGGTTGATGCTTCCGAGATTGGAGCGGGGGCGGTTTTGTCACAGAGAAGCTCCGATGGCTCAGTGATGAAGCCATGCGCGTTTTTTTCTAGAAAGTTTTCGCCGGCTGAGCGGAATTATGATGTTGGTAATCGGGAACTTTTGGCCATGAAGTGGGCATTTGAGGAGTGGCGTCATTGGCTAGAGGGTGCTAGACATCGTGTGGTGGTCTTGACTGATCACAAAAATTTGATTTACCTTGAGTCTGCCAGGCGTCTGAATCCTAGACAGGCTCGTTGGTCACTGTTTTTCTCTCGTTTCAATTTTGTGGTTTCATACCTGCCAGGTTCAAAGAATGTGAAGGCGGATGCTCTTTCTAGGAGTTTTGTGCCTGACTCCCTTGGAAATTCTGAGCCCTCTGGTATCCTTAGGGATGGGGTGATTTTGTCTGCTGTCTCCCCAGACTTGCGACGTGCTTTGCAGGAGTTTCAGGTGGCTAAACCTGATCGTTGTCCGCCTGAGAGACTGTTTGTTCCGGATAATTGGACCAGTAGAGTCATCTCCGAGGTCCATTCTTCTGCGTTGGCAGGTCATCCTGGAATATTTGGTACTAGAGACTTGGTGGCCAGGTCTTTTTGGTGGCCTTCCTTGTTGAGGGATGTGCGTTCTTTTGTGCAGTCTTGTGAGGTTTGTGCTCGGGCTAAGCCTTGCTGTTCTCGGGCCAGTGGATTTTTGTCACCTTTGCCTATCCCGAAGAGGCCTTGGACGCACATTTCCATGGACTTTATTTCGGATCTCCCTGTCTCTCAAAAAATGTCCGTCATCTGGGTTGTGTGTGATCGCTTTTCTAAAATGGTTCATCTGGTACCCTTGCCTAAGTTGCCTTCCTCCTCTGAGTTGGTCCCTCTGTTTTTTCAGAATGTGGTTCGTTTGCATGGGATTCCTGAGAACATCGTTTCTGACAGGGGATCCCAGTTTGTGTCTAGATTTTGGCGGACTTTCTGTGCTAAGATGGGCATTGATTTGTCCTTTTCGTCTGCATTCCATCCTCAGACGAATGGCCAGACTGAACGAACTAATCAGACCTTGGAAACTTATTTAAGGTGTTTTGTTTCTGCTGATCAGGATGACTGGGTTACCTTTTTGCCGCTGGCCGAGTTTGCGCTTAATAATCGGGCTAGTTCTGCTACCTTGGTTTCTCCTTTCTTTTGTAATTCGGGGTTTCATCCTCGTTTTTCCTCTGGTCAGGTGGAACCTTCTGATTGTCCTGGAGTGGACATGGTGGTGGATAGGTTGCATCGGATTTGGAGTCATGTGGTGGACAATTTGAAGTTGTCCCAGGAGAAGGCTCAGCAGTTTGCTAATCGCCGTCGCCGCGTGGGTCCTCGACTTCTTGTTGGTGACTTGGTGTGGTTGTCTTCTCGTTTTGTTCCTATGAAGGTCTCTTCTCCTAAGTTCAAGCCTCGGTTCATCGGTCCCTATAGGATCTTGGAAATTCTTAACCCTGTGTCGTTTCGTTTGGATCTCCCGGCATCGTTTGCTATTCATAATGTGTTTCATCGGTCGTTGTTGCGGAAGTATGAGGTACCTGTTGTTCCTTCTCTTGAGCCTCCTGCTCCAGTGCTGGTGGAGGGAGAATTGGAGTATGTTGTGGAGAAGATCTTGGATTCTCGTGTTTCCAGACGGAAACTCCAGTATTTGGTCAAGTGGAAGGGTTATGGTCAGGAGGATAATTCTTGGGTGGTTGCCTCGGATGTTCATGCTGATGATTTGGTTCGCGCTTTTCATAGGGCTCATCCTGGTCGCCCTGGTGGTTCTCGTGAGGGTTCGGTGACCCCTCCTCAAGGGGGGGGGTACTGTTGTGAGTTCTGTTTTTGGGCTCCCTCTGGTGGTTACTGATGGTACTGGGTGACTTGTCTTTCCTGGGTTTCTGGGTTCCACCTGTTCCATCAGCATATGGGAGTTTCCTATTTAACCTGGCTTTGCTGGCATTTCCTCGCCGGTTATCAATGTATCCAGTGTGTCTTGTTACCTCTGCTCCCTGCTCCTAGAACCTTCTGGACAAGCTAAGTTTGGATTTTCCTGTTTTGTGTTTTGCTTAATTTGGTTTTTAGTCCAGCCTGCAGATATGTGATTCTCTGCTGCTGGTTGCTCTAGTGGGCTGAAATTGCTTTTCATGTACCATGAGTTGGCACATGAGTTCAAGTAATTTCAGGATGGTTTTTTGAAGGGTTTTTCGCTGACCGCGCAGTTCACTTTTGTATCCTCTGCTATCTAGCTTTAGCGGGCCTCATTTTGCTGAAACTGTTTTCATACTACGTATGTGCTTTCCTCTCATTTCACCGTCATTATATGTGGGGGGCTGCTATTTGCTGTGGGGTATTTCTCTGGAGGCAAGAGAGGTCTGTGTTTCTTCTGATAGGGGAAGTGAGATCTTCGGCTGGAGCGAGACGTCTAGGATCATCGTAGGCACGTTCCCCGGCTACTTTTATTTGTGTGTTAGGTTCAGGGTCGCGGTCAGCTCAGGTTCCATCGCCCTAGAGCTTGTTTGTATCTGTGCTTGTCCTTTTTGTGATCCCCTGCCATTGGGATCATGACACTTGCCCCTCAGACCATGAAGGGTCATTACAACAGAGACCCTAATCACAGGACAATAAAACAATCCTTATCTAAGAGCTGGCCCAATATTTATGGACGTAACTGTTTATCACCCATGGTAATTCTGCTTCATGTCACCTGGCTTATCCATGGTTTTTCTTTCCCCTCCTTTTTTTTTTTTTTCCCCTATACTATGTTGTGCATAAATATGTGATTCTTCAGAATTTGTTTTAGTCTTTGCCTGATGAAGAGACCTGTGTAGTCTCGAAAGCTTGCAATTTGTTACCATCTTTTCAGTTAGCCATTAAAAGGTATCAACCACTGAGGACTCTCAATTCTAAATATTTTTCTATACACTGGCTAACACGGTACCAAGATATATTTCTTTCCTGTATCAAAATGGAGGATACCAGAATGTACCGCATCTTTATGGAACTAAAACCACTTCTGAAGAAACGTGCACAAATGGACAGCGACATTTTTTTCCTATCTAAATGCAAAAAGGAGAATCTAATTCCCAAAGGACTCTGGATTACAAACCCAATTCTTCATACCTACAATACCCATTATGCACAGAACCTGTGTCACAGGACTTCTGAGAGATTAAGGAATCATCTTTTGCATGTCTGCTACAGCATAAAGAGTAAAGTCCAAGGGCAATTTGAAACTCTGAGGAAAACACTTACAGAAGACGCAGAGCAAAAATTACAACAATATTACAACAAACTACGGACCCATCTAATTCATAACAAGGAAAAGAAACTGCACAGATTGCGCCTCAATTCAGGACTCTATGCAAACAGATACAGAAAGCCAAAACCTGACAACTTGGACAACAACTCCATTCCAGGCACAAATAACTGTGTCATTAATCTCTCAGATTATAAACCCAACAAAGAGGAGCTGGCCGTGCTTTCCAGAGGACTCTCATTTTGTCCCACTAAGGCCCTGGATAAAACTGAACTCTGCAGTGATATGGAACATTTTTTCAGGAGACTGCGCCTGAGGGAATATTTCAGTGATGCAGAAGATTCAGGACCCACCTGGACTGAAGGAAAAGGGATCCTATCAACAAAGAAGAGGTCAGACTGGACACCTCCACCTGGACGCAATCCTCATTTGGATAACTATATAGACTCCTTCAGATATTTGATAAAATCCACCATCATAGATACTAACAGGAGACAAACATCCAACATCAGTGCCCAGGAGAGAAAGGCCATACAGTCTCTGAAAACCAGTAAAGAAATCATCATCAAACCTGCTGACAAGGGCGGTGCAATAGTCATGATGAACACATCAGACTATATGAGGGAAGCAAACAGACAACTTATGGACACACGCTACTACAAAAAATTGGAGTCGGATCCTACACAGGATTATTACAAGGAACTAAACAAGTTGGTATCTTGTCTGCCCGACGAATCCATAAGAGCCAATGACCTGACACCAGAAAGTCCAAGAACAGGGACATTCTACATGCTTCCCAAAATCCACAAATCTGGAAACCCAGGAAGACCAATTATTTCGTGTGTGGGCACCCTTACTGAGCAGGTATCTGGATGGGTAGAGGGTATTCTTAAACCCCTGGTAAAAGATACACCCAGCTTCATTCAGGACACAACTGACCTATTGAATAAACTATCAGCAATAGGTCTTCTACCAGAAGGAACCATCCTGGCCACCATGGATGTGGAATCTTTGCACTCCAATATCCCACACCAGGATGGATTAAATGCCTGCAAATTCTTCCTGGAAAACGCAGGGACTGATGCAAATTCTGTGGTGAAACTTATAAAATTCATCCTCACCCACAATTACTTTGAGTTTGACAAGAAGATCTATCTACAGGAGACTGGCACAGCAATGGGAAGTAAAATGGCCCCACAGTATGCAAATCTTTTCATGGCCAAGCTTGAAAGCGACTTTTTGTCCTCATGTCCCATCAGGCCTCTGGCGTACTACCGCTACATTGATGACATTTTAATCATCTGGACGGAGTCTGAGCCGCAGCTAAAGACGTTCCATGATCAGTTTAATCAATTTCATCCTACCATCAACTTGACACTCAACTACTCCTGCACTGAAATTAACTTTTTGGACACCATCATTAAGCTGCAGAACAATAAAATAGAGACATCCCTGTATCAGAAGCCAATCGACCGCCCAACATACCTTAAATGGGACAGTTTCCATCCAAAACACATAAAAAACTCTATTGTCTACAGCCAAGCCATCAGATACAATCGTATTTGTTCCAACTCCATGGATAGGGATGAACACCTTGGTCGCCTCAGAAAGACCTTTTTGAATCAGGGCTACCATCCAAGAACAATTGAAAATCAGATCACAACAGCCACCAGAATATCAAGGAATCACCTGCTACATTACAAAACTAAAGAAGAAAATAACCGGGTGCCTCTAGTGGTTACCTACAATCCGAATCTGGAGGTGCTAAGGGGAACTGCACGGAAATTGCAACCTTTACTGCAAAAAGATGCCCACTTACAATCCATTTTTCCAGACCACCACTACTGTGTTTTAGGCAGCCCCCAAATCTAAGAAGCATCATTGTCAAGAGCTCCCTGTCCTCTCCAACAGCTGCAGGAACATTTCCTTGCAACCAGAAAAAAATGTAAAACCTGTCCATTTATAATGACCACGGACAAGATAAAGATCCCCAATTCACATCAGGACTACAAGATCCCAGGTACTTTCAGCTGCATCACTTCTAATGTGGTGTACCTAATTATATGTACTAAATGTCCAACTGGGGGTCTGTATGTGGGGGAGACAGGGCAGAAGCTTAGAACAAGAATGAACTCCCATCGCCATACAATAAGAGAAAAAAGAATAGATCTACCGGTGGCAATACATTTCTGTCTCCCAAATCATAACATTATGGACATGAAATTACTTGTATTGAAAGGAAACTTCAAATCGCAGAAAGACAGGAGAGTCTGGGAATATAAACTGATGACGACCTTTGACACTCTTAATGCAGGAATGAATGTGTCACATGGATTTATGTCTTTTTACATCAACTAAGGAACTTGCCCCTCAGACCATGAAGGGTCATTACAACAGAGACCCTAATCACAGGACAATAAAACAATCCTTATCTAAGAGCTGGCCCAATATTTATGGATGTAACTGTTTATCACCCATGGTAATTCTGCTTCATGTCACCTGGCTTATCCATGGTTTTTCTTTCCCCTCCTTTTTTTTTTTTCCCCCTATACTATGTTGTGCATAAATATGTGATTCTTCAGAATTTGTTTTAGTCTTTGCCTGATGAAGAGACCTGTGTAGTCTCGAAAGCTTGCAATTTGTTACCATCTTTTCAGTTAGCCATTAAAAGGTATCAACCACTGAGGACTTTCAATTCTAAATATTATTGTATACACTGGCTAACACGGTACCAAGATATATTTCTTTCCTGTATCAATTTTTTTTAAACATTCAAAAAATTCCTGTGAAGCACCTGAAGGGTTAATAAACTTTTTGAATGTGGTTTTGAGTACCTTGAGGGGTGCAGTTTTTAGAATGGTGTCACTTTTGGGCATTTTCTGTCATATAGACCCCTCAAAGTCACTTCAAGTGTGAGGTGGTCCATAAAAAAAATGGTTTTGCAAATTTTGTTGCAAAAATGAGAAATTGCTGGTCAACTTTTAACCCTTATAACTCCCTAACAAAAAAAAAATTATGTTTCCAAAATTGTGCTGATGTAAAGCAGACATGTGGGAAATGTTGTTTTTTAACTATATTATGTGATATAACTCTCTAATTTAAGGGCATAAAAACTAAAAGTTTGAAAATTGCAACATTTTCATAATTTCCGACAAATTTTTTTTTTTTTCACAAATAAATGCAAGTCATATCGAAGAAGTTTTACCACTATCATGAAGTACAATATGTCACGAGAAAACAATGTCAGAATCACCAGGATCCGTTGAAGCGTTTCAGAGTTATGACCTCATAAAGTGACAGTGGTCAGAATTGTAAAAATTGGCCGTCACTTAGGTGAAAACAGGCTTTGGGGTGAAGGGGTTAAAAAGATAGGTGAGATGTCAAATTATAAATAGGATCTATACAGTTCTGTGAAAAGTGTTTGCCCCCTTCCTGATTTCCTATTATTTTGCATGTTTGTCATACTTAAATGTTTCAGATCGCCAAATTTAAATATGAAACAAAGATAACAAAAGTAAACACAAAATGCAGTTTTTAAATGAAGGTCTTTATTATTAAGGGGAAAATAAATCAAAACCTACTGGCCATGTGTGAAAGTGATTGCCCCTAAACCTAATAACTGGCTGGTCCACCCTTAGCAGCAACAACTGCAATCAAGCGTTTGGGATAACTGGCAATTAGCACTTTACAATGCTCCAGAGGAATTTTGGCCCACTCATCTTTGCAGAATTGTTGCAATTCAGCAACATTAGAGGGTTTCCAAGCATGTACCGCCTTTCTAAGGTCATGCCACAGCATCTCAATCAGATTAAGGTCCAGACTTTCACTAGGCCACTTTAAAGTCTTAGTTTTGTTTTCATTAGGCCATTCAGAGGTGGACTTGCTGGTGTGTTTTGGATAGTTGTTCTGCTGCATATCCTAAGTGTTCTTCAGCTTAAGGTCTCGAACAGATAGCCAGACATTCTCCTTCAGGATTTTTTGGTAGACAGCAGAATTCATGGTTCCATTTATAGCAAGACTTTCAAGTCCTGAAGCAGCACAACAGCCCTAGACCATCACACTACCACCACATTTTACTGTTGGTATGATGTTCCTTTTCTAAAAGGTTGTGTTGCTTCTATGCTAGATGTAATGGGACATAGAACTTCTAAAAATTTGAACTTTTGTCTCGTTAGTCGACAGAGTATTCTCCCAAAAGTCTTGGGGATCATTAAGATGTTTTATGTTCTTATTGCTCCACACTGCTTTTCGTCTTGGAACTCTGTCATGCAGGCCATTTTTTCCCAGTCTCTTTCTTATGGCGGAGTCGTTAATAGAGTTGAGTGAATTTGTTTGAGTTCCCTCTTATTTGGCAAGCTCTAGCACTTGCCGAATAAGTTGCAGAGGGGACACGGCTTCCTGGATCTCGCTGGCCAATCAGATTATCGGCTCCAAATCTGCATGTGTCACAGTCACAGCACATGCATAGAGAGCCTGTTTGTTGGGCTATAGCTTGCCGAACAAGAGGGAACCAGAACAAGTTCGCTCAACTCTAGTCATGAGCACTGACCTAAACAGAAGCAAGTGAAGCCTGCAGTTCTTTGGATATTGTTGTAAGGTCTTTTGTGACCTCTTGGATGAGTCGTCACTGCGCTCTTGGGGTAATTTTGGTCTGCCAGCCACTCCTGGGAAGGTCACCACTGTTCCATGTTGTCGCCATTTGTGGATAATGGCTCTCACGCTTGTTCACTGGAGTCCCAAAGCTTGAAATAGATAGATCTCAATAACTTTGTTTCTCATTAGTTCCAGAATATCTGGATTGCAGAAGGATTGTCTAGCTTTTGAGGATCTTTTGGTCTACTTCACTTTGTCAGGCAGGTCCTATTTAAGCGATTTCTTGATGGAGAGCAAGTGTGACTAGGGAATTTGAACTGAGCATCCCAAAGATGTGATACACCACAGTTAATCTATGATTTGAGGAGGGGGGGCAGTCACCTTTTCACAGAGAGACTGAGATTTGGATTTCTTTTTCCCTTAAGAATAAAGACCTTCATTTAACAACTGCATTTTGTGTTTACTTGTAGTATATTTAAATTCGTTTTGTGATCTGAAACATTTAAGAGTGACAAACATACAAAAGAATAGGAAATCAAGAAGGGAGAAAACATTTTTTCACACAACTCTATATAGAAGATGTAACACAGCATAACCAGTGTTGCCATATATTGGTGTATATCAGACAAATCTTTCTTTTCTACCATTACTTGCTTCATGCGGAGGTGATAGATGCTCGGTTTATATTCCTCATAGATTGTAAGCTTGAGAGCAGAGCCTTCACTCCTCTTGGTATCTATTGATTTTTTGGATTATTGTTTTTCTGTAATGTCTTTTATTGTCTCCTCTAAAATATAAAGTGCTGCAGAACTGTTAACGCCATAGAAATAAAATTATTATTATACAGTACAGACCAAAGTTTGGACACACCTTCTCATTTAAAGATTTTTCTGTATTTTCATGACGATGAAAATTGTACATTCACACTGAAGGCATCAAAACTATGAATTAACACATGTGGAATTATATACTTAACAAAAAAGTGTGAAACAACTGAAATTATGTCTTATATTCTAGGTTCTTCAAAGTAGCCACCTTTTGCTTTGATGGCTGCTTTGCACACTCTTGGCATTCTCTTCATGAGCTTCAAGAGGTAGTCACCGGGAATGGTTTTCACATCACAGGTGTGCCCTGTCAGGTTTAATAAGTGGGATTTCTTGCCTAATAAATGGTGTTGAGACCATCAATTGGGTTGTGCAGAAGTCTGGTGGATACACAGCTGATAGTCCTACTGAATAGACTGTTAGAATTTGTATTATGGCAATAAAAAAGCAGCTAAGTAAAGAAAAACGAGTGGCCATCATTACTTTAAGAAATGAACGTCAGTCTGAAAAAATTGGGAAAACTTTGAAAGTGTCCCCAAGTGCAGTGGCAAAAACCATCAAGCGCTACAAAGAAACTGGCTCACATGAGGACCGTCCCAGGAAAGGAAGACCAAGAGTCACCTCTGCTTCTGAGGATAAGTTTATCCGAGTCACCAGCCTCAGAAATCGCAGGTTAACAGCAGTTCAGATTAGAGACCAGGTCAATGCCACACAGAGTTCTAGCAGCAGACACATCTCTACAACAACTGTTAAGAGGAGTCTTTGTGCAGCAGGCCTTCATGGTAAATTAGCTGCTAGGAAACTACTGCTAAGGACAGGCAACAAGCAGAAGAGACTTGTTTGGACTAAAGAACACAAGGAATGGACATTAGACAAGTGGAAATCTGTGCTTTGGTCTGATGAGTCCAAATTTGAGATCTTTGGTTCCAACCACCGTGGTGAACGGATGGACTCTACATGGTTCCCACCATGAAGCATGGAGGAGGAGGTGTGATGGTGTGGGGGTGCTTTGCTGGTGACACTGTTGGGGATTTATTCCATATTGAAGGCATACTGAACCAGCATGGCTACCACAGCATCTTGCTGCAGCATGCTATTCCATACGGTTTGCGTTTAGTTGGACCATCATTTATTTTTCAACAGGACAATGACCCCAAACACACCTCCAGGCTGTGTAAGGGCTATTTGACCAAGAGAGTGATGGGGTGCTACTCCAGATGACCTGGCCTCCACAGTCATCAGACCTGAACCCAGTGGCGTAACTAGAAAGTTATGGGCCCCGATGCGAACTTTCAAATGGGGCCCCCCCAACCATGCAAAAATATTTTCCACCCAAATTCAGATTTTCCCTATTCATTTTGCACACTATAGCATTATTGCAAAGTTGTATAGTGTGACCTCAGTGGCGTAACTATCCGGTGCCCCATCCTGGTATATATCTGTCCCCCGTACTGCCATTGTTATGTAATTTATAAAAGAAAATAAACCATTATACTCATCAGGGGCTTACATAGAAGTCATGGGGATCCATACAAGAAGTATAATGCACCCCCATAGTACTCCTTATAATATAATGCACCCCCCTAGTCTTCTATATAATATACTGCAAAGTTCATAGTCATCCATATAGTATAATACACTCTCCATAGTCTAATATATAAAGCTGAATGTGTGTATGTGTGTGTGTGTGTGTGTGTGTGTATGTGTGTATGTCCGGGATTGGCATCTGCACCGTCGCAGCTACAGCCACAAAATTTTGCACAGTCACACGTCTGGACCCCGAGAGCGTCATAGGCTATGTTGTAAGGCGAAATTTTAACCCCGCGTGTTCCAATTCACCAAACAATTTTGCCCCTATCTACATAATGGGGGAAAAAGTGAAAGGAAAAGTGTTGGAGGCGTCGAAGCTACAGCCACAAAATTTTGCACAGTCACACGTCTGGACCCTGAGAGCGTCATAGGCTATGTTGTAAGGCGAAATTTTAACCCCGCGCGTTCCAATTCACCAAACAATTTTGCCCCTATCTACATAATGGGGAAAAAAGTGAAAGGAAAAGTGTTGGAGGCGTCGCAGCTACAGCCACAAAATTTTGCACAGTCACACGTCTGGACCCCGAGAGCGTCATAGGCTATGTTGTGAGGTGAAATTTTAACCCCGCGCTTTCCAATTCACCAAACAATTTTGCCCCTATCTACATAATGGGAAAAAATGAAAGGAAAAGTGTAGGAGGCAAATTGACAGCTGCCAGATGTGAACAAGGGGGACTTAAAGAATGAGAGCGATGGCGCCAAAGAGTATATGCCGTACAGTTGCTAAGGTGGGGCCCCGACATGGGATACTCACCACACACGGGGATATGAACACACACAAAATGCGCCACACACTACCATGTGCTTGAACACATATTACCCTCAGCACACATTTCACCACAAATACACCAACCTCGCCACATAAAAGTTGAAACACAAAAGTCGCCACTCAAAACCCGCCACGCGCAGAACTCGCCACATGCAAAAACTAGGCTCTTGCAAAACTCGCCACAAGTGCAAAACTCACCTCATGGAAAACCCGCCACACGCAAAACTTGCACACGCGGAAAAATTGCCACATGCACAAAAGTTGCAACACATGCAAAAGTTGCCTCACACAAAACTTGCACATACTCAAAAGGCACCACACATAAAACTCGCCACGCGCAAAACTCGCCATGCGCAAAACTTGCTGCACACAACTTGCTACACTAACTTGTCACATGCAATTCGACACACAAAAAGTTGCTACACGCATGTTGCCACACAAAACTCATCTCACAAAAGTCGCTACATGCATGTCGCCACACGCAACTCAACACACACAACTTGACAAACGAAACTCGCCCTAAAACACACACAAGTCTGGTATTATCCTTCAAAAATAAAAATCTGATTAATAAGCAGACAAACTACAACAAATGTACCATATAGGAAATACGGCAGCTGTCAGTCACATGACCTGTCTATTATGTGTATGTGTGAGCTAATATATACTGCCAGGGGGAGGGCTTCCTGTTGGCTGGGGATTTATCAGGCTGCTAATTTAGCTTACAAATACTGAGGTAAAAATACTGAGCAAATAACGTGTGAACGAGGTCTAATACAGGAGGAGATGACACACAGGTATATACTATATACAGGGGAGATGACACACAGATATATACTATATACAGGAGAGATGACACAGGTATATACTATATAGAGGAGGAGATGACATACAGGTACATATATATACAGGAGGAGATGACATACAGGTATATACTATATACAGGAGGAGATGACATACAGGTATATGCTATATATAGAAGATGACATGCAGGTATATACTATATACAGGAGGAGATGACACACAGATATATACTATATACAGGGGAGATGACACACAGGTATATACTATATACAGGAGAAGATGACATACAGGTATATGCTATATATAGAAGATGACATGCAGGTATATACTATATACAGGAGGAGATGACACACAGATATATACTATATACAGGGGAGATGACACACAGGTATATACTATATACAGGAGGAGATGACATACAGGTATATACTATATATAGAAGGAGATGACATTCAGGTATATACTATATATAGGGGAGATGACACACAGCAGGTATATACTATATACAGGGGAGATGACATACAGGTATATACTATATACAGGAGATGACATACAGATGTATACTATATATAAGGGAGATGACAAACATGTATATACTGAGGTAATGAGGTGAAAATGAGAGGTGTGAGGTGAAAATGAAAAGGTGTGAGTGCAAAATGAGAGGAGTGAGGAAAAATAGTGGAGTGATCAGAAAATGACAGATGTGAGGTTGAAATGACAAGTGTTAGGGGGGAATGAGAGGAGTGAGGGAGAAAATGAGAGATGTGAGGGGGAAAATGAGAGGCGTGATGGGAAAATAAGAGAAGTGAGGTGCTATAACTAACCACAGATATTTACTATGCCCAGGCAACGCCGGGCTCTTCAGCTAGTCATCCGTATAGTATAATACACTCTCCATAGTCATACATATAGTATAATACACTCTCCATAGTCCTCCATATAGTACAATAGTATAATACGCTCCCCATAGTCCTCCATATAGTATTATACACTCCTCATAGTCCTCCATATATTAAAATACACTCCTCATAGTGCTCCATATAGTGTAATACACTGCTGAGTCCTCCATATAGTAAACTACACTCCTCAGTCCTCCATATAGTATACTACACTGCTCATAGTGCTCCATATAGTATAATGCACCCCTCATAGTCCTCCATATAGTATAATACACTCCTCAGTCCTCCATATAGTATTATACACTCCTCATAGTCCTCCATATATTAAAATACACTGCTCAATCCTCCATATAGTATAATACACTCCTCATAGTGCTCCATATAGTATAATGCACCGCCATCGTCATCCAAGTCGTACAATTCATTTCTCATAGTATAATGCACCCCATAATATTTCATATAGTAAAATGTATTCCCCATAGTCCTCGATACAGTATAATGCAGCCCACATATAGTATAATGCAGCCACCCCACAGAGTTTAATGCAGCCACCCCACAAAAGTATAATGCAGCCCCACCATACAATATGATGTAACCCCCCATAGAATATAATGCAGCCCCCCTCATAGTATAATGCAGCCCCTCCATACAAGTGCAGTGAGAAAGACACGGGCAAATGGTGACTATGGGGCAGGGGAGAAGGACACAAGGGGGCTAAGGGAGATAGGCACAATGGTGACACGGGGGGCTAGGGAGCAACGAAGACAGGCACAAGGGGACACATGCGGGCTAGGAGGCAGGGGAGAAGGGCACAAGGGGACTAGTGGGCAAGGGAGACTGACAAGGGGACACACAGGGACAAGGGACTCAAGCGCAAGGGGACAAAAGAGACAGGCACAAGGGGACAAACAGGGACTAGTGGGCAAGGGAGACTGACACAAGGCTACACATGGGAACAAGGGACACAAGCTCAAGGGGACTTATGGGGACCAGGAAGAAGAGGAGAAGGGCACAAGGGGACACACGGGGACTAGGGGGCAAGGGAGACAGGCACAAGAGGACACAAGGGGACTCCGAGGGCAGAGTAGATAGGGACGCAAGTAGACGGAGTTGCAAGGGGACAGGGGGAGACTTGGGAGCAGGGAAGAAGGGGGCACAGGGATTACGAGGACAGGGTAGATGGGGAACACACGGTGAGAAAGGGGACAGGGGAGACTTGAGAGAAGGGCACACGGGTCACATGGGGACACGGGGCTGGGAATGCATGGGGGGAGCAGGAGGACTCAGGGCATGGGAGATGAGGAGTATTGGGGGACCAGGGGAGGAGTGACAAGGAGCATACGGGGCCTGGAGGAACCCAATGACCTGAACCTGGGGACCTACGAGGACATGGGGCACGGGAGAGCAGGGAGGAAACGGGGCTGGTGTCACAGGAGGCCGGGATGCTGGGGGCCGAAGACGGCAACACCCGGGCAGAAGACACACCTCACTGCCGCCGGTCCCGTACACCTCCATGTTCATCCCTGGATCCTCCACATGGCTTAGCAGCTGCGGCATGCCCCTCCTAGGCGGATCGGTCCACGTGCCCCCCGCCAGATCCAGAGCCGAATGTTCCTCGGACCCAGCAGCCACCACAGGCTCTGCCAATATGGTGGCCGCCGTCACCTGTGCAGATGCTGCACTGCCTGGGTCCTGCAGAGAGCGGGTGCGCGATGAAGTGATGTCATCACGCACCCGCAGTGTCAGAGGCAGAAGGGAATGCTTTGAACTGTATCGGCGTCATAGACGCCAGTATAGTTCAATGCGGCGGTGGGAGGAGTCGGGTGCCTTTGACCTGCCGGGCCCCTGACCTGCCAGGCCCAGTCGCAACGGCGACCACTGCGACTGTGGTAGTTACGCTTCTGCCTCACACACACACACACACTACAGATCACACACACACACACTACAGATCACACACACACACACACACTACAGATCACACACACTACAGATCACACACACACACATACTACAGATCACACACACACTACAGATCACACACACACGCACACACTACAGATCACACACACGTACACACTACAGATCACACACACATACTACAGATCACACACGCACACACTACAGATCACACACACACGCACACACTACAGATCACACACACGCACGCACACACTACAGATCACACACACATACTACAGATCACACACACGCACACACTACAGATCACACACACACACGCACACACTACAGATCACACACTCACTACAGATCACACACACGTACACACTACAGATCACACACACATACTATAGATCACACACACATACTACAGATCACACACACACACATACTACAGATCACACACACGCACACACTACAGATCACACACACACATACTACAGGTCACACACACACACGCACACTACAGATCACACACACTACAGATCACACACACTCACACACACACACTACAGATCACACACACACACACACTACAGATCACACACACACACACTACAGATCACACACATGCACACACTACAGATCACACACACACACGCACACACTACAGATCACACACACACGCACACCCTACAGATCACACACACGCAGACACTACAGATCACACACACACGCACACACTACAGATCACACACACATACTACAGATCGCACAAACACACACTACAGATCACAACACATACTACAGATCACACACACACGCACACACTACAGATCACACACGCACACACTACAGATCACACACGCACACACTACAGATCACACACGCACACACTACAGATCACACACGCACACACTACAGATCACACACACTACAGAACACACACACGTACACAGTACAGATCACACACATACTACAGATCGCACACACACACTACAGATCACACACACTACAGATCACACACACATACTACAGATCACACACACACATACTACAGATCACACACACGCACACACTACAGCTCACACACACACGTACACACTACAGATCACACGCACACACTACAGATCACACACACACACACGTACACACTACAAATCAGACACATACTACAGATCGCACACAAACGCACACACTACAGATCACACACACACATACTACAGATCACATACACACGCACACACTACAAATCACACACACGTACACACTACAGATCACACACACAAAGGGGAGGCTGATATAAATGTGCAGCTCCTCAGCATCTCCTGCTTACAGAAGCTCTGCCTGTCCTGCACGCACCTCCTCCCTGCCTTCTGTCCCGGGGCTGCAGAGCTCAGGAGAAGCTCTCAGTCTCACCGTGCTGACCGGAGCTGCTTTCTTTCTCTCACATGCCCTGGCTGACCCCTCCCCCTAGATACGCCTCGGACTGTTGCCGTGAGGGAGAAATCTCCTGCACTGCAACTTGATGTCGGGTGCCTCGGACCTTCCGGGCCCCTGACCAGACGGGCCCGGTCGCAATGGCGACCGCTGCGACCGCGGTAATTACGCCTCTGCCTGAACCCAATCGAGATGGTTTGGGGTGAGCTGGACCACAGAGTGAAGGCAAACGGGCCAAAAAGTGCTAAGCATCTCTGGGAAATCCTTCAAGATTGTTGGAAGAGCATTCCTGGTGACTACCTGTTGTAGCTCATCAAGAGAATGCCAAGAGTGCGCAAAGCAGTCATCAAAGCAAAAGGTGGCTACTTTGAAGAACCTAGAATATAAGACATAATTTCAGTTGTTTCACACTTTTTTTAAGTATATAATCCCACATGTATTAATTCACCGTTTTGATGCCTTCAGTGTGAATGTACAATTTTCATAGTCACGAAAATACAGACAAATCTTTAAATGAGGTGTGTCCAAACTTTTGGTCTGTTCTGTATTTAATTAATATAATTAATATTAAGCAGAACTAATTTCAGCCTATTGGTTCGGACCTCCACAACAGTCACAGTCTCTCATGTGGCCCATTGGGAAAATTAACTGCCCACCCCTGCTGTACGTGCTTTTAATATGTGATCTGGTCATGGTTTGCCACATTTATCCCTTTGTTTGTGGTATTATTGGCATACTAGTCTTGGTACAGTGGATTTTGTTTAGGAACAGGATGATGGTTAAATTCTCATTGATTGTGGTGAAAACATATGGTCATTATGCGGTGGTATTTAAACCTTTTGTGTGGTTTATTAATGGTACATTAGTTTTAACATAGCATACTTGTTCAGTAAAAATATGGTGCTAGAAAAATATTAAAATTTAAGAATTCTCAGTGGTTGATACCTTTCAATGGCTAACTGAAAAGATGGTAATAAATAGCAAGCTTTTGAGACTATTCAGGTCTCTTCATCAGGCATAGTTGTATATGATATACTCCTCAATGTAAGTCTATGAGAACCAGAACAAAGCCAGAATGAGGCTTTCATAGACTTATACTGAGCTTGTGATTAGGGATGAGAGAACCCAAACGGTAAAGTATGGAGTTGACACTGGACTCCTAGTGCCTGGTACTGAACCCCAAACACGGACTTCTAAACGGAAGTCCATGTTACTGTTCGGGTTTGGCACTTGAATAAAGCTTGTTTAAAGGCGGCAGAGCAGCCAATCCACAAGCATTGTGGCTGTGGGCACTTCCACCCATGACAAATATTGGCATGGCTGTGATTGGCTGACCCACCACAAGAGGAACATCCTTTACAGTGATTGTGACCAGCTGTGACTTCAGTAAGTTAGCGCCAGTCAGAGCTGCTGTTTCCCACGCTATCACACAGTGACTCTGATCGGCAGTAATCTTACTGACACAAGGTAACCTTACTGATGTCACCTCAGTTCACAGCGGCTAGTTCTCACAAGGGCAGTGCGATTGCCGGACGGATGAGGGACCGCCCATCAATCAGGCACTCGTGCGTCCCTTTTGAGAACCGGCCACTGTGAACTGAAGTAACCTTATTGACGCTACCTTAGTTCACAGAGGCCGGTCCTCAAAAGGGCAGCGCGAGTGCCTGATTGATGAGCGACCGCTCATCAGTCTGACTCTCGCACTCTCCTTGTAAGAATGAGAATATCCAGCGCTGTTTGGCATTTGTGTATAAGGATTGCCATCTACTATCCAAATGGGACCCTACGGAATAAACCGGAAGATGGATAGTTTCAGGAGGGACAAGTTTAGATGGTGGACCTGGTCTGACAATCTTGATGACACAGTTCCCTGGTATAAGCCAGCGCGCCAAAAAGGTGAGTGAATTTGACATCAACATGAGCGACGGTCAGGACGTGTGTCGAAGAAGAAGCTGAGGTTGGGGTGCCAGGTCGTGGCAGAAAAGCTTGAGTCAGCGGGTTGTGGAGCATCTGGAAGCAGAATCCAGATGACATGAGTCAAGGTTCAGGAACCAGGCCGCACTGAGCAGCATCGTGAACCGGACTTGTGCAAGGCATGTTCCGGAATTCAGATGGCCCTAGGACCAGAGCTGTGCCGGTCAAGATCCGGAGCCCATACGACGCCAGTCAAGAGTCGAGGCCCAGCACATATCACACCAGGTACAAGAGACATCAATTGTTGGTCAAGCACCAAATATTAATTGGCAATCCCCGCTCGAGGGTGGATGCCTGCAATGAACAGGAGGTGCAAGTGAGCCGAGCTGTTGCTTCCAGCATGAATGTACTATACAGGGGTTGGCCAGGGTAATACAAAAGACCGGACGGGGGGCAGTCAATGAGAGAGAGGTCCAGCAAGCTTAGCTAGACTTTGTCAGAAAGACTTGGGGCCTAGTGGGAAGAATCGGTTAGGGCCTGTGCTAGAAGAAGAAACAGAACAGTGACTCTCATAGTACTGTGACTACTACCCCTGTTAGGAAGTTGTAAGATTATACAAGAGAGCCCTATAACAGTTATAGTGAACCAGTTATAGTGAACCTGAGAATTCATTGTATAGAGTGACATGTTAAAGTTTGGGCACCCCTGTTCAAAATTACTGTTATTGCCAACAGTTAAACAAGTTATAGCTTTCTAAAAGGCCTTAAGTTAAAGCTAACACATTTATTTTGAATTTTAGGCAAAACATATACATTTTTTCATCTTAATTTTAAAAATTACAAAAAAGGAAAATGGATGGATGTAAAAATGTGGGCATCCTGCATGGTTAGTACCTAGTAACACCCCTTTTGCAAGTATCACAGCTTGTAAATGCTTTTTGTAGCTAGCCAAAAGTCTTTTGATTCTTGTTTGAGGGATTTTAATCTGTTCTTCCTTGGAAATTTCTTCCAGTTCTGTGTTTTTCCTGGTTCGTCTTGGATGCACTGCTATTCTGATGTCTAGCCACACATTTTCAATGATATTCAGATCAGGGGACTGTGAGGGCCATTGTAAAACCTTCAGCTTGTGCCTTTTGATGTAGTCTATTGTGGATTTTAGTTCAATCAGATTTTACTGGTTATACATAACAAAACATAACATAAAAAACATATTTTCAATTTGGCCACGCAGGGTTCTATTGTGGATTTTGATGTGTATTTAAGATCATTATCCATTTGTAGAATCCATCCGCTTTTCAACGTCAGCTTTTTCTTGCATCAAGAATTAGTTGAAATTTCTTGAATCCAGTCTTCCCTCTACTCGTGACATGATGTTACCCGGGCCATTGATTACAACACAACCCCAAAGCATGATTTATCTATCCCCATGCTTAATGGTTGGCGAGATGTTCTTTTCCAGAAATTCTGTGCCCTTTTTTCTCCACACATACCTCTGATCATTGTGGCCAAAAATACTATTTTAACCTCATCGGTCCACAGGACTTGTTTCCAAAATGCATAAGTCTTGTTTAGATGTTCTTTCGCATACTTCTGACTCTGAATTTTATTGTGAGGACCCATTAGAGGTTTCTTCTGATGACTCTTCCATGAAGGTCATATTGTGCAGGTGTCTATGAACAGTAGAACAATGTACCACAACTCCAGAGACTGCTAAATCTTTCTGAAGGCCTTTTGAAATCAAGTGCGGGTTCTGTTTGCCTCTCTAGCAATCCTGTGAGTAGCTCTCACTGAAATGTTGCTGTCTTCCATAACTTTTTTGACCTCCGCTGTTTCAGTTAACTGTCATTTCTTAATTACATTTGGAAAACACTTTGCTATCTAATATATAATTGCCTAGAATACTACTTCCTGCAATTTGTGCCAACTTCCGTGGCTTTGTCCGGAGCTAATGTCCGGAGCTAATGTCCGGAGCTAATGTCCGGAGATTAATTGCCTAGAATACTACTTCCTGCAATTTGTGCCAACTTCCGTGGCTTTGTCCGGAGCTAATGTCCGGAGCTAATGTCCGGAGCTAATGTGCGGAGATAATGTCCGGAGCTAATGTCCGGAGCTAATGTCCGGAGATAAGTGACGTCAACAGTGTCCAGTGTCTGATTGGTTGCCGCCTGCTGCGAGCGACCAATCAGAAACGTGCCGTACTGTGACACACTCCGCCCGCCATTTTGGTGTGATTTTTGAATTTTTACCTCACAGCAAGTTTCTACTGCGTGGAGGCGGGCCCAGTGACGTTGCTCTTCAAGCTCCTGCCGAATTTCGTCAAAAAAATAATACCATTTACCAAAACTATATATATTTAGTTGTGAAGTGGTTCAGTGACATTTTCACACCAATTTTGAACTTTTGTTTGGTGTTTTCTCCATATACTGCCTATTATTCACTGACTGTTATACTGAGAGACTGCCGTTTATTAACCTCTTCTTTGCCACATTGGGTATATTGCTCTATTATTTGCCACATAAGGACATTGTCCATTATTGCCCAGCAATTTCTCTGCAATATAAACTGCCTATTTATTAATATCTGCATTCCTGCAAAGAACTATTGCCTATTATTAACTGGCTATTTTCCTACTACCTGACACTGCCTCTTATTAACCTGTTGTTTGCCACCACCACGCTTAAAGCTGTTTAGCTTAGCCAACATGAGCTCTAATAGTAAGGATACTAATGACACAGAGCCCAAAGCTGCTGATGGCGCACGTAAGATTAGGTCTGATAGAAAGTATACTAATAATGCAGAGCAAAAAGACGCCGATGCCGCACGTAAGCGCAAACAGCGTGCTAACAAGAGCACAGAGGATAGATGCAAGCGCATGGACACTGTTAAGTATACTAATGACACAGAGTCCAAAGCTTATGATGGCGCACGTAAGATCAGGTCTGATATAAAGTATGGTAATGATGCAGAGCGAAAAGCCGCCGATGCCGGACGTAAGCGCAAACAGCGTGTTAACAAGAGTACAGAGGATAGATGCAAGTGCCTGGATACTGTTAAGTATACTAATGAAACAGAGCCCAAAGCTGCTGATGGCGCACGTAAGATCAGGTCTGATATAAAGTATGGTAATGATGCAGAGCGAAAAGCCGTCGATGCCGCACGTAAGCGCAAACAGCGTGTTAACAAGAGTACAGAGGATAGATGCAAGCGCCTGGATACTGTTAAGTATACTAATGACACAGAGTCCAAAGCTGCTGATGGCGCACGTAAGATCAGGTCTGATATAAAGTATGGTAATGATGCAGAGCGAAAAGCCGCCGATGCCGCACGTAAGCGCAAAGTTGTCGTCTGATGTCTTTCATCCCTCCCCTCATAAGCATGTTCATGGATCCTGTGTAACTGTACCTTAAATAACAAGAATTGTCAAGAGCTGGTGAGTGCAGCCATTTTTTGTTCTTTCTTACTATTATTTATTAATTGTATTATTCTTACATTTGAATAAATAAAGTATATATGGATTCTAGACTCCCGATTCTTTAGAATCGGGCTGCCATCTAGTCTACTATATAATTGTCTAAGGGTCACTTCCGTCTGTCTGTCTTTCTGTCTGTTTTTCTGTCTGTTACGGATATTCAATGGTTGCAGCCTCTGTCTGTCATGGAAATCCAAGTCGCTGATTGGTCGTGGCAAAACGCCCACGACCACTGCCACGACCAATCATCAACGACCATAGTCTGGCAGCGAAATGGCCGCTGCTTTACTGCCCTGCAGTCAGCGCTGAGCGCTTACACAGGGTTAATGCCAGTGTTAACGGATCGTGGTGTAATGCACTCCTTTAACGCTGCTATTAACCCTATGTGACCAACTTTTTACTATTGATGCTGCGTATGCGTTACAAATAATAATAAAAAACAAACAAAAAAAAGGTTATTCTCACCCTCCGACGTCATGCTGTCCTCGGCAGTGCAAGCGGCAGGTTCCGGTGCCAAGGATGCTATGCGAGAAGGACCTGCCATGACGTCACGGTCATGTGACTGCGACATCATCACAGGTCCTGCGCTCATACCATCCCTGGAACCGGAAGTTGCCGTGTGCACCGCACACAGGCGCCAGGACTTCAAGGGCCCTTCGGAAGGCGAGTATATGTTTATTTTTTATTTTAAGTCTTTTTAAACCACGCATATAGTGCCCACATTGCTATATACTATGTGGGCTGTGTATACTACGTGGGCTGTGTTACATACTGCGTGGGCTCTGTTATATACAACATCTCTGCTATATACTATGTAGCTGGGCAATATACAACGTGACTGTGCAATATACGTGGCTGTGCAATATACTATGTGCTCTGTGTTATATACTACGTAGCTGTGCAATATACTATGTGGCTGTGTCGATTCTGTTATATACTACATCGACTGTGCAATATACTACATGGCTCTGTTATATACTACGTGGCTGTGCAATATACTACGTAGCTATGCAATATACTCCGTGCCTCTAAAATATACTACGTGGCTATGTTATATACTACGTGGCTCTGCTATATACTACGTCGCTGACCAATATACTACATAGCTGTGCAATACACTACGTGGCTATGTTATATACTACGTGGCTATGTTATATACTACGTAGCTCTGCTATATACTACGTAGCTATGTTAGATACGTCGGTTGTGTTATATACTACGTCACTGTGCAATATAGTACATAGCCTGTGCTGTATACTACCTACATATTCTAGAATACCCGATATGTTAGAATCGGGTCACCATCTAGTCTTCTCATAGCCTTCTCCTGCTTTGTGGTTCCCCACCATTTTCAGAGTGCTAGGCAGCTGCTTAGAAGAACCCATTGCTGCTGTTTTTTTGGCACAAGGATAGAGGAGGCTGGGTTTTTATAAAGCTAGGAAATTTGCATCTCTTGACCTTTCCTAACAATGATGGTGAACAAGCCATAGCCCTAATAGGTATTAAGGTCTGAAAACTTGATCAAAGTTATCTGAGCAAACAAATCTCCAAGGGTGCCCAAACGTTTGCTTCTACCCATTTTCCTTTTTATAATTTTTAAAATGTAAAAAACAATACTATACACACAATTTGCCTAAAATAGAAAGGAAATATGTCATCTTTAACGTTATCATCTTCAATATGATTATCTGTTCACAATAACAGTAATTCTGACCGGAGGTGCCCAAACTTTTACATGCCTCTGTATCTGATATTGTATATTGCATGCTGTAATTATTCGGTTTTGAACTATTCACCTGTTCCACAGTTACCCCATTCTCCTGCCACGCAAGAGAAATAAACCGTTTTATTGGAAACTTCCGCCTTATTATTGACTGCATGTTGCATCTAGTAATCTGATTATTCCAGTAATCTCAGGCCCCCGACCTTGATGACCTTTCATCCGGCCCCGGGTCAACTTCCCAGGGACCGCAGTGCTTGGACCGGCAGCTATATTTTGCCCGCCTTTTCATTTCTTCTTAGTCTGTGAGAACACACACGCAGTACTCACTATTGAACGCTGAGGTGCGGGCAATAAAAGATTTCATCCTGACACCAGTGCCAGTGTCAAGCCGTACTCCATGGGCACAGCATCAGGACATCATTCTCCGTGGGCATAGCGCCAGGAAGTACTCAGTGGGCACAGCGTCAGGCCGTACTCCGTGGGCACAGAATCAGGACGTAGCTCATGGGCACAGCGTCAGGATGTACTCAATGGGCACAGCGTCAGGACATTCTCCGTGGGCATAGCGCCAGGAAGTACTCACTGGGCACAGCTTCAGGACATTCTCTGTGGGCACAGCATCAGGATGTTGCTCATGGGCACAGTGTCAGGCCGTACTCCGTGGGCACAGAATCAGGACGTAGCTCGTGGGCGCAGCATCAGGATGTACTCGATTGGCACAGTGTCAGGACATTCTCTGTGGGCATAGCGTAAGGACGTACTCAGTGGGCACAGTGTCAGGAAGTACTGAGTGGGCACAGCATCAGGCCATACTCCATGGGCACAGCGTCAGGCCATACTCCGTGGGCACAGCTTCAGGACATTCTCCGTGGTCACAGCGTCAGGCCGTACTCAGTGGGTACAGCATCAGGCCCTACTCCGTGGGCACAGCGTCAGGAAGTACTCAATGGGCACAGCGTCAGGCCGTACTCAGTGGGCACAGCGTCAGGCCGTACTCCATGGGCACAGCGTCAGGACATTCTCCGTGGGCATAGCGTCAGGAAATACTCAGTGGGCACAGCGTCAGGCCGTACTCCCTGGGCACAGCGTCAGGACGTAGTTCATGGGCCGAGTAGCGCACAATTTGTATTGCCCCGAAGAATGGTATAAATATCCAAATAGTTCTTGTCAAAAGAAAGATTCCCCACCCCCGCTTTAAGGACCCCAAATTTTCAAATGCCTAATAATTTCCACTTAACCCAATAATGGTCACACTGTGAATGAGGGGACTAGCGGGTGCTGACCAGCGGGGACCAGGTGAGCGCCAGAATGGGACTTGCGGGTACTGATGAGGGGAACTCCTCGTTCACATCAGTGATTTTTTCCATCGGTTTGGTCACTGACATGTTTTACCATCAGTTAGGGTATGAGCACACGTTGCGGATTCTCTGCGGATCAGCAGCGTTTTTTGCAGTGCAGAAACGCTGCAGATCCGCAATTGATTTACAGTACAATGTAAATCAATGAGAAAAAAAATGCTGTGCACACTTTGTGGAAAATCCGCTGCGGTTTAATAGAAGTAGCATGTCACTTCTTTTTTGTGAATCTGCAGCGTTTTTGTACCCATTCCATTATAGAAAACCGCAGGGGTAAAAACGCAGCAAATCCGCAAGAAAACCTCAGCGATAACGCACAAAAAACGCAACAAATCCACAGGTGCGTTTTCTGCCACGGGAAGCAGAATACGCACCAGAAATTCCTAAGCCTAATCTGCAACGTGTGCACATAGCCTTACATCGTTTTTTCTCGTACGCAAAAAAAACAAGCAATGGCTAGAGGTTTCTCGAGCTTCTCCTATCGGTCAGCGGACACCGGACGCCGCGCTCAGCGTGCACTGGTGACTTCGGTACAAGATTCGGATCAATATCAGACGTCTCCGTGTTCTGGTTGGGACCACTTGGTCCTCAAAAAACCACAACTGTGTGAACAACCCCATAGACTAAAATAGGCACGAGTGCGGTCGGTGAAAACCTGCCGTCTGAACGAGACCCAAGTGTGATCTTCCTGTTTTCTCAGATATGATTGGAAGAGGCGTGAGATCCTACGGTACGGTACGGTACGGTACGGTAGGCATACATTGTGGCCCATCATCACTGGGAATGGCTCATACTGGGGCACTGCCCGTGAGGCCACTGTGGCCCTGATATTTAGCTCTCAGCCTGACAGACAAGCACCTGGGAGGATGCGGTGGGTGAGGGGGGGTCCGTGTGTGCAGCCCCTGTGATCACCCATGTCTGTGGTGCCCACCAGCACGAGGCACATTTCTCCCCAGCAGGGGGCACACCTCCCGTGTCTGGACCCTCCCAGGAAGCGGTGACAGGCGGCTCCGAGCAGCAGCCGCTCTCCATCCCCGTGCTGCTGTGTACGAGCCTCGTTATTCCGGTGCACACAGCCGCCTCCCGGCACCGCAGCCTCAGCATGTCCTGCATCCATCCTCCCCCACGTCCCCGCTGATAGAGCCGCCCCTGCTGCCGACCACCTCCCCGGCTCCGGGAAGCACAGGCGACTGCTGGAATCACCGAGCCGAGAGAGGACTAGCAGAGACGAGGAAACATGGCGAGCGACTCCCCAGCCCGCAGCCTGGACGAGATAGACCTGTCAGCGCTGAGGGTAAGACATGGCATCCATCGCTGCGAGGGAGGGAGCCGCCTGTGCCCGGTGATCGCCCTCCTTTGTATCATTGCTCTGCCCGACATCGTGTGCCTGCCTATAGGTGTCATCCGTGCCTGCAGTGTGAATGGAGCCACACCACGGGCTTTGTATGGCTGCTGCCCCCCGGGCCCCCAGGCTGCTGCCCCCCGGGCCCCCAGGCTGCTGCCCCCCGGGCCCCCAGGCTCCTGCCCCCCGGGCCCCCAGGCTTCTGGCCCCCAGGCTCCTGCCCCTCGGGCCCCCAGGCTCCTGCCCCCCGGGCCCCCAGGCTGCTGCCCCCCGGTCCCCCAGGCTGCTGCCCCCCGGGCCCCCAGGCTGCTGCCCCCCGGGCCCCCAGGCTCCTGCCCCCCGGGCCCCCAGGCTGCTGCCCCCCGGGCCCCCAGGCTCCTGCCCCCCGGGCCCCCGGCTGCTGCCCCCCGGGCCCCCAGGCTCCTGCCCCCCGGGCCCCCAGGCTCCTGCCCCCCGGGCCCCCAGGCTCCTGGCCCCCAGGCTCCTGCCCCCCGGGCACCCAGGCTCCTGGATTCCAGGGATCGGGCTGACAGTTGACTTTTCCTCTAGAGAATGTAGCTTGCATTCCATGACCAGTGCCTGCCTGCCTGAGACAATGAGGAGGGGAGCAGTGCTGTGCCCCAGGGTCAGGGGGCTGCACATCGCCATGGATCTTGCCATCTCGGTACACATGGATGCTGATCTCTGCCTGGCCTTTCCTTTTCGCACCCAGCATTACCCAGGGCTCGCCAGCCATTGTTAGTATGTGGGTGCCATGTTCATGTTCTGCATTGATGGTGCCCTACACATGCTGCTGACAGCGGTCAATGAATTCTAACCCCGGACCCTCGTAAAGTGACCTATGCTAATGAGACTGCGCTGTAAGAGAAGCGCCTCTTTGTACTGTATGTCTTTATATGTCACCGAGATGAAACACGGACGAGGCGAGTCACATTGTATGAATGGGAGACTTAGCGCTGCTCCATTGCACACACTGTCTCCCCGTTATATAGAAATATGTACAATGGAGACGCTTTCTTCTCGTTCTCAGGGATACATTCGTGAATATGAGCCCAATAGGCCCGTCTCTAATTCTGAGCGTAGACTAATGTCCACATTCAGAATCATTCTGTATATTCTTGTGAATTGCAAGAATCCTCTGGATCCACAATGTACTTGGCGTGCCCCTCGGAGGATATTGCCCAATATCAGCGGGAGCAGCCCACGCCTCTGTGAGGCTAGAATAGAATTGATGAGGACTGTGGAAGGTCAGGAGCCATAGTGATGCTTTGATGGCTTCCACTTATTTCACACTGTATGATTCAGGATCAATACAGAATTTGCTGTCTAAACTGATGGTAAAGACGCTCCTCCAATTTCCCTGTACGGTCGTTACGTTAACCCTCACCTCTCTGTGAAGTCAAGAAAATTGGACATTGCATTCAGACAGGCCCCAAAAGAGCACTGTGCGCCCCCGACACCTTAATACTGCGCCCCTGACAAATTCCTGGCCGGCTGGACTCGTAATACATAACCCGGTGCCTATGACTTACTTACGTAGACTGTTTCTGCCATCACAAAATCTTGACCTGACCAATAATAGGAAATGTACTAAGAGACCCCATCATGGATAGGTGTCCTTTATGGGGTAATATATTACATGTTGAATTCTGGATATGATATACCTAGATGAATGAACTATGATCGAAATATTACATTATATTTCACATTTTCTTATAGCGGAATGCAGTAGGCCGTATAATCTCCAGGAGCTTCTTCTTGGCCCAGTTGGGCACATTACTGATAGCGGTGTGTTTTAATGTAGCGGTGTAGACCAGGTATGGACAGATTACAAGGCCTTGATCAGAAGTCTGTTTTTTCAGATAGAACACGTACAGATGAAACCAGCAGTTTACATTCAATATATAAAAAGACACACATGTATGTTTTTCTCAATATCTGACATGAAATCGGAATAAACCTTTCCAGTTTTAGGTTAGTTAGTATTACCATAATAATTAATATTTGCCAAATGCCAGAATAATGAGAGAAAGAATGTTTTAAGGCATTTTATTACTTTATTAAAAGTTTACTTACATTTCATTAGTATTTGATACCATTGCCCATAAAATGAATGACTTGGGTCAACCATTTACATACACTAAGATTACTATACCTTAAACAATTCTGGACTTCCCATATGATGATGTCATGTGCTTGGAAGCTTCTGTTTTGTTTTTTGTTTTTTTGGCAATATCTAACTTAATTGGAGACACCTGTGGATGTATTTTAATGCACACCTGAAACACACTGCTTCTTTGTGTAGCATCATGGGAAAGTCTAAAGAAATCAGCCAAGATATCAGAAAGAGAATTGTGGACTTGCAAAGTCTGGCTCATCCTTGGGTACAATTTCAAGATACCTGAAGGTGCCTCGTTCATCTGTACAATTATACACAAGTACAAACAAGATGGGAATGTGCAGCCATCACACCACTCAGGAAGGTTTTGTGTACCAGAGATGAACGTGCTTTGGTCCAACATGTTCATATCAACCCAAGGACAAAAGCAACAGACCTAGTGAAGATGATGGCGGAAGCTGGTAAGATTTTGTCAATATCCACAGTGAAACGAGTACTGTATCAACATGGGCTGAAAGGCCAATCTGCTAGGAAGAAGCCATTACTCCAAAAGAAACAAAAAAAGTCAGAATAATGTTTGCAAATGCACATCGGAATAAAGACCTTCAGTTTCCTGTGGTCTGATGAAACTAACATTTAACGTTTTAGGCATAATGACCATCGTTACGTTTGGAGGAAAAAGGGAGAAGCTTGGAAGGCTAAGAACACCATCCCAACTGTGAAACATGGGGGTGTCAGCGTCATGTTGTGGGGTTGTTTTGCAGCAGCAGGGACTTGTGCACTTCACAAATAGATGGCATATGAGAAAAGATGAATATGTGGCAATCCTGAAGCAACATCTCAAGACATAAGCCAGGAAGTTAAAGCTTAAGCGGAAATGGGTCTTCCAAATGGACAATAACGCGAAGCATCCTGCCAAAATGGTAACAAAGTGGTTTAAGGATAACAAAGTCAATGTTTTGAAGTGGCCGTCACAAAGTCCTGATCTCAATCCTATTGAAAATTTATGGGCAAAGCTGAAAAGGCAGGTGCGAGCAAGACGACCTACAAACCTGGATCAGTTACACCAGTTTTGTCAGGAGGAGTGGGCCCAAACTCCAACCAGCTATTGAGAAGCTTGTGGAAGGATATCCCAAACGTCTCACCCAAGTCATTCAGTTTAAGGGCAATAGTACCAAATACTAATGAAATGGATGTAAACTCTTGACTTTGCAGTAAGTAATAAAAATTCCTTAAAAGATTCATATTCATACATTCTCTCTCTCTCTCTCTCTCCCTCTCCCTCTCCCTCTCCCCCTCTCTCCCCCTCTCCCCCTCTCCCCCTCTCCCCCTCTCCCCCTCGCCCCCTCGCCCCCTCTCTCCCTCTCTCCCTCTCTCCCTCTTTCCCTCTCTTTCCCTCTCTCTTTCCCTCTTTCCCTCTTTCCCTCTCTCCTCTCTCCCTCTCTCCCTCTCTCCCTCTCTCCCTCTCTCCCTCTCTCCCTCTCTCCCTCTCCCCAAAACAGGAACTTTTTTTCTGATTTCATGTCAGATATTGAGACAAACATGGATGCCATCCTTTTGCCATCTGAGTGTTTTCCATTTTTTTACTGTTTAAACGCTCCACACTATTGTGCTGTGTAATGTATCTTTAGTGCTTATTTAAAGGGAACCCATCATCACAAAAAATCCTATTAACCTGCAGATATGGGGTTAATCTGCTGACTAATAGCGTTATAAACCTACCCAGTGCTTGCACTTACCTGAACATTGTGGGGAGAAAATTAACTTTATTACCCCTGGCAGCATTTGGTTTCAGTCATGTGGATGACGCCATTGTGGGTTCAGTCACAGAGCGGCACCTGTAACCTCAGAGCGGTGACTGAAGCGGAGCTGGTGCCGCCTCCATGACTGAAACTGGAGCACTGCAATGTCGAATAAAGTTCATTTTCTTCCTGTCGCGTTGGGTTAACTGTTGTCAGGTTAATAACGCTTATTAGCCTGCAGATTAACCCCATATCTGCTGGTTAATGTTCCCTTTAAATGCACACTTTGGCTGGCAGTACCTGTGCACTCTGGTCATGTGACCCTGATGACATCATCACAGCTTCTTCTGCACCTCTGTTGTTGTTGCCTGCTTATGATTGGTCAGCATCATAGAAGTACATGCCCCTAATGAAACATAAAAAAGGTGGTGAAAGATCCAATATCACAAAATATTTGCTCAACTCAGTTACGTTTGTAATGTGCTACCGTTTTTACGGTTAGATAACCACATTGACGTGTATTTTGTTTTAACTTTGTGACTATAAATTTTAGTGGTGAAAACATTCATGATTTTAATAACTTGCACTATAATTCCTAAATTTTTTTAAAGGTGGATTTTTTTTTTTATCTGTGTATTTATATTGGATTTTTATTTTGCCTTTTCAATGTAGTTTTAGTAGCATGTTAGACCTAAATCTAGCAAGTAAGTGTAGATAGGTCAACTGCAGAGCGAGTGCTGTGTCCTGAGATAAACCCAGAGATGGATACAACTTCCTATCTGTCTATATTTGCATTTCAGCGAATGAGACATATGGCCATTATGTGTCTGACCCGATCACATCCGGCTCGGTAGCAGACTCATAAGGCAGTCGCTTTGCTAGAGCTGCTCTGGTCAGATGTAAGCGTGGTCTATTCTAAAGTGTATGTCTGAGCAAAAACAGATAAGCCATGACACGCTAGACCATACAAGCTCAAAAAAGCACAAACCGCAGCCATGATCTTCATGGACAAAGAATCAACCCCACAGTAATAATAGCACTGTGCACCAAGTGTAGGTAGTGTAGATCAGTATGTCTGTACTGCAGTCCACAAGTCCCCTATAGGTCATGTTGTCAGGATTTCCTTAGTATTGCCCTGGAGACAAAACTCTCAGTGCCTTTGGCCAAATTCAGACATCTGTGAAACGCCGTCCGTGTAGATACTGCTGTGCGCTGTCTGGCTCCTGGGTCTCCTGACCTGAACTTGACAGCCTCATATATGCCTATAAGGCTGTCAAGTTCAAATCAGGGGACGTGGTGAGTCCGCGTGTTAGAGGGGGACCCGTGGTGAGTCCGCGTGTTAGAGGGGGACCCGTGGCGAGTCCGCGTGTTAGAGGGGGACCCGTGGCGAGTCCGCGTGTTAGAGGGGGACCCGTGGCGAGTCCGCGTGTTAGAGGGGGACCCGTGGCGAGTCCGCGTGTTAGAGGGGGACCCGTGGCGAGTCCGCGTGATACAGGGTCTGTTAAAGGCAAGGGTTCCATATGCATAGTTTATTTCTAACTTTATTTTCTAATTCTGCTATGAAAACCATCCATTGTTTGCAATGGGGGAATCCTTTAAGTTCAGCCCATTTTCAAAAATTGCATAAATTAGTGAATTCTCTGCCCAAAAACTGAATGCGTATCCACATGTGAATTAAGGTACCTTCACACATAACGATATCGTTAACGATATCGTTGCTTTTTGTGACGTAGCAACGATATCATTAAGGAAATCGTTATGTGTGACAGCGACCAACGATCAGGCCCCTGCTAGGAGATCGTTCGTCGCTGAGGAAAGTCCAGAACTTTATTTAGTCGCTGGATCTCCCTGCAGATATCGCTGGATCGGCGTGTGTGACACCGATCCAGCGATGTCTTCACTGGTAACCAGGGTAAACATCGGGTTACTAAGCGCAGGGACGCGCTTAGTAACCCGATGTTTACCCTGGTTACCAGCGTAAAAGTAAAAAAAAAAAAACATTACATACTTACCTACCGCTGTCTGTCCCCGGCGCTGTGCTTCTCTGCACGCCTCCTGCACAGGCTGTGAGCGTCGGTCAGCCGGAAAGCAGAGCGGTGACGTCACCGCTCTGCTTTCCGGCCGCTGTGCTCACAGCCAGTGCAGGAGGCGTGCAGAGAAGCAGAGCGCCGGGGGACAGACAGCGGAAGGTAAGTATGTAGTGTTTTTTTTTTTTTACTTTTACGCTGGTAACCAGGGTAAACATCGGGTTATTAAGTGCGGCCCTGCGCTTAGTAACCCGATGTTTACCCTGGTTACCAGGGAACCGGCATCGTTGGTCGCTGGAGAGCTGTCTGTGTGACAGCTGTCCAGCGACCAAACAGCGACGCTGCAGCGATATCGACATCGTTGTCGGTATCGCTGCAGCGTCGCTTAGTGTGACGGTACCTTAACATCCAAAGAACTATTAAGATATCTAAAAACATATCATAAGTATAAAGGGTCTGTAAAGTGTAAAGATCAGTATCCCCATCATAATCAAAAGTAATAAGTAACTGGATGAGTACTCGTGAGCATACACAGCCTAATAAAGGATACAAAGTATCCAAAAACACCACACAAAAGAGGAATATATAAAGATAAATGATTTTATATAAAAAATTAATACAGATTAAAAAACATGAATCAAGAGTTGAAGTTGATACATGTGAGAGGGAAAGCGGAATAAGGTCAGCTGCGGGTAGTAATAGCAAAAATGTATATAAGCCCTTGGTACTCGGATGCCAGAATGGTAAGAAAGGGCCGGTTGGCTCCACTGACACGTTTGTTTCAGTGAATGCTTCATCATGAAATAATTCCTGAGCAGATTTTCTTGATCTGTGTTGTGGGGCTCCTCTGTGATTTACTTAAAAAAAGAAAAAGCATAATGTGACATCTTTCCAAATTGGGGATGTCCATACACAGTCTGACACAATCCAGTTTAAGCTGCCAGTATCAATCTTTGACACTTCGGGTCCATTTAGTCATACCTTTCCAGGAGGAATAACATGGGAAAGGTATGCAAGGCTTCAGGTGGTGGTACTGCGCTACTGACTGTGTATGGACCAGCACTCGACACATTAGGACATCATAAGAGGGAATCAATAAGGGCCTGAATGCTGGCGCCATGGTATGTCTTGTATGATCTAACATAATGGCACTTTTACAGTAGGACTACTCCAAAGGTTTGTTAATTATGGTTCATACCGTAAATCTTACCCTGATAAGATTGCAGTGATTTTTCAGCTCAAAAACATTAAAATATACAAATCCTTTAAAGGGGTTGTCCACCATTCAGATAACCCCTTCTCAAATACTATGTTCCCCCTTATAAAATACTAACACTTAACACCCCCTCCGGTGCCAGTGCTGTTCCAACCATGTCGGCACTGGCTCTCCTACGACTTGTGTGAAATAAACCGCAGGGATAATGCGACAATCAGCGCTTGCTTCACTCTCCACTGCTTCACACATTCGGGGTAGTCGGTTGCGTCTGGTCTCTTCTTCCGGATGTCAATTATATCCGTAGGAAAGGCGAGCCAAGCAGTCGCTGATTGGCTGCAGGGCTTGTGTGACATAACGTCACGCTAGCCCCGGGTGAGCCAGTGCCGACACTGGAGGCGAGTATAGGTGGTAGTTTCCTGGGGGAAACGGGGATTGAGAAGGGGATGTCCAACTAATAGACAGTCCCTTTCATTTTCTTTAGCATGGTCACATGATTGCATAATTTCCAGCCATTGGTGGATTTTAGCCGTCAGCTCCAGCACCTTCGTTATCTCCTGTTTAGTATCATTATGGTAAATCTGTCACATTTTGTGATTGGGGAGGGTTGTCATGGAGATAACAGGCAAAGCTGCCACCCTGCAGAAACCTTACTGTAACATAGACGGGCATTATGGGATAGCTGGTTAGTTATGTTTTACTGGCACTGCTTTTACACACTTCTGATTCTGTGGTACAAATGGTGCAATATTGAGTTTCCTATTTCAGCATGGCCTTGCCCCCTGCCACCAAGATGTTCATGGTTCTGCTGAATTTTCTGTGGAAGAACTTGGATAGTGACTATTACGACTCCCATAAACATTAGAGAAGTCAGCCACTTCTCCACCTGCTCCCCAATATCAATGGCGGGATCAGCTGACGATAATGTGCTCTTCCCTGACAGATCATGGCGGGGACAACAGGATAGGTCATCAATGATAAAGTAGAGGACAACCTCTTTAATTATATTATCTGCTGTGTTCTCAAATCCTCCTTTTTCTTACATTATTCTCAAAAGTAATGTTTTTCAAAATGGCCTCCTTTTCTGCCGCAGAAGTCATGTAACTAGTTTGTCAGCTATGCAATGTAGGGGAAGATCTCCTCTACAAGGATACCACCAATGCATTAGTTGGACTCCTTTTAGTTCAAGCAGTTGGTTTGCTGGTACTGATAGGTTTACTATAACTGCAGTCTGTATTAACCTATAAAAGCTTTCTTACAGATATGTTCTGTGTTTAGATGGACAGCATGCTTTTGGAATCACGTTTTTCTAGCGGTTTTCAAATCTACCTATCCATATGTGAAAAACACTAAAGCCTTCACACAAGACATTGAAAATAAGACATTGAAGTATTAGGCCTCCTTTAGATGTACGTTTTTCACGTAGTGTTCGATCTGTTCTTCACAGAAGGTCCCGTACTTATTATATTATAGTCTATGGAGCTGTTCACGGATCAATCTCGCCAATGCAGGTTTATGGGTCTTAGAAAACACTGTACTGTACTCGAATGCCGTCTGCATGCTGTCTGTTTGTCAGGGGCTGCTTGGTAATAGAAGCTTGAGTAGCAGCCATTATGTTCTCATACTGTCCAAATACTGATGAAAATCTGATTAAAAACACTGATAACTCGGACTGCTTTATGAGTGCCAGAAAAATCACTGACTTCTGAAGAAGCCCTTGCTAATAGCAATAGTAGGATAGACACCTGCCAGGAGGGAATTTCAGGTTACTTCATATACATTAGTAAAAGTGTCCATACACCTGACGGCAATTCCTGCAGACCTCCCACCTTGCTAGAAACCAATGACTGCAGACCATCTCCTATGAGATGAAAAGGATTGGTGGTCATGTTAAATCTCAACATGCTTGACCTTCCTTTCTTCCGACACCTGCTGTTAGGGAATAGTGAGGACACCACCATACTTACCGTAGTAGATCAGGGGACCCAAACTCTGCTGGGTATACAGGCAGTACATCGAAAAAAAATTGAATTTGAGGGGGCCGCATTTTCTTTGCAGGACAAGGTGACATTGTTAGTGATGCCATTTTTTTTTCTGTATACCTTTTGATCATGTTGTAATAATGTTCCTCATCCTGGTCCCCATCTTGTATTAATGCCTCATCCTGGTCTCCTTCTTGTAGTGTCCCATCCGGGTCCCCTTCTTATTGTAATGCCTCATCCTGATCCTAGTCCCCTTCTTGTAGTAATGCCCCATCCTGGTCCCTTCTTGTAGTAATGTACCATCCAGGTCGCCTTCTTGTAGTAATGTACTATCCAGGTCCCCCTCTTGTAGTAATGCCCCATCCTGGTCCCCTTCTTGTAGTAATGCCCCATCCTGGTCCCCTTCTTGTAGTAATGCCCCATCCTGGTCCCCTTCTTGTAGCAATGTCCCATCCTGGTCCCCTCATTGTAGCAATGCCCCATCCTGGTCCCCTCCTTGTAGTAATGTCCCATCCTGGTCCTCTCCTTGTAGTAATGTCCCATCCTGGTCCCCTTCTTGTAGTAATGCCCCATCCTGGTCCTCTCCTTGTAGTAATGTCCCATCCTGGTCCCCTTCCATCCTGGTCCCCTCCTTGTAGTAATGCCCCATCCTGGTCCCCTTCTTGTAGTAATGCCCCATCCTGGTCCCCTTCTTGTAGTAATGCCCCATCCTGGTCCCCTCCTTGTAGTAATGTCCCATCCTGGTCCTCTCCTTGTAGTAATGTCCCATCCTGGTTCCCTTCTTGTAGTAATGCCCCATCCTGGTCCTCTCCTTGTAGTAATGTCCCATCCTGGTCCCCTTCCATCCTGGTCCCCTCCTTGTAGTAATGCCCCATCCTGGTCCCCTTCTTGTAGTAATGCCCCATGCTGGTCCCCTTCTTGTAGTAATGCCCCATGCTGGTCCCCTTCTTGTAGTAATCCCCCCCATGCTGGTCCCCTTCTTGTAGTAATACCCCATCCTGGTCCCCTTCTTGTAGTAATGCCCCATCCTGGTCCCTTTCTTGTAGTAATGCCCCATGCTGGTCCCCTTCTTGTAGTAGTCCCACTATGCTGGTCCTCTTCTTGTAGTAATGCCCCATGCTGGTCCCCTTCTCATAGTAATGAACCATCCTGGTCCCCTCCTTGTAGTAATGCCCCATGCTGGTCCCCTTCTTGTAGTAATGCCCCATCCTGGTCCCCTTCTCGTAGTAATGCCCCATGCTGGTCCCCTTCTCGTAGTAATGAACCATCCTGGTCCCCTCCTTGTAGTAATGCCCCATGCTGGTCCCCTTCTCGTAGTAATGAACCATCCTGGTCCCCTCCTTGTAGTAATGCCCCATGCTGGTCCCCTTCTTGTAGTAATGCCCCATCCTGGTCCCCTCCTTGCAGTAATACCCCATGCTGGTCCCCTTCTTGTAGTAATGCCCCATGCTGGTCCCCTTCTTGTAGTAATACCCCATCCTGGTCCCCTTCTCGTAGTAATGTCAGCCTCTGGCCGGCGGCAAGCATTGGTATTGCTGAGCAGCTTTTCTCTGTGCGGCATTACATTTCCATTGAATGTGCGACCAGGACTACCGGCAATGGGTCTACAGTGCCTGCGTGCCGCCTGGAGCGGCCTCAGGGGCCTTATGTTTGAGAGCCCTTGTAGTAGATGGTCTTCTGGTCTTGCTGAAATTGTCACGTTTGGCCTACATTTATCTGTTGTGTATATCCAGCTCACTGTACTACGGTACTAAAGACACACAAGCAAACACAGATGGCGATATTATGAAAAGTGCGATAAAATTGTTTATTAGAGCACAAAGTGTTTGTCGTGTAGCGGAGTGAAATCATGTGAAAGCGGCAGAGTTGTTCACGTCCATTAGAAGCACAAGACTTTGTTATTCACTACAGTTTTGTTCAAAGGAAATTGAGCGTATTCGTCCGGCTTCACATTCACAATATTGTGTTATTACATTTTGCTAATGTCATTTCTACCAACATGTAGAGCCCATTGTGCAAACGCCAAATGTTTGCTGTAAAGGCGCAGAAGAGGATCCCAGTGTTTCTAACTGGTAATTTGATGAGTGAAGACCTCCTTCATGGCTATTCCAAAAATCCCTCACTGGACCCCTTATCTGTTAGTAAGGGCTCGTGCATATTACCGATTATATCGGATGAGTGCTATCCATGGTTTTCGCAGAGAACACTGGTACCCATGATTGGCAGCTTTCTGTGTACACCATGCGGTGTCAGCAAGCTGCCAGTCCGTAGTGGGGGTGGAGTTGCACAGATTAGCACAACACACCTAGTCTGGCAGTGATAATATCCTGCTGATAAAACACTGATTGTATTGAAACTACAGCAAGGTGCTGAGCAAGTGACACGTCCCTGGATTCAGGCTTTCTGCCCCTACTTTATGCTGCTCTCAGAGTAAATAGCAAAAAGCTGCTGACAGATTTCTTTTTAATAATTAGCATAGTTCCTTTCTTGCATCCAACCAGATATTAGTTAACCCTATTATTCTGCTTTAATAAAGTAGTGTGACCATTGATCTTGTGCAGCTGCCCATGATGCACATATTATAGCTTCCTCTAATACCTAGCTTTTAATATAAATAAAATCAATATTCTATCATTCTGTCCATAAAAAAAAAGCGTGTGATCGACTATATACAGCACATATGTCAAACTCTGGCCCAGGTGAGTATATTTGGCCCACGACACTAATCGCGTCTCCCTGAGTATATTTGGCCTGTGTAACCCACTTGGAATTGCACTTGCAACTTTATTGGCATCCTAGATGCTGATATTATTGAAAGCAATGATGCAGGAGGGAGCAACAGCAGACGCTCCCTCTCCCATCATTCCCCCTCTGAGTCTGACCTCTCTGCTCAGCAAGCATGATGATGTCTTTACAACATGCCCTTTGTATCAAGGTGTGCAGAGGATCTGAAGATGCCTCAAAGAGACTGGAGCAGCAGGGAAACAGGCAGAGGTGAGTTTTTTTTTTTAATATGGGACCTATTATACTGTATGGAGCACTATGTGCGACCCATTATACTGTGTGGAGCACTATGTGACGCCCATTATACTGTGTGGAGCACTATGTGAGGCCCATTATACTGTGTGGAGCACTATGTGCGACCCATTATACTGTGTGGAGCACTATGTGAGGCCCATTATACTGTGTGGAGCACTATCTGCGACCCATTATACTGTGTGGAGCACTATGTGAGGCCCATTATACTGTGTGGAGCACTATGTGACGCCCATTATACTGTGTGGAGCACTATGTGAGGCCCATTATACTGTGTGGAGCACTATGTGCGACCCATTATACTGTGTGGAGCACTATGTGCGACCCATTATACTGTGTGGAGCACTATCTGCGACCCATTATACTCTGTGGAGCACTATCTGCGACCCATTATACTGTGTGGAGCACTATGTGCGACCCATTATACTGTGTGGAGCACTATGTGCGACCCATTATACTCTGTGGAGCACTATCTGCGACCCATTATACTGTGTGGAGCACTATGTGCGACCCATTATACTGTGTGGAGCACTATGTGAGGCCCATTATACTGTGTGGAGCACTATGTGCGACCCATTATACTGTGTGGAGCACTATCTGCGACCCATTATACTGTGTGGAGCACTATGTGCGACCCATTATACTGTGTGGAGCACTATGTGCGACCCATTATACTCTGTGGAGCACTATCTGCGACCCATTATACTGTGTGGAGCACTATGTGCGACCCATTATACTGTGTGGAGCACTATGTGCGACCCATTATACTGTGTGGAGCACTATGTGCGACCCATTATACTGTGTGGAGCACTATGTGCGACCCATTATACTGTGTGGAGCACTATGTGCGACCCATTATACTGTGTGGAGCACTATGTGGCAGGGTTGTGGAGTCGGTAAGCCACAGTTGCGGCTCCGACTCCTTCATAAATGGCCAATTCGTAACAAGAAATTTACTGTTGTAAAATATTAACATCGTACTTATTCAGTTTCTCACCATCATATAAGTAATCAGACCACTTGGTAATACTTTTATTCCTCATGTGCTCACAGTTAACTGACGCAAAGTTTGTTGAAAGGATAATACTTCTTACAGTCTTCCTCTTCTGGGTAGCAGCTGTGAGATGCTTGGAAGACACACACCAAACATCTAGTCTAGAGGAGGAGCTTTAATACTAAGAATTTGCAACACATTTTCACTTTTAGTTTCATACATTGTAAGTAGGGGGGTTGGGGCAGCATGAGGTTAACCAAGTATAAGATTAGATAAGGGCAGTGGAGAACAGTGACACACAAGAAGTAAAGGTACCTTCACACTAAACGACGCTGCAGCGATCCAGACAACGATCCGGATCGCTGCAGCGTCGCTGTTTGGTCGCTGGAGAGCTGTCACACAGACAGCTCTCCAGCGACCAACGATGCCGAAGTCCCCGGGTAACCAGGGTAAACATCGGGTTACTAAGCGCGGCCCTGCGCTTAGTAACCCGATGTTTACCCTGGTTACAAGCGAAGACATCGCTGAATCGGTGTCACACACGCCGATTCAGCGATGTCAGCGGGAGAGCCAGCGACCAAAGAAAGTTCTGGCCTTCTATCCCCGACCAACGACATCACAGCAGGATTCTGATCGCTGCTGCGTGTCACACTGAACGATATCGCTACCAGGACGCTGCAACGTCACGGATCGCTAGCGATATCGTTTAGTGTGAAGGTACCTTAAGAAATGTCTCTATCTCCAGCAGAACTGCTTATCACTGTTGTTCATAGTTTGATAGAACATGTATAGTTGAGTAACATTTATAAAATTCATATGAAAGTTCAATTATGAAATATTAATACATTTTTTTTAAAGCTGGAATCTGAGTCGGTACATTTGTACCGACTCCGACTCCAACCAGAACTAACTCCGACTCCACGACTCCGACCCCACAGCCCTGTGGGGCCCATTATACTGTGGAGCACTATGTGCGACCCATTATACTGTGTGGAGCACTATGTGCGACCCATTATACTGTGTGGAGCACTATGTGGGGCCCATTATACTGTGTGGAGCACTATGTGCGACCCATTATACTGTGTGGAGCACTATGTGGGGCCCATTATACTGCATGGAGCACTATGTGGGGCCCATTATACTGCATGGAGCACTATGTGGGGCCCATTATACTGCGTGGAGCACTATGTGGGGCCCATTATATTGTGTGACGCCCATTATACTGTTTAGATGGTTGTGTGGGGATTACAGTTGCAGAATCATGCTGTGATGGGGTCACCATTCTTTCTCGAGGGGACTAAGGGAGGAGGGTATATTAGTGTCATCATACCATGCTTATGGAAGGTACTGTGGAGCAATTCACTGTGTGTGGGGCACTTTTGTTTGCATAATACTTTTATTATCTGTATTATTCAAGGTTTTTTATTTCTTATTTTATATTTAAAGCAGTTACCCACTACTTTGACAACCCCTTCTCTTTCCCCATGCTTGACTCCTATACTCTCCTCCCGTGCCAGCACCGTTCCTGTGCTGTTGGCACTAGCTCTCCATGGGGCTCTCGGGCAGTTATAACATGTGACCCCAGTGCCCAATCATTGCTTGCGTCAATGTCTCCGCCTTCTGATGAATTAAACATGAAGAGGAAGTCCGAGATCAGCTGCAGCCCGGACTTCCTCTTCATGTTCAATTCGACAAAAGGCGGAGACAGTGACGCCAGAGCTGATTGGAGCGTATGGGTCACATGTCACAACAACCACACGAGAGCCCCAGGATCGCAAATGCCAACTCCGCTAGAACGGCGCTGACACAGGAGGTGAATATAAGCTATTTATCAGGGAATTTTATTTAAGCGTGGGGAATAAGAAGGGGTTGTCCAAGTAGTGGACAAACCCTTTAAATTTGGCCATTGAACCATATGCTTTTTAATGCTTTTGCATAACATATTATTCCAATATTTTACTCTAAGATCTATTAATTAAAATGTACTGTGTTTGTGGAACTACTACTTTTAAGTTTGTTTCCATATGACAAAGTTCATTATATTTGATAATCAGGAAAAACTGACTCAATTGTAGACTTTTTAAAATAAATATGAAGCTTGGCCCCTGACTTTGTCCAAGTTTTTACTTTTGTCCCCCTGTGTATTTGATTTTGGCATCCTTGATATAGAAGTTGATTGACACTCGGTTACATCCCCCCTTTCTTACGGGCTCCATGTGCGGCCGACAGTGATGACTGCAGCACATCACATGAACCATTCATTCAGCCAGTGAATGTGGTTTTTTCCTCATTTATTGGCTGCTCAGCCCTGTGTTCACATGAAGCCAATTATTTTTTATTTTTCTATGTAGATTATTGTTTGGTATATCTTTTTTTTTTATGACTTGTTACCTTAATCGATATTCTCATAGATCAGTCATGTACATCTTGCGGGGAAAATGAAATTGTACCAATATTTGCCTATTTGAAATTCACTCTCCATGATCTACGGCTCTTTTTCCTCCTCACTGCCATATTGACTGTTTCCATTCATTGATGAACCTCATAGACCTCAACATAAACGTTACTGCTCCTGCACCAAGTTCTGCAAGTAATCTGGGACCCTTCTGTCATCTGTATCTTACAGTAACCATTCTTGGACTGTTACTATCAGATAAATGTGGAAGACAATGAGCTTATTGTTTAGTAAAAGAAAAGACCAACCGATCCTTCTTGATGAACATGTTTAGAACAAGGCATTTTTCCTCATAAATACGGGACTGGACAGAAGCTGGAATTTCTTTCTGGAATGAAAGTGTTGAAAGCTGGACGTAAAGCATTCGTAATAAATCAATAGAGAATCATTAGTTTCAGAAGATGTAAGAAAGTGTATCAATGGTTATTCATCACTGGGAATTTCAAGTGTCCCCAGGGATTGAAGATTGGAAATAGTCACCAGTGGGGAGGAAAGAGGAAATTTGTGGGGGTAGGGGCATAAGGCTAATGCATAGATTATATAAATTAATTATTTTTTCATGTCAGTAGGTTTTTATTCTCCAAACTAATGTCTGGATTGATTAAATCTATAACTTTGTTTCTGTTCTTGAATAATCTAGTCACTGTAACCACGCCCTCGGCACTGACTGACAGCCGGCTCTAGTGCTGAGCTGCTGTCAGTCACTGCGGGGGGCACGGTTACAGCCACCGATCTCTATACATAAAGCAACGTCTGAACTCACATCACCCTGTGACTGAAACCCGAATTCTACCTGGAGAAATACAGTTTGTTTCCTCCCGGCAGAGGGGTTCTCAGGGCGGGTTCAGAACGCTTTTAACCTGCAGATTAACCCCAAATCTGCAGGTTAATTTTTCATGTGACAGGTTCCCTTTAAGATGTGAAACTGCATGAATTCACTCATCAGTGCAAAGTCTCCCCATATAATGAAGAAACAAGTCAGGAAATTAATTGTGCTATGTAAGTAAGTAAAACAAATAGATGACATTAGTTTTACTAATAAAACTCTGCTGACCGGTTCCCTTTAGATGCTGACAGTAATTAGGAAAATGTCGTGTTCGCACAGAGCAATATTAATACATTAATTTACGTCAGTGAATTCAAAGAGTGGGAAACATACTATTCCCTCAAAATCCATCCTTTGCGTTAAATATCAAACAAAAAAAAGCATGAAAAATGGATTACACTAGTCATTATGATTTATGTATTTTGATTTTATGTAATGATTATAATTGAAGAATATTGACATACGTCACTTTAAATAGAAATATTTTCCCCATAAAATAAAAATTCTGGGGCAACTTTTCTCATAACCATTTGCTGTGCTGTTATCTCTCCTAAAAATATATGAATACATTGACAAATGGGTGTTTCCATTCCCACCTATGGGACAGATCAGAGTATAGGGTCCCACCAATAACCTGGTGACACCATGTTTGCCCATTTGTTGGAGGAATAGCCGTGGAATGGCACAGCACAATTGTTAACCTTCACAGTTAGCTACACTGTTAGTCGAGTGGGGTGCGTGGGTTTATATATGGTAAAATAAACAACATATATCAAAGAGGGGCTACCGAAACGGACTGCTACCTACGTTCCATATTTGAGGAAATATGACGAAAATAAACTCGCTTGGCGTCCAATGGACCCTAAAGGTTAAAAGAAACCCCACCTGATTATTATTTCATGTGAAGTAAAAGTATCTTCTAAAACCATGTCAGTTCGGGCGAGTAGCCCTCATTAATCCCTTTCCCCACATTATATACGATACACCCACACCTCTCCTATGACATAGATGTATGGAGTGTGCCGATCATTATATAGCCGACACCTGTCTCTTCCATGAGCAATTAGAACAATTAGATGTTGCTGTCAGTCACTGACAGAGGCGGGACCCTGAAGGGTGAGGGGGTCTGTAAAGTAGATCATTGCCCCATATGTCTTGAGGCATGATCACGGGATGCTGATGATGTTGCCATGACAGCCAGTGACAGGGACCTGGTGAAGAACTATCACCACCATGATACACCTGTGCTTTATAGATGATTACTAGTGTATTTTTTCAAACAATCGCAAATTTGAATTCCCGTGAGGGCTTGAAAATTATATTAAAACACCAGTGAAGTCCTCTCAGGAAGATTTTTTTAATTTTTTTATCTGTATAAATGTATATACTGAGAATATTAAAACACACACACTCACACACTCACACACTCACACTCACTCGCTCACACACACGCGCCTACCGTCACCTTCTCTCAGTGACATCACTGCTTTTTAGACTCTCTGGGTCACAATGTGCTCTGCTTGACCCTGAAGGGTATTTTACAATGTAATGGAGTATTAAAACGAAGGCTGCAAGGGGTTTCATTGTAAAAGAGACTTCTGGCTCATGCATAGAGTGATCCAGATAGCTGATACCGGAGAAAACAGCTCTGTGTGAGTGTTGTAACAGTGCTACTCACTTGGGAACAATCTGATGTATCACAGGAACAGTTTCTGTTTATCAGTCTGGCTGGTTTATTTCAGACTCTTCATAAACCACATCACAGGAAACCTTAACTACAGCCCTTGTCCGGCACAAAGTATAACATAAAGTAAACTTTAGCGAAGCCACAGAATCCAGGTGGTCTACACACCTCCATAAACACAGACATGTGTGAGACAAACAGGTCCTATTTGGCAATGTGAACCACATCCAGGGGTGGAGATATGGTGAGCAGCCATCTCTCCCAACTCTTCAGCTGCTCCCAATCAACCTGTCATGGCCGATTAACCTCTCTAGTACTGTACTGTATCTCCCATCCACTATGTGTCTGGGTCTGGGATTTAGGAGCAACCAAAAGAGGCAGGATGGGAAGGATCACTCCCACACTCCAGCCTCGGTCTTACAGGCCTAATAACATTAGCTGGGTTAGCTCTGCAGAGTTGAGTTGTGGCATTTGGGCTGGCGCTGAACAGAAGTGTGTTTGTTTGGTGTTAAAAACTGCTTGGGCAGATACTGCCTGGAATACCAAGATTGATGAGGCTGCTACATTTACTTCATAAAGAACTATACTGGTGTGTAGTTCCCAGCTTAGGCCCAAGCCACGCTCGAATCAGGGCAGAGTAGCCTCAGCAAGAACAAGAGAAAATGGGTAGTGATGCAGCAATATAGTTAATATACCTTTTTAGGTAAAATATAGCTTTTATTGAGCCATTTAACACAAGTAGTTTTTGCTTAATCCACATATAAGTGCATGGTTGGCACGAATATACACGGGTGCTGTGCTTAAAACCAACGCGTTTCTACTTGCATCTTTTTTTTTAGCTACATTTACTTTGTCATTATGCCTGCAGAAAGGACTGTTTATGATATTCACAAGAAATCATTTTTTGTTTTTGGCGCTGTAAAGTTTATGACAAACAATAAACTTAATGCAGTTTTGATATGAAAACCCTGAACCGATGCATATCCAATTATCTACCATTATTACTAAGTAATGTAATAGATAAACCATTATTTCTTATTTTTAGGGACTCTATAGCGACGGGGTCTGTTCCGCAGGATTGGCGCATAGCAAATGTGGTGCCAATATTCAAAAAGGGCTCTAAAAGTGAACCTGGAAATTATAGGCCAGTAAGTCTAACCTCTATTGTTGGTAAAATATTTGAAGGGTTTCTGAGGGATGTTATTCTGGATTATCTCAATGAGAATAACTGTTTAACTCCATATCAGCATGGGTTTATGAGAAATCGCTCCTGTCAAACCAATCTAATCAGTTTTTATGAAGAGGTAAGCTATAGGCTGGACCACGGTGAGTCATTGGACGTGGTATATCTCGATTTTTCCAAAGCGTTTGATACCGTGCCGCACAAGAGGTTGGTACACAAAATGAGAATGCTTGGTTTGGGGGAAATTGTGTGTAAATGGGTTAGTAACTGGCTTAGTGATAAAAAGCAGAGGGTGGTTATAAATGGTATAGTCTCTAACTGGGTCGCTGTGACCAGTGGGGTACCGCAGGGGTCGGTATTGGGACCTGTTCTCTTCAACATATTCATTAATGATCTGGTAGAAGGTTTACACAGTAAAATATCAATATTTGCAGATAATACAAAACTATGTAAAGCAGTTAATACAAGAGAAGATAGTATTCTGCTACAGATGGATCTGGATAAGTTGGAAACTTGGGCTGAAACGTGGCAGATGAGGTTTAACAATGATAAATGTAAGGTTATACACATGGGAAGAAGGAATCAATATCACCATTACACACTGAACGGGAAACCACTGGGTAAATCTGACAGGGAGAAGGACTTGGGGATCCTAGTTAATGATAAACTTACCTGGAGCAGCCAGTGCCAGGCAGCAGCTGCCAAGGCAAACAGGATCATGGGGTGCATTAAAAGAGGTCTGGATACACATGATGAGAGCATTATACTGCCTCTGTACAAATCCCTAGTTAGACCGCACATGGAGTACTGTGTCCAGTTTTGGGCACCGGTGCTCAGGAAGGATATAATGGAACTAGAGAGAGTACAAAGGAGGGCAACAAAATTAATAAAGGGGATGGGAGAACTAGAATACCCAGATAGATTAGCGAAATTAGGATTATTTAGTCTAGAAAAAAGACGACTGAGGGGCGATCTAATAACCATGTATAAGTATATAAGGGGACAATACAAATATCTCGCTGAGGATCTATTTATACCAAGGAAGGTGACGGGCACAAGGGGGCATTCTTTGCGTCTGGAGGAGAGAAGGTTTTTCCACCAACATAGAAGAGGATTCTTTACTGTTAGGGCAGTGAGAATCTGGAATTGCTTGCCTGAGGGGGTGGTGATGGCGAACTCAGTCGAGGGGTTCAAGAGAGGCCTGGATGTCTTCCTGGAGCAGAACAATATTGTATCATACAATTATTAGGTTCTGTAGAAGGACGTAGATCTGGGGATTTATTATGATGGAATATAGGCTGAACTGGATGGACAAATGTCTTTTTTCGGCCTTACTAACTATGTTACTATGTTATGTTACCAGAGAGCTGAAACCTTACAATATATACACAGATCTATGTGTATGATGTAGACTACTTATGATTGGGTGATGTCATACAGGAAAAAAAAGAAATGCCCCAGAGAAGAATCTCGTTTAACCCCTTTCCGACATCGGGCGTATATTTACGCCAATATCGGACACCCTTCCTTTGACATGGGCTCCAGCGGAGAGCTCACATCTTTCCTGGGACATGTCAGCTGTTTTGAACAGCTGACATGTGCCTGCAATAGCTGCGGGTGTAATCGTGATCCACCTGCGGCTATTAACCAGTTAAATGTCACTGTCAAACGCTGACAGCGGCAGTTAACAAGCGCTTCCGGCAATCACACCGGAAATCCGCCCACCGGTGACCTGCGTCATCTGATTGTGGGTCACCGGTATGTTGGCATGACACAAAAAATGGAGATGCTACGGATTTTGGAAAATGGTGCAATTTTTTTTTCAACAAAGTTTGGAATTTGTTTTCACCACTTAGATAAAAAAGAACCTAGACATGTTTGGTGTCTATGAACTCGTAATGACCTAAAGAATCATAATGGCAGGTCAGTTTTAGCATTTAGTGAACCTAGCAAAACAGGCAAACAAAAAAACAAGTGTGGGATTGCAATTTTTTTCCAATTTCACCACACTTGGATTTTTTTGTTCCCATTTTTTTAGCACATGACATGGTAAAACCAATGGTGTTGTTCAAAAGTACATCTCATTCCACAAAAAACAAGCCCTTACACGGCCATATTGACAGAAAAATAAAAAAGTTATGGCTCTGAGAAGAAGGGGAACAAAAAGTGAAATAGCAAAACCGAAAAATGCTCCAGGGGTTAACATTGCCTTGGTTTATGGGGAAATAAGCATATTAAGCACCCTAAACTTTAGGAGTCAATATTTTGCAATGGAGAGGAGAAAATTAATAAAAAAGAACAATGTTTTATTCAACTTTATCATGAGGTAGCCAGTTTAATATGCAAAAGGTCTTCAACAAACCTCTTTAAGATTGTCTGGTTTATGACAATAGAGACATAAAAATGGCCATCACTGTGATATATATAGACCTTGTACCTCATACAATATGACGTTTGTTTTCTTATTTAATATAACATATATCTGTAAGCATCATATTATCATTGGTCTGATTGTTATAACCTTGACTGACCATGGATTTACTCCATTTTAAAGGTAATGTGTTTTATTTACAATTATAGGTTGCTTTTTTGTGGGGGGGGGGGGGGGGGTTATTGTATTTTCTTTAGATGATTATTGGGGCTACCATAGCTCTACCAACAGCTCCAGAAATTGCTTTGTGGCATTTAAGATCTGATTGTAGCAAATTGATTAGTTGATATGGCCAGCTTCTTCGCTAAAGTTCCATTTATATAGCTGTTTATGGGATCTCTCATGGATACCGATTCCGGTGCCCCTATTTGAGATTTGGGGGAAAGGTTTGGCCAGTGCCGGTAAAGGGTGCTATGATGGAATGTTTTTCTCTTTTAGTTCCACGGCACAGTTTCTGTAAGGACCACATGTTCCATGTCACATTTGGAATTTCATGACTTTTTCCCATAGGGTTGGTTGTGGCAAGTGGCTATATGAAAGTAAATCTGATTGTGTTTGGAAATGACATGTAGTACTCTAATATCAATTTTTTTATCCTATGCCTGGTCTAAAACTATTTATCCCACGTTGCCATGTTCCTGGAGATTGCAGTGTCCTTGATATTTAAAGGGAAACTGTCACGTGGTACATGCAGTGCGATCTGTGGACAGCATTGTATAGCAGGAGAAGCTGAGAAGAATGATGCATACAGGGGCTTCTCACTAAATTACAATATCATCAAAAAGGTAATTTATTTCAGTTCTTCAATACAAAAAGTGATACTCCTATATTACGGTATATAGTCATTACAAACAGAGTGATCTATTTCAAGTGTTTATTTCTGTTAATGTTGATGATTAGGGCTTACAGCCAATGAAAACCCTAAAGTCATTGTGTTAATGAACTGAAATTAACTTTTTGATATTATAATTTAGTGAGACGCACTTGTAAGTTTGTTGGAAAAGGTTCAGTATGCTGTGTAATATATTAATAGTATGCATAGGAGTCCAGTGGGTGGTCCTACTCAGAGACTTATGGCTATGTTAGCATGTGCAGTCATATCACCGCCCACTGGACTCATATACACACCAACACCAGGGATTTCAATGAGACAAGTACAAGTTCTGCTGAAACTTTTCCCCAAAATATCAGTCTAATCATTGCCCCTGCTCTATAGCCCCCTGCCTCCAGATCAGGTATTATTTTCAACATGATGGGCTCCCTTTAAAGATTGTTACATATAGCGGAGAAACTTTGGCTACTTTCACACTTCTGTCTTTTCACATCAGTCACAATCCGTTGTTTTTTGAGAATGCAGGATCGTGCATTTCCCCATAGACTTGTATTAGCGACGGATTGCCATCCGTCGTGCACTGGATCCGTTGTAAAATAGTGGTTCATCGTGCAGAGAAAACGTTCATTGTAACGTTTTTGTGCACGTTGGAAAATCGGTCAGCGACGCATCCTACGCTGCCCGTCGTCGGCTCCAATGGATGCCTATGGACGCAGGATCCGTCGCTGACCGTCACACGCAGGAATCCAGCGACGGATCCAGTTTTTTTTCACTTCTGGGAAAAAGTCTCTCTCTCTTCCGTCATTACACTGGATCCGTCGCACACGTTTTTCCCTATGTTACTGACGTCCATCTATACGTCATTTTGCTGCACCACGACGGACCCCAGAAAACAGAAGTGTGAAAGTAGCCTTTGTTGTATCTAGCAGTTTTTTCCTTCCAGTCTCCGCTGTCTTCTTCTGCATAACATGATTGGATGTTTCCGGACAATGATACTTTATCTATCCCTTGAAGGAGTTCTATAAAAAGGATGCTTTTGCTGCTGTCTGAGAACACCATGATCCTTAATACTACATTTTCCGACAAGTATTTAGAATTGTGAGAATTCTGAATGAACGTTTTGCAAGTGCTCCGTGGGTGGGTAAAGTCCATGCGTTCTCATTGTTTAACACCTGCTCCGAAACGTCATTTGCGATCTGCTCCCACTTGTTCTGAGTGGAGCTTTATCCCTGCTAGCCAGAATGCACAGTTTTTGTCAATGAGTCATTTGCGCTCCTATTTGCTGTAGGCCGTTCTCCTCACTACTTGACCATTTCCTCTCAACATGATGGTGCTCTAAAATCTAAGCTCAGATTATATTTCGTGATTTACACTAGCTGTCCTGGCAGTTTTTGTGGAGGCGTACGGAAAATCTAATAAGAAAGGTGAAAAAATAATATATATATTTTTTTGTGTGACACTGAATGTATTCTGTGCATTAATCAAAATGTTCCTGAGTAATGCATGAAACGCATAATAGTTGTTTAATTATCTTTTAATGACTCATTAATTTATAAAATGAGTTAACGGGATTAACAAAACTTGACTGCTTATTTTCTGAAACAGTGTGACCCCTTACTATGAGTTGTGTGTGGTAGTTTGGCTAAGCTCCATTCACTTTAAGGATATGTATCCATGGTCCAGAAGCTCTGCGCTTCGGACGCAGTGGGTACCCCGCTCCGCCCCCTGTTGTATGGGCGGTGATTCCGTATCCTATACATAGACTGTGTAATTTATCTTGAGGAGACGGAGTGTCCCTGCAAGATAAATAGACATGCTGCAGTCTAAAAAGATGTGCCGCATGTCCGGTTACTCAGGGCCGCAGGATACGGCCCTGCACGCATAGTGGAGACGGGATTTCATAAAATCCCTTCCACTATGCTGTAACATCTGGATACTGCAGATTGGACGCTGGGGATGTACGCAGCATCCAATTCGCAGCGAATACTGAAGGTTTCCGGACTGTGGAAACAGCCTAATAGGGCTGGATTGCAGTACCAAACCATGGTTATGTGTGACACTGTTCCTGAATTAAATCAGCCATGTTTTTCTAACCCTGGACAACTCATTTAAAGAAACAAACTTATACAACCTGTATGGGTGAGTGCACAGGGGTCCAGAGAAGGAAGGTGAGGGTCAAATCTGGTCACCTGTGGTTGTAATGAAAAAGCAAAAAAATATATACTGCGTCTCTTGCCTCCTCCTCCTCATAGCAATCGCCAGGACGATCAGCTGAATAGACAGAGGCTGTAAGGCGGGGGACCTGGGTGACAGGCTGACACACGCAGTGCGCATGCCCAGGAATCCTAGCCCTGCACTGTGCATAATGCATAACACAGTGCGGGGCAGGGATTCCTGAGGTGGGTGGCCGCACTGCCTGTACAGGCGCAGTCTGCAAGCCTGGCTGGGACGTCAGACCGCCAGAGCTTACTGCGCCTGCCCCACAAAGTTTTGCACAGCGCAGGCGCCGGTTTTGAAGAGAAAACAGCGCGGAGGGGGCGGCGCCGAAAGCCCCTGAAGATGTGAGTGACAGCAGAGTACCGTTCAAGCAGGGGAGTGAGGACCCGCCTCCATGGACAAAGATAGGTATTTTTGAAAAGTTTCAAAGCGCTTTATTTTAGTAATACATGAACACAAAACTAAAAGGGCCACCTTGTTAGAATGCAGCATTACTGCTGCACAAGGTGGCTCTTTTAGTTTATAACGGCTGGAGGGGGGTGACAGTGGCCCTTTAAGTGATTGCATCACTTTCCTTCTCTTTCAGTTATAGAGGTTGCGCTTTCTATCTTTCCAATCGCTGCCCTCATCAAATTGACCCCATTGCAGCCTGATTGCTTGATTGCTTGCACTGCCCTGTAAATCCCACTCTTGCACACTGACTATCAGGTCTCCGCGCATGTGCACTGAATGTGGGTGTACAGGCTAGCTTCATTTCATATCAGTGCATCTTACGGAGCCTCTGTGAGTCAGTGGCTAGGGGAAGTCCTGTATTTTGGACCATAAGATGCACCCCAAATTCTGAGGAGGAAAAAAGGAAAAAAAAAAACTGTTCCCGTGGCTCCAGAGCATGCCCAGATAGGAAATTAAGCTGGGACTGTACAACCAGATTCAGTGCGCATGCGTGGAGACCTGATGAGCGGTGCGCAAGTGTGGGATTTACAGGGCAGTCCAGTCCAGGCAATCAGTCAGGCTACAATGGGCGTGAATAGTTTGAAGAGGACGGTGACTGGAAGGATAGAAAGCGTCACCCTATAACTGAAAGAGAAGGCATGCGATGCAATTACCTAAGGATAAAATGTTTTTTTTTTGTTTTTTTTCAGAAATAGTGGGAAGTTTTGCTTGAGAAGACCATGTTGGTGATACACATCGCATCACTAACAAGACATTGGGGCTGTTTTAACCCCTCTCTGACCTTACACGTACTATCCCGTCGGGGTGCCCTGGGCCTGTCTGACCCTCGACGGGATAGTACGTCATAGCGATCGGCCGCGCTCACGGGGGAAGCGCGGCCGATCGTGGCCGGGTGTCAGCTGCCTATCGCAGCTGACATCCGGCACTATGTGCCAGGAGCAGTCAAGGACTGCCCCTGGCACATTAACCCCTGGCACACCGCAATCAAACATGATCGCGGTGTGCCGGAGGTATAGGGAAGCGTCGCGCAGGGAAGGGGCTCCCTGCGGGCTTCCCTGAGACCCCCGGAGCAACGCGATGTGATCGCGTTGCTGCGAGGGTCTCCTTACCTCCCTCCCTGTAGCAGGCCCGGATCCAAGATGGCTGCGGCATACGGGTCCTGCAGGGAGGGAGGTGGCTTACCAAGTGCCTGCTCAGAGCAGGAGCTTGTAACCCTGCACTGCTGTAAGTCAGATCGCTGATCTGACAGAGTGCTGTGCAAACTCCTTTTGGACCGGACCGCAGCGGACCGCCCCCTAGGTGAGTATAATGTAACTTGTTTTTCTTATCTTTCAGGTTACATCGGGGCTTATCTACAGCATTACGGAATGCTGTAGATAAGCCCCTGATGGCGGTGGTCGAAGCTTATATACGACAAAGTAGGTGACAGATTCCCTTTAAGAAAATGTACTGGGTGGGCTATGCATATGGATACACCTAAATAAAATGGGAATGGTTGGTGATATTAATTTCCTGTTTGTGGCACGTTAGTATATGGGAGGGAGAAAACTTTTCAAGATGGGTGGTGACCACGGCGGCCATTTTGAAGTTGGCTATTTTTTGCCCATCTGGGTAATCCTTGTTGAGATGCTGCAGCAGCTGGATTTTGTAGGTGTGCTATTTGTGAGTAGCTAATATCTGCCCAAGGGATGTTTGACTGATGCCAGATCGGCGCTCTGAATTTGCAGAATGGGCAAAACAAAAATTGGAACAGGACCCTTAGTTTACACAGAACATTATGTTCAGTAATGAGGCAAACTTTTTTTTGGGTGAGCCATTTATATGGATACACCTAAATAACATGGCAATGGTGACAATTTTCTTGCGTAGGGTGTCTTGCATTGAAATCTGCGGCAATAACCAGGGTATTGCGTTCACCAGACATCAACACAATTTCTAAAAACAAAAAACATATACTCACCTATAGCCCGTTGAAGTCCTGCTATACTTACCCTCTGCCGCCTTTCTCGCTCCTCTCCACGCTCCCGGGGCCGCTCCATTGCAAGCGGCAGCTTGCGGTCCCGTCCCAGGGCTGGTGTGAGCAGGACCTATGATGACGTCGCGGTCACATGACCGTGACGTCACGGCAGGTCCTTGTCGCACACCAGCCCTGGGACGGGACCGGAAGCTGCCGCTTGCAATGGAGCGGCCCCGGGAGCGTGGAGAGGAGCGAGAAAGGCGGCGGAAGGTGAGTATAGCAGGTTTTTTTATTTTTAACATGACATATTTTTACTATTGATGCTGCATAGGCAGCATCAAAAGTAAATAGTTGGGGACACACAGGGTTAATAGCAGCGGTAACGGAGTGCGTTACACCGCGGCCCGTTACCGCTGCCATTAACCCTGTGTGAGCGGTGAGTGGAGGGGATTACGGAGCGGGCGCCGAGCAGTGAGTGCAGGGGAGTAGGGGAGGGACTAATCGGACTGTGCCCGTCGCTGATTGGTCGTGGCAGCCATGACAGGCAGCTGCCGAGACTAATCAGCGAACGAATAACCGTGACAGAAGGACAGACAGACGGAAGTACCCCTTAGACAATTATGTATATAGATGTCAGACAAATCCTTGTTGTCTGCCATTGCTTGCTCCATGCGTTGGAGGTAATAGCTGCTTGTTTTCTATGCTATGCTGGCAGGGCCGTATTTAGAGTTTCTGCTGCCCTAGGCACTTTTAGCGCTGCCTCCCCCTCTGGTGAGTATGACACTATCGGCAGTGACTTTGGGAAGAATCACTGATGTGAAAGTTGCCGTTTGCAGCAGATCGGGCAGTTTTTCTGCATCTGCCACGTAACGGATCACTTACGGCAACACTGCGTTTGGTTTCATTCATTCCTTATGGGATTCGCGGTACTTGATGTGATCTGGGAAATGCGGTGCCATACCTCCCAACTTTTGAAGGGAAAAAGGTCTAAAGGTTGCGGCGCACGTAGTGCGCCGCTGCAAATTTTAGGCCACGCCTCTGACCACACCCATTTCACAACTAATCACACCCATATCCAAGTCCCAACCACACCCATTTAGCACTGCTGATCACACTGTTTCATATACATTAAAACAAAAAAAAAATATGGCCACACAGTGCTTCATACTGTACAATGGCTATGCAGTGCTCCACATACTGTATAATGGCCCTACATGATGTTCCATACTGTATAATGGCCACACAGTGCTCCATACTGTATAATGGCCACGTCTGTCCTGTGTCCTTGTGTGTACCACATTGAGAATGGAGAAAAGAAAGAAGACCAAAGAACTGTCTGAGGACTTGAGAAACCAAATTGTGAGGAAGCATGAGCAATCTCAAGGCTACAAGTCCATCTCCAAAGACCTGAATGTTCCTGTGTCTACCATGCGCAGTGTCATCAAGAAGTTTAAAGCCCATGGCACTGTGGCTAACCTCCCTAGATGTGGACGGAAAAGAAAAATTGACAAGAGATTTCAACGCAAGATTGTGCGGATGTTGGATAAAGAACCTCGACTAACATCCAAACAAGTTCTAGCTGCCCTGCAGTCCGAGGGTACAACAGTGTCAACCCGTACTATCCGTCGGCGTCTGAATGAAAAGGGACTGTATGGTAGGAGACCCAGGAAGACCCCACTTCTTACCCCAAGACATAAAAAAGCCAGGCTGGAGTTTGCCAAAACTTACCTAAAAAAGCCTAAAACGTTTTGGAAGAATGTTCTCTGGTCAGATGAGACAAAAGTAGAGCTTTTTGGGCAAAGGCATCAACATAGAGTTTACAGGAGAAAAAAAAGAGGCATTCAAAGAGAAGAACACGGTCCCTACAGTCAAACATGGCGGAAGTTCCCTGATGTTTTGGGGGTGCTTTGCTGCCTCTGGCACTGGACTGCTTGACCGTGTGCATGGCAGTATGAAGTCTGAAGACTAACCAACAAATTTTGCAGCAGAATGTAGGGCCCAGTGTGAGAAAGCTGGGTCTCCCTCAAAGGTCATGGGTCTTCCAGCAGGACAATGACCCAAAACACACTTCAAAAAGCACTAGAAAATGGTTTGAGAGAAAGCACTGGAGACTTCTAAGGTGACCAGCAATGAGTCCAGACCTGAATCCCATAGAACACCTGTGGAGAGATCTAAAAATGGCAGTTTGGAGAAGGCGCCCTTCAAATATCAGGGACCTGGAGCAGTTTGCCAAAGAAGAATGGTCTAAAATTCCAGCAGAGCATTGGAAGCAACTCATTGATGGTTACCGGAAGTGGTTGGTCGTAGTTATTTTGGCTAAAGGTTGTGCAACCAAGTATTAGGCTGAGGGTGCCAATACTTTTGTCTGGCCCAATTTTGGAGTTTTGTGTGAAATGATCAATGTTTTGCTTTTTGCTTCATTCTCTTTTGTGTTTCTTCATTTAAGACAAATTAAATGAAGATAATAATACCAAAGAATTTGTGTTTGCAATCATTTTCAGGAAGAAACTGAGTATTATCTGACAGAATTGCAGGGGTGTCAATACTTTTGACCATGACTGTACTGAGCCCGAGTGACGGGCGAGACACCACATGTACTGAGCCCGAGTGACGGGCGAGACACCCCATGTACTGAGCCCGGGTGACACTGTAATATGTAAGTAACATCAGACTGTATTGTGGGGACCATTCACTTCTATGGGAGGGTGTTAAAGGGAACCTGTCACCCCCAAAATCGCGGGTGAGGTAAGCCCACCGGCATCAGGGGCTTATCTACAGCATTCTGGAATGCTGTAGATAAGCCCCCGATGTAACCTAAAAGATGAGAAAAAGACGTTATATTATACTCACCCAGGGGCGTTCCCGCTGTTGGTCCGGGTCCGGCGCCTCCCATCTTCATCAGATGACGTCCTCTTCTGGTCTTCACATCGCAGCTCCGGCGCAGGCGTACTTTGCTCTGCCCTGTTGAGGGCAGAGCAAAGTACAGCATTGTGCAGGCGCCGGGCCTCTCTGACCTTTCCCGGCACCTGCGCAATGCAGTACTTTACTCCGCCCTCAACAGGGCAGGCAAAGTACGCCTGCGCCGGAGCTGCGGCGTGAAGACCAGAAGAGGACGTCATCTGATGAAGATGGGAGGCGCCAGACCCGGACCAACAGTGGGAACGCTCCTGGGTGAGTATAATATAACGTCTTTTTTTCATGTTTTAGGATACATCAGGGGCTTATCTACAGCATTCCAGAATGCTGTAGATAAGCCCCTGATGCCGATGTGCCTACCTCACCCGCGATTTTGGCGGTGACAGGTTCCCTTTAAGGAGGAGGAGGAGGTGAGCTGTGACATCTCCTATTGTGACTGTTGGATCTGGTTGCCGGGGTCTACCTTCCTGTGGTTGTTACAAGTATCCTCCGCTCACCTTTCGGGGTGTTGCGCTCCTCGTCCACTTGTCTCAGGAGATTCGGTTGAACGCTCGGTCCGGCGCTGACATCCTGCAATATAATGGAAATGGCGGCTGAAGCTGCAGCACAAGGAGACACCGGAGAACGGCGGGGACAGAGCGCTCTGTAGCCGTGAACACGTGCAGTATAGCACGCGGCTGCCGATCATGTGACGCCTGCACTCACTTTCACCAGAGGAGCGGCGCTATAGGTCAGAATATCAGAGTAGAAGCCTCGCTGTCTGATCACCGGATATTTCCGCGGGAGGACGGCGCTGATCCGCGCGGGTGACACCGGCACAAGCGACTGCGGACACGGGATCTCCCAGTGTGGACGGGACTCCGCGGAGGATGGGGGTCGCCTGCCGTTATCTGCTCCATCTGCGCCCAACAGAGAAGACAAACATGTCCGATAACTCTACAGGACCGTGACAGCTGCAGAACATCGCCCCCCCCTCCCTCCCTCCCTGCAGAGCTTCATCGCCCTCCCTCCCTCCCTGCAGAGCTTCATCGCCCCCCCTCCCTCCCTGCAGAGCTTCATCGCCCCCCCTCCCTCCCTGCAGAGCTTCATCGCCCCCCCTCCCTCCCTGCAGAGCTTCATCGCCCCCCCTCCCTCCCTGCAGAGCTTCATCATCGCCCCCCTCCCTCCCTGCAGAGCTTCATCATCGCCCCCCCTCCCTCCCTGCAGAGCTTCATCATCGCCCCCCCCTCCCTGCAGAGCTTCATCATCGCCCCCCCTCCCTCCCTGCAGAGCTTCATCATCTCCCCCCCTCCCTCCCTGCAGAGCTTCATCATCGCCCCCCCTCCCTCCCTGCAGAGCTTCATCATCGCCCCCCTCCCTCCCTGCAGAGCTTCATCATCGCCCCCCCTCCCTCCCTGCAGAGCTTCATCATCGCCCCCCCCTCCCTCCCTGCAGAGCTTCATCATCGCCCCCCCTCCCTCCCTCCCTGCAGAGCTTCATCATCGCCCCCCCTCCCTCCCTCCCTGCAGAGCTTCATCATCGCCCCCCCTCCCTCCCTCCCTGCAGAGCTTCATCATCGCCCCCCCTCCCTCCCTCCCTGCAGAGCTTCATCATCGCCCCCCCTCCCTCCCTGCAGAGCTTCATCATCGCCCCCCCTCCCTCCCTGCAGAGCTTCATCGCCCCCCCTCCCTCCCTCCCTGCAGAGCTTCATCATCCCCCCCCTCCCTCCCTGCAGAGCTTCATCGCCCCCCCCCCTCCCTCCCTGCAGAGCTTCATCGCCCCCCCCCTCCCTCCCTGCAGAGCTTCATCGCCCCCCCTCCCTCCCTCCCTGCAGAGCTTCATCGCCCCCTCTCCCTCCCTCCCTGCAGAGCTTCATCGCCCCCCCTCCCTCCCTCCCTGCAGAGCTTCATCGCCCCCCCTCCCTCCCTCCCTGCAGAGCTTCATCGCCCCCCCTCCCTCCCTCCCTGCAGAGCTTCATCGCCCCCCCTCCCTCCCTCCCTGCAGAGCTTCATTGCCCCCCCTCCCTGCAGAGCTTCATCGCCCCCCCTCCCTGCAGAACATCGCCCCCGTCCGTCCTCATACTCACCTGTCACTCAGCTCAGCTGCCTGTCCCACACACTGCGCGCGCCGCAGCCGCCGACATCCCTCTGGCGCTCTGTCCCGCCGCAGTGCCTTCTTCCTGACTGAGTGAGCGGTCATGTGATACTGCTCAATAAGGTCATGAATATGCGCATATTCATGACCTTAATGACCGGTACCATGTGACCGCTCACTCAGGACGCGCTACAGACGGTGAGAACAGGCATCGCTGGAGGCTGGAGCAGGAGGTGAGTATCGTCTCTCTTCATGGAGGGTGGGTGGGATGCGGAGGCGGGGAGGGGCGCGGGGAGGGGAGGGGCGCGGGGAGGCAGGCGGGGGGGCGGGGTTTTGCGTCGGTCGCGTTTGTGACTTAAAAAAAAAAAAAAAAAAAAATCCTTGCCCAGGTGCCGCCCCCCCGCAATGTCGCCGCCCTAGGCACGTGCCCTCGAGTGCCTAGTGGCAAATACGGCCCTGTATGCTGGTTGATTAGAGAATGTATCATTTCAACAGCCTGTAACTGCTGTACATCGTGCACCCTGGTAACCTATAACTAAGTCTAAAAATGTACGTGTTACACAAGGTTTTATTTTTCTCCAAATTTTATTTTATTCAGATTATTTCTTTGCAGCCGACATGTTGTGCCAAATGCTATAATTAATTCTGTGCATGTGACACTGTCAGGGAATTATTGCTATAATGTTCATTATGTTCCTTGACATGGAAAGTGCTCATTGATTACATTAATTGCCGGAAAAGTTTTATAAGAAGTCTGATCATCAATATAGTCCAAAACCATTTATCTTAGGCCTCATGCATTAAATACATAAATAACCTACAGATAAATCATGACTACGACCAACCAATGAAAAAGTCACAAACTTTGATAAAACATTAATAAAACATGTTAAAAACAGACTAATTCACACAATGGTAAAGAAAGAGTCACAGTCACTAGAACCGCACGGTAGGGATATATGCCCATAATATAAATCTACATATATAATGCTGGAAACATTTATATAGTGTATAAAATGCAATGAAACTGCCTAATTAATAGAAAAGTAATTAAATAAATACATACATTAGAAGACCAATATAACAATGTTCCTTAACAATGTTGTCACAACAAATGTCATATGGTCGTCACATGTGCTAGCCTTAATAAAAGGGAGCCGTATTATAACAGTTAAACACGTATGTAATAAAAATACACATACCCAAGCATTATACCAACTAAAAATGGGTAATTAAGGCTACTTTCACACTAGCGTCGGATTCGGCCCGTCGCATTGCGTCGGGACGAGATTCCGACGCTAGCGTTTGTTGTGCCGCACAACGGGTGCAGCGGATGCATTTCTCCAGCGCATCCGCTGCCCCATTGTGAGGTGCGGGGAGGTGGGGGCGGAGTTCCGGCCGCGCATGCGCGGTCGGAAAAAGCGGTCCGTCGGCAGCAAAAAACGTTACATTTAACATTTTTTGCTTCCGGCGGTCCGCCACAGCACGGCGCATCCGTCGCAAGACGGTTGCGACGTGTGTCAATACGTCGCAATGCGTCGGTAATGTAACTATGGGGCAAAAACGCATCCTGCAAACAACTTTGCAGGATGCGTTTTTTCCCCTAAACGATGCATTGCGACGTATTAAAAAAAAGCCAGTGTGAAAGTAGCCTTAGTTGCCAGTGCACCCGACGCGCGTTTCGCACAACATGCTTCATCTGGGGTAAACTTTTATCAATATTAAAATGCAGCTTCCTACATAGCGCAATCACTTTTGAGGGTTGTGGTAAGGTTTAGGGTCACCTAGAAATTTCCTTATTTTTGAAAGAAAAGCACAGTTTTTTCCAATGAAGCCAACATTAAATAATTCACAAATGCACTCTATACATTGTTTATGTGGTAAATGACTATTCTGGCTGCAAACATCTGGTTTGTAGTACAATATCTTCATAGGTGTATAGAGGCCCATTTCCAACAACCATCACTCTAGTGTTATAATGGTACTTTGTGTTTGCTAACTGTGTAAGAAGGCTAATGGATGGTTAGAATGCCCTTAAAAACCCTTGTGCAAATATGTTAGCACAGGTGAAAACAGTTTGGCTGATTTTAGAACCTATAAACCTGACCTTCCTGTGAGCTAGTTGAGAATCTGGACCATTACGTTTGTTGGTTCCATTAAACTCTCAAAATGGCCAGAAAAAAAGAACTTTCATGTGAAACTCGACAGTCTATTCTTGTTCTTAGAAATGAAGGCTATTCCATGCGAGAAGTTACCAAGAAACTGAAGATTTCCTACAACGGTGTGTACTACTACCTTCAGAGGAGAGCACAAACAGGCTCTAACCAGAGTAGAAAGAGAAGTGGCTATATTTGAGGTTCAAACATACAGTACTTTTTGCATTCTCTTTATAGACACAGCAGGTTGCGTGCTTTGGGGCATCTGTAATGGATGAAAACTAATTGTCAGTTTAAAAGTTTTCCTTTATCCATGGGATACTGAATAATTTACCGACTACTGGGGGTCTGACTGCCCACCTAAACTGGGGTTATGAAGAGCCCTAGGTACCTATAATGGAGTCTTCTCCATTCTTTATGGTTCTGTTGAGCGCAGTACACAGCTGGTTTTCAACACTCCCATTAGAATTAACAGAACAGTTTTCAGCCAGGGCTCCTGAGAGACCCATTTCTCCTGATCAGCGGGATCCACAGTGGTTGGACCCCCAGCAATAAGAAAATTATCTCCTGTTACAGTAGGCAAAATAGGTATTTGATTCACTGCCAATTTTGCAAGTTTTCCCACCTACAAAGAATGGAGAGGTCTGTAATTTTTATCGTAGGTACACTTCAACTGTGTGATACAGAATCTAAAAATAAAAACCAGAAAATCACATTGTACGATTTTAAAATAATTAAATTGTATTTAAATTCCTAGCCCTCTGCTTGGCCTTCCTCAATCTACACAGCAAAGCTGACAAGTGAGAGTATAGTAATATAACTACTGTAAGATGGGCACCGGACAGGTTTTCAAGGGGAGATATGCATTATCAAGGTTGGTAGCCTTGGAGATTTAACCCCGGAAAAGCAGGCTCCAGCTTGTAAAGGGCTGAGAGAGCTAATAGCGTGGGTCAAGGGCTGGGTTTACCTGTGTGTGTACCAGCACCTAGCAGAGGGCCAATCTCTTACACCACAGATAATACTTTTCAAACTTTGGATCCTATGTGGTTTATCAGAGCACTGCCCTTGGGTTTACGATGGGAGGTTGGCAGTATATTTTAGAATAATGGCCTCATTCATTTATTGTTCTTCTATATTTTAGTAATTTTGTGTAGTATGTTTCAACATTTTTTTTTTGTCTGTTTTAACCATAATTAAGAATATTTAATAAAGTTCCTCTAACTACAGTATTGGCATTTTTCTCTTTTAGACAATAAGATTCTTTGGACTTTTTTTTTCTCATCTCTTTTATTTTCAGTGGCTGAGACTGTGTACAATGTGGCAAAATTTAAATGCCAAAGTGATGATGTCAAGAGACAGTGAGAATAGTTATTTTTTATTAAATTGACATGTCAGGAAAACAGTTTTTTTTTTTAAATGTAAGCTTTTGAAAAAAAAATACATCTCTGAAACGTATTTCCCAAGAGATGTGAATTGTATCATCCCTGTAATATTCTTCTCGGAAAATGTATGAATAAATTGTCAGCTAGGTGCTACTATTTCATACTTGTCAGAAAAAAGGCACGGACCACACATCCTGAACTCATTGATCTATTGCGGCTACGCAAAAATGTAACAGGAGGTTCTTAGTTTAAAATTCTGATCAGACTGTATGAAACCTTTGTGGGTACCTAACCTAAAAGATGTATCGCCATGTGATGACCACCGCCGGGGTGGTAGCATCTCCGGCTGCCGGTGCGCTACTATTCCCCTTGTCAATGAAGAGTGTTCCAACAAACTGCCCCTGTATAACTGATTCTGCCTGTGCCAGACAGCATAGAAACGTGCTACTAACAATGGAAATATTACCACCTAGTTTAAATTAATTTGTAAATTTTCATGAGCAATAACTGAGTGGCGGCTCAGATTGGGGTTCCAAGAATATAATCACCAGTATTTATTACTTAGGAAGAATACAAGTATTTATGGAATGGACATGTCACCATAGATCACAGATAATGTCCTCTTTGTGAAATTGTAGCATATATTCAGTTAATGAGAAAGATAATGCGATGATGAGGATTTCACATCTATACAAGAGGATGCACAGCAAGGAATCTTTCTTCTAGCCTGTGTTTTCTTCAAATGTTACAAGCAAGTTTTTGGTATGTTAACAAACTGGCTCCTTGGATGTTTACGCCTCTAGATATTTTTTAGTGCAATATTTTTGCTGTATTTTTTAACTTATAGAAGTCTATATTTCCACTCTGTATTTTTCATTCTGTTCGACATTCAGTAATATTCTATTTGACCAACCCAGCGACTTTATATTTTTACATCGTTGGTCTTCTGCATCAAGATTTGCATGGTGGCCCTGTTACCTGCTGATTGTGTGGAGTCCAGTGTCTTAAACCTCTGGCAAATTATAGCTATTATCACTGAAGAGTGAGTATCACATAGATAAAGATGACTGCAGACTTGTTAATCCTCACAGCTCCCTGTGAGGCTTCTCTGGTGCCGGTTCCAGGAGCGGGCGGAGAAGTGGCTGCAAGTATGCAATTTTCATACCTCCAGCCACTCCATTCCGATTACTTTGCCCGGCCAATACACTTTCATTGAATAAGGCCGTTCCATTTGGCACGTAACCGCATGTATGCAAATGACATTCCTGTGGTCCCTCTCCTGCCGCTGATGGCAGTGGAGAATCCGCACAGTGCACACGCTATGAGGACTCGCAAGTCTGCAGGAGCTCTAAGGCCTGATAACCCCTTTTTAGAGAGCATTTACACTGGACAGTTATCATGAATCAATGGAACGCTCATCTATATATATAATTGCCTAAGGGTTTTTCCGTCTGTCTGTCTGTCTGTCTGTCCTGGAAATCCCTGCTCTCTGATTGGTCGAGGCCGCCAGGCCTCGACCAATCAGCAACGGGCACAGCGACGATGATGTCATAAAGGACGTAGAAATCCCGCGTCTGATTGGTCGAGGCCAGGATTGGCCTCGACCAATAAGCAACGGGCACAGCGACGATGATGTCATAATGGTTGCCATAGCGACAATGTCATAAAGGTTGCCTCAACCAATCAGCGACGGGCACAGTCTGCCGAGAATTCTGGAATCATCATTGTCCATATACTACAGGGACATGCATATTCTAGAATACCCGATGCGTTCGAATCGGGCCACAATCTAGTCTATATATATAATTGTCTAAGGGTTTTTCTGTCTGTCTGTCTGTCTGTCCTGGAAATCCCGCCTCTCTGATTGGTCGAGGCCGCCAGGCCTCGACCAATCAGCGACGGGCACAGCGACGATGATGTCATAAAGGACGTAGACATCCCGCATCTCTGATTGGTCGAGGTCGCCAGGCCTCGACCAATCAGCAACGGGCACAGCGACGATGATGTCATAAAGGACGTAGAAATCCCACGTTTCTGATTCAGCGACGGGCACAGTATCGACGTAGATGTCATAATGGTTGCCATGGCGACGATGATGTCATAAAGGTTGCCTCGACCAATCAGCGACGGGCACAGTCTGCCGCGAATTCTGGAATCATCATTGTCCATATACTACGGGGACATGCATATTCTAGAATACCCGATGCGTTAGAATCGGGCCACAATCTAGTCTACTATATAATTGTCTAAGGGTCACTTCCGTCTTTCTGTCCTTCTGTCTGTCTGTCTGTCATGGATATTCATTGGTCGCGGCCTCTGTCTGTCATGGAAATCCAAGTCGCTGATTGGTCGCGGCAAAACAGCCACGACCAATCAGCGACGGGCACAGTCCGGAAGAAAATGGCCGCTCCTTCCTCCTCGCAGTCACTGCCCCGCGCCCACATACTCCCCTCCGGTCACCGCTAACACAGGGTTAATGCTGGCGGTAACGGACCGTGTTATGCAGTGGGTAACGCACTCCGTTACCGCCGCTATTAACCCTGTGTGTCCCCAACTTTTTACTATTGATGCTGCCTATGCGGCATCAATAGTAAAAAAATGTAATGTTAAAAATAATAAAAAAAACAAAAAACCTGCTATACTCACCCTCCGTTGTCCGCACGCTCGCGCTTGCTGCCATCTTCCGTTCCCAGCGATGCATTGCGGAATTACCCAGAAGACTTAGCGGTCTCGCGAGACCGCTAAGTCATATGGGTAATTTCGCAATGCATCCTGGGATCAGAAGATGGCGGCAGCCGCGCGCTCATTGCCTGCGCCAGAGCCTCGCTGGATTCGATCCCGGCGGGTGAGTATATAACTATTTATTATTTTAATTATTTTTTTAACAGGGATATGGTGCCCACACTGCTGTATACTACATAGGAAGTGTTATATACTATGTGGGCAGTGTGATATACTCCATGGGCTGTGCTAGATATTACGTGGCCACTGTTATATGCTGTGTGGGCAGTGTTATATACTACGTGGCTCTGTGCTGTATACTACATAGCTCTGTGCTGTATACTACATAGCTCTGTGCTGTATACTACGTAGCTCTGTGCTGTATACTACGTCGCTGGGCAATATACTACGTGACTGGGCAATATACTACGTGACTGGGCAATATAATAATAATAATAATAATAATCTTTATTTATATAGCGCCAACATATTCCGCAGCGCTTTACAGTTTAACAGTTTCAAACCCAAAAGTCATAAGTAACAACGTTAACAATACAATAATTAAAGCAAAATAAGACGACCCTGCTCGTGAGAGCTTACAATCTACAATGAGGTGGGGGAGATGCAAAGTACAGGTGTGTATTTACAATGATGTATTTACAATCATGGTCCAGCCATCTTCAGGGGGTGGGGGATATATGGGGATAGTGAATGTGCTACACACACACACAAACATAACATAACTTTGATTAGTGAACGTGATAGGCCGCTCTGAACAAATGTGTTTTGAGCGAGCGCCTAAAACTATGCAAATTATGGATGGTCCTAATATCTTGGGGTAGAGCATTCCAGAGGATTGATGCAGCATGGGAGAAGTCTTGGAGTCGGGAGTGGGAGGTACGGATTAGTGCAGAGGTTAGTCGAAAGTCATTTGCAGAGCGCAGTGGTCTGTTAGGCTGATAGACAGAAATGAGGGAGGTGATGTAAGGGGATACCGCACTGTGGAGAGCTTTGTGGGTGAGAACAAGTACTTTGAATTGTATCCTGTAATGAATGGGTAGCCAGTGTAACGACTGGCGAAGAGCGGACGTGTCCGAGTAACGATTAGCCAGATGGACGACCCTGGCTGCTGCATTAAGGATGGACTGGAGAGGGGAAAGTCGCGTGAGGGGGAGGCCAATTAATAGAGCGTTACAGTAGTCCAGGCGGGAGTGGATCAGGGCGACAGTGAGGGTTTTAGCTGTCTCCATGGTGAGAAAAGGGCGGATTCTGCTGCCGGGGTGTTATTATGGTGCCACCCACGGAGAGGGAAATGTCAGATTTAGGGAGGTTAGTAGATGGTGGGAGCAGAAGAAGTTCGGTTTTGGAGAGGTTGAGTTTCAGATAGAGAGCGGACATGATGTTGAAGACTGCGGACAGACAGTCAGTGGCGTTCTGTAGTACAGCGGGGGTAAGGTCAGGGGATGACGTATATAGTTGTGTGTCATCAGCGTAAAGATGGTACTGAAAGCCAAATCTGCTGATGGTCTGTCCAATTGGGGCCGTGTAGAGAGAGAACAGAAGGGGGCCAAGGACTGAGCCCTGAGGTACCCCAACAGTGAGAGGAAGAGGAGATGAAGTGGAGCCAGAGAACAGAACACTGAAGGAGCGGTCAGAAAGGTAGGAGGAGAACCAGGAGAGAGCAGTGTCCTTAATGCCTAGTGACTGGAGCCTAGAGAGAAGGAGAGGGTGGTCAACAGTGTCGAAAGCTGCAGAGAGATCGAGAAGAATGAGCAGAGAGTGGTCACCATTACGTTTTGCTGTCAGAAGGTCATTGGTCACTTTGATGAGTGCAGTTTCTGTCGAATGTAGGGGGCGGAAACCGGACTGTGAAGGGTCTAGGAGGGAATGAGTGGAGAGGTAACGGGTAAGGCGGGTGTATATCAGGCGCTTCAAGAGTTTAGAGATGAAGGGGAGATTGGAGACCGGTCTGTAGTTGTTTGTGCAGGATGGGTCGAGGGTGGGTTTCTTTAGTAATGGAGTAATGATAGTGTTTGAAGGAGGAGGGGAAAATGCCAGAGGAGAGGGAGAGATTAAAGATTGTAGTTAGGTGACTTGTGACAACTGGAGAGAGAGACTGGAGGAGATGTGAGGGAATGGGGTCGGTAGTGCATGTAGTCGGACGAGAAGAGGAGAGGAGCTTGGAGACTTCTTCTTCTGTGATGGGATCGAATGTGGAGAGTGAGCCAGGGGCAATGAGGGGAGGGATGGGAGTCACTGAACTTAGTTGTTGGGAGCGGATTTCCTGACGGATATTGTCTATTTTCTCTATAAAGTGGGAGGCCAGGTCACCAGCACAAATATCTGTGATAGGGGCTTGTGCTTTTGGCCTGAGGAGGGAGTGGAAGGTGTCAAAAAGTTTCTTGGGGTTGTTGGATAGTGAGGAGATCAGAGTGGTAAAGTAGGTCTGTTTAGCGAAGTGAAGGGCAAAGTTATAGGTCCTTAACATAAATTTGAAGTGTATGAAGTCTTCTGGTGTGCGTGTTTTCCTCCATAAGCGTTCAGCACACCTAGAGCATCGCTGGAGAAATCGGGTTTGCGATGTGAGCCAGGGCTGTTACTACGTGACTGGGCAATATACTACGTGACTGGGCACTATACTACAGTCATGGAAAAAATTTTGAGAATGAGACAAATATTAATTTTTCCAAAGTCTACTGCTTCATTTTTTCTAATGGCAATTTGCATATACTCCTGAATGTCAGAGTGATCAGCTTAACAGCAATTACTGTACTTGCAAAGTCAATATTTGCCTAGAAAATGAACTTTAACCCCCAAAACACATTTCAACATCATTGCAGTCCTGCCTTAAAAGGAGCAGCTAACATTGTTTTAGTGATTGATCCATTAACACAGGTGTGGGTGTTGATGAAGACAGGGCTGGCGATCAATCAATCATGATTAAGTAAGAATGACATCACTGGAAAATATTAAAAGGAGGCTGATGCTTGGTATCATTGTTTCTCTTCAGTTAACCATGGTTATCTCTAAAGAAACACGTGCAGCCATCATTGCACTGCACAAAAATGGCCTAACCGGGAAGGGTATCGCAGCTACAAAGATTGCACCTCAGTCAACAATCTATCGCATCATCAAGAACTTCAAGAAGAGAGCTTTTATTGTTGTCAAAATGGCTCCGGGGCGCCCAAGAAAGACCAGCAAGCGCCAGGACCGTATCTTAAAACTGTTTCAGCTGTGGGATCGGACTACCAGCAGTACCGAGCTTGCTCAGGAATGGCAGCAGGCTGGTGTGAGTGCTTCTGCACGCACTGTGAGGCGGAGACTCTTTGAGCAAGGCCTGGTTTCAAGGAGGGCAGCAAAGAAGCCACTTCTCTCCAGAAAAAACATCAGGGACCGACTGATATTCTGCAAAAGGTACAGGGAGTGGACTGCTGAGGACTGGGGCAAAGTCATTTTCTCTGATGAATCCCCTTTTCGATTGTTTGGGACATCTGGAAAACAGCTTATTCGGAGAAGAAGAGGTGAGCGCTACCACCAGTCTTGTCTCATGCCAACTATAAAGCATCCTGAAACCATTCATGTGTGGGGTTGCTTCTCAGCCAAGGGAATCGGCTCACTCAGTCTTGCCTAAAAACACAGCCATGAATAAAGAATGGTACCAGAATGTCCTCCAAGAGCAACTTCTCCCAACCGTCCAAGAGCAATTTGGTGCCCAACAATGCCTTTTCCAGCATGATGGAGCACCTTGCCATAAAGCAAAGGTGATAACTAAATGGCTCATGGAACAAAACATAGAGATTTTGGGTCCATGGTCTGGAAACTCCCCAGATCTTAATCCCATTGCGAAATTGTGGTCAATCATCAAGAGACGTGTGGACAAACAAAAACCAACAAATTCTGGCAAAATGCAAGCATTGATTTATGCAAGAATGGACTGCTATCAGTCAGGATTTGGTCCAGAAGTTGATTGAGAGCATGCCAGGGAGAATTGCAGAGGTCTTGAAGAAGAAGGGTCAACACTGCAAATATTGACTTGCTGCATTAACTCATTCTATCAATATAACCTATTGGTACTCCTAATATGATTGCATATAATAGAAACCAGAGGGCAGCAGACTATGTGAAAATATAATTTTGGTGTCATTCTCCAAAATTTTGGCCATGACTGTATGTGACTGGGCAATATACTATGTGGCTGGGCAATATACTATGTGGCTGGGCAATATACTATGTGGCTGGGCAATATACTATGTGGCTGGGCAATATACTATGTGGCTGGGCAATATACTATGTGGCTGGGCAATATACTATGTGGCTGGGCAATATACTACGTAGCTAGGCAATATACTACGTGTCTGCTGTATACTACGTGTCTGTGCTGTATACTACGTGGCTCTGTGCTGTATACTACATCGCTGTGCAATATACTACGGAGCTGGGCAATATACTACGTGGCTGGGAAATATAGTACGTGGACTGTGCAATATACTACGTGGCTGGGCAATATACTATGTGGGCTGTGCAATATACTATGTGGGCTGTGCAATATACTACGTGACTGGGCAATATACTACGTGGCTGGGCAATATACTACGTGGCTGGGCAATATACTACGTAGCTGGGCAATATACTACGTGGGCTGTGCAATATATTACGTGGACATGCATATTCTAGAATACCCGATGCGTTAGACTCGGGCCACCATCTAGTCCTAAAATAAAAAGCTAATTAGAAAAAAAGGATATATAGGTTTAATTAGAAGCGTAAACATCGGAGATCCCTTTTCAGATGCCAAGTCAGTGGCGGCCCAGGTATTGATGTTACATAATGCATGCAGGTATGGCTTTTAAGCACGTTGCCTATAAGGCCGTCGTCGTGAGATTTGTGCTTGCTTGCTCCATTAATACAGGCACGATAGCGCAGATGGCTACATAACTAACAGAAACCTGCTACCCAAATTTACTTTCATCGTGTCTCTGTGGTAATTGCGGAGCCGTCTTCATGTCACAGCTGGCATTTAAAGCTCCTGTGAATGTTTCTTGAGCAGATATTGCTGGAAAGCATTAGGAAGTACAAGACTGATGGAGGAAGTAGAGAAATGTAATTAGCAATTGGAGGAAGCTGCTAAATATTTCACACTCCCCCCAGCTATTCTGCTCTACATTCCCTGAGCAGCGAAGACCCTTGCCTTCCTTTGTCACACTGTCTCAAGCGGAGGGTTATAATTGAGAGCTGAGCTATCACATTACTATAAAAAAGGGTTTTATTTTGCAAATGAACCTGAATGCTAAAGCTTTTAGCATTGACCTTCGATTGTTGATGTATGAACATATGGGCGGCAATAGACCAAATCAGACTTTGTATGGAAGCCATGTGAGTGTGCTCTAATCTGGGGAAGGGCATTGTGCAGGGGGCGGAGGAGGGAAGATGTGACATCACCTACTGTGAAGGGAGTCGGAAGTATTAACATTGTGTCGAGAGGTTACCTTTCATTGTAAGCATGTCAGTGATGATAATGAGGCCCTTGGCAAGTCATCTGTACAAAACAACAAGTTTGAGACTAATGCGAAGATCTTAGGATTTTTTATTTATTTATGGTTTTAATATAGTGATATGGAAAACTGGGGAAAAAATAATTATCAAAGTTTTCGAGGAGGTTTTGGAACAGAAAATGAGTGGAAACTCCATATCTTCCTCGAAAACTCGTCAAAAACTTAGTTCGTTCTCCGACAGGTCTACAAAGACTGCGTGCACATACCGTTATGCTGCATTCACACAAGTGTGAGAAATACTTGATTGCTGATGGATTTTTTTCTTTTTTTATTGGATTGCCCTTGGACCCTTATTCTCAGATCTATTCGCAACCTATGCACACCTCCGTGATAATGGCGGATCGGAGAATGATCTACATCTGTGAAACTCTGAGCTCGGTCTGATACAAGATCGGGCATTGCTGCAACATTCACACGGATATTTGAGTGCACTCTAAGGTGGAGAACATGTGTTATTTTTGTTTCATGCCAGATGTATTACTTCTGAATCTCTTACGTGCTCTCAGACGTTCATGTTTCTCTTTACCCACAGTTTCCACTTTTTGGTAGACGTTTTGACAGCAGTTGCGTTCTTATGACTGAGCATGGCGTCAGCACATCCTGGAGCTCTACATTAGATCCTGTACCAATGTAGATGCTTTTTGCTTGTAATGATACGTCTAATCAAAGTGAAATCTTGTGGTTTGTGGTAAAAGCCTGCACTTCTTCCTGACTGCATTTACAATATTTGCACAATGTAAGCATATTGTAAGCGGCCATTGGACAAATACATAGAAGATATATAGCTGGACCCTGGGACGGTGATTAAAGCGGAGTTTGTCTTTTTAGAACAAATTGCAGCCGGTGGGCAGGGTTTTTATGAGATTAGAATAACCATTTACCGTAACTAATAATTTGTTTGGTTTTTTATTGTATAGCCAGTGTCAAGGAGATTGTTCTTTGTCGTGTTTTGCAATAAATGATTCCATCTAAATGTAAAGTAGAGGTCATAAGATGGGAATGACCATTGTGTCAGGTTGTCCCTACACCAGTATATCTAATTTACATTTAAAAATGGCGTCATATGAATAATGGAAATATTGGTCTCATTAGGCTTGTGAGTATTTAGTATTATTTGTTGGTTTTGAAAATTGTCCTGTGTAAACTCAAGTATTTATATTTTTTATGAGACATTCTGTTTTCTATCAGTATCTGACAGAGAGAAGGAAATCCTCAGGACCTTCTTATGAAATTGGGGGCATGTATAGATATAATAGGATCCCATAGAATTCCATAATGGCCAATTGTAGTTCTTTACCCCTTAGTCGCAATGTGGCATGAAACCACATTGAGGTCTGTGGAGTTTCATCTTGGTGTCTGTCGTTTTAATGGGGAAAATATTTCTTCATGGATTTGGGCTCTGGACAGATTCCCTGACACCGTTCTGATTTGTTTCATCTGCCAGACACCTTTAATGGTGGCTAATCTTCTAGGAAAACAAAGGATGGGGAATATCGGCCTGAAGCCTGTGGAATATTTTTCTGCTGGGGGAGAGTCTGTAGGCTTCCATACACAGATCCACAGCTGGGTTTGGCTGCCTTTGTTCTCTGGTGTACGGGCATCTTTAGACTTGCACCATCATTAGCTAGCTTTAGGATTTAGTGTGCTGAAGTACCGCTGTTACATTCGCCACAGCTGACTGACTCCACTCTGTCTGTCAGGAATCTGGATCCGCCATGCCCAGCTTTCTAGTCAGGGACTGTGTATATAAAGTGGTATAGAAATCTTCTGAGTACTTCTAAAATCATTTCCCCCATTGTTCAGTATAATGGGTATGTGGAGAGGTCGTTGGAGCAATAATCTTGGCACCATGCTCTTCCTGTGTTTACTACTTTTCCTCAGGAAATTGAAGGCTGCTCCTAACTCTACAATGATGGAATCCATAGCCAACGTACGGCCTGTAGCTCATCTTTTTTACTATACAGTTGGTGTTATAGGTGAGGTGCGAAGGTTATGGGTTTCAGTTTCTCACAAATTGAAAATAAATAAATAAGCATCTTTGGAGCAATGTACACCATTAATTTATCCATATCCAAGCAAAAAAAAAAACATCACTCCTCATGGTAATTTTCACCCCGTTTATCCCTTTTTACTCCTCTACACCTTTGGTGTGAAACCTTCCTGTGAGTGCGCAGTAGCCTGTCCCATGTAACAGGACGTAGTTGTGTCTCCCTCATGTCCTCTGTTCCTGACCTACAAAGATAATAGTCCCTCAGTGATGCTAAATCTAGCTTTCTAGCTATATCTTTTTCGCCTCCCTCTGTCTCGCTTGGAATGGTTACCTCATAGCTTCGATACCATATGGTATCGGCCTCGTCGTTGGTAGACCATTATATAACATGAAGGAAAAGACAGTGAGGAGCCACTAAACATGTGTCTACCACTGATTTAAGGAGAAGGTGAATTGAAGTTGTGTATAGAAAACCGCACACAATTGTTAATGGTTATCCTCACCTACTGTATCCTCACCCATCCCTTCTAGATTGTGAGCCCTCGCGGGCAGGGTCCTCTCTCCTCCTGTACCAGTTGTGACTTGTATTGTTCAAGATTATTGCACTTATTTTTATTATGTATACCCCTCATCACATGTAAAGTGCCATGGAATAAATGGCACTATAATAAGTAATAATAATAATAATACAGTATATATTGCTAATACACTTCATTTGACATGTCCCATTGAGTTTCGAGTAATGTTTTCTTGGGACAGCCCATTTGAGGCTAAGGATTCGTTTACATAGACCAGTGGCGATATGGTATGACCGCCGATAAGTAAAATTTACCGATTGGCGGTGTTTAGAGAGCATGTAATCAGTCTGTAGTCGATCGCTCAGTGCACAGGCTGCCATTGTTTTCTTCAGTGCGACTCCTGTTTACACAGGACGATGCACCGCTGAGAACGTTGCACAAAAGATCATCGCACCCAACGAGCATTTTGCTTGTTCATCAGATGATCACCAGCTTGTTCACATGGGAAGGTAATCGTGAAACCAGTGTTTTTAACAATGATTGTTCAGTTACCTTGCAGTGTAAATGCCCTTTAATTTCATACTTATAAAAAAATCGTTACTTACATCCAGAAAACTCAGACTTTTTTTTCTCACTTGTCATCCGTGTGCAATCTACATGCAATCCGTTTTCTTTTTTCTTACATCACCTGTTATTAGTTTCCTATGTTACAGAATTACAATGTATCCATAAAATTCGGATGTCACTCTCTGGCTCTGTATGACAATTTATTTTTTTCACTCCCCCCTAGACTTGAATGAGTGAGTCCGACACATGGAAGAAACCAGTGTGCAGGCTGTAATTTTTTTTTCAGATTCAGTCAGTGAAAAAAAAAAGTTGCTCATCTGCATTGCGCCATAGAATAACATTAGAAATATAAATTGAATTACGGTACACTTTCTGGAATTTTTTTTATTATTAGAATTGGGAAGAAGTGGCATGTCCCAAATCTAATGATGTAGGTAATTGAAAGAAAGTTGAGTTGCAACTTTGGGAACATGGTGGTTTTTTTATACAGATTCCCTCTGTAGATAAAAACTATTTGAGGTTTTTAAAAAGCAAAAAAATAAAACCTTGTTCTTGTATTTCAGAACATATTCAGAGTAAAACCATTTAATATTGGCCCTTCATGGTTCGTGTTTTAGGGAATGTTTTCAGCAGTGAGTTGATATAACTTGTCAGAACTCACTTTAGAGAGTGGACAGTCGCCTCATTACCCGAAATCACCTCTGAAGTTACTTAAAACATGTGCAAGTAAGTGGAAAGCATACAATCCTAGCAGAGCCTGCTCTATTTTTACCCTTGACAGAAGTGGTACTCAGCGGCATAATTTATAACGGAAAGCAAAGCTTTATAAGTTATTCATTCTCCTTCTGAGCTACATAGCCATAGAGTGTAGTGCTCACTCAGCGTAGTGACTTTATAGCCAGAGAAATCAGGCCAGTAGCGCTTCATGAGTTATCACATTACGATTATTGATGAGCGAACGTGAACGGGTGCTAACGGAGCGTCTTCGGTGTGCTCGAAAAATGTTTGAGTCCCCGTGGCTGCATGTCTCGCGGCTGTTCGACAGGCACAACACATGCGGGAATACCGAAGAGCCGTGAGACATGCAGCCGCAGGGACTCAAACATATTTTTCGAGCCCACCGAAGACACTCGGATAGCACCTATCCGAAAACACCTAATCCAACCACGTTCGCTCATCAATAATTGCGATGACTTTCTTTCCTTGCAGGATAAGACCATTTTGACAGAACTGGCTACTGGCTTTTCGTTGTTTCCATCATTAATGTGCATAGATATACAATGCAAAATAGGGATTTTTGTGTTACTCACCGTAAAATCCTTTTCTCCGAGACGCTCATTGGGGGACACAGGACTGTGGGTGTATGCTACTGCCGCCAGGAGGCTGACACTAAGTAAACATAAAAAAAATTAGCTCCTCCTCCGCCGCATACACCTTGACACCGGCCGCAGGCGAGCCCAGTTTGGTGCAAAAGCAGTAGGAGAGAAAAAAGAAAACATTAGTATTAATACAGAAAACAACACATCTAGAAATATCCCCACTGACTGAACAAGTCATAAAAAAATTAAACAAAAGAGCCATCTGGCTAATCAGGGAGGGAGCTGTGTCCCCCAATGAGTGTCTCGGAGAAAGGGATTTTACGGTGAGTAGCACAAAAATCCCTATTTCTCCTTCGCCTCATTGGGGGACACAGGACTATGGGATGTCCTAAAGCAGTCCCTGGGTGGGGAATTAACTCACCGGTATAACATTCAGGCATCCGCCGGCTATAAATGCGCTACCGCTGCCTGAAGAATCCTTCTTCCCAGACTTGCGTGTGCCGAAGTCTGAGTGTGGATATTGTAGTGTTTAGAAAAGGCATGCAAACTAGACCAGGTTGCGGCCTTACAAACCTGTTCTGCTGAAGCCTGGTGCCGAAGCGCCCACAAAGCCGCCACTGCCCGAGTGGAATGCGCTTTTGATTCCGGCCGGAATGGCTACGCCCTTGACACGGTAGGCCTCCTGAATAGCCGATCGTATCCACCTGGCCAAGGTTGATCTCGAGGCCGCAAGTCCCTTCCTGCGACCTTCAGGGAGGACAAACAGCGCATCCATCTGTCGAAAAGGTGCTGTCCGAGACACGTACCTTCTCAGCGCTCTCACTAAGTCTAACGTATGGAGAGCTTTTTCCACATGGTGCGTTGGCGCCAGACAGAAAGAAGGCAAGACAATGTCTTCGTTAATGTGAAACGAAGAAACCACTTTTGGTAAAAAGGAGGGTGCTGGTTTGAGCACCACCTTATCTTGATGGAACCGTAGAAAAGGAGCCCGGCAGGATAGGGCAGCCAGCTCCGATACCTGTTTAATTGAAGTAACGGCCACCAAGAAAACAACTTTCCAGGAAAGATAAGTTAGAGACGTCCTGAAGGGGTTCGAAAGGAACCTCCTACAAGGCACTTAAGACCAGATTAAGGTCCCAAGTATCTAGGGTGGCTCTATAAGGCGGAACCTTATGAGCTACTCCCTGTAGGAAAGTTTTTACCTGTAGATTAATAGCGATCTTGCGCTGAAAAAGTATAGACAAGGCTGAGATCTGTCTTTTAAGTGTACTCAGTGCAAGCCCTGAATCCAGGCCGGTTTGGAGAAAGGCAAGAATGTTTGGGATGGAGAAATGTAGTGGGAGGAGCCCCGCTCTCTGCACCATGAAAGGAAAACCTTCCAGGTGTGATGATAACTTCGTACAGAGACAGATTTCCGAGCGCTAATCATGGTAGCGGCTACCTCTTGGCAAAACCCGGCCTGTGTTAGAATCCAAGGTTCAATGGTCAGGCCATTAAACACAGGGCCTCTAAGCTCTGGTGGTAGATCGGGCCCTGCAAAAGTAGATCCGGGCGGTCTGGAAGCCGCCACGGAGCTCTGGCAAGCAGCTGTACTAGGTCTGCGTACCATGACCGACGAGGCCAGTCTAGGGCGACCAGGATAGCTGGGACTCCTTCTGTCTTGATCTTTCTGATTACCTTCGGGAGCAGTGCTAGAGGTGGAAACAGATATGGGAGATGAAACTGGCCCCAAGGTAACACTAACGCGTCCACAGCAATCGCCTGTGGATCTCGATACCAGGCAACAAACCTGGGTACTTTGACATTCCTCCCGTAAACCATCAGGTCCACGTCTGGGGTTCCCCAGAGTTGACATATCTGTTGAAATACTTAGGGATGTAGAGACCATTCCCCGGATGTTAGACCCTGTCCACTGAGAAAATCCGTAGCCCAGTTTTTCTCGCCCGGGATGTGGACTGCTGAAATCACAGAGTGATTCTTCTCAGCCTAGCAGAGGACCTGTCTTACCTCGTGCATGGCCGCCCTACTGTGGGTACCCCCTTGATGATTTATGTATGCTACCGCTGTAGCATTGTCCGATTGAATCCGGACAGGACGGCCTGCCAGGAGATGATGAAAATGCTGCAACGCCAGCCGAATTGCCCGAATCTCCAATAGATTGGTCAGAAGGGTTGATTCCTGCGAGGACCAACGTCCCTGGGCTGTGTGGCGGTAAAATACTGCTCCCCAACCTAGCAGGCTGACGTCTGCCGTGACAACCAGCCAATGGACTGGGGGAAAAGGCTTCCCCTGTTGTAGAGATGGATTCGTTGACCACCATGAGAGAGCCTATTTCATCTGAAAAGATAGACGGCACCTGAGGTTGAGAGAGAATGGATTCTTGTCCCATGCTGATAACCGAGCATGTTGGAGAGGACGAAGATGGAGTTGCGCGTATGGCACTGCTTCCATTGTCGCCACCATCCTCCCTAAGACCCTCATGCAAAACCTAATTGTGTGATAGACAGGCCGGCGAAGGGTCCTCACCTCTTGCTGAAGCTTCAGGACTTTTCTCGAGGTAGGATTGTCAAGCCCTGTAAGGTGTCGAACATCCCCAGAAAAGAAATTCTCCGGGATGGAACAAGAGACGATTTTTCCCGGTTCACCAGCCACCCTAGACAAGAAAGAGTGTCTAGAGTAATGCTGACGTTTTCCTCGCAGGCCCGAAAAGATGGCCCCTTGATAGAGAGATCGTCTAAATAAGGCAAAATGAGTGTGCCCCGAGAATGCAGGATGGACACAACGGCCGCCATGACCTTTGTGAATACTCTTGGGGCGGTGGCTAGCCCGAAAGGTAAGGCTGTGAACTGAAAATGCAGATTGCCTACAGAAAAACGTAGGAATCTTTGATGTGCAGGAAATATGGGAATGTGCAGATATGCATCTTGAATATCTGTTGAAGCCAAGAACTCTCCCTTTTCCATTGACGCAATAACCGATCGAAGAGATTCCATTCGAAAGCGACGAATGTTGACAAACCTGTTTAAACGTTTTAGATCCAGAATGGGCCTTACCGATCCATCCTTTTTAGGAACTAAGAACAGGTTGGAATAGAACCCCTGAAATCTTTCTTCCTTTGGAACTGGAATAATGACTCAGCGGAGTCGAAGAGACTCTATAGAATTGAACAGGGCCTGTACTTGGGATTTTGAGCTGGGAAGGCGGGAAGGAAAGAAGCGGCATGGGGGAAGGCTGACAATCTTGTATCCTGAGGACACCAGTTCTCTTACCCATCTGTCGTGAACCACAGTGAGCCAGGACTGGTGAAAAAGAGTAGGCGGCCCCCTACTTTGTCGGCGGAGACCAGAGACTGACTCCAGTCATTTCGCCAAAAACCTATGGGACCTAGATCCCCTTCCTCTCCTCTGAGATCGCATTCTTCCCAAAGGGTTAGCCCTGTATGAGATCTGATGATCCCTGTCCTGATTGGGTCGCCATGGAGCAGCGGGATGTAACGTTGAGGTCCACCTGGAATTGCGAAAGGGCTTAAAGTGAGCCTGGAGGTGGCGACGAAAAGGCTGCTTAATCCTCTGCTGTGGAAGAAAATTGCTTTTTCCTCCTGTTGTATCAGAAATTAGCTGATCCAATTTATCTCCAAATGATCGACCCCTCCTGGTAAGGAAGGGTTGTAAGAGATGTCTTAGAGGTAGAATCTTCTTGCCATGTTCTCAACCAAAGAGCCCTTCTAATGGCAATAGCGTTTGCTGCCGCTGAAGCCGCACAGTTTGCTGCATCCAAATACGCATTGATCAGATAGCTCCCAGCCAGAGCTATTTGATTTAACATCTCCGTCAACTCCACTGGAAGATCCCACTCCTGAAGAGCCTTGGTTAAAGAGTCTGACCAGGACATCATGGCCTTAGCTACCCACGTCACCGCAAAAGAGGGTGAGAGAGCTGAACCTGAGGCCTCAAAGACTGAATGAGCCAAACTATCAATAAGCCAATCTGTAGGATCCTTAATAGATGAGCCACTGGGAAGGGATAACAGTGTATTAGAGGACAAGCGAGAAACCGGAGGATCTACCGAAAGGGATTTTGCCCATTTCTTACGTAATTAAGGAGCAAAAGGGTATATAGCATTCAGGGCCTTTTGTCACGCAAAACGGCTGTCTGGGTGCTCCCTGTGACGTTGGACTAAGTCCTCAAACTCGAGGTGAGAAGCGAACACCCTATGAGACTGCTTGGCCCTCTTAAAAGATACCTTATGACCAGAGGTCAAGGTAGATTCATCTTCTATACCCAGGGTCTGGTTGACAGCCTCAAATAGACTGTCTACTGACTCCTGGTAATCAGGGGCCTCTAGATTGACGGATCCCTCGGAACCGTAGTCTGAACCGAGTTCACCACTCTCCACTGGAGAGGGTGAACGAGAGGGGGAACTCCAGGAAGCAGATGCCCCTGATGGACCGGGAGATGCTGTGTGGGTTTGCTTTCCCTGCGTCTACCTAGTGCGAGTACGGCCCCTGCAGGCCGAAGGTTCCTGAGAGTCAGAAGACCTCGCAATGCCAGGTGAACCGCTGTCCTTGGCCGCCGCTGGGGTCTGGAGGGACTCGATTGCCTTAGTTTGGGATGCCATAGACTGTGACAAGGATGTGACCCATTTCGGAGGGAAAACCACGGCATCCACCTGAGTGGCAGGGGAGGGCTCCTAAGTGCGTTCGGAGTCGCAGGCCTCAGAGACGTTTACTCTGGGCATGCGGAAAAGCGGACCGACAGACTACACATGCGGTATATAGTACCGTGTGAGTTTTGGCCTTTCTACACATAGGGCCCTGCAATAATATAATTAGGAAGAACTAGATAGGCCGTAGCAATGCAGAGCTTAAATACTGTCAGACTGGGGGAGTAGCACTTACCCCAGTCCTTTGTCCCTGTTCGTCCTGTGGAACCTGTCCAGGAGTGAAGGATGCGAGCTGCCTTTGAAAAAGAGTGCCCCACTAAAGGGCGGAACTGGAAATGGCAGCGTCTGTGCATGGAAGTTGTTTTCCCAGCGCTTCGGCGAGGAGAGGGAGGGGGCGGAGCCGCCGGAAAATGACTTGGCCGGAAGAGGCGGGACTTCCGTCCGCGGCCTACTTCCTACAAGAAGCCAGGGACTAAATTATTGGACGCCCCGGAAGTGACGCTGGCGGTCCGCAGTGCGGCACCGCCCGTAACACACAGGCCGCGGTGCCGCCAGGAACATGGAGACCACGGCGATCGCCAGCTCAGCCAAGCCACAGTGTCCAGGAAAGAGATGAGTAGTCCTGCCTTCCAGACCCCCGGTATGATGCGCTCTACCGGAGTCCTCATAGCCCTCCCACAGGCAGCCTCTTCTCCAGCGCCCGCATGAGAGGGGCTGAGTGTAATAAGCAGACGGTGCAGGCACCCTAACTCCATCTTCCTTTCCATAGGATGAGGAGAGGGACCGTCCGCCCCCCTTATCACCGCTGTTTAGCATTGGTGATACAGTGGGGGCCGCACGGACAATGCTTACGCACCTGTACAGCCTAGGGTTTCATTACCTTAGGGTGGTCAGGGCTTAGTCCGGCAAGTCCCACGTTGCGGGAGAGGATGCATGGAGGCGACACCATACGTGCTCGCCCGTTGGTGGCTTGGGTAGATCGGACCCTTTCAATAGGGTCCGTCGCCCCTGTCGCGCTTCCAACGAAAAAGAGAATCCAAAAGGTCTGGGAACCAGACGTGTGCCTCCTTCAGACACTAAGCATGAACTAGGCTCGCCTGCGGCCGGTGTCAAGGTGTATGCGGCAGAGGAGGAGCTAAACTTTGTTTACTTAGTGTCAGCCTCCTGGCGGCAGCGGCATACACCCACAGTCCTGTGTCCCCCAATGAAGCGAAGGAGAAATACATAAAAATGCATTAAAACTGTGTAGGAAAATGATTTGCCTCTTTTAAACTTTTTCTTTTCGGCTAATTTGGTATTTTTCTTTTGACTACTCATATAAAATAAATTCTGATGTGTTTGACATTGACAGCTAGCTGGAAGACAATATTTCCAAAGCTGGAAGTCAATATTTGAATGTCATCAAGGTTCTTCACATTATGACCATGGGTGTAGCTTAGTGCTTGAATGACAGCTCTGTAGATAAAACAGGCAGGGTAACAAAGTTTGTATCCCCTTAATATATTGCAATCATCATGTGTACTTACAATTGCTCATTTTGCCTTTCTAATCAGTTAATTCTTCTCTTTTCTATGCTCTATGTAGAAACAGGAAGTTTCTTGTTCCTGCATGACTCATTCCCCTCCTCAACTTCTGACGGAGCTGCTTTGCTCTTGCCCTTTTCATTGACTTTTGCAGTGATTTATGACTTGTGCAGAGAAAATTTACGTCCTGTTTCTAAATCGAGCTGATAAAATTGGCTTTCCATGTCTAAAAAGAGCTGGGAATGATTCAGCTAGTCAGTTTTTAATCATGTGATGTCATAGACCTAATAGAAAAGAAACAAACTGGGTAGAAGAGCAGAATGAGCAATTGTAAGTACACAGTGCTATATAATATGATGATTGCATTATATTAAGAGGAAAAAAACTTTGATGGGAGGAGGGCTTCTTTAAAGGGGTTGCCCAGCCAACTCCTTCTTGATCAGTGTCAGGGAAATCACTACTGAGAGAACCATGGACCATCACCAGTGTCAGGGAAATCACTACTGAGAGAACCATGGACCATCACCAGTGTCAGGGCAATCACTAACTGAGAGAACAATGGACCATCACCAGTGTCAGGGAAATCTCTGCTGAGAGAACCATGGACCATCACCAGTGTCAGGGAAATCACTACGGAGAGAACCATGGACCATCACCAGTGTCAGGGAAATCTGAGAGAACCATGGACCATCACCAGTGTCAGGCAAATCCCTACTGAGAGAACCATGGACCATCACAAATGTCAGGGAAAACACTACTGAGAAAACCATGGACCATCACCAGTCTCAGGGAAATCACTACTGAGAGAACCATGGACCATCGCCAGTGTCAGGCAAATCACTAGTGAGAGAACTATGGACCATCACCAGTGTCAGGGAAATCACTAGTGAGAGAACCATGGACCATCACCAGTGTCAGGGAAATCACTACTGAGAGAACCATGGACCATCACCAGTGTCAGGGAAATCACTACTAAGAGAACCATGGACCATCACCAGTGTCAGGCAAATCACTACTGAGAGAACCATGGACCATCACCAGTGTCAGGGAAATCACTACGGAGAGAACCATGGACCATCACCAGTGTCGGGGAAATCACTACGGAGAGAACCATGGACCATCACCAGTGTCAGGGAAATCACTAACTGAGAGAACAATGGACCGTCACCAGTGTCAGGGAAATCACTAACTGAGAGAACCATGGACCATCACCAGTGTCAGGGAAATCACTAGTGAGAGAACCATGGACCATCACCAGTGTCAGGGAAATCACTACTGAGAGAACCATGGACCATCACCAGTGTCAGGGAAATCACTAACTGAGAGAACAATGGACCATCACCAGTGTCAGGGAAATCACTACTGAGAGAACCATGGACCATCACCAGTGTCAGGGAAATCACTAACTGAGAGAACAATGGACCATCACCAGTGTCAGGGAAATCACTACTAAGAGAACCATGGACCATCACCAGTGTCAGGCAAATCACTACTGAGAGAACCATGGACCATCACCAGTGTCAGGGAAATCACTACGGAGAGAACCATGGACCATCACCAGTGTCGGGGAAATCACTACGGAGAGAACCATGGACCATCACCAGTGTCAGGGAAATCACTAACTGAGAGAACAATGGACCGTCACCAGTGTCAGGAAAATCACTAACTGAGAGAACCATGGACCATCACCAGTGTCAGGGAAATCTCTACTGAGAGAACCATGGACCATCACCAGTGTCAGGGAAATCTCTACTGAGAGAACCATGGACCATCACCAATGTCAGGGAAAACACTACTGAGAGAACCATGGACCATCACCAATGTCAGGGAAAACACTACTGAGAAAACCATGGACCATCACCAGTGTCAGGGAAATCACTACTGAGAGAACCATGGACCATCACCAATGTCAGGGAAATCACTACTGAGAGAACCATGGACCATCACCAATGTCAGGGAAAACACTACTGAGAAAACCATGGACCATCACCAATGTCAGGGAAATCACTACTGAGAGAACCATGGACCATCACCAATGTCAGGGAAAACACTACTGAGAAAACCATGGACCATCACCAGTGTCAGGGAAATCCCTACTGAGAGAACCATGGACCATCACATATTTGGGGTTCTTGGTCTCCAAGTCTATGACAGAATACCCACCACTCCATTTAATGCCGCTGCATTCTAAGATTAAGGGCTGGAGTAGTATTCCGTTATCGATGGCAGCCAGAGTAAGTTTAATTAAAATGACCTTAGAATACTACATGTGCTGCAACACTTTCCAATATACCGTACATTCCTAAATGCAGAATTCACTCAGTGGAGAGCCTGGTGGCTTCATCTGTGTGGGACAACAACTAGCACGGGGTATCCAGTAGACATCTCGGGACTTCATGGGAGCACTGGGGCATGGCATTGCGGGACATAACATTGCACTATTTTGCAAATCATATGCCACCTTGTCAGATGTGATAAATATCAGAACTTTAACAAACTGTATTTGGATTCATTGCAACTTGTATTTTAGTGTTTTATGCTGTAGGAGGCAGAGGGCCATCTTTGGAGGGCCATAGAGCACTCATGCACATTCTCTCCTCTTGCACAATGAGTACGTTCTGGAACTGCTATTTATCTCTGGGGAATTAGGATGGGAGAAACGAGGAATGTGGCTTATATCTCAGATATGTGTAGAATTCGGGCTGATGGACTTTCCTATTTTGCAGACTAGCTGCGATCTGCCACCTGCCCAGATTTTGTCGTCTTCTAGACATGTATGACATAATTTATATATATTTTTTTCTGCAATTAAGGAAATCATTAGAAATTTAAAAAAAGCTTGTTGAATTGCATGGTTATCTGTAAGTGAAAGTACCTATTGGTTATGAAAAAAATGTAAATGATGTCATTACCAAATCAGATTTTCCCTTATTACATACAGGGACACAGGTTTTACCAGAGAGAGCAAAAAATCAGATGAGATTTCAAAATCTGGGAAGTAAATATTGGTGGTTAATCTGTAAAATGCCAATCAGTACAAAGATAATATTCTGAAGTAATCAAATTTTTTATCAGCCGTGTAATAACATAGTAACATAGTTAGTAAGGCCGAAAAAAGACATTTGTCCATCCAGTTCAGCCTATATTCCATCATAATAAATACCCAGATCTACGTCCTTCTACAGAACCTAATAATTGTATTGTATTGTAATAAGATGACCATGCATCCTAATAGAGGAGGATATAGCTGCTTGTGAGGGATTAAAATTGTAGTGGAGGATGTAGATGCTTGTAAAGGTTAATATTGAGTCTCTGAATACATACCATACACCAGGGGTGTCAAACTGCAATCCTCAAGGGCTGCAAACAGGTCATGTTTTCAGGATTTCTTTGTACTGCACAGGTGATAATTTAATCACCTACACAAATAATGAGTTGGTGATTAAATTATCACCTGTGCAGTACAAGGAAATCCTGAAAACATGACCTGTTTGCAGCCCTCGAGGAATGCAGTTTGATACCCCTGCCATACACAGACCCCCTCAGCCACAACACACTGAAGAGGAGGCTGTGACAGGATGTATCCTTGTTGTGGCTTCTTGCCTCCTTCTTCCCCTGATAATATACAGCAATCCTTCTTATCTTGCTTCTTATACTTCATCTCATAAAGTGAGATAACAGCACAGCTCTTCTGTGTTTCCATGCTGCACGCTGCTCCCCCCACATACACACAGTGGTATATCCCAGCTCAGAAGCAGGAAGTCTCACTTGGCTATCAAATTGGAGAGACTGTGGAGAGCCTGCTGCAGTCTCCCTTTCTTAAGGGGCCAGACCTTTCATCACTAAAGTAGTTTTAAGTTTTCCCAATTGTTTGTAATTGATAGAGGTTTTATATTTGGTCTCCTTTTATTCCATGAAGTATTCCAAGAGGTGACAGACCTTCTTTAAATAATCTTACTGTTGCTGGTTTGACAATAATGCCATTGTGTGCTTAGGAATCACAGGAGAAAACAAAAATTAGTCATTGTACAGTATTGCCAGTTTCTGGCCGCATATTTAGTGGCTCATTTGTCATGAGAGCACAAAACAATGTGACTATGATTATGACAACAACGGTTCAGTAAGTTGTCAGACAAAACACGTGTAGTGAATCATGTTGTCAGTTATTTTCATTAATCCATCCGGAGAATTACTGGCTAATGTGCGATTGTTTATCATGGCACCTTCAGGGCCCAGCCACCATAGTGTTAAATGCGCAGTGTAACAAATTCTGTAAATCTTCAGCACCAAAATGTGTTTTGTAGCTTGGACTAATGTCTGAGTAACATGTTTTTCCCACTGGTGACTGTTCTTCGTTTTGCACGAACTTCCATTACCTCCTATAATTTATTCATTTCATTCCATATGTACGTAAAAGGTCATAAATATTGATAGTTGCTTTTTAAACATGAAGATTCTTGCTAATGCACCTGTGCATTTCTTGGAAGTCTACTGCAGTGATTACCAAAACTGTCATTCCCCATTCCCCAATCCTTTTCCCTTATCCTTTAGGGACAATTTACAGTTGCTTTGGTAACACCGGGATAGCAGAGCTGGAGATGTGTGCACGCTGTTTTCTGCACGAATTCTTCCGTGAACATGAGTAAATGCATCCAGACTTGTGAGTTTAGAGAAATGGCTAGCTAATTCATCATGCTTACACTGCATACTGTCATGGGAATCTTGGCTCACTATTGCAAAAATTGGCATTTACAAGCAAAAAAAAAAAAGTGAATGATATGTCTGACCTGAAGGTATAAATAAATGTACATGATTGGCCTTAAAGGGGTTGTCCGGTCCAAATCGATAAGTCTGCAGTCACTCAGTGTGACTGCAGACTTATGAATCCCCCAGCACATGCACTGTGCGCTGCGAGGATTCGCCGGTTTCTGATCCAGGAACAGCGGTGATGCTTTCGTTATACAGGGTGGGCCATATATGGGGATAAACCTGGGTGGGCCATGTATATGGATACACATAAATAAAATGGGAATTGTTGGTGATATCAACTTCCTGTTTGTGGCACATTAGTATATGGGAGGGGGATAACGTTTCAAGATGAGTGGTGACTAGTGATGAGCGAATATACTCGTTACTCGAAATTTCCCGAGAACGCTCGGGGGTCCTCCGAGTATTTTTTAGTGCTCGGAGATTGTTTTCATCGCCGCAGCTGAATGATTTACAGCTGTTAGCCAGTTTGATTACATGTGGGGATTCCCCAGCAGCCAGGCAACCCCCACATGTACTTATGCTGGCTAACAGATGCAAATCATTCAGCTGCGGCGATGAAAACAATCTCCGAGCACTAAAAAATACTCTGAGGAAACCCGAGCGTGCTCGGGAAATCTCGAGTAACGAGTATATTCGCTCATCACTTGTGGTGACCATGGTGGCTATTTTGTAGTCAGCCATTTTGGATGTATCTTTATAAATGGCCCACCCAGGTGTATCCATATAAATGGCCCACCCTGTACATACTCCCAGCCAGAACCCAACCAGTGGGAGCAGCCTCGCTCCATACACTTCATACAAGTATATGGAGCAAGGCTGCGCCGACTAGTAAGGTTCTGGCCGGGAGTATGTATAACGCATGCATCACTGCCGTTCCAGGCTCAGAAACCGGCGAATTCTCGCAGTGCACAGTGCGTTTCCTAGGGGGATTCATAAATCAGCAGTCACTCTGAGTGATTACAGACTTAACATTTTAGACTGGAAAAACCCCTTTAACCCCTCTGTGACCTTAGACGTACTATCCCGTCGAGGTGCCCTGGGCTTATCTGACCCTGGACGGGATAGTACGTCATAGCCGATCGGCCGCGCTCACGGGGGGAGCGCGGCCGATCGCGGCCGGGTGTCAGCTGCTTATCGCAGCTGACATCCGGCACTATGTGCCAGGAGCGGTCACGGACCGCCCCCGGCACATTAACCCCTGGCACACCGCGATCAAAGATGATCGCGATGTGCCGGCGGTGCAGGGAAGCACCGCGCAGGGAGGGGGCTCCCTGCGGGCTTCCCTTAGCCCCCCGCAGCAACGCAATGTGATCGCGTTGCTGCGAGGGTCTCCTCACCTCCCTCCCTGCTCGAGCCCCGGATCCAAGATGGCCGCGGATCCGGGTCCTGCAGGGAGGGAGGTGGCTTCACAGAGCCTGCTCAGAGCAGGCACTGTGAAGCCTGCAGCGCTGCATGTCAGATCAGTGATCTGACAGAGTGCTGTGCAAACTGTCAGATCACTGATCTGTGATGTCCCCCCTGGGACAAAGTAAAAAAGTAAAAAAAAATTTTTCCAAATGTGTAAAAAAAATAAAAAAAAATATTCCAAAATAATGAAAAAAAAAAAAAATATTATTCCCATAAATACATTTCTTCATCTAAATAAAAAAAAAAAACAATAAAAGTACACATATTTAGTATCGCCGCGTCCGTAACGACCCGACCTATAAAACTGTCCCACTAGTTAACCCCTTCAGTAAACACCGTAAGAAAAAAAAAAAAAAAACGATGCAAAAAACAACGCTTTATTATCATACCGCCGAACAAAAAGTGGAATAACACGCGATCAAAAGGACAGATATAAATAACCATGGTACCGCTGAAAGCGTCATATTGTCCCGCAAAAAAAGAGCCGCCATACAGCATCATCAGCAAAAAAATAAAAAAGTTATAGTCCTGAGAATAAAGCGATGCAAAAATAATTATTTTTTCTGTAAAATAGTTTTTATCGTATAAAAGCACCAAACCATAAAAAAATGATATAAATGAGGTATCGCTGTAATCGTACTGACCCGAAGAATAAAACTGATTTATCAATTTTACCAAACGCGGAACGGTATAAACGCCTCCCCCAATAGAAATTCATGAATAGCTGGCTTTTGGTCATTCTTCCTCACAAAAATCGGAATAAAAAGTGATAAAAAAATGTCACGTGCCCAAAAATGTTTTCAATAAAAACGTCAACTCGTCCCGCAAAAAACAAGACCTCACATGACTCTGTGGACCAAAATATGGAAAAATTATAGCTCTCAAAATGTGGTATTGCAAAAAATATTTTTTGCAATAAAAAGGGTCTTTCAGTGTGTGACGGCTGCCAATCATAAAAATCCGCTAAAAAACTCGCTATAAAAGTAAATCAAACCCCCCTTCATCACCCCCTTAGTTAGGGAAAAATAAAAAAAAATGTATTTCCATTTTCCCATTAGGGCTAGGGTTAGGGCTAGGGTTAGGGCTAGGGCTAGGGTTAGGGCTAGGGTTAGGGCTAGGGTTAGGGTTAGGGCTAGGGTTAGGGCTAGGGTTAGGGCTAGGGTTAGGGTTAGGGCTAGGGTTAGGGCTAGGGTTAGGGCTAGGGTTAGGGCTAGGGCTAGGGTTAGGGCTAGGGTTAGGGTTAGGGTTGGGGCTACAGTTAGGGTTGGGGCTAAAGTTAGGGTTAGGGTTTAGATTACATTTACAGTTGGGAATAGGGTTGGGATTAGGGTTAGGGGTGTGTCAGGGTTAGAGGTGTGGTTAGGGTTACCGTTGGAATTAGGGTTAGGGGTGTGTTTAGATTAGGGTTTCAGTTATAATTGGGGGGTTTCCACTGTTTCGGCACATCAGGGGCTCTCCAAACACGACATGGCGTCCGATCTCAATTCCAGCCAATTCTGCGTTGAAAAAGTAAAACAGTGCTCCTTCCCTTCCGAGCTCTCCTGTGTGCCCAAACAGGGGTTTACCCCAACATATGGGGTATCAGCGTACTCAGGACAAATTGGACAACAACTTTTGTGGACCAATTTCTCCTGTTACCCTTGGGAAAATACAAAACTGGGGGCTAAAAAATAATTTTTGTGGGAAAACAAAAAGATTTTTTATTTTCACGGCTCTGCGTTATAAACTGTAGTGAAACACTTGGGGGTTCAAAGTTCTCACAACACATCTAGATAAGTTCATTGAGGGGTCTAGTTTCCAATATGGGGTCACTTGTGGGGGGTTTCTACTGTTTAGGTACATTAGGGGCTCTGCAAACGCAATGTGACGCCTGCAGACCAATCCATCTAAGTCTGCATTCCAAATGATGCTCCTTCCCTTCCGAGCCCTCCCATGCGCCCAAACGGTGGTTCCCCCCCACATATCGGGTATCAGCGTACTCAGGACAAATTGGACAACAACATTTAGGGTCCAATTTCTCCTGCTAACCTTGGAAAAATACAAAACTGGGGGCTAAAATATAATTTTTGTGGAAAAAAAAATATTTTTTATTTGCATGGCTCTGCGTTATAAACTGTAGTGAAATACTTGGGGGTTCAAAGCTCTCACAACACATCAAGATGAGTTCCTTAGGGGGTCTACTTTCCAAAATGGTGTCACTTGTGGGGGGTTTCTACTGTTTAGGTACATTAGGGGCTCTGCAAACGCAATGTGACGCCTGCAGACCATTCCATCTAAGTCTGCATTCCAAATGGCGCTCCTTCCCTTCCGAGCCCTCCCATGCGCCCAAACGGTGGTTCCCCCCCACATATGGGGTATCAGCGTACTCAGGACAAATTGGACAACAACTTTTGGGGTCCAATTTCTCCTGTTACCCTAGGGAAAATACAAAACTGGGGGCTAAAAAATAATTTTTGTGGGAAAAAAATTTTGTTTTATTTTTATGGCTCTGCATTATAAACTTCTGTGAAGCCCTTGGTGGGTCAAAGTGCTCACCACACATCCAGATAAGTTCCTTAGGGGATCTACTTTCCAAAATGGTGTCACTTGTGGGGGGTTTCAATGTTTAGGCACATCAGTGGCTCTCCAAACGCAACATGGCGTCCCATCTCAATTCCTGTCAATTTTGCATTGAAAAGTTAAACTGCGCTCCTTCCCTTCCAAGCTCTCCCATGCGCCCAAACAGTGGTTTACTGCCACATATGAGGTATCAGCGTACTCAGGACAAATTGGACAACAACTTTTGAGGTCCAATTTCTTCTCTTACCCTTGGAAAAATAAAAAATTGGGGGCAAAAATATAATTTTTGTGAAAAAATATGATTTTTTATTTTTACGGTTCTGCATTATAAACTTCTGTGAAGCACTTGGTGGGTCAAAGTGCTCACCACACATCCAGATAAGTTCCTTAGGGGGTCTACTTTCCAAAATGGTGTCACTTGTGGGGGGTTTCAATGTTTAGGCACATCAGTGGCTCTCCAAACGCAACATGGCGTCCTATCTCAATTTCTGTCAATTTTGCATTGAAAAGTCAAACTGCGCTCCTTCCCTTCCGAGCTCTCCCATGCGCCCAAACAGTGGTTTACTGCCACATATGAGGTATCAGCGTACTCAGGACAAATTGGACAACAACTTTTTGGGTCCAATTTCTCCTGTTACCCTTGGTAAAATAAAACAAATTGGAGCTGAAGTAAATTTTTTGTGTAAAAAAGTTAAATGTTCATTTTTATTTAAACATTCCAAAAATTCCTATTAAACACCTGAAGGGTTAATAAACTTCTTGAATGTGGTTTTGAGCACCTTGAGGGGTGCAGTTTTTAGAATGGTGTCACACTTGGGCATTTTCTATCATATAGACCCCTCAAAATGACTTCAAATGAGACGTGGTCCCTAAAAAAAAATGGTGTTGTAAAAATGAGAAATTGCTGGTCAACTTTTAACCCTTATAACTCCCTAACAAAAAAAAAAATTGGTTCCAAAATTATGCTGATGTAAAGGAGACATGTGGGAAATGTTACTTATTAAGTATTTTGTGTGACATATCTCTGTGATTTAATTGCATAAAAATTCAAAGTTTGAAAATTGCGAAATTTTCAAAATTTTCGCCAAATTTCCGTTTTTTTCACAAATAAACGCAGGTAATATCAAATAAATTTTACCACTATCATGAAGTACAATATGTCACGAGAAAACAATGTCAGAATCACCAGGATCCGTTGAAGCGTTTCGGAGTTATAACCTCATAAAGGGACAGTGGTCAGAATTGTAAAAATTGGCCTGGTCATTAACGTGCAAACCACCCTTGGGGGTAAAGGGGTTAAGGCTATGTGCACACGTTTAGGATTTTTTTTTTTTCCGCGTTCGCTTAAAAAACGCATACATAAGCATCCCTTCGTTTTTAATGCATTCTGCAATTTTTGTGCACATGATGCGCTTTTTTCTGTGAAAAAAAAGCGCATCGCGGTAAAAAACGCAGCATGTTCATTAATTTTGCTGATTTTTCGTGTTTTTGTCGCTATTTAACATTGGGAAGCTCTGGAAAAAAACGCACAAAAAACTAGCTAAAAACGCAAAAAAACGCATGCGGATTTCCTGCAGAAAAAGTCTGGTTTTGATCAGGAAAATTCTGCAGAAAATCCTGACGTGTGCACATAGCCTAAAGGTTTAAAGAAATTAATACATATACACAGTACTGTGCAAAATTTATAGGTGGGTGTGGAAATAATGCACTGAAACACAGACGAGTCAATAGTTTTTATTTTTAACAATTAACTAAATTTAAAATTGATGGAAGAAAAATCTAACTCCATATCTGGTGTGACCGGTCTTTGCCTTCAAGACAGCATCATTTCTAGGTACAGTCACTCACAGCTTTTAAAGGAACCTGACCGTGAGGTTATTCCAAATATTTTCAAGAACTAACTACAGATTTTTGGTATGAGGCTTGTGTGGATCTTTCTGTTCCTTCATGTTATCCCCGGCAGACTTGATGATGTTTTGATGTTATGATCAGTCCCTTTGGGGGCCATGTCATCCCTTCTAAGACTCCTTGTTCTTTATGTTGAAGAGTGTTCTTAAACTCTTCACCCCCAAGCCTGTTTTCACCTTGCTGACCATTCCAAATTTTACAATTCTAATCAGAATTTATGTGGTAATAACTCTGAAACGCCTCAATGTATCCCAATTATTCTGAGATTGTTTTATCGTGACACATTGTACTTCATGGTAGTGATACATTTAGGCCAATATTTTTTACGTTTACTTGAGAAAATATTGGAATTTTGGCGAAAACTTTGAACGTTTTGCAATTTTCAAACTTTTAATTTGTATGCCCTTAAACCCGAGAGGTATGTCACACAAAATAGCTAATATAATTCACCTCTTGTCTACTTTACAACTGCATACCGTATATACTCGTGTATAAGCCGAGTTTTTCAGCACACTTTTTTTGTGCTGAAAACGCCCCCCTCAGCTTATACACAAGTTATTGTCCCAGAAAGACTGTGGAGGAGGGGGAGCAGCAGATCACAGAGACAGGAGCCGGCAGCTGTGGCTGAAGCCTGTGCCTACTGCTAAAGAGAAATGAATATTCACTGTGCTGGCAGTGAATATTCATTTCTGCCATAGCGCGCACAGTTACAGCCGCAGCCGCTGGCTTCCAGCAAACATCCTACTTACCTTCCCTGCACGCACTTGATGTATCTCGTTCCGGCGCCAGCAGCTCTTCTGGCTAAGCTGTCATGTGTACCCTGCTCATTAAGGTAATGAATATTTACCCCTCTCCGCTCCCATAAGCATGGAGTGAATATTCATTACCTTAATGAGCGGTGACACGTGATCCCTCGGGCGGAAGAGCTGCTGGCACCGGAGCGAGATACATCAAGGGCGCGCTGGGAAGGTAAGTAGATTTTTTTTTTATTATATAGGAACCATGGATTCAAGGATAGGGGATAAGAAACCATGCATACAGGGACTGGGAGCCATGCATACAAGGACAGGGATACAGAGCTGAGGGGACAATGCATACCCAGCTTATACTCGAGTCAATAAGTTTTCCCAGTTTTTCGTGGCAAAATTAGGTGCCTCGGCTTATATTCAGGTAGACTTATAGTCGAGTATATACATTAATTCTTTTGTTTTGTTGTGAAGTTAGAAGGGTTAAAAGTTGATGAGCAATTTTTCAAGTTTGAAAACAAAATTTACAAAACCAATTTTTTTAATGACCACATCTCATGAAATGACTTTGAGGGGCCTAAATGGCAGAATATATCCAAAGTGATACCAATTTTAACCCCTTTACCCCCAAGGGTGGTTTGCACGTCAATGACCAGGCCAATTTTTACAATTCTGACCACTGTCCCTTTATGAGGTTATAACTCCAAAACGCTTCAACGGATCCTGGTGATTCTGACATTGTTTTCTCGTGACATATTGTACTTCATGATAGTGGTAAAATTTCTTTGATAGTACCTGCGTTTATTTGTGAAAAAAAAGAAAATTTGGCGAAAATTTTGAAAATTTCGCAATTTTCAAACTTTGAATTTTTATGCAATTAAATCACAGAGATATGTCACACAAAATACTTAATAAGTAACATTTCCCACATGTCTCCTTTACATCAGCATAATTTTGGAACCAATTTTTTTTTTTGTTAGGGAGTTACAAGGGTTAAAAGTTGACCAGCAATTTCTCATTTTTACAACACCATTTTTTTTTAGGGACCACGTCTCATTTGAAGTCATTTTGAGGGGTCTATATGATAGAAAATGCCCAAGTGTGACACCATTCTAAAAACTGCACCCCTCAAGGTGCTCAAAACCACATTCAAGAAGTTTATTAACCCTTCAGGTGTTTAATAGGAATTTTTGGAATGTTTAAATAAAAATGAACATTTAACTTTTTTACACAAAAAATTTACTTCAGCTCCAATTTGTTTTATTTTACCAAGGGTAACAAGAGAAAATGGACCCCAAAAGTTGTTGTCCAATTTGTCCTGAGTACGCTGATACCCCATATGTGGCAGTAAACCACTGTTTGGGCGCATGGGAGAGCTCGGAAGGGAAGGAGCACCGTTTGACTTTTCAATGCAAAATTGACAGGAATTGAGATGGGACGCCATGTTGCGTTTGGAGAGCCACTGATGTGCCTAAACATTGAAACCCCCCACAAGTGACTCCATTTTGGAAAGTAGACCCCCTAAGGAACTTATCTGGATGTGTGGTGAGCACTTTGACCCACCAAGTGCTTCACAGAAGTTTATAATGCAGAACCGTAAAAATAAAAAATCATATTTTTTCACAAAAATTATATTTTTGCCCCCAATTTTTTATTTTTCCAAGGGTAAGAGAAGAAATTGGACCTCAAAAGTTGTTGTCCAATTTGTCCTGAGTACGCTGATACCCCATATGTGGCAGTAAACCACTGTTTGGGCGCATGGGAGAGCTCGGAAGGGAAGGAGCGCCGTTTGACTTTTCAATGCAAAATTGACAGGAATTGAGATGGGACGCCATGTTGCGTTTGGAGAGCCACTGATGTGCCTAAACATTGAAACCCCCCACAAGTGACACCATTTTGGAAAGTAGACCCCTTAAGGAACTTATCTGGATGTGTGGTGAGCACTTTGACCCACCAAGGGCTTCACAGAAGTTTATAATGCAGAGCCATAAAAATAAAACAAAATTTTTTTCCCACAAAAATTATATTTTAGCCCCCAGTTTTGTATTTTCCCTAGGGTAACAGGAGAAATTGGACCCCAAAAGTTGTTGTCCAATTTGTCCTGAGTACGCTGATACCCCATATGTGGGGGGGAACCACCGTTTGGGCGCATGGGAGGGCTCGGAAGGGAAGGAGTGCCATTTGAATGCAGACTTAGATGGAATGGTCTGCAGGCGTCACATTGCGTTTGCAGAGCCCCTAATGTACCTAAACAGTAGAAACCCCCCACAAGTGGCACCATTTTGGAAAGTAGACCCCCTAAAGAACTCATCTTGATGTGTTGTGAGAGCTTTGAACCCCCAAGTATTTCACTACAGTTTATAACGCAGAGCCGTGCAAATAAAAAATATTTTATTTTCCACAAAAATTATATTTTAGCCCCCAGTTTTGTATTTTTCCAAGGTTAGCAGGAGAAATTGGACCCTAAATGTTGTCCAATTTGTCCTGAGTACGCTGATACCCGATATGTGGGGGGGAACCACCGTTTGGGCGCATGGGAGGGCTCGGAAGGGAAGGAGCATCATTTGGAATGCAGACTTAGATGGATTGGTCTGCAGGCGTCACATTGCATTTGCAGAGCCCCTAATGTACCTAAACAGTAGAAACCCCCCACAAGTGACCCCATATTGGAAACTAGACCCCTCAATGAACTTATCTAGATGTGTTGTGAGAACTTTGAACCCCCAAGTGTTTCACTACAGTTTATAACGCAGAGCCGTGAAAATAAAAAATCTTTTTGTTTTCCCACAAAAATTATTTTTTAGCCCCCAGTTTTGTATTTTCCCAAGGGTAACAGGAGAAATTGGACCCAAACAGTTGTTGTCCTATTTGTCCTGAGTACGCTGATACCCCATATGTGAGGGTAAACCCCTGTTTGGGCACACAGGAGAGCTCGGAAGGGAAGGAGCACTGTTTTACTTTTTCAACGCAGAATTGGTTGGAATTGAGATCGGACGCCATGTCGTGTTTGGAGAGCCCCTGATGTGCCGAAACAGTGGAAACCCCCCAATTATAACTGAAACCCTAATCTAAACACACCCCTAACCCTAATTCCAACGGTAACCCTAACCACACCTCTAACCCTGACACACCCCTAACCCTAATCCCAACCCTATTCCCAACTGTAAATGTAATCTAAACCCTAACCCTAACTTTAGCCCCAACCCTAACTGTAGCCCCAACCCTAACCCTAACCCTAGCCCTAACCCTAGCCCTAACCCTAGCCCTAACCCTAACCCTAGCCCTAACCCTAGCCCTAACCCTAGCCCTAACCCTAGCCCTAACCCTAACCCTAGCCCTAACCCTAGCCCTAATGGGAAAATGGAAATAAATACATTTTTTTTTATTTTTCCCTAACTAAGGGGGTGATGAAGGGGGGTTTGATTTACTTCTATAGCGAGTTTTTTAGCGGATTTTTATGATTGGCAGCCGTCACACACTGAAAGACCCTTTTTATTGCAAAAAATATTTTTTGCAATACCACATTTTGAGAGCTATAATTTTTCCATATTTTGGTCCACAGAGTCATGTGAGGTCTTGTTTTTTGCGGGACGAGTTGACGTTTTTATTGAAAACATTTTCGGGCACGTGACATTTTTTGATCGCTTTTTATTCCGATTTTTGTGAGGAAGAATGACCAAAAACCAGCTATTCATGAATTTCTATTGGGGGAGGCGTTTATACCGTTCCGCGTTTGGTAAAATTCATAAATCAGTTTTATTCTTCGGGTCAGTACGATTACAGCGATACCTCATTTATATCATTTTTTTAATGTTTGGCGCTTTTATACGATAAAAACTATTTTACAGAAAAAATAATTATTTTTGCATCGCTTTATTCTCAGGACTATAACTTTTTTATTTTTTTGCTGATGATGCTGTATGGCGGCTCGTTTTTTGCGGGACAATATGGCGCTTTCAGCGGTACCATGGTTATTTATATCTGTCCTTTTGATCGCGTGTTATTCCACTTTTTGTTCGGCGGTATGATAATAAAGCGTTGTTTTTTGCCTCGTTTTCTTTTTTTTTTTTCTTACGGTGTTTACTGAAGGGGTTAACTAGTGGGACAGTTTTATAGGTCGGGTCGTTACGGACGCGGTGATACTAAATATGTGTACTTTTATTGTTTTTTTTTTTTTTATTTAGATGAAGAAATGTATTTATGGGAATAATATATATATATTTTTTTTCATTATTTTGGAATATTTTTTTTTTATTTTTTTTACACATTTGGAAATTTTTTTTTTTACTTTTTTACTTTGTCCCAGGGGGGGACATCACAGATCAGTGATCTGACAGAGTGCACATCACTCTGTCAGATCACTGATCTGACATGCAGCGCTGCAGCCTTCACAGTGCCTGCTCTGAGCAGGCTCTGTGAAGCCACCTCCCTCCCTGCAGGACCCGGATCCGCGGCCATCTTGGATCCGGGGCTGGAGGGAGCAGGGAGGGAGGTGAGACCCTCGCAGCAACGCGATCACATCGCGTTGCTCCGGGGGTCTCAGGGAAGCCCGCAGGGAGCCCCCTCCCTGCGAGGTGCTTCCCTGCACCGCCGGCACATCGCGATCATCTTTGATCGCGGTGTGCCAGGGGTTAATGTGCCGGGGGCGGTCCGTGACCGCTCCTGGCACATAGTGCCGGATGTCAGCTGCGATAAGCAGCTGACACCCGGCCGCAATCGGCCGCGCTCCCCCCGTGAGCGCGGCCGATCGGCTATGACGTACTATCCCGTCCAGGGTCAGATAAGCCCAGGGCACCTCGACGGGATAGTACGTCTAAGGTCACAGAGGGGTTAATAACAAACCACATCAAATAAGTTTATTAACCCTTCAAGGTTCACAGAAATTAAAGAAATGTGAAAGGAAAAATGCATTTTTTTACTTTTTCCCACAAAAATGTTGGTTTCCCTCCCAATTTTTTCATTTTCACATTGTTGTGCAATTTCTCCTAAGTGCGCAGATACCCCATATGTGGTGGAAAACTACGTTTTGGGTGTACAGCAGGGTTCTGAAGGGAAGGAGCACCATTTGACTTTTTAGAGTTCAAAATTGGCTGGAATAGATAGCGGACGCCGTGTCGTGTTTGCAGAGCCCTTGATGTGCCTAAATAGTGATCCAATTTTGAAAATGAAACCCCTTCAAGGAACTTATGTAGAGATGTGGTAGCGTCTTCAACGCAAAGGTGCTTCACAGAATGTTATAACATTGAGCTGTGAAACATTTTTCCAGCACAAATATTAGTTTTGCCCCAAATTTTACATTTTCATAAGGGTAACAGGAGAAAATGGACCATACAATTTCTCTTGAGTGCATCGATACCCTATATGTGGCGGTAAACTACTATTTGGGCTCATGGCAGGGCTCGGAAGGAAAGGAGTGCCTACTGAATTCTGGATCTCAATTTTATCTGGAATAAATTGTAGATACCACGTTTGAAGAGAACTTGCAGAAACCTCCACAAGTGACCCCCTTTTGGAAACGACACCTCTTGAGCAATTCATCTACGGGTATAGTGAGCATTTTTAATCTTCAGGCAATTCACAGAATTGTATAGCATTATTTTGAGTAAATGAAAAATTACTATTTATTTACACTGAAATTTTACTTGGGCCCCAAATTTTTAATTTTCAAGACAGATAATAAGAGAAAATGAATGGTGAAATTTGCTAGGCAATATCTCCTGAATTTGCCAATCAAGGCTGTGGAGTTAGAGATGGTATAGTATGGACCAAATCGACTCCTAAAATATATACCGTAATAAATTGGGTACAGTAGTACAACGCAGTATGTGCTGTTAATGTTTTTCATGTGAGTTTGTGAAAGTTATGAAATGTCCTATAAATGTCTGTCCCTGATCTATGGATCTAGGCTTTTAGTTGCGATGAATCGGTGCTGCACTTTATGTACATGCTCAGTACTGAGACATTGCTGTGGAGTCGAAGTCTGAGGTTTGGCTTACCTACTCCACAGCCCTGATGCCAATACCACATATGTGGTCAAAACTATTTTTGAGGCACAATGCAAGTCTCAGAAGGGAAGAAGTGCCATATTGGAGCTCAGATTTTGCTGGAATGGTTTGGGTGTGCATGATACATTGGCAGAGCGCCTGAGGTGCCAGAATAGTAGAAACCCTCTATAAGTGACTCCATTTTACAAACTGCACCCACCCAAGTAATTCAACTAGGTGTGCAATGAGCATGTTGACACTACATGTGCCTCACGGAATTTTACTGCATGGGCGGTGAAGAAAGAATAATTATCTTTTTTACCACTAAAATGTTAGTTTTGGCCCAAAGTTTTTAATTTTTATAAGAGTTAATGGGAGAAATTGAACAACAATTTGTGAGGTCCATTTTTTCCTGAGTCCGCCAATACCGTGTAATCGGGAACTACTTTTTAGGCACAGTGGAAAGCTCAAAAGGGAAGGGAAGCCCTATATTATCAAGCAGATTTTGTTACTGTTCCCCTGTGCCATATCCCACTGGAAGAGTAGAAAACCACCATAAGTGACCTCATTTTACAAACTACACCTCTCAATTAATTCACCTAAGGGTGTAGTGATCTTATTTACACCACAAGTATGTTACAGAATTTTATACCATTGGAGAGTGAAGAAAAATAATTACGTTTTTACCACAAAATAAAATTGTTTTAACACCAGATTTTACATTTTTACACGGGAAAATTGGTAAAAATGGCACCAAAATTTGTCACACAATTTCTGCTGAACGTGGCAATACTCCACATGTGTCTGTACAATACTTCTTCTATTTGACTATTGGAGAACAAATTGTCATAGAATAGTTTGCGGACTCCATATATAGAGCCCTTAAATGCTAGCAGAACAGAATCTCCTTTCAAGTTACCCCATTTTGGAAATTGCACCCCTCTGGGAATTTTATCTACAGGCATATGGGTGTTTTCCAGAAGCAAACATCAGTGGAAGTTGCCATGTGAAATTCCAAATCTGCAAATCTGCTACTGTAGTGATCAGTACATTGTGCCTAGCTTATGCTTTTGGAGACATTCACCCGTAAATTAGGGCTCTCATCGTTACAGAAATATCAAACATGTGGACGCTAAATGTAATTTAGGCACATTGGGGCTCAGAAGGGAGGGGGGCATTTTGAATTTGGGAGCCAAAATTTGCTAGATTTCCTTTAGGGGTCGAAGAGCCATAGCACTTTTCCAGAGCCTTTGTACCACAAGTAACTTGGAAGCCCCCTATATTTCCGTTAACAGATGATGGACTTGAGTGGGGACTTGTTTTTTCTTGTTGATTGAGGTGAATATTTTATTGATAACATTTGAGATCACATTTATCCTGTGCTCTATGCTGAGTACTTACTTTCCATCTAAATCTCTGAATGTTGTAATTCAGACGAAACCCCTGAGAGATCTATTCACGATAATGAGACCGCAAAGTTACTGGGTTTATGCGCCCAGCGTAGAGCGCATGATAAACGTGAACCAAGACTTACTACGAAGAATTGGTTTTAATTATTTTTTAAGCTGTTCTTCGTGCAGTATAAGTGATTAGATGACTTTATTCTTTGGGTCTTTGTCATTACAGTGATACCAGATTGAAATACTTTTTTTTATGTTTGACTGCTGTCACACACTAAAAGATGCTTTTTTTGCAAAAGCCATATTTTGAAAGCTATATTTTTCTATATTTCTGCCAACAACGTCATGTGAGGGATTGTTTTTTGTGGCACGAGTTAATGCTTCTATTGGTACCTTTTTTGGGTACATAACTTTTTTTTTTTAATCGCTTTCTGTTCCAATATATTCATGTTTTGCTGCTTTTACATAAAAACTATTTTTTATGGGACAAGATGACCTTTTCAGCTATATAATTTTTATTTATATTTGTCTTTTTGATTGCGTTTTTTTTACACATTTTTTGGCGATACTCTGAATGTTAAAATGGACTTCCAGGAGAAGTCCGTTTTCGGAGTTTCTCCGGATACTAACTGTTCGCTGAGAACTCCAAACTTTTAAGTTCGTGTTCGCTCATCTGTAATTACAATGCATCATACCTATCAGTGCTGCACTGTGAGAAGCCTCTTAGACCATGCTCTGTGTGGTCTAACAGGCTTGCCGTAGCTGACCTCGAGTTGCCATGGCAACGATGTCATGGAGTTGCCGATCTCAAGTGAGAGGGAGCCCCTTCCTCTTCCAGCCTTCTAATTGCTTCAATCGCAATTGATCATGACATTTAGGGGATTAAATGGCCCAGGTTGGTGCGGGCATCGCTTCTGGCAGTGATAACTGGAGCTTAACTATAAGGCTATGTGCACACGTTGCGGAATGGAGTTCAGAATTTTCTGCACAAAATCCACATCTCCCGGCAGAAACCGCAGGTGCAGATTTGCCGCGGACTTTATGTGGATTTTGTGCGTTTTTTTATGCGGAATTGATGCAGATTTTCTGTGGATTTTCTGCGTTTTTTGCCACTTTGGATTTCTATAACGGAAGGGTGCAGAAACGCTGCAGATCCGCACAAAAGAAGTGACATGCACTTCTCTTAAATCCGCAGCGTTTCCACGCGGATTTTTCCGCACCATCTGCACAGCTTTTTTTTTTTCCATTGATTTACATTGTACGGTAAATCACAGTGCGACTCTGCAGCGTTTTTGCGCGGAAAAATCCGCTGTGGATCCGCACTAAATCCGCATCCTGTGCACATAGCCTTACGCTGACCTCCTCTTCATGATCACCATGACGTCAATTTACATAATTTTGCAGGAACCACTATCCAACCGTGATGTAAACTTATGTTTACTGTCGGGAAGGGATTAATAATAGCGGCATTATTTTTGGGGTCGTTGACCTGCTTCGGAGTAAATTTGGAGCCAATCAGATGCTTACGTGATGGTTTTACAAGATGGATGATTATCTTTCTGTATTTCTCAGCATTATTCTTGACCAAATCCCCAGCTCCATATGCTTAAATGCAGCCTTAAACTTGCAAAGAACCTCCACTAGGTTTCACAGTTGCCTGCAGACATTATTGTACTGTTCTCCAACCCTTCAGCGAGGAAACTGCCTTCTCTTACATCCAAATATTTCATATTTTGACTTGTCAGTCCACGGCACCTGCTGACATTTTTCTGCAGCCCAGTTCCTATGTTTCCATGCATAGTTTAGTCATTTGGCATTGTTTCCTTTTCAGAAGTATGGTTTTGGATGCAGTTTTTCCATTAACACCTCTTCTGGTCTGACTTAGAACTGTAGATGGGTGTAGCTTTGTCTCACTGCGTTTTTGCATGCATTTGCGCTTTTTATGCGCATGTGTTTGATATTTTTAGGAGGGCGTGTCTCAATAGGCGTGTCTAAATAAGTTCCTGGACATGCGCAGTCCAAAGTACGCAAGCCCATCAAACGCATGCGTACGCAAAGTAATGCGTTTTTTAACGTACTCATCCGCATGCACATGCCTGCGCATGTTTGATGGAAATTTGCTGCCTCAAAAATTTCAATATGGTGCGTTAGCCGTGCCCCGCCGCACACCATGCATAAGCAAATGCGGGCGAACGCATGCACCTGCGTCTACAAGGTTAAAGATAGGAAATCAAGACGCATGCGGATGTATGCGTCCGAAACGCTGCAGACACAACCGCAAATGTGAAACCAGCCTAAGTGTACCAAGAAGAACGGATGGTGTTTTGAAGGGCAAAGTGTGGCCACCCCAAATATTGGTTTATTTTATAGATCTCTTTTATGTTTGTTCACTTTGCATTTTGTTTATTGATCAGAATAAACAACTAAACACTTCTATTTTCGAAAGCATTCTTACGTCGCAACATTTTTCTGCACCTGCCTAAAACCTTTGCAAAGTGCTGCAGAATAACAAAAAAAAAACATTTAAAAAAAAGTTAAGAATTATATTACAAGTAATAAAAATCATGAATGCTGTCATTACTATAATTTACAGTCACATAATATACGTAGTTATATAACCTTTAGGCTATGTGCACACGTTGCGGATTTTGCAGCTGCGGATCCGCAGCGGTTTCCCATGCGTTTACAGTACAATGTAAACCTATGGAAAACGCAATCCGCAGTGCACATGCTGCAGAAAAAAACGCTCGGAAACGCTGCGGGTTACATTCCGCAGCATGTCAATTCTTTGTGTGGATTCCACAGCGGTTTACACCTGCTCCATAATAGGAATCCACAGGTATAAAACCGCAGGTGGAATCCACACAAAATCCGCAGTAATTCCGCAGTAAATCCGCAGGTAAAACGCAGTGCCTTTTACCCGCGGATTTATGAAATCTGCTGCGGAAAAATCCGCAGAGCTAATAAATACGTGTGCACATACCCTTAAAAATGTTTTTAAAAAGAGCAGCAGATAAAACGACAAAATAATCCAAAATAAATCTTTGCGTTGCTCAAGATAGTGTTTTTTTTCCCTGTTCTGTGCAAGGATGAATCATACTTCTCTATTTGGAAATGTTATGAATGAAATTCCAAAAAAGAGGTCATTCAGTTTGAGGGGAGCAAACAAATCCTGAAAAATACAGCCCATAATAAACAACTCCATTAGACACAAAAATATGTCCAGAGCGGCCAACACACGATGATTTTGCCATATGAAGATCAATGACTTCAGCATTAGTAGGCGCTGGGGAAGGGCTCTGGCTGACGTTCTCATTGCCTAATGAATTGCTCCTTGTGGGCCACAAGCTGGGGCTGTGTGAAATATCAGATAACTAATGGGATTTTAAAAGAATGAAAAATGTATACTGATTAAGCAAATAAACATGGACGATGCTATCGAGCCCCTCCACGGAGGCTTTATTTTCCTGGCAGCTTAGAAATAACTTGGCTTGTTCATTGAAGGTATAATAAAAAGGAATCAATCATAGTCCTAATAATTAGCCACGATCTGCCTAATTATGGGCAATAAAAAAACATATGATTTTATTTACATTTTTCTGGGGTTGAAATTCGACTTTGGTATAATTTGCACAAGGAAACGAACATCCCTCGAAAAGAAACCTATAAAGCAGAGCTTTATTCATGTCATTTATCTCACCCTTTAAATGTGTAATTGACAATGCAAGCTTTGGTCTTTTAGAACTATTGATATATTAACAACTTCATCTATGGGGAGCTCTCATAGTTTGTCATTTCACACATTGCGAGAATTTTTCATGTTGTTTTTTACCTTTAAATTTTGTAGATTAAGCTATGTAAGTAAACAAAAAAAAGCAAAGCAAAGCAAGCAACTTATTATTTTGTATTATTATTTATTTATATAGCACCATTGATTCCATGGTGCTGTACATGAGACTGGGTGACATAGAAATTACAGATATTGCTTACAGTGAGCAAACTAACAATGACGGACTGATACAGGGGGCAAGGACCATTCTACAGGATGGTGGGGAAGGAGACAGTAGGCGCACAATCCAAGTTTCCCCCCCAAAAAAATAAAAATGTTTAGTCCTTGTCTCTCCTGTAAGGTTTGTTTAAGACTTTCATATCTGGGCTGCATTTTCTTTGTTTTCTTAGGTGACCACTTGCAGTGCAATTTTTCTTGAACTATCAGGGCTCGGTAGGAATAGTGAAACATTTCTGACAATTATATACGGTATATTAAATAATCTGGAGAGATTGTGCCACTTGGCGTATGTGTACACAACGTCTGAAAAATTGCTATTTTAAAAGGAAGAAAAAAAGTGAACATATGCAAGGCAAGTAGTTTTGCTATGCATATGTTCTATCTATTTTCAATACTTTGAAAGCCATTAATCTGCCAAGAGGAGTGACCTGTCCATTCTTCTGGCAGCCTCTACTAGGTTTATATATGGGACTAAATAAAAAAAAAAACACAGGCGGTAACAATATCAGAAAGAGTACACTGTTTTTATGCCTATCAACTTTATTATAATAAAAAAATATTTTTCATAATTCAGGTTGTTTGTGATATTTTAGGGTTACTAGTGCCTGTTTTATATCCTTTTTCTTACTTTGTTCCCAATGTATGCTTTTTTTGTGGTGTATGGCACAGATCCTCGATTGTTAGGCTGTGCTGGTCTGTGTTTCCCTTGCTTGTATTGTATAAGCACATACCGTGGTTGTTGATCGCTCATCTCCCTGTGGTAACGTTTAAAGAAGTTGTCCACTATTAGGACAACCCATTCTTATACCCCATGATTGGCCCCGATAAAATAAATAAAGCTTATACTTTCCTCCTGTGGCGGTGCCGTTCCCGTGGTGTAGATGCTCGCTCTTCCCGGGACTCCCGTACGATTCTTGACACATGACCCCACCGCTCAATCAGTGCTGGCATCACTGTCCCCGCCTCCTGTCGAATCGAACATGAAAGAGGAAGAGAGAGAGCAGCTGAAGCCCAGACTTCCTCTCTATATTCGATTTGTCTTAATGCTGGGTCAGATGTCACAACAACAGCCCGAGAGCCCTGAAACCACAAGTGCTGACACTGCTGGAACAACGCCAGCACAGGAGGCGAGTATAGATTTTTTTTTTATATATATTATCGGGGCAAAAATTTGCATCAAGGAGGGGTTGTCCAAGCCGTGGACAACCCCTTTAACTTGGTTCTGATTCCAGACCTGTTGACTATCCTGGCTCATGGCAAGTCTGTGAGTCGTGACTAGCGTCACATAGCGAAGCGAAAAGCGTTTCATGTACCTTAAATATGACTTAAAGAGAACCTATTGCCTCCTAAAAGTGTTGTTCCCCATGCAGATATAGGGGTAATGTTCAAGTAAGTATCATTTGAATTATGTTTGTCAGGATTACTGGAAGCATGGTTTCAGGTAGAAAATGAAATTCTATTCTGCAGCTGCTCACTTGATCATGCGATGTAATGGGCTTTAAGGCCACATTCCGACGTCAAACTTGAAAAAAACAGATCTATGTTCATCAGGTTCTTGTCACTGTGTCAGTTTTTACTATTGGTGATTTTCATGTATGAAAAATTTGCAGACAAAATTATATTTTTTATTTTTCCAATGCGTTTATTAAAGGGAACCTGTCACCCCCAAAATCGAGGGTGAGCTAAGCCCACCGGCATCAGAGGCTTATCTACAGAATTCTGTAATGCTGTAGATAAGCCCCCGATGTATCCTAAAAGATAAGAAAAAGAGGTTAGATTATACTCACCCAGGGGCGGTCCTGCTGCGGTCCGGTCCGGCGCCTCGCATCTTCATCAGATGACGTCCTCTTCTGGTCTTCACGCTGCGGCGCAGGCGTACTTTGTCTGCCCTGTTGAGGGCAGAGCAAAGTACTGCAGTGCGCAGGCTCCGGGCCTCTCTGACCTTTCCCGGCGCCTGCGCACTGCAGTACTTTGCTCTGCCCTCAACAGGGCAGACAAAGTACGCCTGCGCTGGAGCCACAGCATGAAGACCAGAAGAGGACGTCATCCTATGAAGATGGGAGGCCCCGGACCGCGACGCCCACCGGATCGGACCGCCCGCCCAGGTGAGTATAATCTAACCTCTTTTTCTCTTCTTTTAGGATACATCGGGGGCTTATCTCCAGCATTACAGAATGCTGGAGATAAGCCTCTGATACCGGTGGGCTTAGCTCAACCTCGATTTTGGGGGTGACAGGCTCCCTTTAAAGTAACAAAATTGTCTACCGCCGTCGTGCAGACCTTCTGGGGTTACATAGCTCACATTAAATATAATGGTTGAAAATGTATTGTAGCCTTTAAGTATTAGCAAAATATTGGTCTAATTAATGCACTTTGTGCCTGAATTTAGTAATATGGGGTGACGTGGGGACCATGCTTGTAGAGGAGTGTATGATTCGACCACAGAGGTTAGAGCGCCGTGTATCTGCGTAAATGTGGCTTGTTACAATGAGCAGTATGCCTGGGGTTGTTTAGACATTAAGCTTCTATTCTTAGCACCTGTGTATTTAAAGTGCTTTCTTCAACTTCTTTTTATGTTTTCTTAGGATCCTGCAGGAATATTTGAACTGGTAGAACTTGTTGGAAATGGAACTTATGGACAAGTTTACAAGGTGAGATACCTCTGCGAATACTTTGAAGATGATCTAAGAAAAATATACCCCCGAAAGAATGAAGATTGTGGTGTTAAGTTTGCTTTTTCTGAAAACATTTTGCTAAATTTATTGAAAAAAAAAAAGACATTTAGTAATTTCAGATGCTGAAAACTGAGAAAAGAGGAATTGAATAGAGTTAAAGGTGAAGGTTCAAATTTAATTATCTTTACCTCATTCTTACAATGTCATCCTTGGAGGCCTGTGACCTGGAATATTCGTTAATCGCTAGAATGATGGGGTTGTGATGCTTTTTAATGTGCCACTTAGATTAGATAGCAACTGTTCCTCAACATGCATGCGGTTTGGGTAAGAATGCACGTGTTCTCATTATAGAGAGGGGAGTGAGCTTCTGCCAGACATTACTAACCTTGGCTTATCTTCTGTGAGCACAAAACGATCTGGGATATGGAAATCTAACATACCTGGCCGGTCTTTCATCCAACGTCAGGGGAGTGTCCAGACATCTCATACACATTAAGGTACCTTCACACATAACGATATTGTTAACGATATCGTTGCTTTTTGTGACGTAGCAACGATATCGTTAATGAAATCGTTATGTGTGACAGCGACCAACGATCAGGCCCCTGCTGGGAGATCGTTGGTCGCTGAATAAAGTCCAGAACTTTATTTCGTCGCTGGACTCCCTGGAGACATCGCTGGATCGGCGTGTGTGACACCGATCCAGCGATGTCTTCACTGGTAACCAGGGTAAACATCGGGTAACTAAGCGCAGGGCCGCGCTTAGTAACCCGATGTTTACCCTGGTTACCATCCTAAAAGTAAAAAAAAACAAACACTACATACTTACCTACAGCCGTCTGTCCTCCAGCGCTGTGCTCTGCTCTCCTCCTGTACTGTCTGTGAGCGTCGGTCAGCCGGAAAGCAGAGCGGTGACGTCACCGCTCTGCTTTCCGGCCGCTGTGCTCACAGACAGTACAGGAGGAGAGCAGAGCACAGCGCTGGAGGACAGACGGCTGTAGGTAAGTATGTAGTGTTTGTTTTTTTTTACTTTTAGGATGGTAACCAGGGTAAACATCGGGTTACTAAGCGCGGCCCTGCGCTTAGTTACCCGATGTTTACCCTGGTTACCGGCATCGTTGGTCACTGGAGAGCGGTCTGTGTGACAGCTCTCCAGCGACCAAACAGCGACGCTGCAGCGATCCGGATCGTTGTCGGTATCGCTGCAGCGTCGCTTAATGTGAAGGGGCCTTTAGACTGTTGACTGGTTCCTCTTCAGGTTCGGGCCGACTTTAGTTAGTAATTGGATTTCGCTCATTTACGTCAGCGACACTCGACTGTTCCTTAAAAGCCATTTCTTACCTAATCTCAAGATAGGTGATAAATATCTGATCGATAAAGGCCCCACTGTTGAGACCCTAAGTATTACAAGAATGGGTGTCCTTATCTCTGGTTTCTCCTCACTGTAGTCAAAATCGAATGGCACAGCCTGGCTATAGATGGCCACAGCAGCTTCTTTCATGTCTGTGGAGCTGGCGGAAAGAGCAGAATGCTGTACTCGGTTACCACTGTCAGTCCCATAGACAACGTTATTGAAAATGGTCCATATCTTATTTTCATTTGCACTTGGAAACTCGAGAAGAAATGGAATGAAACTGAATGGGAGGAGACACAGAGTAGATATTAGAAAAAACTTTTTGACAGAGTGATCAATGAGTGGAACAGACTGCCACGAGAGGTGGTGAGTTCTCATTCAATGGAAGTCTTCAAACAGAGGCTGGACAGACATCTGTCTGAGATGGTTTAGTGAATCCTGCATTGAGCAGGAGGTTGGACACGATGACCCTGGTGGTCCCTTCCAACTCTAACATTCTATGATTCTAAAGTAATACCACACAGTTGTTGGATTTGGTTGCGTTTTACTGGCTGCCTCACCAAACCCGAGGTACTTTTCTAGTAACTGAAAATATATAATTTTATTTTGGATCATATAAAGACTGGCTGAGCAGTTTACAGAATAAAGTTGTTAACAATAGAGCTGGAAAGACTTGGCGTGTGTTATGTACAGAACAAAGGACCGTGACATTAGAACCCGCTCTCTCACTTTTATTTAAAGGCTGCACAGATTGCAGTTGGTATACAATGGATTTTCTTGTTATTTCAGCATGGGTTTCACAGCAGTCCCTTGTGCTCCATGAGTAAAGGGATGCTAATATTCCAGTGACACGTGTCCTATATTGTTCTTTCCATTACAACTGGAACATAAATCCTTTTGAAGCATTTTTTAATGCAAATGACCATTTATTAACACTTCATAGTTACAATTTAGTAGTCCCTTCATCTAAAGATTTCTTTACTAAGAGTCCAAATTGATTAAACAGTTGGGCAAAATTAGAAAGGAACCAAATCCAATGAAGTTTTTATGAAGGTGGAGTAGTGCAGTTATTATTCTGGCCTATTAGTAGCTAGTGCCTGGCATAATGGAGCAGGATAATCGTAACTAATGGGGAACATGATCATCAGTTTGGTCATTGCTATTGGACTCTTGTCTGGTTTCCTTCACCAGGGGCAGCAGCATGTATCCTGGAACGTGAAAAAGTTATGATTTTCATCTTTATAATATTTTGATAACATGTTATATCTACATTCCTTCCCTGAAGCTAAAGAAGGAATAAATCCTGCTCCTTTCTGCTGTTTGCCACATACTGAATATCACATTGACCTTGGGTACATTATCTAATGGCTCACAAGAGGCAGAATTCAAAGCTGTAGATTTCAGTCTTTCTACATCAATACAAAAATAGGGAAAAAGGAAAAAATGGGAAGAAAATAAGTCAGCTCACCAATCCCTCAACAGTGCAATGATGTCCATGCACGGAGCCGCCTTGGTCAAGGGCGTAGTCCAGAGCCAGCAATGAAAAAGAAAAAATAATCTCCAGCATGGATCTTCTAAAAAGTCAATTTATTGAAAACACTTTAAAATGCAAACATTTGCAAAAAAGAGATGGGGGTCTTGACCTGATGGTCGAAACGCGTCGGCGTTGACCACCTGGGACCCCCATCTCTTTTTTGCAAATGTTTGCATTTTAAAGTGTTTTCAATAAATTGACTTTTTAGAAGATCCATGCTGGAGATTATTTTTTCTTTTTCTACATCAATGGTTCGATAACTAGCACTAGCACAGACTATCCCAACTACCACCAGAAATCAGACCAGTTCCGATGAGTCACATTTTACCAAAGAAGAAGAGTGATGGCTTCCTGGGTCATACCAAGTGCAGCTGATAATTGCCCTATGCAATTTGCCTCGTCATACTGACTGTCTCGGTTTTGTCTTATGTGGAGATTCGGGATCTGGATGTGACTCTAAACCCAACCAGCAGCATTGAGTGTTTGTTCTCGCACAAGTCCTCCTTTAGCTTTCTCTATCTGCATACACCTGGCTCTATGACTGACATGGCTCAGTACTGTACGTCATTAGATCATGAAGTGCATGATAAACACTGTTTTTTTGTAATGAATGAACACTGTCTTTTCCTTGTATCCTTCTGTTTCTCTCACCGTACTTCCGAGGAGTCTTTTCTGAGTATATCTTTTCTCCTTTTCTCTCTGTCAAGGTTCCATAAGGTTAATTTTTTGGCCTCCTTGCTGTTTACCTTTTCAAAAAGCCATTTGGGTAGGCTATCTGTAATTTGGGTTTCCAGTACAATCTTTATGCTGAAGGCACCCACTATAGGTATACTCTCTAGGGCAGGGGTCCCCAACCTGTAGCTCGGGAGCCACATGTGGCTCGTTGTCCCTTGAATTGTGGCTCACGGCTGTCTGTCAGCTTGGTGCATTAGCTCCAGTTCTAGCAAACAGGTATGAAGAGCACATCTGAAAATGGTGAATTTTGTGAGCAGCCCTGCACAGAAGAGCAGATCTGGATGCACAAATGCTGGTCTTAGGTTGTTTGAGATGATGTAAGTATGGTATGTTGGAGACAAGATGATACCACCTGTCAGAGGAGATGTTTGAAGCTGGATGTGTCTTGGGAGTGCTTTATAGGAGAATACTGAATGGGGGGTATTGGTTTAGGGTGGTTGATTTTTGTGGAAAAGCTTTGGTTACCATTATTCCTGTTATGGGGGCTTTAGTTGCCACTATTGTGAGGGGGGCGGGAGCTGAATGTGGCTCGCAACCCTCTCTGAGCTGGATGTGGCTCTCAAGGTCAGAAACGTTGGGGACCTCTGCTCTAGGGACATTTCTGCTCTTAGTGATGGAGCCAAATTTTTTAAATCTGACCAGTGTCACTTTATGTGGTAATAACTCTGGAACGCTTCAACAAATCCCAGTGATTTTGAGACTGTTTTTTGGCGACACATTATACTTTATGATAATGGTAAATTTAGGTCAATATGTTTTGTGTTTTATTTATAAAAAAAAACCCAGAAACTTTGAATGATTATCCCTTTAATCTAGATAGTCATAACACACTGTCTGTATTTTATTAATTCTTTGTATTTATTTTTATTTTAACGTTTCTGTCTGGTGCAATCCCCATTGGGAAATGTGCTCCACTATTGTTAATGCCATCCAGTGCACATCTTGCCACATGTATGCAGTCCTTGAGCAGCCGATCGAGGGTGCATACTGCTGTGCGAGATGTGAGCACGTTGTGCATTTGGAAACCCAGATTCTGGATCTAAATGTGCAGCTGGCAACACTGAGATCCATTGACAATATGGAAAGGAGTCTTCTGCTCACTGAGCAGACGCTCAATGGACTAGATGAGGGGGGGAGTTGCAGGACAGTGAAGCAGCAAGCTGGGTGACAGAAAGGGTAGCGGGAAGAGTGCCAGGGAGGCTAGTCCTGATCTGGCACACCCCAATAAGTTTGCTAAGTTGGCAGATGAGGGGGGTGCCAGTACAGGGGTAGCACTGCTGCAGCCAGGCATGTCCTCTGAAAGCTGGAGGTGTGACTGCTACAGTAAGGAGGGAAATAGGAGAGCAGTGCAGGCCAGACAGGTGCTGGTAGTGGGGGATTCAATTATTAGGGGAACAGATAAGGCAATCTGTCACAAAGACAGGAATCCTCGAACGAGGTGATGCCTACCTGGTGCTCGAGTCCGACACATCGCTGATCGGGTGGACAGATTACTGGGAGGGGCTGGTGAGGACGCAGCGGTCATGGTACACATTGGCACAAATTACAAAGTTAGAGGTAGGTGGAAGGTCCTTAAAGATGATATCAGGGAATTAGGCTGCAAGCTGAAAGCAAGGACCGTCAAGGAACGCTTCAACGGATCTTGGCAATTCTGACACTGTTTTCTCGTCACATATTGTACTTCATGATAGTGGTACAATTTCTTAGATATAACGTGCGTTTATTTGTGAAAAAAATGGAAATTTGGGGAAATTTTTAAAAATTTTGCAATTTTCTAACTTTGAATTTTTATGCCCTTAAATCACAGAGATATGTCACACAAAATAATTAATAAGTAACATTTCCCACATGTCCACTTTACATCAGCACAATTTTGGAAACAACATTTTTTTTTTTGTTAGGGAGTTATAAGAATTAAACGTTGACCAGCAATTTCTCATTTTTACAACACCAATATTTTTTAGGGACCACATCACATTTGAAGTCATTTTGAGGGGTCGATATGATAGAAAATAACCAAGTGTGACACCATTCTAAAAACTGCACCCCTCAAGGTGCTCAAACCCACATTCAAGAAGTTTATTAACCCTTCAGGTGTTTTACAGGAATTTTTGGAATGTTTTAAAAAAATGAACATTTTACTTTTTTCACAAAAAATGTAATTTAGCTCCAAATTTTTTTATTTTACCAAGGGTAACAGGAGAAAGTGGACCCCAAAAGTTGTTGTACAATTTGTTCTGAGTACGCTGACACCCCATATGTGGGGGTAAACCACTGTTTGGGTGCATGGCAGAGCTCGGAAGGGAAGGAGCGCCATATGACTTTTCAATGCAAAATTGACTGGAATTGAGATGGGATGCCATGTTGGTTTGGAGAGCCCCTGATGTGCCTAAACATTGAAACCCCCCACAAGTGACACCATTTTGGAAAGTAGACCCCCTAAGGAACTTATCTAGATGTGTTTTGACAGCTTTCAACCCCCGAGTGTTTCACTACAGTTTATAACGCAGAGCCGTGAAAATAAAAAATCATTTTTTTCCACAAAAATTATTTTTTAGCCCCCTGTTTTGTATTTTTCCAAGGGTAACAGGAGAAATTGGACCCCAAAAGTTGTTGTCCAATTTGTCCTGAGTACGCTGATACCCCATATGTGGGGGGGGGGGGGGAACCACCGTTTGGGCGCATGGCAGAGCTCGGAAGGGAAGGAGCTCATTTGGAATGCAGACTTAGATGGATTGGTCTGCAGGCGTCATGTTGCATTTGCAGAGCCCCTGATGCACCTAAACAATAGAAATCCCCCACAAGTGACGCCATTTTGGAAACTAGACCCCTCAAGGAACTTATCTACTGTAGATGTGTTGTGGGAACTCTAAACTACAGTTTATAACGCTGAGTCGTGAAAATAAAAATTTTTTTCCCACAAAAATGTTTTTTAGCCCCCAATTTTTCTTTTCCCAAGGGTAACAAGAGAAATTGGACCCCAATAGTTGTTGTCCAATTTGTCCTGAGTATGCTGATACCCCATATGTTGGGGTAAACCCCTGTTTTGGCGCACGGGAGAGCTCGGAAGGGAAGGAGCACTGTTTTACTTTTTCAACGCAGAATTTCTTCCCTGTGTCTCCGCCATTGCTAGTCTGCCCTGTGTGTCCGCCATAGCCAGACTACCCTGTGCCTACGCCATAGTCTGCCAGTCCTGTATTCCCGCTGTTCCCAGCGTGCTCTTTGCCCTGCTTATCCAGCCTCTTTTCCATTCGTACTTTCTGTCCCCGAGTATCAGCTTCCGCGGCAATAGTCTCCCTCGGGCCTGCCCCTAACGCTCCCTGTATTGGGGGTGGTCCACCTGGTCAGCTCACCCTTGGGAGGTTCGTTGTCGTGGAACGTACCGGAAGGTACGAAACCACAAAATCAAAACGGGAAAAAAACAAGGACCGTCGAGCCTGTCTATAATTCAGCCGTTTGGCAGACTCGAGGTAAATCAAATTCTTATGATCAGTCAAGACCACAATACGGTGCTTAGCTCCCTCAAGCCAATGTCGCCACTCCTCAAACGCCCACTTCATAGCCAACAACTCCCGATTGCCGACATCATAATTACATTCAGCAGGCGAAAACTTACGGGAAAAGAAGGCACACGGTTTCATTAAGGAACCAACAGGATCCCTCTGAGACAAAACGGCCCCTGCCCCAATCTCAGAAGCGTCAACATCAACCTGAAACGGAAGAGAAACATCCGGTTGGCGCAACACCGGAGCAGAAGTAAATCGACTTTTAAGCTCCTGAAAGGCAGAGACAGCTGCAGAGGACCAATTCGCCACATCCGCGCCTTTCTTCGTCAAATCGGTCAAGGGTTTAACCACGCTAGAAAAATTAGCAATAAAACGGCGATAAAAATTTGCAAAACCCCAAAATTTCTGAAGGCTCTTCACAGATGTGGGCTGAATCCAATCATGAATAGCCTGAACCTTAACCGGATCCATCTCTATAGATGAGGGAGAAAAAATAAAACCCAAAAAAGAGACTTTCTGCACCCCAAAGAGACACTTAGACCCTTTCACAAACAGGGCATTGTCACGAAGGATCTGAAATACCATCCTGACCTGTTCCACATGAGACTCCCAATCATCTGAAAAAATCAAAATATCGTCCAAATATACAATCAAGAACTTATCAATATAAGTCCGGAAGATATCATGCATGAAGGACTGAAAAACAGATGGAGCATTAGTGAGCCCGAATGGCATCACAAGGTATTCAAAATGGCCTTCGGGCGTGTTAAACGCAGTTTTCCATTCATCACCCTGCTTAATACGAACAAGATTATATGCCCCCCGAAGATCAATCTTAGTAAACCAACTAGCTCCCTTAATCCTAGCAAACAAATCGGTAAGCAAAGGATATTGAAACTTGACCGTGATTTTATTCAAGAGGCGAAAATCAATACAGGGTCTCAAGGAACCATCTTTTTTAGCAACAAAAAAGAATCCCGCTCCCAACGGTGAAGAAGATGGCCGAATATGCCCTTTCTCCAAACACTCCTTAATATAGCTCCGCATGGCGGTATGTTCAGGCACAGACAGGTTAAAAAGTCGACCCTTAGGAAACTTACAACCTGGAATCAAGTCAATAGCACAATCGCAGTTCCTGTGCGGTGGAAGGAAACTGGACTTGGGCTCATCGAATACATCCTGAAAATCAGACAAAAACTCTGGAATTTCAGAAGAGGAAGAAGAGGAGATGGACATCAAAGGAACATCATTATGAACCCCCTGACAACCCCAACTAGTCACAGACATGGACTTCCAATCCAACAAAGGATTATGTACCTGCAACCACGGAAAACCCAGCACGATAGCATCATGCAAATTATGCAACACCAGAAATCTACAATCTTCCTGATGGGCTGGCGCCATGCGCATGGTCTCCTGTGTCCAAAACTGGGGCTTATTCTTAGCCAAGGGTGTAGCATCAATGCCCCTTAAAGGAATAGGGTTCTGCAAAGGCTGCAAGGAAAAACCGCAACGCCTGGCAAACTGTTATGGACCTGGTGGTTAGGAGCACCCGAAACGACCTGATGGTTAAACTCACACAGGACAAGCTCTGGGAAGTGGGAACTCTGCTGACCGCAACCCCTAATCCTATCACACAACTAGAAATAGCCGTGGAGCGTACCTAACTAGGCCTAGACGCCTCTTCACAGCCTAAGAGCTAACTAGCCCTAGAGACAGAAAATAAAGCCTACCTTGCCTCAGAGAAATTCCCCAAAGGAAAAGGCAGCCCCCCACATATACAGTTAGGGCCAGAAATATTTGGACAGTGACACAATTTTCGCGAGTTGGGCTCTGCATGCCACCACATTGGATTTGAAATGAAACCTCTACAACAGAATTCAAGTGCAGATTGTAACGTTTAATTTGAAGGGTTGAACAAAAATATCTGATAGAAAATGTAGGAATTGTACACATTTCTTTACAAACACTCCACATTTTAGGAGGTCAAAAGTAATTGGACAAATAAACATAACCCAAACAAAATATTTTTATTTTCAATATTTTGTTGCAAATCCTTTGGAGGCAATCACTGCCTTAAGTCTGGAACCCATGGACATCACCAAACGCTGGGTTTCCTCCTTCTTAATGCTTTGCCAGGCCTTTACAGCCGCAGCCTTCAGGTCTTGCTTGTTTGTGGGTCTTTCCGTCTTAAGTCTGGATTTGAGCAAGTGAAATGCATGCTCAATTGGGTTTAGATCTGGAGATTGACTTGGCCATTGCAGAATGTTCCACTTTTTGGCACTCATGAACTCCTGGGTAGCTTTGGCTGTATGCTTGGGATCATTGTCCATCTGTACTATGAAGCACCGTCCAATCAACTTTGCAGCATTTGGCTGAATCTGGGCTGAAAGTATATCCCGGTACACTTCAGAATTCATCCGGCTACTCTTGTCTGCTCTTATGTCATCAATAAACACAAGTGACCCAGTGCCATTGAAAGCCATGCATGCCCATGCCATCACGTTGCCTCCACCATGTTTTACAGAGGATGTGGTGTGCCTTGGATCATGTGCCATTCCCTTTCTTCTCCAAACTTTTTTCTTCCCATCATTCTGGTACAGGTTGATCTTTGTCTCATCTGTCCATAGAATACTTTTCCAGAACTGAGCTGGCTTCTTGAGGTGTTTTTCTGCAAATTTAACTCTGGCCTGTCTATTTTTGGTATTGATGAATGGTTTGCATCTAGATGTGAACCCTTTGTATTTACTGTCATGGAGTCTTCTCTTTACTGTTGACTTAGAGACAGATACACCTACTTCACTGAGAGTGTTCTGGACTTCAGTTGATGTTGTGAACGGGTTCTTCTTCACCAAATTAAGTATGCGGCGATCATCCACCACTGTTGTCATCCGTGGACGCCCAGGCCTTTTTGAGTTCCCAAGCTCACCAGTCAATTCCTTTTTTCTAAGAATGTACCCAACTGTTGATTTTGCTACTCCAAGCATGTCTGCTATCTCTCTGATGGATTTTTTCTTTTTTTCAGCCTCAGGATGTTCTGCTTCACCTCAATTGAGAGTTCCTTTGACCGCATGTTGTCTGCTCACAGCAACAGCTTCCAAATGCAAAACCACACACCTGGAATCCACCCCTGACCTTTTAAATACTTCATTGATTACAGGTTAATGAGGGAGACGCCTTCAGAGTTAATTGCAGCCCTTAGAGTCCATTGTCCAATTACTTTTGGTCCCTTGAAAAAGAGGACGCTATGCATTACAGAGCTATGATTCCTAAACCCTTTCTCCGATTTGGATGTGGAAACTATCATATTGCAGCTGGGAGTGTGCACTTTCAGCCCATATTATATATATAATTGTATTTCTGAACATGTTTTTGTAAACAGCTAAAATAACAAAACTTGTGTCACTGTCCAAATATTTCTGGCCCTAACTGTATTGACTGTGAGTTAAGATGAAAGTCACAAACACAGAAATGAAACAGGTTTCAGCAAAGGGAGGCCAGACTTACTAAACAGACTGAGGATAGGAAAAGTATCTTTGCGATCAGCACAAAAAACTACAAAAAGACCACGCAGAGTGTGCAAAAAGACCTCCGCACCGACTCACGGTGCGGAGGTGCCACTCTGCATCCCAGAGCTTCCAGCTAGCGAGACAAAATCATGATAGCAAGCTGGACAAGGAAACAATGAACAAATAATTAACTAGCAGGAACTTAGCTTCTGCTGGAGTAGACAGGTCACCAGAAAGATCCAAGAGCGAACTGAATCAGTACAAGAACATGGACAGCTGGCATGAAGTAACGATCTGAGTGGAGTTAAATAGAGCAGCCAGCCAAAGAATAAACTACGTCACCTGTGGAAGGAACCTCAGAAGCAGCAGCTCCACTCACAGCCACCAGAGGGAGTCCATGGACAGAACTCGCCGAAGTACCATTCATGACCACAGGAGGGAGTTCGATAACAGAATTCACAACAGCAAACCCAAAGTCCATTAAGTTCAAGGCGGCGCCTGAATCCACAAACGCCATGACAGAAAATGATGACAATGAGCAGATCAAGGACACAGATAACAGAAATTTAGGTTGTACAGTACTGATGGTAAATGAACTAGCGATCCTCTTTGTCCGCTTAGGACAAACTGAAATGACATAAGAAGCATCGCCACAATAATAACACAACCCATTTTGACGTCTGAGTCCTTGTCGTTCTGTTCTAGACAGAATCCTATCACACTGCATTGGCTCAGGAATCTGCTCTGAGGACAACGCCACAGCGCGCACAGTTCTGCGCTCCCGCAAGCGCCGGTCAATCTGAATGGCCAGAGACATCGAATCACTCAGACCAGAAGGCGTGGGAAACCCCACCATAACATCTTTAACGGATTCAGAAAGACCCCTTCTGAAAATTGCCGCCAAAGCATCATTATTCCATTTAGTCAACACAGACCATTTTCTGAATTTCTGACAATACAATTCTGCCGCCTCTTGACCCTGAGACAGGGCCAACAAGGTCTTCTGAGCCTGATCCACAGAATTAGGTTCATCATATAATAATCCCAAAGCCTGAAAAAAGGAGTCTATATTAAGCAAAGCCGGATTCCCTGATTCCAAGGAAAACGCCCAATCCTGCGGGTCGCTACGCAGCAGGGAGATTACGATTTTTACCTGCTAAATGGAATCACCAGAGGATCGAGGTCTCAGGGCAAAAAACAGTTTACAGTTGTTTTTAAAACTCAAAAATTTAGACCGGTCACCAGAAAACAAATCAGGAGTAGGAATCTTCGGTTCTAAAGCAGGAGTCTGAACAATATAATCTGAAATACCCTGTACCCTAGCAGCAAGCTGGTCTACACGAGAAGCTATTTCCTGAACATTCATGCTAGCACAACGCTCCTCAGCCACCCAGAGATTAAGAGGGAAGAGAACAGAAAGCAGACTGAAGAAAAAAAAATGGCTCAACACCTTTCTTCCCTTCTTCTGAGAGGCATTTAACTCATTATGGGCCAGTTGTACTGTTATGATCCGGTGACCTTGGAGCAGCATGATAACTTTCACTGGAGTAGGTGGCCACTATACTGACCGCAGATCCTGATCTTAACACCGCAACTAGAAGTAGCCATGGAGTGTACCTAACCAATCCTAGACACCTCGTCACAGCCGGAGGACTAAATACCCCTAAAGATGGAAACAGGAATACTATCTTGCCTCAGAGCAGAACCCCAAAGGATAGACAGCCCCCCACAAATATTGGCGGTGAGTCTGAGAGGAAAAAACATACACAGGCAGAAAAACAGGATTTAGCACAGGAGGCCACTCTAGCTAAAATAGGACAGGATAGGACAGAGTTCTGTGCGGTCAGTATTAAAACCCTTCAAAATATCCACAGCAGAATATACAAAAACTTCCTACATCTAACTAAAGACATAGGAGCGTATATCTGCAACTCCAGCGAATCCTACAATCAGAGCAGGAATACAATCAAAAATAAGCACACAGCCAGTGTGCCACAGAAAAAGAAACCAAACACTTATCTTTGCTGAAATGGCAACCAAGCAGGAAAAGCCCAGACAGACATCCATCATGTCCCAAAAAACATTGACAACTGGCAAGGACTAATGAATCCAGCAAACCTAAATAGCCCAGTCAGAACTGCAATTAGCAGATACACCTGTCCACAACTGCAGCCCAGGAACAACTGCATTACCATCTGCTACCACCAGAGGGAGCTCAAAAGCAGAATTCACAACAATAATGGCCACAAATGATGCTCCATACTGTATAATGACTGCACATGATGCTCCATACTGTATAATGACTGCACATGATGCTCCATACTGTATAATGATAGCACATGATGCTCCATACTGTATAATGGCCACACATGATGCTCCATACTGTATGAATGCACATGATGCTCCATACTGTATAATGACTGCACATGATGCTCCATACTGTATAATGGTCACACATGATGCTCCATACTGTAGAATGACTGCACAAGATGCTCCATATTGTATAATGACTGCACATGATGCTCCATACTGTATAATGGCCACACATGATGCTCCTTACTGTATAATGACTGCACATGATGCTCCATACTGTATAATGACTGCACATGATGCTGCATACTGTATAATGACCAGACATGATACTTCGTACCGTATAATGGCCACGCATAGCTACTCCTACATACGTGGCTGCGCTCCATACACTTTGCACACACGGCTCCAATCCGTACACACGTGCTCCGCTCCATACACCTCATACACTCGCGGCTCCACTCTGTACACCTCGTACACATTCAGCTCTGCTCCATACACCTCATACACATACGGCTCTGCTTTGTACACCTCGTACACATTCAGCTCCGCTCCATACGCCTCGTACACATTCAGCTCCACTCTATACACCTCGTACACATTCGGCTCCGCTCCATACACCTCGTACACATTCGGCTCCGCTCCATACACCTCGTACACATTCGGCTCCGCTCCATACACCTCGTACACATTCGGCTCCGCTCCATACACCTCGTACACATGGCTCCGCTCCATACACCTCGTACACATTCGGCTTCGCTCCATACACCTCGTACCCATTCAGCTCCACTCCATACACCTCGGACACACACGGCTCCGCTCCATACACCTGGTACACACACGGCTCCGCTCCATACATCTCGTACACATTTAGCTCCGCTCCATACACCTCGTACACACGGCTCCGCTCCATACACCTCGTACACACTTAGTTCTGCTCCATACACCTCGTACACATTTAGCTCCAGTTCCACTCCATACACCTCGTACACATTCAGCTCCGCTCCATACAGCTCATACACATTCAGCTCCACTCCATACACCTCGTACACATTCAGCTCCGCTCCATACACCTCATACACACACGGCTCCCCTCTGTATATGTCGTACACATTTAGCTCCGCTCCATACACCTCGTACACATTCAGCTCCACTCCATACACCTTGTACATATTCAGCTCTGCTCCATACACCTCATACACACACGGCTCCGCTCCGTATACCTCGTACACATTCAGCTCCGCTCGATACACCTCATACACACGGCTCCGATCCATACCTCGTACACACATGGCTCTGCTACATCCACACTGTAAACACCTCCTGACCCCACACATGAGGCAGCTTACTTACCTCATCCAGCAGCACCATGGCAAGTTGGCAACCAGCACAGCCGAGTCCTGCAATCTACGGAGGTCCCGATCATGTGACCCCTGACTCCTCCCACCTGTGACCTTCTCACTGGTCATGTGCGCATGGAGCAGCCAATATGTGGTGTGCTGTGCTCAGGCTGTTCTGCGGTTGCGGGATGAGGCTGACCGCCTGATATTGCAGCACACCTCCCAACCACTGCGGGACAACTAATGTTCTGCCCGAGATCGCGGGCCTGACTGTCAAAATCGGGACAGTCCCGCTGGATGCGGGACAGTTGGGAGGTATGTATATATACTAGATTCCTTGATAGGGCGTTGATCCAGGGAACTACTCTGATTGCCGTATGTGGAGTCGGGAAGGATTTTTTTTTCCCCAATATGAAGCTTACTCTTTGCCACATGTTTTTTTTTTTGCCTTCCTCTGGATCAACATGTTAGGGCATGTTAGGTTAGGCTATGGGTTCAACTAGATGGACTTAATTAAAGTCTTGCTTCAACCTTAATAACTATGTTACAAAAACATTAATAAATAACATTTCCCTCATGTCTGCCTTTCATCAGCACCATTTGTAAAATGTTATTTTATCTTGTTAGCATTTCAGGATGTTTAAAAATGTAGCAGTAATTTTTCATTTTTTCAAGGAAATTTATAGAATGTATTTTTATAGGGACCTATCCATGTTTGAAGTGACTTTAGGGGTCTCATATATTGGGAAACCCCCAAAAGTTACTACTTTAAAAACAGCACCCCCTGACATATTGAAAACTGCAGTCAGGTAGTTTATTAACCCTTCAGGTGATTTTCAGGAATTAATGCAAAGTGGCATGACAGAAATGAAAATGTGTATTTTTACCACCTAAATGCCTCTAACTTCTGAACAGGACACTGTAGCCGTCAGACTCTAAGGCCGCTATTTGGCCGTGAATTGCCAATCGCAAACATCAGGACCACACAATCATGATCTGAGGGCACCAATTCGGATAAAGAGGAAGCGCCCACACTCTGTTAACCATTTATATGATGTAGTCACTATTGACAGCAGCATCTAAGGCAGTGATTCTCAACTCCAATCCTCAAGAGCCACCAACAGGTCATGTTTTCAGGATTTCCTTAGTATTGCCCAGGTGATGGAATTAATGCTTGAGCAGGTAATGAAATTCTCACCTGGGCAATACTAAGGAATTCCTGAAAACATGACCTGTTGGTGGGTCTTGAGGACTGGAGTTGAGAAACATTGATCTAAGGGGTTAAACAGATTTGGACGGTGCAAACACTGATTGTGGCTAATGCAGCAAGTTGTCAGCTACAGTGTACAGCTGGCAGCTTCTGGATTGTCACCTGTATGGGGATGCTAGTCTCTTATATCTCAGGTCATTAAGGGGTTCAGCCGTTTCTCTCCCATATCCCCTTTATAGCTCAGAATTTTTTTGAAAGCTGCATTTCTTCTCTTTCCTTCTTCCTCGGTCTGTCTAAGCCTGATATCTGTCTGTATCACCACCATCCTCTTTAGCCATAAGGCCTGGCCGTCATAGAAAACAAGAGGATGGGCCATATGAAATTATCTGTCAGGGGAGAGCCTGGGGGTCACATATCCTTTAGATTTTCAGCCAATCCCGCTGTCTGGGTTTATCTGACTTTAATGTATTGTGTATTGGGGTCATTTAGAGTTTTTCTGTATCTACAAACCTCTCAACAGTTCTCCACGGTCATAAATCTCAGCTGTCATCTACATTGATCAGCCCACTTGTGCATTTCTTTGAGCCAATAACCTACCACTATGACCAAGTTCTCATTCATGTGCCTTCACACATCCGTGTTTTGCATAGACGTTCTTTGATTGTTGTTTTTTTTTCGGCTAAAACATTCACCCATTATAGCTTATGACCCATGCACATCTCCAAGTTTGGTCCCATTTGCAGACCAAACATGCATATCAGTGAAGGGGTCCATGATGTGACCATTCTTGTTGCATTCACGAACTTGCTGTTTAAAAATACAGACTAATGAATTAGACTCAAAACTTCTCCTGTGCTGCACACTTTTTGTGGAATTTTCTGCAAACAACTACCGTATATACCTTTAAAAATGTAGTTATTTAAGGCGGGCTGTCACATAACATAGTCCATGGTTCATCCATGGCCTGGTCAGAAATATTTCACTCTGTCCCATCCTCAACTAGCTACTCCTGTCACATCACCTTGCACTTTATTTGTTTTCTCACCCTCTCACCCCCATTCCATCTACAGGGTCAGGCTCTCACCGTTTCGCTCATTGTTTGGGTAACTTGGTCTTCACATGCGTCTATAAAAATAAAAGCCCAAGATAAAAACAAAAAAAGCAGATACCCTGCATTAAATGTTACAAAGCACCCTATATTATTTTCATGCTCTATTGCTGTATATTTACTGCAGGGTATTTGCTTTTTATGTTTTTATCTTGTTTTGTCTGTTTAGTGGCCAGTGTGAACATGCCCTTACACATTGCATGCACACCGACTTATAAGCCGTTTCGTCTCTTCAGTTGTTTTTGTTATAGTTCATCATAAGTTTACCATGTTTTCTCTCGCTGTATCTTATGCAGTATATCCAGTTTTATGAACCACTCATTGTATATTCTAGTACACTCTGTTGAAGGCCTTGTAGGCGTTTAGTTGGTGCTTTGTTTGCTGCAGTCCTGGGTCTTTGCTCCCAGACAGAGATGGTCTTGTTTGGTCCATGCAGGTTGACTGTCATGCTTTAATGGGAGCCTGAATGGAGGCGCACAAAAATTGGCATTATACGTGTGGCACCAAGTTTGATATGATAATTGAATACATATGTAAATAAAATAATATAATTCCACACCATGTGTTGCACAGAACAGCAATGGTGAAGAAAACGGTCAGTATAGTAACAATTAGGAAACGGACAAAAAATAGACCGACCGTTAAAGCCCATTATAATGAGAAATGTACTAAAATATAAATAACCATGATTAAGGATCAAGAAGGCAACAATAAGAATTAGAAAAACACAGGGCCGCACAGCCAGAGTTAGTGAAAAAAAGATAAAAAAATAGTATGTTACATAATGTGGTACCATACCAGTAAATGTATTACTCCACACATGATGGGAAATAAATAATTATGAACATGGCATTTATCACTAATAAAGTGCCCAAGGTAAGGCGACAGAGCAGGATTATTGGAAGATAGTGGGGGTTGTACTTACTGCAATGTGAGGCGTGGCTTAGGACTCCCTGCTGAGTGGCGTTTGAAGACGAAAGCCATTGCCAAAACGCGCGTCAGGGTGGACGACTTGCAACTGGGAATACCCTGGGCTTTAATGGTCTGTCCGTTTTTTTTGTCCTTTTTTTTTTTTCTTTTAATGGGAAACAGTCAGTCCATTCATACGGCCCACTCCACAGCCAGCATGAATCAAAGCATGGAGACGTGATTGCAACAAGGTATATTTTTCTCTGAAACTCTCCAGCGTTTCAAAGAAATGATAATTTGGATATCCAGTGCTATAGAGCAAGGCGAGTCTTGTCCGTTGTGGCCCTTAGCCAGCTTCTCTCTGCATCACGCCAGGTGATTGACAGGTCTCATGCCAGATACACACGTGGTGAGGACCTGTTAATCAGGCCACACCGGATTAGTGTCCTCTCTGCCTATGGACACTGACCTTCTCTTCAAACTTTTTTTTTTCTGAAACGCTTTGGTATTGCCGCCAGGCTTTGATTCATGCCGCCATTGGTTTGGGCAGCGTGAATAGACTGAAATGTTTGCTTTACAGGAATCTGCTCAGATTATTGGTAGGATTGCCGTTTACTGGTTGGGCACACTAATTTGTCAGAACACGGTCCTTGTAAGTTTTATCAACGTTCTTCCAAGATAATGGAAGTATTAACCCTTGCAATACTAAGCAATGTGAGTTGTTGACTGCACTGTATATTTTTTTTTTTTCCAATAGCCTTCCTTAGGCAAGTTGAAACTGTAACATAGCTTCTTGGCACCACAACTATTTGCATTCCAATGTAGAACATGTTTGCATTAATTTCTATACAATGTTTCCACATTGCTAGGTAATCCTCCATAAAGTGTATTCAGTATGTCAGCCACCTCTGATGTTCTGTATGGTATTAAATATGCTGGCAGACATTCAGAAGTCATCTATTCCGTTCACTGCTGAAGGATTAATGAGAAAGCAACAAGTCATGTACCCCGAGTAACCGAATAGATCTCGTTTTTTTACAAATTTGCATTTTACTTCTCTGACAACATTGATGAATTTCCACACGGTTAGCATAATTCATCTTCGTACTATATGACCGAGTCTATATGCACCAAAGTGTATCTGCATAGGACTATCCTAGCATACCACAGACACTTCAATCTCAATTTAGGAGTCTCTAGACTGAAAATTCTATCTGCCACATGTACTGTATTTGCTGCTCCTTAACTCTGGCTAAAGTATTGGCAATATTTTGTTTTCGATCTTTCTCATGGTGGACCGATACAGTTGTCATGCCACCTATCCATCCACCATTGGCGTGGTATTTTATATGTCTAAAGGTTATTACGATCTTTATTAAGGGTTTTTCCACTTGTTGCCTTGTAAGTTCCACGCAATAAACTATTGGAATAATTTCTGGGGGCCAAGGGGGTTGTCACTTCCCTTCTTCCATATATACAAGAGGTAAAGATCGCTCCTGGCAAAAGATCAATCCAGACACGGAGATTTGTGATTTACACAGTTCTAATCGTTATCAAATTGTTGAATTTCTCTTTTTATTTCCAAGCAAATGGATAATTTATAATATGCTGCCCTATATTAAATGGAACCCCATCAGCTGGTTTATGATGCCCAAACCACAGGCGGCAAGCATCAGACAGCGGCTGTGCTGTTACCGCCGTGCAAGTTTTTGCTTTAACATTTCTGAGGAAACATACGTAAAATAGCTGGCTGGGTATTATGTGTTACTGGTCTCCAGTCTACTCTCCTCGCTCCACAAGACTGCCCGGTCTCTCAGTCTCTCATTCTGTGTATGGTATAGAAGAGGGAGATACTTGTCAGGCATGGGACGCAGGGTGGAGAGAAGTCACCATAGACCTCATCCGAGGCACATAGTTCCGTATAGCTTTTCAGAGGCAGTTTTCTCTGAAATACCCCGCCATTTCAGACTACAACATACATGACTGCAGTAACGCAGCCAGGGTCCGATTCGGCTACCCGTGATTTTGCAGCTTGAAACTACACACCCTACTGCTGTACAGGTCTGGTCTAGTGCCTGGCAAAATTCTAGCAAGAAATGTGCAACATCAGAGGAAACATCACTGATCACTAATCTGAGCGAGGAAGAAAAGAGAAGCAATAGACACACAGGCACAAGTGTAATGTAGTCCTTATGTGTGATGGATCTGCTGGGCTTACAAAAACAAGGAAGAACCCACCTGGAAGAAGCCATATTGCCAGGATGGAAAATTACTTCTGGCTTGACTACAGTACACACAGACCTTATGAAGATAGAGGTTATTTTTTCTGCGTAGTTATCAAAACTCGTATAAGTGATATTCCATAGATATCTCATATTTTTATTAGTAAATCGGAATCCCCATAGTGATGACTGACTGGAGTGGAGTTGGGAGTAGATTTTTAAGCTAACTAAAGGGCTAGATATTTACGGCATATCTGCAGAATATGGTAGACGCAGGCCCCACCTCTGCGACGTGCACCTAGAATGGTAGCTTCAGTTGCACATTTTATGATTACTATGAATGAAAAGGTGGCAGTGCGCGGGCAACTCTATCAAATCCCTTCTGTGGAAATTCAGGAATTAACGGAACACGATCGCTAGGTTTTTTTCTAATGCCCATGCCACATGGTGCTGTACAGCGCCCTGTAAGAACAGATAGCATATCCCTGGCATCCCACTCTCCCTGTCACAAATTTGATGAAGATTCCATGAATCGAACAAATAATGTGTTGTTACGATCAAGATACCAATTTTCATAATGAATTCACCAGCTGTACCTTTATAAATAAAAGCTTCTTCACTAGTGGCACCTTGCATATTCCAGGTGCCTTCTGGGAAAGCGAAGAGTCTCCCTAAGCTAGAAGATGGTTGGGTACAGCCGGGACCAGCTGCTTGGAAAGAATCACCAAACCAGGGATTCAAGCTTGAGGAGGCTAATTTGCATATTCCAGGTGCCTTCTGGGAAAGCGCAGAGTCTCCCTAAGCTAGAAGATCGTTGGGTACAGCCGGGACCAGCTGCTTGGAAAGAATCATCAAACCAGGGATTCAAGCTTGAGGAGGCTAATTTGCATATTCCAGGTGCCTTCTGGGAAAGCGAAGAGTCTCCCTAAGCTAGAAGATCGTTGGGTACAGCCGGGACCAGCTGCTTGGAAAGAATCATCAAACCAGGGATTCAAGCTTGAGGAGGCTAATTTGCATATTCCAGGTGCCTTCTGGGAAAGCGAAGAGTCTCCCTAAGCTAGAAGATCGTTGGGTACAGCCGGGACCAGCTGCTTGGAAAGAATCACCAAACCAGGGATTCAAGCTTGAGGAGGCTAATTTGCATATTCCAGGTGCCTTCTGGGAAAGCGAAGAGTCTCCCTAAGCTAGAAGATCGTTGGGTACAGCCGGGACCAGCTGCTTGGAAAGAATCATCAAACCAGGGATTCAAGCTTGAGGAGGCTAATTTGCATATTCCAGGTGCCTTCTGGGAAAGCGAAGAGTCTCCCTAAGCTAGAAGATCGTTGGGTACAGCCGGGACCAGCTGCTTGGAAAGAATCACCAAACCGAATTTTTGCCTGTAGGACATTATTGCAAGAGAGCTTGGCTGAGTAGATTACACAAGAAGGAAAACACACAGCAAGTCAGCAGGATCTAGGAGCAACATGGCAGATGTGACAACCTACATGGTGAGCTGCAGCATGTGCTACATGTTCACAGATCGACCAGAAGAAGAATTAAATTTCACCTGTCAGAAGTGTAGACTAGTGGCCCTTTTAGAAGAAAAGGTGCGGGGTCTGGAAGAAAGAATAGCAACCTTGAAACTCATCAAAGAGAATGAAGACTTTCTAGACAGAACAGAAGCATCTCTACTGGTCACAGAAGGTGAAAAAAGTGTCAGAGAACCTCCAAAAGCAGATGAGTGGAAGCATGTGACCAAAAGAAGCAAGAAGACCATGGAGAAATCACCAACCACACAACTGAAGAACCGATATCAAATCTTTGTAGAGGATGAAGATGGCACACCTAAGGATGAAGCAATACCAGCAAGCAAAAAAGAAAAGGGCACACAGCAACAAGTGACAGCAAAAAGTACAGCCAAGAAGCAACGAAGAGTGGTGGTGGTGGGAGACTCACTACTGAGAGGCACAGAAGCAGCCATCTGCAGACCGGACATAACTGCAAGAGAAGTATGCTGCCTTCCAGGTGCGATGATCAAGGATGTGACCGATAGGATACCAAAGCTCTTCAACTCCAAGGACGTCCACCCATTTCTTCTGATACATGTTGGCACCAATGACACGGCAAGGAAGGACCTACCGACAATCTGCAAAGACTTTGAAGAGTTGGGGAAGAAAGTAAAGGAACTGGATGCACAGGTAGTTTTTTCTTCTATCCTTCCAGTAGACGGGCATGGCACCAGGAGATGGAACAGGATCCTTGATGCAAACAACTGGCTAAGACGATGGTGCAGACAACAAGGATTCGGATTCCTGGACCACGGTGTGAATTACTTGTACGATGGACTCCTCGCCAGAGACGGACTACACCTCAACAAACCTGGGAAACACACATTCGCCAGAAGACTCGCTACACTCATCAGGAGGGCGTTAAACTAGAAGAAGAGGGGACGGGAAGAAAAACATTAGACTTGAACAAAGAAGATCCAGGAAAACATACTCAGAAGGGAGGTAAGAACATTTCTAAAACAATCCACAGCGAGGAGATTGGAACAAAACAAAATCCTCTAAACTGCATGCTTGCAAACGCCAGAAGCCTGACAAACAAGATGGAAGAACTAGAAGCAGAAATATCTACAGGTAACTTTGACATAGTGGGAATAACCGAGACATGGTTAGATGAAAGCTATGACTGGGCAGTTAACTTACAGGGTTACAGTCTGTTTAGAAAGGATCGTAAAAATCGGAGAGGAGGAGGGGTTTGTCTCTATGTAAAGTCTTGTCTAAAGTCCACTTTAAGGGAGGATATTAGCGAAGGAAATGAGGATGTCGAGTCCATATGGGTCGAAATTCATGGAGGGAAAAATGGTAACAAAATTCTCATTGGGGTCTGTTACAAACCCCCAAATATAACAGAAACCATGGAAAGTCTACTTCTAAAGCAGATAGATGAAGCTGCAACCCATAATGAGGTCCTGGTTATGGGGGACTTTAACTACCCGGATATTAACCCCTTCCCGACCTTTGACGCATACGCTGCGTCATGAAAGTCGGTGCCATTCCGACCCATGACGCAGCATATGCGTCATGGAAAGATCGCGTCCCTGCAGGCCGGGTGAAAGGGTTAACTCCCATTTCACCCGATCTGCAGGGACAGGGGGAGTGGTAGTTTAGCCCAGGGGGGGTGGCTTCACCCCCTCGTGGCTACGATCGCTCTGATTGGCTGTTGAAAGTGAAACTGCCAATCAGAGCGATTTGTAATATTTCACCTAAAAAACTGGTGAAATATTACAATCCAGCCATGGCCGATGCTGCAATATCATCGGCCATGGCTGGAAACACTTATGTGCACCCACCCCACCCCTCCGATCGCCCCCCCAGCCCCCCGATCTGTGGTCCGCTCCCCTCCGTCCTGTGCTCCGCTCCCCCGTCCTCCTGTCCGCTTCCCCGTGCACCAATCACACCCCCTGTGCTGCAATCAAACCCCCCCGCACTCCGATCCCCCCCCCGCACACAGCGACCCCCCCCCCGTGCTCCGATCCACCCCCCCCGCACAGCGATCCCTCACCCCGTGCTCCAATCCTTCCCCGTGCTCCAATCCTCCCTCCCGTGTTCCGATCCACCCCCCCCATGATCCGATCCACCCCCCCGTGCTCCGACGCCCCCCCCGTGCCCTGATCTCCCCCCCCTTATACTTACCTGGCCGCCCGAGGTCCGTCCGTCTTCTTTCCTGGGCGCCGCCATCTTCCAAAATGGCGGGCGCATGTGCAGTGCGACCGCCGAATCTGCCAGCCGGCAGATTCGTTCCAGAGTGAATTTTGATCACTGAGATATATCCTATCTCAGTGATCAAAATAAAAAAAATAGTAAATGACCCCCCCCCCTTTGTCACCCCCATAGATAGGGACAATAAAAAAAATAAAGAATTTTTTTTTTTTTCACTAAGGTTGGGGTAAGAACTAGGGTTAGGGTTAGGGGTAGGGTTAGGGGTAGGGTTAGGGGTAGGGGTAGGGTTAGGGCTAGGGTTAGGGGTAGGGGTAGGGTTAGGGGTAGGGTTAGGGCTAGGGTTAGGGTTTCGGTATGTGCACACGTATTCTGGTCCTATGCGGATTTTTCCGCAGCGGATTTGAAAAATCCACAGTGCTAAACCGCTGCCGATTTATCGTGGATTTACCGCGGTTTTTCTGCGCATTTCACTGCGGTTTTACAACTGCGATTTTCTATTGGAGCAGTTCTAAAACCGCTGCGGAATCCGCAGAAAGAAGTGACATGCTGCGGAATGTAAACCGCTGCGTTTCCGTGCAGTTTTTCCGCAGCATGTGTACAGCGATTTTTGGTTCCCATAGGTTCACATTGAACTGTAAACTCATGGGAAACTGCTGCGGATCCGCAGCGTTTTCCGCAGCGTGTGCACATACCTTTAGAATTAGGCTATGTGCACACGGTGCGGATTGGCCGCTGCGGATCCGCAGCAGTGTTCCATCGGGTTTACAGTACCATGTAAACATATGGAAAACCAAATCCGCTGTGCCCATGGTGCAGAAAATACCGCGCGGGAACGCTGCGTTGTATTTTCCGCAGCATGCCAATTCTTTGTGCGGATTCCGCAGCGTTTTACACCTGTTCCTCAATAGGAATCCACAGGTGAAATCCGCACAAAAAACACTGGAAATCCACGGTAAATCCACAGGTAAAACGCAGTGCCTTTTACCCGCGGATTTTTCAAAAATGATGCTGAAAAATCTCATACGAATCCGCAACGTTGGCACATAGCCTTAGAGTTGGGTTGGAATTAGGGTTGTGGTTAGGGTTAGGGGTGTGTTGGGGTTAGGGTTGTGGTTAGGGGTGTGTTGGGGTTAGGGTTGTGATTAGGGTTACGGCTACAGTTGGGATAAGGGTTAGGGGTGTGTTGGAGGTAGAATTGAGGGGTTTCCACTGTTTAGGCACTTCAGGGGGTCTCCAAACGCAACATGGCGCCACCATTGATTCCAGCCAATCTTGTATTCAAAAATTCAAATGGTGCTCCCTCACTTCCGAACCCCGACGTGTGCCCAAACAGTGGTTTACCCCCACATATGGGGTACCAGCATACTCAGGACAAACTGCGCAACAATTACTGGGGTCCAATTTCTCCTGTTACCCTTGAGAAAATAAAAAATTGCTTGCTAAAACATCATTTTTGAGGAAAGAAAAATGATTTTTTATTTTCACGGCTCTGCGTTGTAAACGTCTGTGAAGCACTTGGGGGTTCAAAGTGCTCACCACATATCTAGATAAGTTCCTTGGGGGGTCTAGTTTCCAAAATGGGGTCACTTGTGGGGGGTTTCTACTGTTTAGGCACACCAGGGGCTCTGCAAACGCAACGTGACGCCCGCAGACCATTCCATCAAAGTCTGCATTTCAAAAGTCACTACTTCCCTTCTGAGCCCCCACGTGTGCCCAAACAGTGGTTTACCCCCACACATGGGGCATCAGCGTACTCAGGAGAAACTGGACAACAACTTTTGTGGTCCAATTTCTCCTGTAACCCTTGGGAAAATAAAAAATTCTGGGCTAAAAAATTATTTTTGAGGAAAGAAAACGTATTTATTATTTTCACGGCTCTGCGTTATAAACTTCTGTAAAGCACTTGGGGGTTGAAAGTGCTCACCACACATCTAGATAAGTTCCTTTGGGGGTCTAGTTTCCAAAATGGGGTCACTTGTGGGGGGTTTCTACTGTTTAGGCACACCAGGGGCTCTGCAAACGCAATGTGACGCCCGCAGACCATTCCATCAAAGTCTGCATTTCAAAAGTCACTACTTCCCTTCTGAGCCCCCACGTGTGCCCAAACAGTGGTTTACCCCCACACATGGGGTATCAGCGTACTCAGGAGAAACTGGACAACAACTTTTGTGGTCCAATTTCTCCTGTAACCCTTGGGAAAATAAAAAATTCTGGGCTGAAAAATTATTTTTGAGGAAAGAAAACGTATTTATTATTTTCACTGCTCTGTGTTATGAACTTCTGTGAAGCACTTGGGGGTTCAAAGTGCTCACCTCACATCTAGATAAGTTCCTTTCGGGGTCTAGTTTCCAAAATGGGGTCACTTGTGGGGGGTTTCTACTGTTTAGCCACATCAGGGGCTCTGCAAACGCAACGTGACGCCCGCAGAGCATTCCATCAAAGTCTGCATTTCAAAACGTCACTACTTCACTTCCGAGCCCCAGCATGTGCCTAAACAGTGGTTTACCCCCACATATGGGGTATCAGCGTACTCAGGAGAAACTGGACAACAACTTTTGGGGTCAAATTTCTCCTGTTACCCTTGGGAAAATAAAAAATTGCGGGCTAAAATTCATTTTTGAGAAAATAATTTTTTTTTTTTATTTTCATGGCTCTGCGTTATAAACTTCTGTGAAGCACTTGAGGGTTCAAAGTGCTCACTACACATCTAGATTAGTTCCTTTGGGGGTCTAGTTTCCAAAATGGGGTAATTTGTGGGGGATCTCCAATGTTTAGGCACACAGGGGCTCTCCAAACGCGACATGGTGTCCGCTAATGATTGGAGATAATTTTCCATTTAAAAAGCCAAATGGCGTGCCTTCCCTTCTGAGCCCTGCCGTGCGCCCAAACAGTGGTTTACCCCCACATATGGGGTATCTGCATACTCAGGACAAACTGGACAACAACATTTGTGGTCCAATTTCTCCTATTACCATTGGCAAAATAGGAAATTCCAGGCTAAAAAATCATTTTTGAGAAAAGAAAAATTATTTTTTATTTTCATGGCTCTGCATTATAAACTTCTGTGAAGCACCTGGGGGTTTAAAGTGCTCAGTATGCATCTAGATAAGTTCCTTGGGGGGTCTAGTTTCCAAAATGGGGTCACTTGTGGGGGAGCTCCATTGCATAGGCACACAGGGGCTCTCCAAATGCGACATGGTGTCCGCTAACAATTGGAGCTAATTTTCCATTCAAAAAGTTAAAAGGCGCGCCTTCCCTTCCGAGCCCTGCCGTGTGCCCAATCAGTGGTTTACCCCCACATATGAGGTATCGGCGTACTCGGGAGAAATTGCTCAACAAATTTTAGGATCCATTTTATCCTATTGCCTATGTGAAAATGAAAAAATTGAGGCGAAAATAAATTTTTTGTGAAAAAAAAGTACTTTTTCATTTTTACGGATCAATTTGTGAAGCACCTGAGGGTTTAAAGTGCTCACTAGGCATCTAGATAAGTTCCTTGGGGGGTCCAGTTTCCAAAATGGGGTCACTTGTGGGGGAGCTCCAATGTTTAAGCACACAGGGTCTCTCCAAACGCGACATGGTGTCCGCTATCGATGGAGATAATTTTTCATTCAAAAAGTCAAATGGCGCTCCTTCCCTTCCGAGCCTTACCATGTGCCCAAACAGTGGTTTACCCCCACATGTGAAGTATCGGTGTACTCAGGAGAAATTGCCAAACAAATTTTAGGATCCATTTTGTTGTCCATGTGAAAATGAAAAAATTGAGGCTAAAAGAATTTTTTTGTGAAAAAAAAGTACTTTTTCATTTTTACGGATCAATTTGTGAAGCACCTGGGGGTTTAAAGGGCTCACTATGCATGTAGATAAGTTCCTTGGGGCGTCTAGTTTCCAAAATGGGGTCACTTGTGGGGGAGCTCCAATTTTTAGGCACACGGGGGCTCTCCAAATGTGACATGGTGTCCGCTAAAGAGTGCAGCCAATTTTTCATTCAAAAAGTCAAATGGCGCTCCTTCCCTTCCAAGCCCTGCCGTGCGCCCAAACAGTGGTTTACCCCCACATATGAGGTATCAGCGTACTCAGGACAAATTGGACAACAACGTACGTGGTTCAGTTTCTCCTTTTACCATTGGGAAAATAAAAAAATTGTTGCTGAAAAATCATTTTTGTGACTAAAAAGTTAAATGTTCATTTTTTCCTTCCATGTTGCTTCTGCTGCTGTGAAGCACCTGAAGGGTTAATAAACTTCTTGAATGTGGTTTTGTGCACCTTGAGGGGTGCAGTTTTTAGAATGGTGTCACTTTTGGGTATTTTCAGCCATATAGACCCCTCAAACTGACTTCAAATGTGAGGTGGTCCCTAAAAAAAATGGTTTTGTAAATTTCGTTGTAAAAATGAGAAATCGCTGGTCAAATTTTAACCCTTATAACTTCCTAGCAAAAAAAAATTTTGTTTCCAAAATTGTGCTGATGTAAAGTAGACGTGTGGGAAATGTTATTTATTAACTATTTTGTGTCACATAACTCTCTGGTTTAACAGAATAAAAATTCAAAATGTGAAAATTGCGAAATTTTCAAAATTTTCGCCAAATTTCCGTTTTTATCACAAATAAACACAGAATTTATTGACCTAAATTTACCACTAACATGAAGCCCAATATGTCACGAAAAAACAATCTCAGAACCGCTAGGATCCATTGAAGCGTTCCTGAGTTATTACCTCATGAAGGGACACTGGTCAGAATTGCAAAAAACGGCAAGGTCTTTAAGGTCAAAATAGGCTGGGTCATGAAGGGGTTAACTGGGAAACAGAAACCTGTGAAACCCATAAAGGCAACAGGTTTCTGATAATAACCAAGAAAAATTATCTTTCACAATTGGTGCAGAATCCAACCAGAGGAGCAGCACTTTTAGACCTAATACTATCTAATAGACCTGACAGAATAACAAATCTGCAGGTGGTCGGGCATCTAGGAAATAGCGACCACAATATTGTACAGTTTCACCTGTCTTTCACTAGGGGGACTTGTCAGGGAGTCACAAAAACACTGAACTTTAGGAAGGCAAAGTTTGACCAGCTTAGAGATGCCCTTAATCTGGTAGACTGGGACAATATCCTCAGAACTAATAATACAGATAATAAATGGGAAATGTTTAAGAACATCCTAAATAGGCAGTGTAAGCGGTTTATACCTTGTGGGAATAAAAGGACTAGAAATAGGAAAAACCCAATGTGGCTAAACAAAGAAGTAAGACAGGCAATTAACAGTAAAAAGAAAGCATTTGCACTACTAAAGCAGGATGGCACCATTGAAGCTCTAAAAAACTATAGGGAGAAAAATACTTTATCTAAAAAACTAATTAAAGCTGCCAAAAAGGAAACAGAGAAGCACATTGCTAAGGAGAGTAAAACTAATCCCAAACTGTTCTTCAACTATATCAATAGTAAAAGAATAAAAACTGAAAATGTAGGCCCCTTAAAAAATAGTGAGGAAAGAATGGTTGTAGATGACGAGGAAAAAGCTAACATATTAAACACCTTCTTCTCCACGGTATTCACGGTGGAAAATGAAATGCTAGGTGAAATCCCAAGAAACAATGAAAACCCTATATTAAGGGTCACCAATCTAACCCAAGAAGAGGTGCGAAACCGGCTAAATAAGATTAAAATAGATAAATCTCCGGGTCCGGATGGCATACACCCACGAGTACTAAGAGAACTAAGTAATGTAATAGATAAACCATTATTTCTTATTTTTAGGGACTCTATAGCGACAGGGTCTGTTCCGCAGGATTGGCGCATAGCAAATGTGGTGCCAATATTCAAAAAGGGCTCTAAAAGTGAACCTGGAAATTATAGGCCAGTAAGTCTAACCTCTATTGTTGGTAAAATATTTGAAGGGTTTCTGAGGGATGTTATTCTGGATTATCTCAATGAGAATAACTGTTTAACTCCATATCAGCATGGGTTTATGAGAAATCGCTCCTGTCAAACCAATCTAATCAGTTTTTATGAAGAGGTAAGCTATAGGCTGGACCACGGTGAGTCATTGGACGTGGTATATCTCGATTTTTCCAAAGCGTTTGATACCGTGCCGCACAAGAGGTTGGTACACAAAATGAGAATGCTTGGTCTGGGGGAAAATGTGTGTAAATGGGTTAGTAACTGGCTTAGTGATAGAAAGCAGAGGGTGGTTATAAATGGTATAGTCTCTAACTGGGTCGCTGTGACCAGTGGGGTACCGCAGGGGTCAGTATTGGGACCTGTTCTCTTCAACATATTCATTAATGATCTGGTAGAAGGTTTACACAGTAAAATATCGATATTTGCAGATGATACAAAACTATGTAAAGCAGTTAATACAAGAGAAGATAGTATTCTGCTACAGATGGATCTGGATAAGTTGGAAACTTGGGCTGAAAGGTGGCAGATGAGGTTTAACAATGATAAATGTAAGGTTATACACATGGGAAGAAGGAATCAATGTCACCATTACACACTGAATGGGAAACCACTGGGTAAATCTGACAGGGAGAAGGACTTGGGGATCCTAGTTAATGATAAACTTACCTGGAGCAGCCAGTGCCAGGAAGCAGCTGCCAAGGCAAACAGGATAATGGGGTGCATTAAAAGAGGTCTGGATACACATGATGAGAGCATTATACTGCCTCTGTACAAATCCCTAGTTAGACCGCACATGGAGTACTGTGTCCAGTTTTGGGCACCGGTGCTCAGGAAGGATATAATGGAACTAGAGAGAGTACAAAGGAGGGCAACAAAATTAATAAAGGGGATGGGAGAACTAGAATACCCAGATAGATTAGCGAAATTAGGATTATTTAGTCTAGAAAAAAGACGACTGAGGGGCGATCTAATAACCATGTATAAGTATATAAGGGGACAATACAAATATCTCGCTGAGGATCTGTTTATACCAAGGAAGGTGACGGGCACAAGGGGGCATTCTTTGCGTCTGGAGGAGAGAAGGTTTTTCCACCAACATAGAAGAGGATTCTTTACTGTTAGGGCAGTGAGAATCTGGAATTGCTTGCCTGAGGAGGTGGTGATGGCGAACTCAGTCGAGGGGTTCAAGAGAGGCCTGGATGTCTTCCTGGAGCAGAACAATATTGTATCATACAATTAGGTTCTGTAGAAGGACGTAGATCTGGGGATTTATTATGATGGAATATAGGCTGAACTGGATGGACAAATGTCTTTTTTCGGCCTTACTAACTATGTTACTATGTTACTATGTTAGTGATGAGCGAATATACTCGTTACTCGAGATTTCCCGAGCACGCTTGGGTGGCCGTTGAGTATTTTTTAGTGCTCGGAGATTTAGTTTTTATCACCTCAGCTGAATGATTTACAGCTTTTAGCCAGGCTGAGTACATGTGGGGGTTGCCTGGTTGCTAGGGAATCCCCACATGTAATCAAGCTGGCTAGCAGCTGTAAATCATTCAGCTGCGGCGATGAAAACTAAATCTCCGAGCACTAAAAAATACTCGGCGTGCTCAGGAAATCTCGAGTAACGAGTATATTCGCTCATCACTATTCTTCACCACTACTTTACCTTCTGATTGTGCAGTGAACATTTCTCCGTTAATTGCGATTCCACTCCAGTCTTGCTTGCACCTCCGGTAAAAATCGTGTGTGATATTCTATTAGAACTCCCATAGCACCGAATGGAAAGGCCTGCACAGCCACCTCCATTCAAAGAGGTTGTGAGTCGCGGGCCAGGAGCTCCCATTCTAGAGATCGGTGTGGGTCGTAGAGGTGGGACTTTTATCTGTCAGACATTAATTTCCTGTACTGAAGATGTTATTTCCTCCTTTGATCTAATTTTTTTTTCTTTGCAATGTGGCCCTAGCATTATATTTAGGGCTGTATATGCAATAAAAGTGGTGGCGTAAGACAAGGTTCATGTAGATTTATAAAAAAACTACTGTAGCATATTTGGCTAAAGTATTGAATTAGTAATGTCTGCTAATGTTTACCAGAATGAGAGGGCAAAAACTGAGCAATGTGTCCATTGTACTTCTGACACTTGGCTGCATGTGATGAGATGATCAATGACCATAGGCAGAAATGAAGATTTGGAGTTTGGGTAATGTGCATATCCAGCATTTTCCATTGGCCGTACATTCTGTACTTGTCATAGGCCACGACTTGTGTATATGGGAACAATCATGGGTAAGTGTTTGGCTGTAGCTGGTTCAGGTTTTGCATAATTGTTGTATTATTCATTCATTATTCACTTTCAGTAGATGTTTAATGGGGCTTTCTGTAGTCTGCAGACTGTTGTGGTAGTAAATAGAAGAGACGGTCACTGCCATCCTAATTTCAGCAACAAGATAATAATAATCTCTATTTTTATATAGCGTTAACATGTTCCGCAGAGCTTTACAGCTTGCGCACATCATCATCGCTGTCCCCGATGGGGCCAAGATAAATGGGTTCTCAATCTATCCTTGGCCTAGGCAATCAGATTGATTAGTGGGGTCTAACCTCAGGGACCCCAACCAATCAGCACAATGAAGGCTAGGCCATCAGTTTATCTAGTAGGGTCTAACCTCAGAGACCCTTCACCAATGTGCACGATGAAGGATAGGCCATCAGTTTGTCTAGTAGGGTCTAACCTCAGAGACCCTCCACCAATGAGCACAATGAAGGATAGGCCATCAGTTTGTCTAGTGGGGTCTAACCTCAGAGACCCCCCACCAATCAGCACAATGAAGCATAGGCCATCAGTTTGATTAGTGGGGTGTAACCTCAGAAACCCCTGCCAATTAGCCTAATTAAGGAGAGGCCATCAGTGTTAAATTCCTGACATTTAGTGAAATCTTTCCACTGGTTTAGGCTAGTTCACTTATTAAAATTACTGCTATTCAATTTTACAAAACGGTTTCCATGGAAACTGTTCTTCGGCACAAATCTGATTTTTTTTTTTTTACTTCATTAATTTCATCTATCAATGGATCGTTCACTGTGATGAGCATCACCACTTGCTTTACCACCAGCAGATGGGCATTACAGGTTTCACTAAAAGGTGATAAGATCATTTAATCCCTAATAGAAATAATTTGTACATTAATGTAGCGTTTCCTTGGTGGAAAAAAATAGTCAGATATTATAGTCAGTCAGTGACCTTTGTGTTTTTCTACTTTTTATCTTCGATATCTTACTTGCGTATTGAATCGAATGGACCGAATCTGACCATTATTTCATACATTCTGTAATTCACTGGTTTTACTTGGTTGTGAAACTGCAGCTTTTAGAGGATTATTCCCATCTTTATTGATGGGTATTGTTGGTTAGTGCTTACTTCTTGTAATTTACTATTAATATTCCCTTTCCTTCCCTTGATAATTTCAATGTAATTTTTTTGTTTTACAGCTTGTTAACAAGGGGCCCAGGCTCTGCTGCAGACTAAAGATGGGCGAACCCAAACAGTAAAGTTCGGCACTCGTACCAAACACCTACTGTTCTGGCAAGGACACCGAACACAGACATCACCAGGAAGTCTGTGATATTGTTCGGGTTCGGCTGCCCGAACACCGGGTGTTTGTCACGCTGTCATGTGCATGGTCAGAGCCGCGGTTCCCACACTGTCAAAAGACAGCGTGAGCGCTCAGCTGTGATCAGAGGTATAAAGTTTACCTGCAGTCACTGGTGTCAGCTGATAGGACAACTACTCCCATCAGCCGACGCCTGCTGCTGCTAATAACAGCAAGAGCAGAAGCCGTGGATGGGAGTATTCATCAGCCGCTCCTGCGCTGTAAGTAAATAATAATAATTAAAAAAAAGCGTGGGTTCCCCTGTATTTTTGTTAACCAGCCAGGCAAAACTCACAGCTGGGGGCAGCAACCTTCAGCTGTCAGCATCAGCAAGGTTGGCTATCAAGAATAGAGTGGTCACTATGCCGTATTTTTTTTTAGTATTTAAGTAATTTTAAAAAAGGCGTGGGGTCCCCCCCATTGGTAAGGGGCCATGGATATTGTCCCCCTTCCCAGCCTAAAAATAGCAGCCTGCAGCTGCCCAGAAAAGGCACATGTATTAGATACGCCAATTCTGGCGCTTTGCCTGGCTCTTCCCACTTGCCCTGTAGCGGTGCCAAGTGGGGTGATAGTTTGGTGTTTGATGTCACCTTTGTATAGTCCAGTGACATCAAGCCCCGAGGTTAGTAATGGAGAGGTGTCAATAAGACACCTCCATTACTAAACCCATAGTCATGCTGTATGAAAACACAGATACCAAGAATAAAGTCCTTTAATTGAAAAAATGACAGACTACTTTAATAATCTCAATTAAACCATACTTTTGACCTCACCTAATTACTCCAAAGCCCTTGTTCTCCTGTAATAAACCAAAAAAAAAAAAAATATCCCTCACCTGTCCGTTGTTCTGTCCCAAGCCGTAATCCATGTTTGGGGAAAATACAGTTTTCAACCTGGACGGTGCCAAAATGTGACCGTCCAGGCTGAGAACCACTAGTGACTGAACTGCCGCGAGTGCAGACTCAGTGACTGGCGGTGACATCATTGAGGTTACCTCCAGTCACTAAGTCTCCGTTCCCAGCCGGGCTGAACTACCGTGACCTCGATGACATCTCCGCTAGCACCGTGAGAGTTTTTGCACTTTTCATATCCTTCACATTGCTTTCCAGTCCCCTGTGTATTCACATTACATGCTCTCACTTTTGACGGCTCACCCAGTGCTGCACATAAACCCACACTCTATGGGATCATATATCTATTGCCATTGTAAGTTGCCTATAGTGAAGATCATTATTCAATATTTTGTTTTGTAAAGCATAAACTCCCTTACCTTGGTTATTTTTCTCCTGAGTGTGTTGCTTACTATAGAACGCATGTCCTCTCCTTCCCCATAGATGCTTGGGCAAGTGGCCGTCTTTGATACACTCGCGCACCCACTGTCTCCATGATGGCGGTGGAACGCTTTCATGTCACGAGGCCGCAAACCAAAGCATCTTCCATATATGGGTGAGGTGGGCAACGCATGCGCTGCATCATATAAAAGCACACACCGCCAGTACGTCACCACTACTCGTGATGCACACACACATCTATTGGCACCTATCCATCTCCCAACACAAGCTCCCAATGAAGAGCTAACGAAACGTGCGTTGGGAACATTGCAGGCAGCTTGTGACATTTATATGTAAGTTCAAATATGGCTCTTTGAGTCCCTGCTGCTGGTTATATACATTGGAAAGATTTAACAATTTAATTCCAGTATCCCTAGGGGATTGTGATGCACACTATGCATGTCTTCCTTCACCTCCTGCATATGCCTATGTTCCCCTGCATGTGTATCTAGCAGTATCTATTTTTTTAGTTGTCCTTTTTCGATGTATGTTTTATATCTACAATAATAAAAATCTTTTTAATGGACTCAGTAGGTTTTCCTACTCTCCTTGTGTTGTTAAAGGGAACCTGTCATCCCCAAAATTCAAAGATGAGCTAACCCCACCTTCATCAGGGACTTAAAGTACCGTCACATTTAGCAACGCTCCAGCGATATATAGACAACGATCCGACCTAAACTAGATCGCTGGAGCGTCGCTGTTTAGGTCGCTGTAGAGATGTCAAACACAGCAACTCCAGAACGATGCAGGAGCGATCCAGTGACGTACTTATCGTTCTTGCTGGTTGTTAGCTCTGTGAAAAAACATTGCAGGCATCGTTGCTTTTGCTGTCAAACATGACGAATCACGCCGACCTGACGACCAAATAAAGTTCTGGACTTTCAGCTACAACCAGCGATGTCACAGCAGGATCCTGATCGCTGCTGCGTGTTAAATACAACGAGATCGCTATCCAGGATGCTGCAACATCACGGATCGCTGTCGTTCTCGTTCTAAAGTTGCTCAGTGTGAAGGTGCCTTAATCTATAGCATTCTGTAATGCTGTAGATAAGCCCTGATGTATCCTGAGTGATGAAAAAAAAGGTTAGATTATACTCACCCAGGGGCGGTCCTGCTGCGGTCCGGTCTGATGGGCGTTGCGCTCTGGGGCCTCATATTTTTATAGGATGACGTCCTCTTCTGGTCTTCAGCTCCGGCGCAGGCGTACTTTGTCTGCCCTGTTGAGGGCAGAGCAAAGTACTGCAGTGCGCAGGCATTGGGCCTCTCTGACTTTTCCCGGCACCTGTGCACTGCAGTACTTTGCTCTGCTCTCAACAGGGTAGACAAAGTGCGCCGGAGCCGGAGAGTGGAGACAAGAAGAGGACGTTATCCTATAAAGATGGGAGGCCCCAGACCGGACCTGCGACGCCCATCGGACCCGGACCGCCGCGGGACCCCCCTGGGTGAATATAATATAACCTCTTTTTCTCATCATTCAGGATACATCGGGGGCTTATCTACAGCATTAAAAAATGCTGTAGATAAGCCCCTGATGATGGTGGGCTTAGCTCATCTTTTATTTTGGGGGTGACAGGTTACCTTTAAATGTCTAAATAAGTTTAGCCCTCGAGTATTGTTGGTTGTGGGTCTTGTGTAACTAATTCTGCTTATGATTAGTCATAATAATAATAATAATAATTTTATTTATGTAGAGCAAACATATTCCACAGCACTTTACAATTAATATCCTGGTGGGACGTCACCTGTGTGCCGCACAGATCTCGTGGCAGGCAGGCGAATCGAAACCCAGAAGATTAGGAAATTTGAGCAGCTCCTGTCCACAACTGAGAGCTATAACCTGAACTGTTAACCGGCTAAGCGATCCCCTGGTCTCTATCTAATATCTATCAGAATAATACTTGCATCCATTTTATTGCGATCAAATGGGAAACTGTGTTTGACCTTTTATTTTTTTTGTTGTCAATTTAAAAAAAGGCTGTCAGAAACTGACATGTGGAAAATCAAGTGGATGAAAAACTATTCTTTTTTTCCCAAATGAGAAACAGATGATTTTTTCATGCGCTAATCTGAACCCTAGCCTAATATATGCCAAACATATGAAGAAGAACAAATTGGTGCATTTAAGGCTGGTATTGAAATCTCTAACTGCTATGAGCAGATATGTAGTGTGATTTATGCAAAGTTTTGGTGTAAGTTATGTTAAATCTCTCAGGCCAGTATTGGTTTTGCCACTAGTTGCCAATCCCTGTCACACTTTTTGACTTGTTTTGGAAAAGTGACTAGAAAAAATTATGTATCAAAATGTGATTTTTTTTTTTTTTTTTTTTTTTTAATGCTAAATGGCTGTAGGAAATGATTGTCCTTTTATGTATTCTTACTGTCAAGTGAGAAGCTGCCCCAGCTCCTGTGGATATATATATATATATATATATATATATATATATATATATATATATATATATATATATATATATATATATATATATATATATATATATATAGATATATATATATATAGATATATATATATATATAGATATATATATATATATAGATATCTTGTTCTCACATTGAATTTCTTCCAATATTAGTCAATAATATAAGTGATGTGAAAATTAGACTTTTCCTGCATCTAGCTATGTACTTTTGCTTAGGTCAGTCTGGTGCATACATTTCCTCTTTTTTGTTGTGGGTTTCTTCACTTTGGAAACAAGTGTTTCAAAAACTAGAGATTGACAAATGCCGGGTACACGCCATACAAGAAACACAGAACGTTCTTTAGCAGTCTGTTGTATTTGGCAGCAAAGCTTCAGATCCACATCAAAGGGTAAAATAATACATGATGTTCACAGGCTAGAAAGATAAGGCGCCAGTTTCAATGGTAAAAAACAAACAAACTGGACTTTAAAGAGGTGTTCATCTCAAAGAAGACCAGTATGCATGGAGCTAATGGTCTGCAAAAAGGAAATTTGGAATGAATAAGGATGTAGTTTATTGAAAGGGATTGTCCAGGCTTATGATACTGATGACTGTTGTGAATTCTGTGGTCAAGCTCCCTCCTGTGGTCATGAGTGGTACTTCGGCTGGTTCTGTCTATGAGCTTCCTCTGGTGGATGTGAGTGGGGCTGCGGCTTCTGAGTTTCCTTCCTCAGGTGACGAGGTTAAGTGCTGCTCTATTTAACTCCACCTAGTTCTTTGTTCCTGGCCTCCAGTCAATGTTCCAGTATTGGTCTTGCTTTCTCCTGGATCGTTCTTGTGGCCTGTCTGCCCTGCATAAGCTAAGTTCTGCTTGTGTTACTTTTGTTTGCTATTTTTTCTGTCCAGCTTGCTATATTGGTTTTTCTTGCTTGCTGGAAGCTCTGAGACGCAGAGGGAGCACCTCTGTACCGTTAGTCGTTGTTTGTAGGTTTTTGTGCTGACCGCAAAGCTATCTTTCCTATCCTCGGTCTATTCAGTAAGTCGGGCCTCACTTTGCTAAAATCTATTTCATCCCTGTGTTTGTGTTTTCATCTTTGCTCACAGTCATTATATGTGGGGGGCTGCCTTTTCCTTTGGGGAATTTCTCTGAGGCAAGGTAGGCTTATTTTTCTATCTTCAGGGCTAGCTAGTTTCTCAGGCTGTGCCCGAGGCGTCTAGGTCTGGTCAGGAACGCTCCACGGCTACCTTTAGTGTGGTATTATAGGATTAGGAATTGCGGTCAGCAGAGTTCCCACGTCTCAGAGCTCGTCCTATGTGATTAGCAACTATCAGGTCATTTTCTGTGCTCGTAACCATCAGGTCCATTGTGGTTCTGAATCACCTGTTCATAACAGATGACCTGTCCACAATATCCCTCAATATCAGATCAATACGACTGACAGTCTGCACCATCCCTCGCCCAGTGATCAGCTGTTTCATTTTTGATGTTGGCTGGATGTGATCATCAAAACAAACTGAAACAGCACAAGTCCCGTTCCCTGTGCAGCGGCTGTCGCCTGGAACTGCAGCTCAGCTCCTATTAAATTTTGATTCATCGTAAAGACACTTCTTCATTATCAAAGGGGCTCTTCCCTTCAATCATGTTTTCTGGATTCCCAGTGATCTCGTAAGGAACTGGGGGAACCCTCTGCAGTCAGCCCTAGGAACCTAGGAAGGATTTTGAACAACTGTCTTCAGATATCCAGGCAAATGATAACTGATGACCTATCCTTTTAAGGCCACGTTCACACGTTAAGTAATTAGTATTTTACCTCAGTATTTGAAAGCCCAAACCAGGAGCGGGTGATAAATACAGAAGTGGTGACGTGTTTCTATTATACTTTTCCTTTGATTGTTCCACTCCTGGTTTTGGCTTACAAATACTGAGGTAAAATACTGACCGTGTGAATGAGCCCTAAGTTAGGCATGTTGACCCATAACTAAATCTTCTCTTTTAAAGAAGCATTCACAATTTATTTATCCATTTTTTTTATTTGGTCTCCCATGACAGCACGATGAGATGGGGATCCACCCTTCAAGGACAGGAAACCTACAGACATAAAAGGGCGGTACCTCTCTCCTGCATCAGTTGGTTCTCTGTCCTTGACGGATGGACCTCTTCAGACATACCTGTAAGGAGTGATTCCCAGGCCCAGCCGGTTTGTTCAGGCTGCAGGGTGTCGAAGTGCCACAGTGGGTCCAGGGGTACTGCACGGTAGTGACCGAAGCAGGAGAGTGGTATTTGGGTATGATTACCGGCTCAGTCGTGGTCAGCAGGAGCAGGTAAATATGCCCTGGGGCTGTTGTGTGTGACTTCGGGCCAGCGTGGCAGGATGACAACGGAGTTGCCGGCGGTGGGTGTAGCTAGGGGGCGCAGTCACAGGGGCGTGATGCACGGCCTGCAGACCCCAGAGGAGGAAGCACCTGCCAGACCACGTGGAGGACCGTCCGGGGGTACCAGATTGGGAGAGTGGCCTAAGGAGTAAAAGCAGGCCTATACAAGACCAAGTGCTTCCAGGCTCATAATCCCTGCACGGTATGATGGAGTCACCAGACCTACCGGAGCAGGTGCAGCATTTACCTGCACAACAGCAGCCTTACTTACAAGTGTCCCAGCGATGACCACATAGCAACGCAGAAGGTAGTTGTTTGTGAAAGGAGATCCAGTCAGCGAAGTTCCAGCAGACTGGATGAGTCTTCATCCTCCAGAGGTCCTTCGGCTGAGATGTGTCCCCGCATATTCCAGTTCCATTAGATTATTCCACACTGGTAAGTGATCTTCATGAAAGTTCACTCGGTGATGTAGTCTTCCCATTGTCTCTCCTAACTTCTGCTAGGGCAAGTGGTGTTCTGCTAAGGATTTATCTTAATCGCTCCCTTTTGGCCCAGAGGGCCATGGTTTTCCTGGCTGATGACGATGTCACCAAACCATGGGTTCTTCCTGAACTCCCAGATCTCCTCTCCCAGGGACCAGTCTTCCATCCAAGAATGTCCAGCCTATTTCTGACAGCGTGGAATTTGAGAGGGCACTGTTGATGGGGAAAAGTTTTTCTCACAATCTAGTGGCAACTCTACTTCAGAGCAGGAAGGTATCCAGAGAAGATCGGGGGTGTCGATTTGAGAAGATATGTAAGGCGGCTACATGGTCTTCTCCTCCCATATTTTATAAGTCTTATAGACTTGATATGGGTGCCTCCTCCGATCTCACATTTGGGAGAAGGGTGCTTCAGGCTGTGGTCGCTCCCTAATTTCTTACCTCTCTGTAATTCTCTCGTTGTGCTGTCATGGGAAACCGAAAAAAGTCTTAGTTACTTACCAGTAACTGTATTTTTCGGAGCCCATGATGGCACCCTTATATTCCCTCCTTTCACATGTGGGTGAGCACTTCTTTCACTTGCACATAATCACGTGTGAGAAATTATTTGGTGTTCGGAATAATGTATAAGCAACTGCAACTAACCTTGGAAGTCCTCTTGTGCTCTGTAATCTAACTGATGCGGGAGAGAGGTGCTGCCCCTATGTCTATAGGTTTCCTGTTCTTGAAGGGCGGACCCCCGCTCTCGTGCTGTCATGGGCTCTGAAAAATAGTTACCGGTAAGTAACTCGCTAAACTTGTGCAAACGATTATGTAATGTAGTGTAAGAGTGTTAATATGCTTACTGATCTCCGTCTTCTCAGTTTTCCAACACCACTCCAGTTGTCCTCTCGCTCATGTCATCTCTGTCCTTCAGACTATTAAAGGGCTAACATTCTAAGGGCTCATTCACACAGCCATAATTTTGGTCTGAGTGCTAGCCGAGGAACAAAACGGACAGCACAAAGGCCAATTTTATTCAATGGGCCAGTGCCGATGAGTGGTTTTTTTTTTTTTCTTTTTTGTTTTTCTTTTCTTTCCATGCCTGTGAAAAGAATCGCAGAATGCATTAGTTTTTTTTCCGTGTGTCTGATGAGACCTACACTTTAAAGTCTATGGGTGCACAAAAAAAATAGTACATTTGTTTTTTTACGAATACATTGCAGTTTTTTTAACATAGGAAAGTGTAAATTATCTTGTAAATTAACGTCTGCTAAAAAAAAAAAGAGAAATTTTTTTTTATTGAATACAGATGACTAGCGAGAAAAAAATCAGATGATTTTTGTATACGTCCTTGTGAACTTGGCCTTAATGCGACTTCTGGCTCACACATAAACCTCGGTGTGAATCGGCAACTCAGAATAAGCCACATGGCTGAGAAGAGGACCAGAGCGGCTCTGGAAACCGAGGAACACAGTGATCGGAAAGTATGTGAGCACACATACTATAGATGCACTTGCACTAGTGATGAGCGAATATACTCGTTACTCGAGATTTCTCGAGCACGCGCGGGGTTCCTCCGAGTATTTTTTAGTGCTCGGAGATTGTTTTCTTCGCCGCAGCTGAATGATTTACAGCTGTTAGCCTGCTTGATTACATATGGGGATTCCCTGGCAACCCCCACATGTACTTAGCCTGGCTAACAGATGTAAATCATTCAGCTGAGGCGATGAAAACTAAATCTCCGAGCACTAATAAATACTCGGAGGACCCCCGAGCATGCTCGAGAAATCTCGAGTAACGAGTATATTCGCTCATCACTAACTTGCACAAGTTTAGGTTATAAAAAATAAAATAAAGATTGTCAATCGTGAAGAGTGAATGTGCTCGGATAATGCGTTATCTGCTCGTGCTCGTGGGCTAACATAGTGTCTTTGGCGTACTCGAAGTCCCGGTGGCTCCATGACTGTTCGACAGCCACAACACATGCAGGGGTTGCCTGTTTGTAAGGTAATTCCTGCATGTGTTGCGGCTATAGAATAATGGCGAGACATGCAGTCGCAGGGACTCGGACGTATTATTCGAGCACATTGAAGTCACTCTGTTAGCACCCGAGCATGTCCAGATAACCCCTTATCCCAGCACGTTTGCTCATCACTAATTGTCAGTGCTTATTTAATTAGGATCATTCCTGCATTGCTCTATGTTCAGGTATACTATGGTAATTTCTGTAATCTTTTTATGAACATTTTAGAATTTACTGCTAATTTGTTCGCTGTTCTGACTACCGTGACCTATATCTTTCAGAATTTGAGTCTTGTGTCTTAAAGACATGGTGCATTTCTGAAATACACTTTTTATCCACAACCATCTTTGAGCCTAATCTGCCTGCACCCTCTTTGGAACATAATCCTTTAAAAAAACTTCAAACTGGATGCACTGAAGAGACGACAAAAAACAACTTGCACTAGTTCCACAATTAAACCTTGTTGAAGAAATTTAAAAACAACCCCAAACCTCAGATCCATCTTCTTTTCCACTAATTGGCAAGCATGTAGGATTGGGCTGGCCGTGGACAATACGCTGTAAGCTGCTCTATGCTTTTCCGTGTCCGTCCTAAAGCCATGTTCCCTGTTATAGACTCCTGTGATTACGGTGGGTGAGAAGGCTTTTGGGATTAATGCTGAACGACATTAAATCTAGTGTAAAATTTCTTTTCATCCAAAAATGTATGCATTGAAGAGTAAAAGGGGGGAAAAAAAACAACCACAAAACCCTAAATGTGTTCGGAGCCTTTAATATTAGCGTTGATGTTGTTGTCTGCAGACGTCGCTGTCTGTATGTCTTTCTTCACATCGTCTGTCCATAGATGAATTTGACAGATCTCTTTTGTCTGTTGCCTTTAGCAATTTTCTAAGCTTTCGTAATAATAGTACTTGGTCAGTGACTAAATATAATCAGAGGCAGGGTTCCCTGGCAGTTCAGTGCTTTCACTCCACGTGTTTGATTGCTCAAGATCTAATCAAGAAGACAGTCCAGTAAATGCCACATTTGCTATGTAACAACTGGCAAGGTGCAATGTGAAGTAACACTTTCCTCCCCAGCTGCGTAGAAATATAGATTAATTCAAGAATTGACGTTCCCAGCAACTGAGCAGCCGACCATAATGAAATTTCCGTAGATTTAATCTTTTACGTAATTCTAGTTCTTAAAGGGATTTTTCCCTACTCTATTCAATGGATAAGTAAGATATTTACTAATAAAGAGCCCCTGTTTCAGGGATTCTGCCTGGTCCTTCAGTGATGATATCATGTCCATCATTAATGTGACCGCTGCAGCCAGTCACTTGCTTAGCAGTTTCTTTTACATTTACCGCACATGACTGCCGAGGCGAGTGATTAACTATAGGGGTCATGATGAACAGAACATCATCATAGTGATAGCCACACGTGGGGGGTACAAGTGTTAGCTAGAACAGACATGTCTGCAAACAAGCAATTGGGAAATAGTCTATTACTTTACTATGTATGAAGGGTTTTTAACCTCGTTCGGTTTGTCATCTTCTTTTATATTAAAGAGGTTGCCGGTCCAGATCGATAAACCTGCAAGTTACTCTGTGTGACTGCAGACTTATGAATCCTCCAACGCACACATTGAGCGCAGCGGGGATTCCCTGGTTTCAGACCCGGAACCGGAGGGTATGTATGAGCTATAAGTACTCCCGGCCAGTGGGCATGGTCTCGCTCCATACACTTGTATGTAGCAAGGCTGCTCCCCATCTAGTGACGCAGCCGGCTAGTGTGCGTGGCCAACTATAGAGGGCTCAGCCTTGCTCCATTCAAGTGTATGGAGAGCGAGGTCACTCACACTGGCCGGCAGTATGTATAAGGCTAGCTTCACACATCAGTTTTTTGCCTTCAGGCGTAATCCGGCTATTTTTGGAAAAAACGGATCCGCTGCAAATTGTGAAAAACTGATGCGCCGGATCCTTCTTTTTTTTTCCCCGCTGGATCCGTTTTTGTTTACCGGGCCTAGAGTTTGGACTTCCTGTTCTGGAGAGAGAGAGACTACGGGGCATGCTCAGTGTAGCCGGATGCAGTAATTTCACATCACGTTTCATCCCTTTATCGCTGGAACCGTCGCTGTGCGTTTTTTCGCTGGAGAGAAAAAAATGTTCCTCTGTACATCTCCATCCGAGGGAAAAATAATTTTTGACGGATCCGACAAAAACCGGATGAAACGTGTGGCCATCAGGTGCAATCCGGCGCTAATACAACTCTATGAGAAACGGGTCTGCCGGAAAAAAAAGGATCCGTTTTTTCCAAAACTCGCCAGATTGTGCCTGACGGCAAAAACCTGATGTGTGAAAGTAGCCTAACTAATACATACCCTCCGGTCCTGGGCCACAAACCGGTGAATCTCCACAGCGCACACCCACAGACTGACTTCAGACTTATTGATTTGTGCCGGACAGCCCCTTTAAACGTAGCTACTTATTGAGGGATCCTTTCCATGATTCCAGGATAGCTGAGCCTTACATCTGCCACCAATGCTTCCTGTTGAGGTGGTATAAACATCCACGTGTAAAGCGCCATGGAATAAATGGTGCTATAAAATTAATAATGATATAATTAGACCTATTTTTTCTGTATAGCTTGGCATAGTTGTCTTCTCTATTCCATGCAGCATCAATCCACAATCTATATATTTCTTATCTCAAACATGAAGGCCTATACACCATTGTTCGTCCATACAGTCGCCTCCTAAGTCGGTCCATGATTATACTGACACTGGTGTGAACAAACCAAAGGTTTTTTTTTCCTGTTTTGCCGCATTTCCAAGCAGTGAGTAATCTCTAAATCAATACTTGTGTAAGCGCACAATATATAGTGCATATCTGAAGCGTCTTGTTTTTTTACAGCAGACACTTTGAGATTTTAAGGAGCATTGTAACAATGGAGCTAATCTGCCATTTTTCACCCTCTGAAGTAGTTGCGGTACAGTAGCCACCACCCGCCGGTCTGCACTCCCTTGGTGGCTTGCCAGCGCCGTAAAAGCTCTGATCCACAATAAGTGCAATCTTTATTTTTATGGCTTCGACAAAGCCGCTGGCTTGGAAAGTGGTTTTGCTGGAAAACAAAGCCCATATAAAAAAGAATTAGAAAATTGATGCAGCAAATCTTCTTGAGTACAGTTTACTTACATTCATCTGGCAACCATAAAGCAGCATGGCCTCTCGCAGTCGTGGTGCGGTGCCAAAAGCCATGAATTGGCTGCAATTACAGAATAAATGTGACAATCACCTGTAATGTGTAAGACGGAGTGGTGTCAGTCTTATCATTTCTTTATGTGTGATCCCTCTGTCCAGGAGAACATGGCTGCAGTGTATGTTTCCTTACATACATCAACATTGCTTAGGAAAGGGTTATGTTACCTACATTGTCCTCTTTAAAGGGGTGGTCTGAAAATGTATCTATTTTAATAGTTTTTCTAATCTGGTTTTATTAAAAAGTCGCTACTTTTCCCTTTGTAATCTATCTGCTTTATTTATTGATTTATTTTTACCTATTTCCGCTTTGATGACTCTTCGCCTGAGAATCTCCAATGCATGCTGGGATGCTCAAATGGGACATCATCAGGGGGTAGAGACTGCGTCCACAGCCTGTGTCACCACTCTGAATCAAAGTGTCATCAGTGACATCAGCTTCAGGGACTGGGCTAGTCCCTGCTGTACGTAGCATTAATCTGTTGTGACTTCTGACGTATGCACAGTATGAACACCTTTCTTAGGGTACCGTCACACAGTGCAATTTTGATCGCTACGACGGCACGATTCGTGACGTTCGAGCGATATAGTTACGAGATCGCAATGTCTGACACGTTCGTGCGATCAGGGACCCCGCTGAGAATCGTACGTCGTAGCAGATCGTTTGAAACTTTCTTTCGTCGTCTAGTGTCCCGCTGTGGCGGCATGATTGCATGGTGTAACATATATCGTATACGATGTGCGCATAGTAACCAACGGCTTCTACATCGCACATACGTCATGAAATTATCGCTCCAGCATCGTAGATTGCAAAGTGTGACAGCAGTCTACGACGCTGGAGCGATATTGTTACGACGCTGGAGCGTCACGGATCGTACCGTCGTAGCGATGAAAATTGCACTGTGTGACGGTACCCTTACTGTGCTATATTGTTCTCGGCGCACAATGGCAGTGCGCCTCCTCACTGGCTCTATTTACAAATGACAATCTGGCAAGAATGCACTGTCAGTGCGCACTGCAAAGAGAGATAATTTGGTGAGCAGGGACTGGCCCAGCCCTCAAAATGGATATCACTGATTCTTCGTTTCAAGGTGGGGACAGAGGCTGCGGCAGTGACAGTTAATGGTGGGGTCTTTTTAATTAAACCATATTAGTATCTTGCTAGCTTACTATATTATTAAAATTAATAGATATTTAGGATGAAACTCCACCCCTTAAAGGGCTTGCTGTTTTCCAAAACTGCTATATGTAGGTAAAAAAGTAAGTAAACCTGTATATTATAGATACAGAGCTCTTTACGGGTACAAAGTCAGTCTTCAGTGAATGGATGAATGTGTGTGTGTGTTTGTGTGTGTTTTTCCAGTTAATAAGGTTATTTTTCTTATTTGTCCCATTTGTTTTGTGGTGTTAGATTTACTACCTAAACCTTTCATTGAAAACCCATAATAGTGAAATGTGGTTTCATCCCCCCTAAGCAGAAAGCTGTAAATAATGGAGATATTTTAATGAATATACCCTGCAGAAGCAACTCCTTAAAGCTTTGGTCATTCATGTGAAACCAGCCAGTGAAAAGTAGGTCATATTGTAAAACTGTCTGAGGCTTCACAGATCAGAGACTTTTCTATTTTCTTTCTCACTGATCTTTCGAGTCATTAAGAGAATTATTATAGACCATGGGAAAAAAGTGGATAAAATAAGTGTTTAAATAAGCATATTCTTTAACATGGTTGTAATGATCATTTAATTGATTCTTGCCCAGGGCCAAATGGGATGGATTGTATTTAGGGTTCTGTTTAGTATATTTATTTTTAGTATTCCAAGCTAGAATGGGGTTGCACAAGCTTTTCTGGTCCGAGGGACACAGATGTCAGATTGAACTTAAAGCATTAGCATCTACATCATATATCGTATATCACATAGAATGTATATGCCATGAATGTTTGATGGGTGCTGCAGCCTGGCAAGAGAAAGCGCTACAGAAAGGAAGAGACTGCATGTATGAAAGCCTTCCATTGTAGTGTATGGGAGTTGCTAAAACGGCAGGGTGTTTAAATTGAATCTGCAGGTTTATGCTTTGTAATCTGAGAGCACCATGATGTAATGGAAACCAGCCTGATTAGAGTCGTGTCACACACTAGGTTCTATTTTGCTGTTTCAATACAATCAGTGTTTTATCAGCAGGAGATTATCGCTACAGAATAACTGGCCTAGTGCATCCTAGTCCAACCACCTCCCAGTGCTGCTTAGCAGCTGTCTCACTATACAATGTATACAGAAAGCTGGTATGGACTGGGTTGTGCACAGATCAACAACTGAGCTCTGATAGATCTGCAGCAGAGCAAACTGTGACTATCATAACTGCTGCACCCAGTAAACTAAGTGACCTATCGCTGGTATCCGTGACTTTGTCCCTGCTGTGACGTTAGTCACTTCTCACGGCAAGCCGTGAGCCAGAGTGGTCAAGGAGTCCAAGGTCAGAAGCCAGGAGGGTACGTCATAAACAGAAGGAAGAGACAAAAGCATAGTCAGGTAACGTTCCGAGGTCAGAGTACCGGGAGGATAACGGATCAGAGCTGAAGGGGTTAAACAGGCGGATGGTCAGAACAAAGTCCAAGGTCAGGCAACAGATCAAGCATACAGAACCCAAGGCACAGGAAAGCACAAACCTCACAAGCTGAATGTACGCCTGGCAGTGTTCTGGGAGACACAGCTCCGTTAAGAAGCATGGCAATTACCTGGAATAATGAACAGATGGAGACAGCCGACGCCTCAGTCTCAGATTGTATAGTCGATCTGTCAATCAACACACTGACAGCTTCAGCATGCCCCTGTACCGGATTGGATGGCCAGCTGTCAGTAACTGCATTCCAGACACACTGAGGGGTGGAACCGTGACACCTGCCTAATGCTGCTGTCACATTCTATTTATTTTTAGCACAAGGTCCAAGGAGGCTTGGTTTTCTAAAGCCATTAGGGAAATTTCCTAACTAGTGATGAGCGAATATACTCTGTTGAGATAGGCAATTCAGGATCACAATGGACATAGCGGTCAGAGCACATACAGTGATCTGACAATAACCCAAAATAATAGAACGAGCTCTGAGATGTGGGAACTCTGCAGACCGCAATCCCTAATCCCCTCCAAACAACACTAGAGGCAGCCGTGGATTGCGCCTAACTCTGCCTATGCAACTCGGCACAGCCTGAGAAACTAACTAGCCTGAAGATAGAAAATAAGCCTACCTTGCCTCAGAGAAATACCCCAAAGGAAAAGGCAGCCCCCCACATATAATGACTGTGAGTTAAGATGAAAAGACAAACGTAGGGATGAAATAGATTCAGCAAAGTGAGGCCCGACTTTCTTAACAGAGCGAGGATAGGAAAGATAACTTTGCGGTCTACACAAAACCCTAAAGAAAACCACGCAAAGGGGCAAAAAGACCCTCCGTACCGAACTAACGGCACGGAGGTACACCCTTTGCGTCCCAGAGCTTCCAGCAAAACAATTAAACAAGCTGGACAGAAAAAATAGCAAACAAATAGCAAAGAAGAACTTAGCTATGCAGAGCAGCAGGCCACAGGAATGATCCAGGGAAAAACAAGTCCAACACTGGAACATTGACAGGAAGCATGGATCAAAGCATTAGGTGGAGTTAAGTAGAGAATCACCTAACGACCTCACCAGATCACCTGAGGGAGGAAACTCAGAAGCCGCAGTACCACTCTCCTCCACAAACGGAAGCTCCCAGAGAGAATCAGCCGAAGTACCACTTGTGACCACAGGAGGGAGCTCTACCACAGAATTCACAACAGTACCCCCCCCTTGAGGAGGGGTCACCGAACCCTCACCAGAGCCCCCAGGCCGACCAGGATGAGCCACATGAAAGGCACGAACAAGATCGGGAGCATGGACATCAGAGGCAAAAACCCAGGAATTATCTTCCTGAGCATAACCCTTCCATTTAACCAGATACTGGAGTTTCCGTCTTGAAACACGAGAATCCAAAATCTTCTCCACAATATACTCCAATTCCCCCTCCACCAAAACCGGGGCAGGAGGGTCAACAGATGGAACCATAGGTGCCACGTATCTCCGCAACAATGACCTATGGAATACGTTATGTATGGAAAAAGAATCTGGGAGGGTCAGACGAAAAGACACAGGATTAAGAACCTCAGAAATCCTATACGGACCAATGAAACGAGGTTTAAACTTAGGAGAGGAAACCTTCATAGGAATATGACGAGAAGATAACCAAACCAGATCCCCAACACGAAGTCGGGGACCCACACGGCGTCTGCGATTAGCGAAACGTTGAGCCTTCTCCTGGGACAAGGTCAAATTGTCCACTACATGAGTCCAAATCTGCTGCAACCTGTCCACCACAGTATCCACACCAGGACAGTCCGAAGACTCAACCTGTCCTGAAGAGAAACGAGGATGAAACCCAGAATTGCAGAAAAATGGCGAAACCAAGGTAGCCGAGCTGGCCCGATTATTAAGGGCGAACTCAGCCAAAGGCAAAAAGGACACCCAGTCATCCTGATCGGCAGAAACAAAGCATCTCAGATAGGTTTCCAAGGTCTGATTGGTTCGTTCGGTCTGGCCATTAGTCTGAGAATGGAAAGCCGAGGAAAAAGACAAGTCAATGCCCATCCTACCACAAAAGGCTCGCCAAAACCTCGAAACAAACTGGGAACCTCTGTCAGAAACGATATTCTCTGGAATGCCATGCAAACGAACCACATGCTGGAAGAACAATGGCACCAAATCAGAGGAGGAAGGCAATTTAGACAAGGGTACCAGATGGACCATCTTAGAAAAGCGATCACAGACCACCAAAATGACTGACATCTTTTGAGAAACGGGAAGATCTGAAATAAAATCCATAGAGATATGTGTCCAAGGCCTCTTCGGGACCGGCAAGGGCAAAAGCAACCCACTGGCACGAGAACAGCAGGGCTTAGCCCGAGCACAAATCCCACAGGACTGCACAAAAGTACGCACATCCCGCGACAGAGATGGCCACCAAAAGGATCTAGCCACTAACTCTCTGGTACCAAAGATTCCAGGATGACCAGCCAACACCGAACAATGAACCTCAGAGATAACTTTATTCGTCCACCTATCAGGGACAAACAGTTTCTCCGCTGGACAACGATCAGGTTTATCAGCCTGAAATTTTTGCAGCACCCGCCGCAAATCAGGGGAGATGGCAGACACAATTACTCCTTCCTTGAGGATACCCGCCGGCTCAGATAAACCCGAAGAGTCGGGCACAAAACTCCTAGACAGAGCATCTGCCTTCACATTTTTAGAGCCCGGAAGGTACGAAATCACAAAGTCAAAACGGGCAAAAAACAGCGACCAACGAGCCTGTCTAGGATTCAAACGCTTAGCAGACTCGAGATAAGTCAAGTTCTTATGATCAGTCAATACCACCACGCGATGCTTAGCTCCTTCAAGCCAATGACGCCACTCCTCGAATGCCCACTTCATGGCCAGCAACTCTCGGTTGCCCACATCATAATTTCGTTCAGCAGGCGAAAACTTCCTGGAAAAAAAAGCTCATGGTTTCATCACTGAGCAATCAGAACCTCTCTGCGACAAAACAGCCCCTGCTCCAATCTCAGAAGCATCAACCTCGACCTGGAACGGAAGAGAAACATCTGGTTGACACAACACAGGGGCAGAAGAAAAACGACGCTTCAACTCTTGAAAAGCTTCCACAGCAGCAGAAGACCAATTGACCAAATCAGCACCCTTCTTGGTCAAATCGGTCAATGGTTTGGCAATACTAGAAAAATTGCAGATGAAGCGACGATAAAAATTAGCAAAGCCCAGGAACTTTTGCAGACTTTTCAGAGATGTCGGCTGAGTCCAATCATGGATGGCTTGGACCTTAACAGGATCCATCTCGATAGTAGAAGGGGAAAAGATGAACCCCAAAAATGAAACCTTCTGCACACCAAAGAGACACTTTGATCCCTTCACAAACAAAGAATTAGCACGCAGGACCTGAAAAACCGTTCTGACCTGCTTCACATGAGACTCACAATCATCCGAGAAGATCAAAATGTCATCCAAGTACACAATCAGGAATTTATCCAGGTACTCTCGGAAGATGTCATGCATAAAGGACTGAAACACCGATGGAGCATTGGCAAGTCCGAATGGCATCACTAGATACTCAAAATGACCCTCGGGCGTATTAAATGCAGTTTTCCATTCATCACCTCGCCTGATTCGCACCAGATTATACGCACCACGAAGATCTATCTTGGTGAACCAACTAGCCCCCTTAATCCGAGCAAACAAATCAGATAACAATGGCAAGGGGTACTGAAATTTAACAGTGATCTTATTAAGAAGGCGGTAATCTATACAAGGTCTCAGCGAACCATCCTTCTTGGCTACAAAAAAGAACCCTGCTCCCAATGGCGACGATGATGGGCGAATATGCCCCTTCTCCAGGGATTCCTTCACATAACTGCGCATAGCGGTGTGCTCAGGCTCGGATAAATTAAACAGTCGACCTTTTGGGAATTTACTACCAGGAATCCAATTGATAGCACAATCGCAATCCCTATGCGGAGGTAGGGTATCGGACTTGGGCTCATCAAATACATCCCGGTAATCAGACAAGAACTCTGGAACCTCAGAAGGGGTGGATGACGAAATTGACAGAAATGGAACATCACCATGTACCCCCTGACAACCTCAGCTGGACACCGACATGGATTTCCAATCCAATACTGGATTATGGGCTTGTAGCCATGGCAACCCCAACACGACCACATCATGCAGATTATGCAACACCAGAAAGCGAATAACCTCCTGATGTGCAGGAGCCATGCACATGGTCAGCTGGGTCCAGTATTGAGGCTTATTCTTGGCCAAAGGCGTAGCATCAGTTCCTCTCAATGGAATAGGACACTGCAAGGGCTCCAAGAAAAACCCACAACGCTTAGCATATTCCAAGTCCATCAAATTCAGGGCAGCGCCTGAATCCACAAACGCCATGACAGAATACGATGACAAAGAGCAGATCAAGGTAACGGACAGAAGAAATTTTGACTGTACTGTACCAATGGTGGCAGACCTAGCGAACCGCTTAGTGCGCTTAGGACAATCAGAGATAGCATGAGTGGAATCACCACAGTAGAAACACAGCCCATTCAGACGTCTGTGTTCTTGCCGTTCAACTCTGGTCATAGTCCTATCGCACTGCATAGGCTCAGGTTTAATCTCAGGTAATACCGCCAAATGGTGCACAGATTTACGCTCACGCTAGCGTCGACCGATCTGAATGGCCAAAGACATAGACTCATTCAAACCAGCAGGCATAGGAAATCCCACCATGACATCCTTAAGGGCTTCAGAGAGACCCTTTCTGAATATAGCTGCCAGCGCAGATTCATTCCATTGAGTGAGCACGGACCACTTTCTAAATTTCTGACAATATACCTCTATCTCATCCTGAGCCTGACAAAGAGCCAGCAAATTTTTTTCTGCCTGATCCACTGAATTAGGCTCATCGTACAGCAATCCAAGCGCCAGGAAAAACGCATCGATATTACTTAATGCAGGATCTCCTGACGCAAGAGAAAATGCCCAGTCCTGAGGGTCGCCACGCAAAAAAGAAATGACGATCCTAACCTGTTGAACTGGGTCACCAGAGGAGCGAGGTTTCAAAGCCAGAAATAGTTTACAATTATTTTTGAAACTCAGAAATTTAGTTCTATCTCCAAAAAACAAATCTGGAATAGGAATTCTCGGTTCTAACAAAGAATTCTGAACCACAAAATCTTGAATATTTTGAACTCTTGCCGTGAGCTGATCCACACATGAAGACAGACCTTTAATGTCCATTGCTACACCTGTGTCCTGAACCACCCAAATGTCTAGGGGAAAAAAAAGGCAAAACACAGTGCAAAGAAAAAAAAATGGTCTCAGAACTTCTTTTTTCCCTCTAGTGAGAATCATTAGCACCTTAGGCTTCCTGTACTGTTGAGATAGGCAATTCAGGATCACAATGGACATAGCGGTCAGAGCACATACAGTGATCTGACAATAACCCAAAATAATAGAACGAGCCCTGAGACGTGGGAACTCTGCAGACCGCAATCCCTAATCCCCTCCAAACAACACTAGAGGCAGCCGTGGATTGCGCCTAACTCTGCCTATGCAACTCGGCACAGCCTGAGAAACTAGCTAGCCTGAAGATAGAAAATAAGCCTACCTTGCCTCAGAGAAATACCCCAAAGGAAAAGGCAGCCCCCCACATATAATGACTGTGAGTTAAGATGAAAAGACAAACGTAGGGATGAAATAGATTCAGCAAAGTGAGGCCCGACTTTCTTAACAGAGCGAGGATAGGAAAGATAACTTTGCGGTCTACACAAAACCCTAAAGAAAACCACGCAAAGGGGGCAAAAAGACCCTCCGTACCGAACTAACGGCACGGAGGTACACCCTTTGCGTCCCAGAGCTTCCAGCAAAACAATTAAACAAGCTGGACAGAAAAAATAGCAAACAAATAGCAAAGAAGAACTTAGCTATGCAGAGCAGCAGGCCACAGGAATGATCCAGGGAAAAACAAGTCCAACACTGGAACATTGACAGGAAGCATGGATCAAAGCATTAGGTGGAGTTAAGTAGAGAAGCACCTAACGACCTCACCAGATCACCTGAGGGAGGAAACTCAGAAGCCGCAGTACCACTCTCCTCCACAAACGGAAGCTCCCAGAGAGAATCAGCCGAAGTACCACTTGTGACCACAGGAGGGAGCTCTGCCACAGAATTCACAACAATACTCGGTGCTTGGGTTTTCCCGAGCACGTTTGGGTGACCTCCGAGTATTTGTGAGTGCTTGGAGATTTAGTTTTCATTGCGGCAGCTGAATGATTTACCGCTACTAGCCAGGCTGAGTACATGTGGGGGTTGCCTGGTTGCTAGGGAAAACCCAAGCAACGACTACACTCGCTCATCAATATTCTTAACTATGATGGTGAACAAACCAAAACTCTAACAGGCTAATTAAGGTCTGAAACCTTGGCCAAAGTTATCTGAGCACACAAATCTCCAAGGGTTCCCAAACTTTTGCATGTACCCATTTTCCTTTTTGTCATTTTTAAAATATAAAATATGACTCTTTTTTTTGTTTTGCAGAAAATAGAATGGAAATGTGTAATCTTTAACTTTACGCCTTTTAGAGATCATTTTGTCTTCAACTTGTTCACAATAACAGTAATTTTGACCAGGGTGCCCAGACTTTTACATGCATTTGTGTTTGTGTGTGTGTAAGAGTCTGTTTGGTTTGTCACCAGTATGGAATTAATTTAATGGATATCCGGTTCAAGTGTGTCTTTACAAATGCGATATGCAACTAAAAGCCAGAATCTTATCCCAAGTCATACGGCAAGGCTTGATAAAGGGTCGATATTGACTTTTTGGATGTCTACATCCAATAGTTGGCACTATAGTTATGGTCCTTTTCCTCTCAGAAGAAGCATTTTGCATATTTAAGTTCCCAGATGAGCATGCATGGCGTATAAGCCTCCTCACTCTGACATGCCAGGCCTAGCTTGTCACTCTCCACAAGGGGGGACAAATGTTACCCTTTACAAATTTTGATAGCAATATTGCCATTTTTCACCATTGATGATTATGAACATCTTCTCCTGGGTGTTATAACTGTCTTGAATTGAGATGCGCTGAAATGTTTCCTTCATCTACTTGTTCCATTCTTCAGCATCTTTGATTCCTAAGCGTAATGAACCTTGGTGTGGCCGCCAAATGATAAGCCCACTTATAGGGGGCAAATGAGCACAGAGTTTTGCGGTAAAACAGAGGTTAGGCATGCATAAGCCACATTGTGTGGCATTCTGTCCTCACTGTAAACGTAGCATCTGTTTCCTTGTTAATTGTGGTGAATCCTGACTACCTAATTTTATGGCCTTTCAGCAAAAAGTTCCCCCCTAGTACTATAGATGACCAGCGCACCACAGTAGCCCCCGAACAGTGACCAGGCTGCCGTACACCGGTGTGACCAGGCTGCCGTACACCGGTGTGACCAGGCTGCCGTACACCGGTGTGACCAGGCTGCCGTACACCGGTGTGACCAGGCTGCCGAACTCCGGTGTGAAATAAAGTTTTGTTCATATTCTCGTCATGTATGCGCCAATTAATTGTGGTGAATCCTGACTACCTAATTTTATGGCCTTTCAGCAAAAAGTTCCCCCCTAGTACTATAGACGACCAGCGCACCACAGTAGCCCCCGAACAGTGACCAAGCTGCCGAACATCGGTGTGAGTAGGCTGCCGAACATCGGTGTGACCAGGCTGCCGAATACCGGTGTGACCAGGCTGCCGAACATTGGTGTGACCAGGCTGCCAAACATCGGTGTGACCAGGCTGCCGAACACCGGTGTGACCAGGCTGCCGAACATCGGTGTGGCCAGGCTGCCGAACACCGGTGTGGCCAGGCTGCCGAACACCGGTGTGACCAGGCTGCCAAACATCGGTGTGACCAGGCTGCCGAACATCGGTGTGACCAGGCTGCCGAATACCGGTGTGAAATAAAGTTTTGTGCATATTCTAGTCATGTATGCGCCAATTAATGTTGAACAATACCATGTTTCTTCTATTGATTCTTGTTACTCTGTGGGTTACAACAATTTTTAAGCATTTCTTGCTCTTTTGAGATATTTTTAACCCGAATAAATAAATGTCCCTGGCACTTTCTCCAGTATTTAGATAGCGTTCACAAGAAGCACAATATAGTCTGAGCAGTTATAAATAGTGGAGCGCGATCACTACATGAGAACGTGCGGTACATAGCGACAGTTCTAATTATTATATTTCCCTGTTCTGCTTGTCTGAAGGGCTGCAATTAAATCGTAGCTTAAACTCCATTCCAAGGCATTGCTCTGCAGCTGCACTATGGCTGTGCATGTAGGAGTTGCTGACTGAATGACGGTGACATTTCTGTGATCAACAGGCTTTAGGTAATCTGAGTTTCATATGTCAATGGCTGGTAGATCTTATGTACAGGTATGAGATAAGACCGAGAGATAAGATGTCCTATGTGCGTATTTGACATTTTTGTGGAATATTTTCTTGTGTGTATATTTAGAACTAGATGGTGGCCCGATTCTAATGCATCGGGTATTCTAGAATATGCATGTCCACGTAGTATATTGTCCAGCGACGTATTATATTGCCCAGTGACGTAGTATATTGCCCAGTGATGTAGTATATTGGCCTGCCACGTAGTATATTGCCCAGTCACGTAGTATATTGCCCAGCGACGTAGTATATTGCCCAGCGACGTAGTATATTGCCCAGCCACGTAGCATATTGCCCAGCTACGTAGTATATTGCACAGCGACGTAGTATACAGCACAGAGCCACGTAGTATATTGCCCAGTGACGTAGTATGTTGCCCAGCCACGTATGTCACAGGTTAAAATATAAAAAATAAACATACTCACCTTCGGATCCGAGGGCTCATTGTAGTTCTAACATACTCACCTTCGGATCTGGCGTAGGCGATGAGCGTGTGGCTGCTGCCATCTTCCGTTCCCAGGATGCATTTTGAAATTACCCAGATGACTTAGCGGTCTCGCGAGGCCGCTAAGTCTTCTGGGTAATTTCGCAATGCATTGCCGGGAACGGAAGATGGCGGCTGGCTCTGCGGACAACGGAGGGTGAGTATAGCAGGTTTTTTGTTTGTTTTTTTTAAATTATTTTTAACATTAGATTTTTTACTATTGATGCCGCATCAATAGTAAAAAGTTGGGGACACACAGGGTTAATAGCGGCGGTAACGGAGTGCATTACCCGTGGCATAACGCGGTCCGTTACCGCCGGCATTAACCCTGTGTTAGCAGTGGCTGGAGGGGAGTATGCGGGCGCCGGATAGTGACTGCGAGGAGTAAGGAGCGGCCATTTTGTTCCGGACTGTGCCCGTCGCTGATTGGTTGTGGCCTTTTTTCCGCGACCAATCAGCGACTTGGATTTCCTTGGCAGACAGAGGCCGCGACCAATGAATATCAGTGACAGACAGACAGAAGGACAGAAAGACAGAAGTGACCCGTAGACAATTATATAGTAGATTGATGTCAGACGGTCTGTGCAGTAATGCAGTAATCTTTACCCTGCAGTTCTTCAGATACACACCTACATTCTGCATCATACTGTTCAGCTGACTCTGACCATGTTTAGCACCCGCTGTAAAAGTTATAGATGAGACTCGAGTTCTAAAGAACATCTTGAGGCAATCAATAACAGTTTTATACAATTTGATATGCATGATGTTAGTGATAAGGAGGAAGTAAAAAAGTAAGGAAGTCTTGAGAAGAGGATAGTGGTTGTATATGATAATGCTGCCAGCCTTAAAGAGGTATTCCCATGAACAAAAGTCCATATTAAATGAACAGATCTTGGAATAATAATAATTTGCACAGTTGGACTTGTTTTAAAATGTTCCTGTGCTGAGATAATCTTATACATGTGTCCCTGCTGTGTACTGTGTAATAGCTGTGTCTGACCGTACAGGGACATGGTCTGATCATACCACAGCTCCTGGGCAGGGGAAAGAAAAATGATAGTATACAGATATCACAGCTGATTATTTTTGAGAGGTAAAACATTTCCATGCCTGTTTTTAAACAATGTTTTACTTAAAGAAAGAATTAGCTGCGATCCCATTCTGTCCTGTCTATGTATTTTCTTCCTCCCACTGCCAAGGAGCTGTGATCAGACCATGTCCCTGTACGGTCAGACACAGCCGTTACACAGTACACAGCAGGGGCACATATATAAGATTATCTCAGCACAGGGACATTTTAAACAGGTACAATTGTGCAAATTATTATTCCAAGATCTATTGGTTAAAATTAACTTTTGTTCATGGGAAAACCCCTTTAAAGAGAATCTGTCAGTAAGCTCATTCCTCCTAAACAGTCTATATAAGCACGTAGGTCATAGAGAGCTGAATAAAATCATATTTGATATTAGTTAAATTGTAAAGCGCTGCAAAATATGTTGGCGCTATATAAATAAAGATTATTATTATTATCTGCGATCTGATGTTTTATTCCAGAGAAATCCATGTTTTTCTTAACGTGTTAATGAGTTGATAAGATCTATGGGCTGGACACTGATCTGCATGAGAATCTGCCTCCAGAGATTATTTTAAATTAAAGGAGACATTACCAGTGTGATACATGACTGAAAGTCTGCTCTCCTGATCTCACTGCAGAGCTTTGCTGAACTACAACTAACACAGTACAGCAGAACTGAGTTTTTCTCATTACAAACACATCTGCTGTTGTAACTCTCCTCTCAGTGCTGTCACTTCAGCTGTGCTCCGCTTCCCCACACTGACTGCCTGTAAAATGGAAGGTGAATCCTAATCATCCATAGCTCTGCAGTGAGTTCAGGAGAGAAGACTGTCAGTCACTACATGTCTCAAATACCTGTCTATATACAGTAGAATGCTTAGTAGGTATGAACCTACTTATAGATTCAATTTAAGGCAGCTGATGCCATTGACTAAAAGGCGTAGCATTAATCTATATATTCAGATCTGAAACCAGACTGTCTAAACTAATGAACTTCAAACTAGTCCCCAAAACAACTGAGATGTAAGGATGCCCTCTGTGTATCCTGTCAAAATATCAGGCTCCCCAAAATAATTCAGATCTCAAAACAAACCTTTAAATAAGTTTTAGACCGGACCCCGAAACAAATTTGTCTGAAGAAAAATCTCCTAAACTAGGACTTTAGACCTGACCTATAAAGATCCTGTAGAAAAGCCCAAAATGATTCCAGATCACAGCCCAAAAATAATTTTGCTCAATTGATTTTGAAAGGATCCCTCTCATATTGTCAGCCAGATCTCTTTAAAAGGGTTGATATCAAGATTGCAAATGATTCCCTATTCTAAGCCCCACCGGTCTCGAGAATGGGGCACAGAAGAGCCCCCCCCTAAATGGAGCAGAGGTCAAACATGCGCACCTCATTTCCAATGGGAGGGTCTACCCTTTTGCTCTTGTTCGCTCTACTCATGTAATTTCCAGCCTCTGACTCCGGCTTCATTTGATCTTCTTGTGAAACCCACACTGCTTGGGTTTGGCTTCTGCTCGAAGACAAAGATTTGAACTTCAGATAGTGGTGAAATATGGCAATATCCTTCTTACGTGAATAATTCAGAGCATCAGCTAGCAGCGCAATCTGTCTCTTGTGTAGATGTCAGGCTCAAAGTAGATTTTAGAAGAAGTGTGGAAAGTATTTCACTTGGCAAGCAAAGCAAGGCGCTCCGTATTTCTCCTCCTCGTCTTGGCGGTGCCTGGTGGCATGTTGCGAGCATATCTTCCTGAGTTTAAATTATTTAGAATAAATCACAGCGCACAAAGTTCCGTTTGCTTCCAGCAAAAATTAATGTTGCGAACCGCAGGTCTTTACTAAAAATAATGAGGTGTCATACTGTTTCTTCTCAACAAGAAATCCTATTTATGTTTCTTAGAAAGCCTTGGGTTTGTTCTTTTGCTTGCTTCTGTAGGTCTTAAGAAGAAAGAAGAGTGCGGTGTATGTGTGCGTTGATTTGTTTAATGCTCCTGATCCAGCTGGCTCGCCTGCTGTACTACTGGCAATATCTCCCTGCCACGGTCAGCAGGAACAATAGGGCACTGCATGTGGAGGGCGTCGTAATGCCAGCACAAGCTTTAGCAAGGAAGCCGGGTGTCAGATGGAAGGCCAGACACCCAGAGGCAGTGACATCTGGAACTAGGGCAATTCCAATTAAAAGGAAAAAAGCCGCAATAATGATTGGACAGTGTACCGGTTACCCCCACAGCTGCTGGTCTACTGCTCAATCCCTCATAGGACCAGATTTAAGTAGTTAATAAGATTATATCCTACACAATACATTATGAATCGCATGGTGCATAATTCACTCATTGTACTTTTTCAGATTTTCGTATACTAACTCCTGCTCATAGCCATGGTTAGATTCCTGCTAAGAAACAAGACCAAATAATGCAAAGTGCCATTAAAAATCCGTATACACAAGGGCAAATATGGATCTCTGTCCTGACATATTAAAGGCAAATAACAAGGTTAAGGGATAAATTGATGATCACGGGGGGAGTCCGACCGCTGGAACCCCGTGTGATGCCCAAATCAGAGGTCGAGAACAGGGCTGTGCATTGGTCAGACCCCAGCGATCAGCTAGTTACCACCTTAAATGCTACTGATATCCTAATATGATCCGTGTGAGTCTGTTAATGCCTTCATAAAACAAATATAGGAAAATAATTTTTTTTTACATTTTAATAAAGGCAAGAAACTTCTCTGTGTGCTTAGTAAACTCGTATAACTTTGACTACTTCCTGACCACTTCCTCTACAAAAAAAGCCAAACACAAGCTATGGGCATGGATCAGTGAGTAATTCTCATGCACCAGTGGTGGCTCCGTGCAGAATCTGTGTGATCCCCCACACCTATGGGCATGGCAGCTGAGGGCCTTTGCTTCTTATAAAAAGCTTAGATACCCAGAAGTTTCGGCCAGAATAGACTTTAGACACTTTGCTTTTTTTACTGGAGTCTCAAATAGACCTTAGTGGTTACAATCATGTGACATTTACCATTGCACAAGTGTCGCGATGCTGCTATGACTTTTATCGCAGCCTGTAAGCACTGATTTTGCAAGAGCTGCCATACATGTTTTGATTTTTTTGGCATTGGACCTGTGCTTATTTAAACCTTAGGACAGCAAATTTTGATGGATCAATGAGTTGCACAAAAAAAAAATAAAAAAAATTTTTCTCATGAATTTGTATTACCAGAATGGTTGTAGAGTGATCCTGAGGCCCCGATTCATCAAAGCGATTTGGCCATAAAGCGCTTTGAAAAGCTGCCAAACTTTTGTGCAACGCAGAGCTGTGCAACAAATTTTAATGCCATTTTCTTACTGCAGTTTTTGATTGGAGTAAGATTTGTGGCAAGGCACATGCCAGTTTTCAAATTTGCCTGTTTTTTCAAGAGGTATACGTCCCTTAACCCCTTTACCCCCAAGGGTGGTTTGCACGTCAATGACCAGGCCAATTTTTACAATTCTGACCACTGTCCCTTTATGAGGTTATAACTCCGAAACGCTTCAACGGATCCTGGTGATTCTGACATTGTTTTCTCGTGACATATTGTACTTCATGATAGTGGTAAAATTTCTTTGATAGTACCTGCGTTTATTTGTGAAAAAATCGGAAATTTGGCGAAAATTTTGAAAATTTCGCAATTTTCAAACTTTGAATTTTTATGCAATTAAATCACAGAGATATGTCACACAAAATACTTAATAAGTAACATTTCCCACATGTCTCCTTTACATCAGCATAATTTTGGAACCAATTTTTTTTTTTGTTAGGGAGTTATAAGGGTTAAAAGTTGACCAGCAATTTCTCATTTTTACAACACCATTTTTTTTTAGGGACCACGTCTCATTTGAAGTCATTTTGAGGGGTCTATATGATAGAAAATGCCCAAGTGTGACACCATTCTAAAAACTGCACCCCTCAAGGTGCTCAAAACCACATTCAAGAAGTTTATTAACCCTTCAGGTGTTTAATAGGAATTTTTGGAATGTTTAAATAAAAATGAACATTTAACTTTTTTACACAAAAAATTTACTTCAGCTCCAATTTGTTTTATTTTACCAAGGGTAACAGGAGAAATTGGACCCAAAAAGTTGTTGTCCAATTTGTCCTGAGTACGCTGATACCCCATATGTGGCAGTAAACCACTGTTTGGGCGCATGGGAGAGCTCGGAAGGGAAGGAGCGCTATTTGACTTTTCAATGCAAAATTGACAGGAATTGAGATGGGACGCCATGTTGCGTTTGGAGAGCCACTGATGTGCCTAAACATTGAAACCCCCCACAAGTGACACCATTTTGGAAAGTAGACCCCCTAAGGAACTTATCTAGAGGTGTGGTGAGCACTTTGACCCACCAAGTGCTTCACAGAAGTTTATAATGCAGAACCGTAAAAATAAAAAATCATATTTTTTCACAAAAATTATATTTTTGCCCCCAATTTTTTATTTTTCCAAGGGTAAGAGAAGAAATTGGACCTCAAAAGTTGTTGTCCAATTTGTCCTGAGTACGCTGATACCCCATATGTTGGGGTAAACCCCTGTTTGGGCACACAGGAGAGCTCGGAAGGGAAGGAGCACTGTTTTACTTTTTCAACGCAGAATTGGCTGGAATTGAGATCGGACGCCATGTCGTGTTTGGAGAGCCCCTGATGTGCCGAAACAGTGGAAACCCCCCAATTATAACTGAAACCCTAATCTAAACACACCCCTAACCCTAATTCCAACGGTAACCCTAACCACACCTCTAACCCTGACACACCCCTAACCCTAATCCCAACCCTATTCCCAACTGTAAATGTAATCTAAACCCTAACCCTAACTTTAGCCCCAACCCTAACTGTAGCCCCAACCCTAACCCTAACCCTAGCCCTAACCCTAACCCTAGCCCTAACCCTAACCCTAACCCTAGCCCTAACCCTAGCCCTAACCCTAGCCCTAACCCTAGCCCTAACCCTAACCCTAAACCTAGCCCTAACCCTAGCCCTAGCCCTAACCCTAGCCCTAACCCTAGCCCTAATGGGAAAATGGAAATAAATACATTTTTTTTTATTTTTCCCTAACTAAGGGGGTGATGAAGGGGGGTTTGATTTACTTTTATAGCGAGTTTTTTAGCGGATTTTTATGATTGGCAGCCGTCACACACTGAAAGACCCTTTTTATTGCAAAAAATATTTTTTGCAATACCACATTTTGAGAGCTATAATTTTTCCATATTTTGGTCCACAGAGTCATGTGAGGTCTTGTTTTTTGCGGGACGAGTTGACGTTTTTATTGAAAACATTTTTGGGCACGTGACATTTTTTGATCACTTTTTATTCCGATTTTTGTGAGGAAGAATGACCAAAAGCCAGCTATTCATGAATTTCTATTGGGGGAGGAGGCGTTTATACCGTTCCGCGTTTGGTAAAATTGATAAATCAATTTTATTCTTCGGGTCAGTACGAATGCAGCGATACCTCATTTATATCATTTTTTTATGGTTTGGCGCTTTTATACGATAAAAACTATTTTACAGAAAAAATTATTATTTTTGCATCGCTTTATTCTCAGGACTATAACTTTTTTATTTTTTTGCTGATGATGCTGTATGGCGGCTCTTTTTTTGCGGGACAATATGACGCTTTCAGCGGTACCATGGTTATTTATATCTGTCCTTTTGATCGCGTGTTATTCCACTTTTTGTTCGGCGGTATGATAATAAAGCGTTGTTTTTTGCCTCGTTTTTTTTTTTTTTTTTCTTACGGTGTTTACTGAAGGGGTTAACTAGTGGGACAGTTTTATAGGTCGGGTCGTTACGGACGCGGCGATACTAAATATGTGTACTTTTATTGGTTTTTTTTTTTTATTTAGATGAAGAAATGTATTTATGGGAATAATATATATTTTTTTTTTCATTATTTTGGAATATTTTTTTTTATTTTTTTTACACATTTGGAAAATTTTTTTTTAACTTTTTTACTTTGTCCCAGGGGGGGACATCACAGATCAGTGATCTGACAGTTTGCACAGCACTCTGTCAGATCACTGATCTGACATGCAGCGCTGCAGGCTTCACAGTGCCTGCTCTGAGCAGGCTCTGTGAAGCCACCTCCCTCCCTGCAGGACCCGGATCCGCGGCCATCTTGGATCCGGGGCTGGAGGGAGCAGGGAGGGAGGCGAGACCCTCGCAGCAACGCGATCACATCGCGTTGCTCCGGGGGTCTCAGGGAAGCCCGCAGGGAGCCCCCTCCCTGCGCGGTGCTTCCCTGCACCGCCGGCACATCGCGATCATCTTTGATCGCGGTGTGCCAGGGGTTAATGTGCCGGGGGCGGTCCGTGACCGCTCCTGGCACATAGTGCCGGATGTCAGCTGCGATAAGCAGCTGACACCCGGCCGCGATCGGCCGCGCTCCCCCCGTGAGCGCGGCCGATCGGCTATGACGTACTATCCCGTCCAGGGTCAGATAAGCCCAGGGCACCTCGACGGGATAGTACGTCTAAGGTCACAGAGGGGTTAAAGGGAACCTGTCACCACCAATATCGAAGATGAGCTAAGCCCCCGATGTATCCTGAAAGATGAGAAAAAGAGGTTAGATTATACTCACCCAGGGGCGGTCCCGCTGCGGTCCGGTCCAATAGGCGTCGCAGCCCGGGGCCTGCCATCTTCTTACGATGACTTTCTTTTCTAGTCACGCTGCGGCCCCGGCACAGGCATTCTTTGTCTGCCCTGTTGAGGGCAGAGCAAAGTACTTCAGTGCGTAGGCACCGGGAAAGGTCAGAGAGACCCTGCACACTGCAGTACTTTGCTCTGCCCTCAACAGGGCAGACAAAGTACGCCTGCGCCGGAGCTGCAGCGTGAATACAAGAGGACGTCATCGTAAGAAGATGGGAGGCCCCGGACTGGACCGCGACTCCCATCGTGCCGGGACCGCCCCTGGGTGAGTGTAATCTAACCTCTCTTTCTCATCTATCAGGATACATCGGGGGATTATCTACAGCATTCCAGAATCCTGTAGATAAGCCCCTGATGCTGGTAGGCTTAGCTCACCTTTGATTTTGGGGGTGACAGGTTCCATTTAATAAATTGGGTGGCTGGGACTTAAGCACACCCCCTTATCAAGACTCGTGTGAACAACGCAAGTATTGTTGAATCGCTGTCAAAATGTATTGTGACTAATATAAGAAGGACGAAATGGACACTCAATGGAGATGGTAGCCAAGTGGAGAGGGAAATAACTATAAGTAGATGGATGGTGTCACGGATAACAGCAGGGAAAATCGGGCAGATTCCACCCCTGCCACCAATTTGTCAGGAGACACAACTCTGCCTCCTCCAATCGTCGGTACAGTTATGCAATTGACTGACGAATGATGGACGAGGCCAAAACTGTTTCCACTACTAGGCCTGTAATCGCAGAACTCACAGTGAGCTTATGGTATATACACCTCGATTTCCAACGCATGAAATATCTATATATCAATAGAGATGAAATATGGCATGGAGAGCATCATCTGTCTGACCCAATATTAACCCCTTCCTGACATTTGAATTGTATACGTCATGGTCAGGAAGGACTTCCTGACCAATGTAGTGTATATATGCAGCACCCCAGAGTCCTGGTCGTTGCAGTAATGTCGTTATTCCACCAGGGGGGAGTGATGCTACGTCTGATGGCACCAAAGGAGTTCACCCTGCCAGGTATCACAGCCACACACACACTTCACACGCCAGTCCACCAGGGGGAGCTAAGGGTTCTGTTCACTAGGCCACTCCTCACATAGGGTAAAACTGGTGGGTTGGTTATGAAGTGGGGGAGTTGAAGGGAGGAGTCGGAAGGAGAGAAGCAGACTGGGATCGGCCCAGGGAATTCCTGTCAGGAAGACAGAGGAAAAAGGAAGAACATCAGCGACTCAGTGGGAAAGAAGGACACGGAGCTGCGCCTGCAACCCATGCGGCAGCCTCCTAAGAGAGGACAAGAAGGGAAGTGTGCTGTAGTGAGTGAGCATAGAAGTCATAGCAACAGGAGTGAAACATCAGCGGGAGACCAGCTACAAGCAGGCTGCCTCCATCTGAAGCGCAGATCCGGTGGCCGGAACACCGAGGAAGTAATAGACTCTACGATTTACTTCAGAGACCGGCAGGGCAGTCGATTCCAAGTTGGCTGTCCGACCTAAGCAGACACGGTGGCAATCGCGGAGGAGGGGTGTCACTAGGGTCCCTATAAAATAGCCTCAGGACATCACCGTTATACAGGTTTGTCCTATCCATCTGGGGGAGAGAGAGAGAAGTAACCACAGTGAGGACCTTATGGTAGCTAATGCAAGTAGGGACCTACTACGTTATTGTGCGCAAGGGGAAGGCTACCGATTTCCACCTGGATAAGGGGACTCTGGAATTTCCATCAGACCGGCCGGACTCTGCCTACCCTGTCATCCGGCACTCTGGACTGTGGATGCTGAAGCCTGCAGTAAAGGTAAAGAGACTGCACCCATTGTGTCCTCGTTATTCACCGCGCCTTGCACCATCCACCATCATCATCTACACTTTTGGGAAGCCCTGGGGAAATACTTCACCTGTGGGAAGGTATACCATCTAGCTGCCATTCCATCACCCCAGCGGACCCCTAAGCAGCGTCGGTCACTCTGACCGAATACCACAGGTGGCGTCACAAACACTACTGTTATCTACGAACTCTGCCTTTTATTGGGCGCCCCTCATAGGGCCACGATCCAGGTCGGGCCACCGTGACATCCCCGCTGAGAGAACTGAAGGACCCGGTACCGAGTACCCCATTGCCCTTACGTGGGGGTGATCCATATACAATACGTCATATCAATCATGCGAGCACCGTGACAAAGTGCACGGTGATCACATGATTGTCCCTGCTCTTTCTCACAGCAGGGAATATGGCGGCGTCCCTGGGGCCCCCCGCAACTATCAGTTCTGAACAGCCAATCACAGCGTTTCTCAGTGCTTCGGGCAATAAGATTGCCTGAAACACTGATGTCCAGCCTATGATCGGTGCTATAAGAATGTATAATGTTTTTTTTATAACACCCTAGTATTCTGTAGGGCTATTAGCCCAGACACCCTTTGAGGCCTTCCACAAATTCTTGCATTACAATGATAAAGCAGTGTCTTTCCCGAGATGACCCCAACTTTGTCAGTTTTTTCAAAGTTTGTTCGGTCATTGAGCACTTCAGGAACGAGTTTTCTGAGGTGTACAATCCCCAAAGGGACATCTATGTGGATGAGTCCCTAATACATTTCAAGGAGAGGCTCAAATTCTGACAATACCTGCCTAGTAAGTGGGCCAGGTATGGAATTAAATTGTACAAGCTGTGCAAGAGTACCCCAGGGTACACCCACAAGTTAAGAGATTATGAAGGGAGGGACACCCGGATTCAACCCCTGAATGCCCCCCTTTCCTGGGAGTGAGTGGGAGAATTGTGTGGGATTTGGTGCATCCACTGCTCAATCAAGGTTATCACCTCTATGTAGCAACTTTTATACCAGCATCCCACTAATGTCCCTCTCTGAGCGAGCTACCGCAGCCTGTGGTACTGTCCGCAAAAATCAGAGAGGGCTCCTTAGGACTCTAATTTGGCAGCTGCTCGGAAAGGGTGAGAGCAGAGCCTAATGTAGAGACGACATGTTTTTGGTCAAGTACAAGGATGAGGGATGTCCTTTTCTTGATCACCATACATGGCAGCACCCTCTGCACTGTACGGGGTACCGTTACACATGTTCACAAACCACACTGTGTACTTGAGTAAAACAAGAACATTGGGGGAGTTGATCCCACTGATCAAGTCCTCCAGCTGTACAGTGCTATGAGAAAAGCAATGTACAACACTTTCGTGCTATCCCAAGCAGGGCTGCCACTAGAAATTTCGGGGCCCCATACTGGCAAAATTTTCGGGGCCCCCTTGAGACTCCGCCCAGGCTCCACCCCAGCCCCGCCTCCACACTCCACCCCTCGAACTGTCCACAGTCCCACCGCTCACTCTTGGAAAAACTCCACTTCTCACCTATCACACATTAACAGTTCCCATCACCAGATCACACATATAGCCAGCAGCTTTTGTTTTGGCCAAAAGATTTTTTAAGCCGCCACCATAACACGGTAGACACTTTTGGCCGGGCCCTACTCTTCTGTAACCTATTAAATATTTGTTAAAATATGCAATACAATTTAGGTATATTTTTATTTATTTTTCAATGTTTAAAATGACCAATAATATCACATACAAGGAACAAATACCACAACACCATGTCCAGACCACATATTACCACCACAGTGATCGAATAATATCACATACAAGGAACAAATACCACAACACCATGACCAGACCACATATTACCACCACAAAGTGACCGAATACTACAATTCTGATCAGTAATTAAAAAAAAAGCACCATACTATCACCATAAGTGCCATTATACACAGGAGATCTGTACTTAGTATGCAGTGTCTGTGTACAGATAATACAGTGATCACTAGTGAAATTATACACAGGAGCTCTGTATATAGTATACAGTGTATAGTGACAGTGTATAGGTAACACACTGACTCACCAGTGACGTCTCTAGGTGAAGTCCTTCATCTTTCATCCAGCACAGACCGCCATCATTTCATCCAGCCAGGGCTCGTCTCTGCAGGAAATAACACAGTTATCTCGAGCTCCGCTTGTAGAATACATTACTTAATTTTTCACAACTTCTACATTACACCACATGAAGAAAAAGAGGCAACATAGTATCACTCTATACAGTAACAGGACCGCCCCCTCATTTAAAACAGTATACTCAAAAAATAAAATAAATACATCACTGCAGTAATAATATCCCTAAATTAGCCCCTATGGTAAATAATATTCCCCATCCTGGCCACCGTGTGTCTCATTCCTGGCGTCAGCCATATGTTCTCCCATCCTGCACTCATGAGTATCCATTCTGCCCCATATGATCTCCCCATCCTGCCCCATATGATCGCCCCATGGGATCTCTCCATCCGGCCCCATCTGTCTCCATCATATCCATCCTGCCCCATGATCCTGCACGATCTGTCTCCAATTCTGCCCCCAGTGTCTCCAATCATGCCCCATGTCTCCATTCTGCCCCCTATGTCTCCAACCATGCCCCTGTGTCTGCAATTCTGCCACTTGTCTCCAATTATGCCCCCTGTGTCTCCATTCTGCCCCATCTGTCTCCAATCCTCCCCCATCTGTCTCCAGTCATGCCCCCATGTCTTTCATCCTGCCCCGTGTCTCCAATCATGCCCCGTATCTCCATTCTGCCCCGTGTCTCGCATTCTGCCCCAATGTCCAGCATTCTGCCCCAATGTCCAGCATTCTGCCCCCGGGTCTCACAGTCTGCCCCTGTGTCCAGCATTCCGCCCCTGTCACTGTGTCCAGCATTCTGCCCCTGTCACTGTGTCCAGCATTCCGCCCCTGTCACTGTGTCCAGCATTCTGCCCCTGTCACTGTGTCCAGCATTCTGCCCCTGTCACTGTGTCCAGCATTCTGCCCCTGTCACTGTGTCCAGCATTCTGCCCCTGTCACCGTGTCCAGCATTCTGCCCCTGTCACTGTGTCCAGCATTCTGCCCCTGTCACCGTGTCCAGCATTCTGCCCCTGTCACCGTGTCCAGCATTTCTGCCCCCCTGTGTCCAGCTTTCTGCCCCCCCCCCTGTATCCAGCTTTCTGCCCCCCCCTGTGTCCAGCTTTCTGCCCCCCCTGTGTCCAGCTTTCTGCCCCCCCTGTGTCCAGCTTTCTGCCCCCCCTGTGTCCAGCTTTACTGTCCTGCCCTGTTAAACAGCTGTAGCGCCGGCCGCCGCTAAGGGCCCGGTTCAGCCTGCGGCTTCCGGTAGGGGCCCTGTGATGCGGGCCCCCTCTGCTCACCGGGCCCCATACGCCAGTGACGGCTGTAATGCCCTGATGGCGGCCCTGATCCCAAGTTGATAACGTGCGACAGCTAAATTCTGCTGTACTGCCTATTCCCCAAACTGTCTCATGCAGCACGTTATGCGGAGATCGGGGCTGTCTATCTCACACACTGAGAAATCTGCTCTAAGCTATGGTAAGGACGTGTTCTTTTATACTGTGCTGCTGCTTACTTATGATTTGTCAGCATCATACAGTGAGAAGTACATGCCCCCAGTGAGAACAGTAAGAACACCCACTTAGACTTAAAAGTTGACTTATTAGCAGTCTAAGTATTTGACACCTACCGTAATATCTCAACAGTAGAGAAGCAAAATTTAAATTAAAAAAATTGATTCCACTCTGCAGCCACTAATTCGTGTCCAGTCCAAAATGAAAAATTTGGTGAAAGGTCCTCTGTAAATTTAATATTAAACTTGCATTTATCTGCTTCGAACTGAAGGACGTTTATAAAATTATATTGAGATTATAAATTAGGCGAATATATCTTTATATAAACACAATTATTTAGTTATTTTATAGAGAAGATTCAGAGATATCAAAGAAAGAATGTGCCTACAGCACAAAGAAATAAAAAGGTTTTTTTTACTTCTCATGTCTTTGTGCACTCACATTTTAGACCATATCTACATTATAAATATTTCACAGGAAGAGTAGTTGGCGACTAATATAGCAGACATACAGTACCAGACTGTAAGTGACTGACTCATAACTATGTTGGTAAACCAAAAAACATCATCCTTGTGCTTTACTTCTTATAGTGTTAAGGTCTCTGTGATATATGCGGGAGCCGCGATCCAACCCAAATGCATACATACGTCTGTATTACTTTATCCAGTTTTACCCAAGGCTTTAGTCCCCTAAACAACTGTATGCGAACTGGAGGTCATTGCTCTCGAGCAATGGATTAAGATTAATCAGAAACGCTCTCAGAAGCTGGTGTCTGGCCATGCATCGTGGATTGGTTTAGTTTTTTTTATGTACGTTTGAATGCGAGACTTTAAGTCCACATTTTGTATTACCGAATTCGTTGAATCGATAGAATACAGAGAGGAGTAAATGTTTTTAAACTTATCAGCAGTGTCAGGTAGAAGATGTTTGCGTTGTAGCGACTGGTCCTTGATAAAAGGGACGTAATTATTAGATCTCGGTACCCTAAGAGCCCTGGCCAATGACTTGCCATTTTTATCACCATGGTCATTTCAAGGGGACTCCCTTAGAGTTGTTCAGAGATCGGTCAAGAGCTGTATTAAGGTCCTCCTCCCCCCTAAAATCAGTACTCCTTCCTCGAATATCGCCAATCGATCTAAGTAGGTATGAAGTGCTTTGTCTTGACCTGAATTCGGAAGACACAACGTGCCCTTGTTAGATTGAGTGAAACCCTTGACCATCAGTAGACGTCCCTCTCCATTAGTAAAAGATTCGGTGAACTACCAAGGAACTGAGCGTGATAAAAGTATGCCGGTATCTCTAGACTTTGAATGAGTTGAAGGGCTATGGTATGCTGTTGGAAACCTTGTCGTTTGACTTTAAGGTGATGTGGTGTCCGGGGGCATGCCTGCTGCAGGGGCTCCGGTCGCCAAGAGGATAATCATATACAGATGAATGGTGGTGAAGCTGCCTTGAGTCCAGCCATCCACAAATTTTCCTGGCCCAGTGTGACATCTTTTGAAGGGTATGTTACACTAATTTGCAGGCTGCAGGCCTCTGCTGTCATCTGGTCTCCATCCTCAGCAGCAGCTGCACACACTTTAGGGGACACCTAGTTCGTCTTGTAATAAAGTTTAGTTACCTGTCCATTTTCATCATAAAGAAACACAGTATTGGGCACAACCTTTTCCATTGCACCCCAAGGATTTTCCGTCCAGCCCCGCAGCATTTCCGGGATTCGTTAAGTTACCCTCATGCGGTTCCACATCCATCTTCCTCTGTACAAAAGTGATTAAGGTCCCCTCCATAGCACTTGTATTATTATTATTATTATTATTATTTATTGTTATAGCGCCATTTATTCCATGGCGCTTTACATGTGAGGAGGGGTACACATAATAAAAACAAGTACAGTAATCTTAAACAATACAAGTCATAACTGGTACAGGAGGAATGAGGACCCTGCCCGCGAAGGCTCACAATCTACAAGGGATGGGTGAGAATACAGTAGGTGAGGGTAGAGCTGGTCATGCAGCGGTTTGGTCGACCGGTGGTTACTGCAGGTTGTAGGCTTGTATCTATCCTTGGGCTCTGTATACTGCAGGAATATCCGCTAGCAATTTTGTAAGGTTCTATACCGATAAAAACAAAACGTGCGGTCGTTGTTACAGTCATCAATGAACTCTTTCACTAACTGACTAAACCAGAAAAGGGTTCCCTAACCCCTCCAACTGTGGGCTAAACCAATCATCATTAACTACCTCTTTACTCTGTCTGCCCCTGCACTTTGTTGCTGGGGAAACTTAACCCATCACCTACTTAACTACCATGACTTTCTTCTAACTGTATGTACTAAGCATTTTACTCTTACAATCTCTATCACATTGTATCTTATGTCCTAAATCTTATTGTATGTATTATCCTGTGCCTAACCCTATGCTCATGTTGGAGTGTGTTACTCACACAAGGCATTACCTTTACATACCCACACAGCATCACCATTACCTAAAATACTATGCATTGCCGCACATTACATTCGTAAAGCTGCACGACATAGTTCACACTTCAAATATTACAATACATGTACAGAAATGCATGACACTATTCACTTTGCACCATTGTTGTCTTCAGGGGCAAAAGCAAAGCATCAAATTTGGAGGCTTTCACCTTCTCTCGGCTGCCATGAGAACTCATCACCCCGCAACCGCATCCCAGGGTGGCCGATGAGCACTTGGAATGGCGTGTACCTTGGATCACACTCTGAAAATGCTGCTGTCAAAAATTGACAGTTGTACATAAGGGGTTAATTACTACAGGAAGATGCTGACTGTGAAACACAGCCAGCAGCTGAAGGTATGCTAACAAGTTTGTAATGGGGCTTGAATCATTTTGATTGCCACTATATACAGATGGAAATATGGCAGGGGGGTCAAATTGTGTAGCTGCATAGGGTCCCAAAAGGGGGCATACTTCAACCCCCAAATTAACACAAAAACTCATTATGATAAACTATTGGACTGCAAAGAGCCCACATATTGTTCTTGCATAGCGGCTCTATAATTTAGAGTGAATATATACAAAGTATGCCGGAACATAATGAATAATCAGGGCTGCCACTAGGAATTTCAGGACCCCATACTGGCAACATTTTCGGGGCCCCCTGGAGACTCTTCCCTGGCTCCACCCCTCGAACTGTCCACAGTCAAAAGATTTTTTAAGCCGCCATCATGACAAGGTAGACTCTTTTGGCCGGGCCATACTCTAACTTATTAAACATTTGTTAAAATATCCAATACAATTTAGGTATATTTTTATTTATTTTTAAATTTTTAAAATGACCAATAATATCATATACAGGGGACAAATACCACCGCACCATGACCAGACACCATATTACCATCACATAGTGACCTATAATACCACATACAAGGAACAAATACCATCACACGATGTCCAGACCACATATTACCACTAGTGACCTAATAATATCACATACAAGGGACAAATACCACCACACCATGTCCAGACCACATATTACCACAACATAGTGACCAAATAATAGCACATACAGGGAACAAATACCGCCACACCATGGCAGGACAACATATTACCACCACCTAGTGACTGAATACTAAAATACTGACCAGAAATAAAAAAAAACCACAATACTAATATCACCATAAGTGCCAGGAGATCTGTATTTGGTATGCAGTGTCTGTGTACAGGTAATGCAGTGATCACTGGTGACATTATACACAGGAGCTTTGTATATAGTATATAGTGTCAGTGTATAGGTAAAACACTGACTCACCAGTGACGTCTCTAAGTAAATTCCTTCATCTTCGCTTTTCATCTTCATCCAGCACAGACCTCTGTCACTTCTTCCAGCCAGAGCTAATTTCTAATTTTCTAGAGCACCTGCAGAACACATTACTTATTTTTTTCCCAAATTCTAAACTACACCAGATGAAGAAAAAAAGCCATCAGTGTTGCTCTTCACAGTAACAGGACCTCCTCCCCCATTTAAAACAGTTTCCTCAAAAAATAAAATAAATACATCACTGCAGTAATAATATCCCCCATCCTGGCCCCCTGTGTATCTCATTCCTGACTTCAGCCATATGTTCTCCCATCCTCCCTCCATGTGATGTCCCATCCTGCTCCATATGTTCTCCCCATCCTGCACCATCTGTCTCCATTCTGCCCTGTGTCTCCCATTCTGCCCTGTGTCTCCCATTCTGCCCTGTGTCTCCCATTTTGCCCCGCTGTCTCCATTCTGCCCCGCTGTCTCCATTCTGCCCCGCTGTCTCCCATTCTGCCCCGCTGTCTCCCATTCTGCCCCGCTGTCTACCATTCTGCCCCGCTGTCTCCCATTCTGCCCCCTGTGTCTCCCATCCTGCCCCGTGTCTCCATCCTGCCCCGGGCTGCTTTCAATAAAACAAAAAAAAACACAAACCTTTCTTCTTACCTTGCCGTGCGCTTGCGGTGAAGTTCCCTCCATGTGTTTCAAGCGCACACTCGCTGGTGAATGACAATGACGTCATACGCTAGCGTCAGCTGCCAGCCTCTAATTGGCTGGCAGCTTTAACTATTGCCGTGCGGGTCAGCACAGAAATAAAGTAACTGAACCTGCTTCTCGGACGCAGGTTCAGTTACTGCACTGGCAGAAGCCTGCCGCTGGGGCAGTAGTGCCCTGATGGCAGCCCTGTCTATAATATAAAATACAAGACAATAGACAATGCAGCATCTTTCACATTGTTTTTTTTCTCTGTTAGAAAGCTAAACCACAAGACATTAGCCACTGCAGTCGGTTTCTAGATGAATTCGTAAAAGATGGAGATGATTGTAACATAATCTGTTGTGTAAAACTATCCCTCAACTGTTTGTTTTGTTCTGAAACCATTTAAAATTCCACCTGTTCACACTTTCCAGGAACGCTGTCTGCATGTATTCCAGGATGTGCGGCATAATCTGTCGCCGATTATGTGTGGGTATTTTGTTTTTCATCAAATTTAATTGGGGAGTGAGGTGAATTTTGTATCTCTATCTTCATGTAAAGCTGCATGTGAAAAGTCTGGATATTGTCAGGACTGTGGAGTCTGTAAGCCAAACCTTTCACTCCTCGCTTTCCCTGATTCCACAACACTGGTCACTACTGAGCATGTATGTAAAGTGCAGCACAGATTCATCTCCACTAAAAGCCGAGATTCTTTCATCAGGAAGAGAACAGACATTTATAGGACATTTCATAACTTTCCCAAATTCATATGAAATAATTTACAGCACATAAATTGGTTCAGTAGTACAATCCATTATTAGATCTTGTTGGGGTCGGAGTCAGTCCACTTAATACTGACCCCACAGCACTGGTCACTACTGATCATGGACATAAAGTTCAGCACAGATTCATCTCCACTAAAGGCTCTCACATCAGGAACAGAACAGACATTTATAGGACATTTCATAACTTTCATAGATTCTTATGAAAACATTTATAGCACATTAAGGTCAGAGGACAAACTCCACACTGATCAAGAATATTCATTGTGTTTTTTATTTATTCATCCATTTTACTATTACTTTTTCATTTCGTTTTTTTGTTTCTACGCTGTGTGTGTAAATAACTTTGCGGTCTTGTTCAGTGGTGGACGGTTTCAGCTCCCTTACCTTGGCCATGTCTCTGAGCACTGAACAACTTGTACTTACGAGCTCTCCAGGGAGGTTGCAGATCTGGAATATGACAGCACTGGAGGATAATGGCTTCCTGGTCGCTTCATTTTTGGCTCTTAAATTTTTGGCAGTTATTGTCCATCTTTTCTTTTTTTTGTCACTATATTTTTTGTGACTCTGTTGACTATTTGCAACAAAATGTTTGGAAATTGGTAACGTTTTGGGGCGTGATTACAGAACCAAAGTGCTGCATCATCCCTCTGTTAGGCTATGTTTCCACTGTCCGGATTCCTTCAGTATTTGCTGTGGATTGGACGCTGTTTACATCTGCAGCGTCCAGATGTTACAGCATAGTGGAAGGGATTTTATCCCATCTCCACTATGCCTGCAGGGCCGCGTAACCGGACATGCGGCACGTCTTTCCAGACTGCAGCATGGCTATCTATCTTGCGGAGACGCACTGTCTCTGCAAGATAAATAACACAGTCTATGAATATGATGCGGTGATTCCACATGTGTTCAATGAACACATCCAGAATCACAGCACGTACAACAGGGGTGGCGCTTTGGGCTAAGCGGGGTATCCGCTGCGTCCAAAACGCAGGAATTCCTGATGGTCAAAACATAGCCTAAGACTTTACCAATTTTGGACTTTTCAGCCTGAAGAAAACAAGCTGCCTAATAATTCTGCACACCTTGGTAACGGGTGATATATCCTTACGCCACCTCCCTCCCTCATGACACAAATACAAATCACCTGATGTGCTTCATCCAATAAGCATTCAAGTTTATACAGCTTGGAGTTGGGAAATCTGCATAGAAATGATGATATGATACTGACTTGCCTAATAATTCTGCATATCGTGTACTGTAGCTCTTCGTGAGTTACTAATATCTGTGAGCAAAATAGACACTGGGAAAAATGGCATTGCCACCCCAACCTAAAAGCTTTGTTAATCAGCAGATTGCAGGAAAGATTACAGAAGTAATTAGAAAATAACATGCTATAAGGCTAAGCTACAAATCTGTCAGCAGAAAATGTATTGCACAACAATCGTGAGTTGGTCAGGACTGAACAGCAGACATCCGATTTTATCTCGGTTAGGTCAATGCTACACAAAACATTTATCGTATTTGTCTCTGACATTAGACCTCGGTGTCTGGGTTATCTAAAGTAATTTTCGTAGCAAATTTTAAAAATCATGACCATTATTATGTGGGTATAATATGAGCATAATTCTCAAATTGAGCACAGCAGCTGCACATGAGCTGCTGCCACACCCTCCCCCCTAAATAGCGCCACTCATGGACTATGTATGCTATTACAGTTTGGGCTGACAACCTTGAATTGTGGCTAGAAAAAATAAGTGATTGCCTGTCTATTCATCATTCTATCTATGTCTATCTATTGTGTGTCTGTGTGTGTGTGTGTGATATATATATATATATATATATATATATATATAATATGTGTGTATATGGTGTGTCCGTAAAGTCATGGTGCACTTTTGACCAGACACAAGATCTATTTACAGTTTACATTTCGGCGCCCTTACTCTGGCCAATCATATCAGACCTGTTTATGAGGAGAGATAACAAGAGCCAATCAATCAACACAAACTCATTTAAACTCTTGCTGAGCCCCCAGTCAGATTAACCCCTGATAAACTGAACTCTGATTAATATACTGCCATGTCTGTGACATCATGCAACCACAAGCTTATGCCAGCTGTGTGGTTTTCCATGCCAGTCGAGATGTGAATGGTACACAGGAAAGAACATTTGTGCGTGCGTGTGCTCGACAATTACACCTAAGCAAGACTACAGTTCATCAGGTGTTAAAGAAACGTCTGTTTTACGAGGTACAAATTGCGGCTGTTGCACGCTATCAAACCGACGGATAGACCCAAACGATGCGCGTTTGCTACAGATATTCATGAGATCGACAATGATGCAAGATTTTTGCAGAAGATTGTGTTTAGCGATGAGGCGGCCTTCCATATCTGTGGACATGTTCAATGTCATAACGTCCAAACATGGGCTGCTGAACATCCTCATGCCTCATGTTGAGTGCAAACGTAACACCCCAAAAGTGAACATGTGGTGGGGCCTGATGTATAAGTAGTGATGAGCGAATATACTCATTGCTCGGGTTTTCCCGAGCATGCTCGGGTGATCTCCGAGTATTTGTAAGTGCCCAGAGATTTAGTTTTCGTTGCCTTGACTGCATGGTGGACAGCTGATAGACAGCTTGAATACATGTGGGGATTCCCTAGCAACCAGGCAACCCCCACATGTACTCAGGCTGGCTAGCAGCCATAAATCATGCAGCTGTGTCAACAAAAACTAAATCTCCGAGCACTAACAAATACTAGGAGCTCACCCGAGCGTGCTTGGGAAACCCCGAGCAATGAGTACACTTGCTCATCACTAATGATAAGGAAATAGGACCATTTTTTTTCGTGGAGCGGTCTGTGACGATAAACACGTACAGTATCTTGCCATGTTGGAATTGTATGCAGTGTCACAATTTTCAGAAGGTGTCATCTTTCAACAGGACAGCACGCCACCATTGTTTGTGAGTTTCTGGATAGAACATTCCCCCGGCGGTGGATAGGCAGGGGTTCTGTCAAGCCATGGCCACCACCACGATCCCCAGATCTGACGCCCTAGACTTTTTTTTACTTTTGGGGTTATGTGAAGCAACATGTGGACATTGAACGTATCAACGACATTAATCACTCAAAACAGAGAATCACAGACGTTATTCACTCTGTTACCCGTGTGTGGCAAGAACTTCACTAACGTTTTGATGTGTGTAGGGCAGCAAATGGAGCCCACATCGAACTGTACTGAATAGGTATGAAACTGGGAGAGTTTTTCTTTTATTTGAAGCAGATTTCACATTTCTATCGTTTTTTTGTTCAATCAAGTGACTGGTCAAAAATGCACCATGACTTTACGGACACACTGTATGTATGTGCTGTATGTATATGTATCTATATACATAATTGTCTAAGGGGTACTTCCGTCTGTCTGTCTGTCCTACTGTCACGGTTATTTGTTCGCTGATTGGTCTCGGCAGCTGCCTGTCATGGCTGCCGCGACCAATCAGCGACGGCCACAGTCCGGTTAGTCCCTCCCCTACTCCCCTGCACTCACTGCCCGGCGCCCGCTCCGTAATCCCCTCCACTCACCGCTCACACAGGGTTAATGGCAGCGTTAACGGCCGGCGGTGTAACGCACTACGTTACCGCTGCTATTAACCCTGTGTGTCCCCAACTATTATTTTTAACATGACATATTTTTACTATTGATGCCGCATTGGCATGTTGAAAATAATAATAATAAAAAAAAACCTGCTATAATCACCCTCCGTCGCCTTTCTCGCTCCTCTCCACGCTCCCGGGACCTCTCCATTGCAAGCGGTAGCTTCCGATCCCAGGGCTGGTGTGCGACAAGGACCTGCCGTGACGGTTGGTCATGTGACCGCGACGTCATCATAGGTCCTGCTCACACCAGCCCTGGGACGGGACCGCAAGCTGCCACTTGCAATGGAGTGGTCCCGGGAGCGTGGAGAGGAGCGAGAAAGGCGGCGGAGGGTAAGTATAGCAGGACGGGCTAATAGGTGAGTATATGTTTTTTTTTTTTTTTTAAGTCTCTATACTACGTGGCTCTGTGCTGGGCAATATACTGCGTGACTGGGCAATATACTACGTGGCTCTGCTATATACTATGTGGCTGGGCAATATACTACGTGGCTCTGCTATATACTATGTGGCTGGGCAATATACTACGTGGCTCTGCTATATACTATGTGGTTGAGCAATATACCGTACTACGTGGGCTGTGCTATATACTATGTGGCTGGGCAATACGTGACTGGGCAATATACTACGTGAGTGGGCAATATACTACGTGGCTGGGCAATATACTACGTAGCTGGGCAATATACTACGTGGCTGGGCAATATACTACGTGGTTGGGCAACATACTACGTGGCTGGGCAATATACTACGTGGCTGGGCAATATACTTCGTGGCTGGGCAATATACTTCGTGGCTGGACAATATACTTCGTGGCTGGGCAATATACTTCGTGGCTGGACAATATACTTCGTGGCTGGGCAATATACTTCGTGGCTGGGCAATATACTACGTGGCTGGGCAATATACTACGTGGACATGCATATTCTAGAATACCCGATGCATTAGAATCGGGCCACCATCTAGTGTATGTATGTATGTATATATATATATATATATATATATATATATATATATATATATGTGTATGTGTATATATATATATATATATATATATATATATATATATATATGGATATTCTTTATTTTTGTATAGCGCTAACATATTCCGCGGCGCTTTACAGTTTTGCACACATTATCATCGCTGTCCCCGATGGGGCTCACAATCTAAATTCCCTATCAGTATGTCTTTGGAATGTGGGAGGAAACTGGAAAACCCGGAGGAAACCCACGCAAACACGGAGAGAACATACAAACTCTTTGCAGATGCTGTCCTTGGTGGGGTTTGAACCCAGGACTCCAGCGCAGTGCAGAGCCACCGTGCTGCCCTGATATATCTATCTCTCTCTCTCTTTATATATCTATCTATCTATCTATATATATGAGACTAATTCGGATCCTGAAAATGGCATCGATGTCTGCTTTTCCTGCTCACCGGGTTGTCTCCTTACAATGCACATTAACAGTGCGCTCTCTTGCCGAGTTGTCACTTATCATCTGAGCCAGTGCATGATTGCACTTTCTTGCAATTTTTCTTTATATTTAGATGAGCTGTAAAGAACTATGGGCCAGACACTGATCTGCATGATAATCTGCCTCCAGAGATTGCTAAATTAAAGGGGGCATTACCTGAGTTACCAGTGTGATGTGTACAGTTATATGAAAAAGTTTGGGCACCCCTATTAATATTAAGCTTAATGTTTTATAAAAATTGGTTTTTTTTTGCAACAGCTATTTCAGTTTCATATATCTAATAACTGTTGGACACAGTAATGTTTCTGCCTTGAAATGAGGTTTATTGTACTAACAGAAAATGTGCAATCTGCATTCAAACAAAATTTGACAGGTGCATAAGTATGGGCACCCTTATCATTTTCTTGTTTTAAATACTCCTACCTACTTTTTACTGACTTACTAAAGCACTTTTTCTGGATTTCTAACCTCATTGAGCTTTGAACTTCATAGCCAGGTGTATGCAATCATGAGAAAATCTACTTAAAGTGGCCACTTGCAAGTTGTTCTCCTGTTTGAATCTCCTCTGAAGAGTGGCATCATGGGCTCCTCAAAACAACTGTCTAATGATCTGAAAACAAAGATTATTCAACATAGTTGTTCAGGGGAAGGATACAAAAAGCTGTCTCAGAGATTTAACCTGTCAGTTTCCACTGTGAGGAACATAGTAAGGAAATGGAAGAACACAGGTACAGTTCTTGTTAAGGCCAGAAGTGGCAGGCCAAGAAAAACATCAGAAAGGCAGAGAAGAATGGTGAGATCTGTCAAGGACAATCCTCAGACCACCTCCAGAGAGCTGCAGCATCAACTTGCTGCAGATGGTGTCACTGTGCATCGGTCAACTATACAACGCACTTTGCACAAGCAGAAGCTGTATGGGAGAGTGATGCGAAAGAAGCCGTTTCTGCAAGCAGGCCACAAACAGAATCGGCTGAGGTATGGAAAAGCACATTTGGAGAAGCCAATTTCATTTTGGAAGAAGGTCCTGTGGACTGATGAAACCAAGATTGAGTTGTTTGGTCATACAAAAAGGCGTTATGCATGGCGGCCAAAAACACAGCATTCCAAGAAAAACACTTGCTACCCACAGTAAAATTTGGTTGAGGTTCCATCATGCTTTGGGGCTGTGTGGCCAATGCCGGCACCGGGAATCTTGTTAAAGTTGAGGGACACATGGATTCCTCTCAGTATCACCAGATTCTTGACAATAATGTTCATGAATCAGTGACAAAGTTGAAGTTACGCAGGGGATGGATCTTTCAGCAAGACAATGATCCAAAACACTGCTCCAAATCTACTCAGGCATTCATGCAGAGGAACAATTAAACTGTTCTGGAATGGCCATCCCAGTCCCCAGACCTGAATATCATTGAACATCTGTGGGATCATTTGAAGAGGGCTGTCCATGCTCGGCGACCATCAAACTTAACTGAACTGGAATTGTTTTGTAAAGAGGAATGGTCAAAAATACCTTCATCTAGGATCCAGGAACTCATTAAAAGCTACAGGAAGCGACTAGAGGCTGTTATTTTTGCAAAAGGAGGATCTACTAAATATTAATGTCACTTTTCTGGTGGGGTGCCCATACTTATGCACCTGTCAAATTTAGTTTGAATGCAGATTGCACATTTTCTGTTAGTACAATAAACCTAATTTCAAGGCAGAAACATTACTGTGTCCAACAGTTATTAGATGTATGAAACTGAAATAGCTGTTGCAAAAAAAAACTATTTTTATAAAACATTAAGCTTAAGATTAATAGGGGTGCCCAAACTTTTTCATATAACTGTATAATGCTCAGTGTAGGTTTTATTTTTCTGTGATAGAATAGCGTAGTCATCCAAGCTGTTCTGGTTCTTTATATTGTCCTGTGGCATACTAAAGTATACTGGCCAGATGAAGGCCAGGCCTTTTTGGTTCATGTCTAATAATGAGCCATGTCTATCATGTATATCAAAAGAGCTAAAGGAGTGTCAGAATTCTTCATGTATAAAACCATATTGTAAACAAGTGTTTCTCAACTCAAGTACCCCAGTAAGTCATGTTTTCAGGATTTTCTTGGTAACGCAAGAGAGATATAATTCTTGGCAAAGATATAGGATTTCTCAAATCATGAGCTGTTCGGGTCATGCACTTGGACAAATACCATTGCAGACAGAAAACAAGTAGAGGACATATTGGTTTTCCACATACTTGGCCCAGTTAGACATGACTTTCAGGTAGGGACTTTTTCTCCTTTGGGTCGGGTTGTTTTTGGATGTATAAATGCATGGTTCATCTGTGGTTAATGGATAACTGGCACAATACCATAAAAAGTCTTAGTCCACCCTGTAAAGTTGGAATGATCAACTATTTCTAAACCACAAACGCAAATGAAATCTGAAAATACAACCACAGCAAGAGGATTGCTTAAATCAATCAGCCTAAAAGCTGTATCAAAAGCATATTAGCAGAAACACTGGCCTCATCTGACACTGTCTCTGGTGATCCTTCTGTACGGTGATATGATTAATAGTACGTTGATACTTCAATATGATGGAATGATTTTCTAGTATCAGGTATAATGCAATTCAATCTCACACTCGAGTGAATTTAATCATAACCAAAACCTTCATATAGGATTAATCTTTTGTACTTTTTCTATACAGTTTTAAAGAAAACTTTTAAGCATTTGTGTCTTTATCGCCTTTACATGGTTGCCCACTTTATCCGTTTGATTTGGTTACTTAAAATCTATTCATGTTTTACTTAAAAAGGTATTGTAAAGATTTCTTACCAGTCATGAATTGAAACATTATGTTTTTAGAACTTTTTGCTTATAGCTGTAAAATTTTGGGTGTCTCTACATCCACACTCAGGGGGTCCCAGTTCCCCTCTGTATTACATTTTGAAAGCAATGCTGCCGATGTCATTGGTATTTGCTGATGAAACAACAATTCAGTGCTAATCTCATGATGGGTAAAATCAATGATCTGTCTCAAGAAGTTTGCAACCTTATTGTTGCAAAACATACTGATGGCATTGGTTACAGAAGAATTTCTAAACTACTGAAGGCTCCAGTGAGCACTGTTGGGGCCATAATCTGGAAGTGGAAAGAACATTATTTCACCAACCAGATGCTCCCCACAAGATTTCAGACAGTAGAGTGAATTAATAAAAGAGTTATACAACTGTTAAGGACTATCTGTGGAGAGCTACAAAAAGACCTGGAATCAGTAGGTACATTTGTTTCAAAGAAAACTATAAATGATGCACTCAACCTCCATGGCTTGTATTCACGTTCACCATGCAATGACATGGGGAATCATAATGGCAGGTGACTTTTATTATTTAGTGAACCTAGTAAAAAAGCCAAACAAAAAAAGAAATGTGGGATAGCACTTTTTTTTGCAATTTCACCGCACTTGTAATTTTTTTTCCCGTTTTGTAGTTCACGACATGGTAAAACCAATGTCTTTGAAAAGTACAACTCATCCCGCAAAAAACAAGCCCTCACATGGCCTTATTGACAGAAAAATAAAAAAGTTATAGCACTGGGAAGAAGGGGAGCGAAAAAATGAAAACGCAAAACCGAACAAAGCTTTGGGGGTTAAGGGGTTAATTAAAGTTCAGAATACATGTTCCATACTTTTTTCCTGACATTTTTCATTATTTCATATAACTTAATTTATGGATATCTATTGTCTAATTTCTTTGCCTGTGTGGGTTTGGTTTGTTGTTACCGACATCTGGTGAGAATTTAATGTCAATAGCACCTTTAGAAATACAGCTCTGGCAAAAATTAAGAGACCACCACATCAAAATCCTGTCGTGGGCAGCCCAATCTCCAGACCTGAACCCCATTGAAAACCTTTGGAATGTAATCAAGAGGATGATGGATAGTAACAAGCCATCAAACAAAGAACTGCTTACATTTTTGCACCAGGAGCAGTGCGAAAGACTGGTGGAAAGCATGCCAAGATGCATGAAAGCTGTGATTAAAAATCATGGTTATTCCACAAAATATTGATTTCTGAACTCTTCCTGAGTTAAAACATTAGTATTGTTGTTTCTAAATGATTATGAACTTGTTTTCTTTGCATTATTTGAGGTCTGAAAGCACTTTTTTTTTTAAATTTTGACTACTTCAGAAAAAAAATACTAAATTTATTGCTTGGAAATTTGGAGACATGTGAGAAGTTTATAGAATAAATGAACAATTTACATTTTACTCAAAAATATACCTATAAAGAGGAAAATTGGACAAACTGAATACGGTATTTTGCAGTGGTCTCTTAATTTTTGCCAGAGCTGTTTATTTACCATATATACTCGAGTATAAACTGAGAATTTCAGCCCATTTTTTAAGGCTGAAATTGCCCCTCTCGGCTTATACTCGAGTTATTCCCAGGGGTCGGCAGGGGAGGGGGAGCGGCAGCTGTCTAATCATACTCACCTGCTCCTGGCGCGGTCCCTGGACATCCCTCGTTCTCCGGGCGCCGGCAGCTTCTTCCTGTATTGAGCGGTGACATGGTACCGCTCATTACATTAATGAATATGGACCCGACTCTACTCCCATAGGGGTGGAGACACATATTCATTACTATAATGAGCGGTACCATGTGACCGCTTAATACAGGAAGCTGCCGGCGGAGAACCAGGGACATCCAGGGACCGCGCTGGGAGCAGGTGATTATGACAGGGCAGTGCGCTATATTCACCTTTTCCACGTTTCACCGTTGGCGCTGCTGTGTCTTCTGCGTCCTCCGCACTGACGCTCAGGTCAGAGGATGCGATTATTGTGTGCGCTGCCCTCTGACTGAGCTTCAGTGCGGAGGACGCGGAAGACACAGCGGCGCCCAGCGGTGGAACGGAGGACAGGTGAATACAGCAAGTGCCGGGGGCCTGAGCGACGAGAAGTGAGTATGTCATTTTTTTTTTTTAAATCTCAGCAACAGCATATGTATGTATGTATGTATGTGTGTGTGTGTGTGTGTGTGTGTGTGTGTGTGTGTGTGTGTGTGTATGTATGCATGTATGTATGTATGAATTTGGTGGGACCAGTTTTCGGTCATTTGGCTGGAGTTTTCAAGTGATTGATTCACCCTTTCCTTACCCGCTGGCTGCATGCTGGCCGCAATATTGTATTGAAGTTCATTCTCTGTCCTCCGTAGTACACGCCTTGTCTTGCGCAGACATGTACTACGGAGGACTAAGAATGAACTTCAATCCAATATTGCGGCCAGCATGCAGCCAGCAGGTAAGGAAAGGGTGAATCAATCACCTGAAAACTCCAGCCATATGACCGAAAACTGGTCCCGCCAAATTCAGGTGACAGGTTTCCTTTAAGTTTTCACAGTTTTTTGTGGCAAATTTAGGGGTCTCGGCTTATACTCGGGTCGGCTTATATTCGAGTACCGTATATACTCGAGTATAAGCCGAGATTTTCAGCCCAAATTTTTGGGCTGAAAGTGCCCCCCTCGGCTTATACTCGAGTCACGGTAGCGGTGGGGTCGGCAGGTGAGGGGGTGAGGGCGCTGAGGCATACTTACCTAGTCCCAGCGATCCTCGCGCTGTCCCTGCCGTCTCACGGGCTTCGGCGCTGCAGCTTCTTCCTCTCTTCAGCGGTCACGTGGGACCGCTCATTACAGAAATGAATAAGCGGCTCCACCTCCCATAGGGGCGGAGCCGCTTATTCATTTCTCTAATCAGCGGTGCCGGTGACCGCTGATGGAGAAAGAAGCTGCGGCACCGAAGACCAGGCAGAGGGACAGCGCGAGGATCGCCAGGACTAGGTGAGTATGTTATATTCACCTGTCCACGTTCCAGCCGCCGGGCGTCGCTCCATCTTCCCGGCGTCTCCATCTTCCCGGCGTCTGCACTCTGACTGTTCAGGTCAAAGGGCGCGATGACGCATACAGTGTGCGTGGCGCCCTCTGCCTGATCAGTCAGAGCAGAGACGCCGGGAAGATGGAGGCGCCGGAACGAGACGCCGGGAGCTGCAATCAAGGGAGGTGAGTATGTGTTTTTTTTTTTTATTGCAGCAGTAGCAGCGGCAGAACAGATTAATGTGGAGCATCTATGGGGCACAATGAACGGTGCAGAGCACCGTATATGGAGCACATCTATGGGGCACAATGAACGGTGCAAAGCACCGTATATGGAGCACATCTATGGGGCACAGTGAACGGTGCAGAGCACCGTATATGGAGCACATCTATGGGGCACAGTGAACGGTGCAGAGCACCGTATATGGAGCACATCTATGGGGCACAGTGAACGGTGCAGAGCACTGTATATGGAGTACATCTATGGGGCACAGTGAACGGTGCAGAGCACCGTATATGGAGCACATCTATGGAGCACATCTATGGGGCACAGTGAACGGTGCAGAGCACCGTATATGGAGCACATCTATGGGGCACAATGAACGGTGCAGAGCACCGTATATGGAGTACATCTATGGGGCACAGTGAACGGTGCAGAGCACCGTATATGGAGCACATCTATGGGGCACAGTGAACGGTGCAGAGCACCGTATATGGAGCACATCTATGGGGCACAGTGAACGGTGCAGAGCACCGTATATGGAGTACATCTATGGGGCACAGTGAACGGTGCAGAGCACCGTATATGGAGCACATCTATGGGGCACAGTGAACGGTGCAGAGCACCGTATATGGAGCACATCTATGGGGCACAGTGAACGGTGCAGGGCACCGTATATGGCACATCTATGGGGCACAGTGAACGGTGCAGAGCACCGTATATGGAGTACATCTATGGGGCACAGTGAATGGTGCAGAGCACCGTATATGGAGCACATCTATGGGGCACAGTGAACGGTGCAGAGCACCGTATATGGAGCACATCTATGGGGCACAGTGAACGGTGCAGAGCACCGTATATGGAGCACATCTATGGGGCACAGTGAACGGTGCAGAGCACCGTATATGGAGCACATCTATGGGGCACAGTGAACGGTGCAGAGCACCGTATATGGAGCACATCTATGGGGCACAGTGAACGGTGCAGAGCACTGTATATGGCACATCTATGGGGCACAGTGAACGGTGCAGAGCACCGTATATGGAGCACATCTATGGGGCACAGTGAACGGTGCAGAGCACCGTATATGGAGCACATCTATGGGGCACTGTGAACGGTGCAGAGCACCGTATATGGCACATCTATGGGGCACAGTGAACGGTGCAGAGCACCGTATATGGCACAGCAATGGGGCACAATGAACGGTGCAGAGCACCGTATATGGCACATCTATGGGGCACAGTGAACGGTGCAGAGCACCGTATATGGCACATCTATGGGGCACAGTGAACGGTGCAGAGCACTGTATATGGCACAGCTATGGGGCACAGTGAACGGTGCAGAGCACCGTATATGGCACATCTATGGGGCACAATGAACGGTGCAGAGCACCGTATATGGCACACCTATGGGGCACAGTGAACGGTGCAGAGCACCGTATATGGCACACCTATGGGGCACAGTGAACGGTGCAGAGCATCGTATATGGCACACCTATGGGGCACAGTGAACGGTGCAGAGCACCATATATGGCACAGCTATGGGGCACAGTGAACGGTGCAGAGCACTATATGGGGCACAGCTATGGGGAAATATGAACGGTGTAGAGCACTATATGGCACAGCTATGGGGAAATAATTATCTATTTTTATTTTTGAAATTCACCGGTAAATGCTGCATTTCCACCCTAGGCTTATACTCAAGTCAATAAGTTTTCCCAGTTTTTTGTGGCAAAATTTGGGGGGTCGGCTTATACTCGGGTCGGCTTATACTCGAGTATATACGGTATATACCGTACTTTGAAAATTGGTGACGTGTTCAATACTTATTTCACCCGTTTTTGTTTTTGTTTTTTAGTTTGGCCACGTTATTAGAGACTCCCATCTTGTAGCCCCAGAAACCTCTTTTGTTTTAGAACCGCAGCAGTTCATTGTGGCACAGCTTTCTGTAGGTAAGGGATTGCTAATCTTTGGCACTCCAGCCATTGTGATACTACAACTCCTAATGGCCAGATACTTAACCTTTGAAGTCTGTCACTGTCACTGAATGCTGGGAGTCGTAGTCTCACAATATGTTGAGTGCTGATTTTTGTTGATGCCTACACGAGATGTGCATCAAGTAAGGTACCGGTAGTCTTCGGCACCCAACCATTACTTACAGAGAAATCACCTTTATTAGAGCAAATGCTCTAATAATATTTCCAAATAGTGTGAGTGAAATTGTCCAAGCTAATAGAAGTAAAGAAATGGCAGCACTTACCAATTCCTATGAACAGTCCTTTATTGCTGATTGCTGAACATGCGAGCCGCGTGCAGGGAGTACAGGGGAATAAATGGATGACGGCCGGTTTGCATCTTCACTGACTCTTCCTTGGAAGCGTCAGTGAAGATGCGAAATGGCTGTAGTCAGTTGATTCCTCTGCACGCCGCTTGCATGTCCCACAATCGGCAATAAAGGACTGTTCTTAGGAAATTGGTGAGTGCTGCTATTTCTTCTATTTGCTTGGACTACTAGATTAGGTGTTGCAATCATTCTGCAGGCATATTGATCAGAATAATTTTTCAAAGTTGCCACACACAGAGCATGATTCTACTTCATCCCAAAGATATAAGATTTGGGGACTGTGAAGGTCAGGGAAGCAAGGCATACTCTCAGACAATACGATCAGTTTTCTGGGACCAACCCATGGTTATAGGACTCCAGTGTCATGGCGCATTGTTGTACTGAAGTGTCCTACTGCTCTAGGGTAAAAGGCTACCATAAAGGAATTCATTTTTTTCCCCTAAATATTTGCACAAGCTCTACTGTTCCATCATCCATCGACAGGTATTAGATGACCCAGCGTATGCTGATAACCGATTGCCCACACCACTACATCACCTCCATCTACCTAAATTGTGTACACCTGACATGAAGGGCTCATCGGTTAATTCTACTTTTGTCAAATTCTGGCTTTCCCATCAGTATGGATTTAACTGACTAGTCAATGTTTTTCTACTGCATTGCTTTTCAATATCCCTAAGATGATGATGGCACTTGAACTCTGTTACAGCCCATCAAGATGTGCGTTACGACAAAGTATATTTTGCCTGCAATTTTCTTGACACTGCACCACTGTCCAAACAGTTGTGGACATCCTCATCTCACCCCTTTAGTCAATCAGATGTTTATGTCTCTTCAGGATCTCCTTTTGCTGGATGATTTACCTTAAACCCTTTCTTGTTATAAAATACTGGCCTTCTAAGGCCATGTTCACACGTTCCTGATTTCCCTGCTGTTTTTTCTGCACTAAAAACCGCAGCTCTTGGCAGAAAACGCAGGTGCGTTTTTTGGTGCGTTTTTGGTGCGTTTTTTGGTGCGTTTTTTGATGCGGTTTTTAGTGCGTTTTTTTATGCAGTTTTCTCTGCAGATTGTCTGTGTTTGCTAGGAAGTTTTTTTGCTAGGAAGTAAGGGTTAAAATGGCTGAAAATACCCTAACCCTACCCCTAACCCTACCCCTAACCCTACCCCTAACCCTACCCCTAACCCTACCCCTAACCCTAACCCTACCCCTAGTTCTAACTGTAGTGGGGGAAAATTTTTTTATTTATTTTATTATTGTTACTACCTATGGGGGAGATAAAGGGGGGGGGGGTCATTTACTTTTTTTTATTTTGATCACTGTGAGGTTATCACAGTGATCAAAATATGCCTGGAACGAATCTGCCGGCCGGCAGATTCGGCGGGCGCACTGCGCATGCGCCCGCCATTTTGGAAGATGGCGGCGCCCAGGGAGAAGACGGACACCGGGAGGCCCGGTAAGTATAAGGGGGGGAGATGAGGGCACGGGGGGGAGGGGGGGGGGGCGGTCGGAGCACGGGGGGTGGCATTGGTGCACGGGGGGACAGCCACGCTCAAAAAACAGTGATCAAAATATGCCTGGAACGAATCTGCCGGCCGGCAGATTCGGCAGGCGCACTGCGCATGCGCCCGCCATTTTGGAAGATGGCGGCGCCCAGGGAGAAGACGGACGTACGTACGGACACCGGGAGGCCCGGTAAGTATAAGGGAGGGAGATGGGGGGGTGGGATTGGAGCACGGGGGGACAGCCACACTCCGCCCACGCACTTCCTGCTGCAGCGGTTTCTGCACCACAAACCGCAGAAAACCCGCTGATATTTTTTTCGTCTCCGGGTTTTACTGCGGGTTTGACCTGACAATGGAGGTCTATGGGTGCAGAACCGCTGCAGTTCCGCACAAAGAAGTGACATGGTCCTTCTTTTTTACCGCAGCTATTCAGCGCGGCTTTTTTAGTGAATTTCCGCAATGTGGGCACAGCGGTTCCTGTTTTCCATAGGGTAACATTGCACTGTACCCTGCATGGAAAACAGCTGCGGACCTGCAGCGGCAAAATCGCAGCGGTTCCGCAATAAAAAACGCATTGTGTAAACATGGCCTAAATGTTTCCCAACAGTAAAATAAACACACTCACCTACAGTGCTAGCGCTGTTCCAGCAGTGGTGGCACTGGCTGTCCTAATGATCATGTGACTTTGTCACGCAATCCCTGATGCAAGTACTGGCCTCCATCTACAAATCAAGACATCCAGGGAAAGTAAGAACTGCTGCCGTCCTCTCAATTCCACCGAATGTCAATTACATTTGTAGGAGAGGAGAGTGAAGCCATCATCTATTATAGGCCGCAGGTTTGGCATGACATAACAATGTGCCACGATCCACGGGAGGGCCAGTGCTGACACCGCTGGAACAGCACAGGAATTTAAGGTGAGTATAGCTGTTCTTATTTTACTGGGGGGAAACAGGGATTCAGAAGGCATGGTCCGAGTAGTGGACAACCCTTTTAATCTAACACTAATGACTATGCCTAGTTCAAAGTTGCACCGTTGGCATTAAGAACTTTTACTTCTGTTCTAAAATCTGCCCGTAATAATCAGTGGGTAACTCTGCTTCCATTTGTGTCCAGTAATGGAACCGATACGGTTTGCACATAAGCTGTTTCTGTTCCTCTTAATGGAACAGACCATCATATGTGAATTGAGCCTTACAGAACAGAGAAACCTACTCCTATTCTGTGCAGCTAAACAGTGATGTGAATAGAGCATAAGCACTGTCCTCTTATGAATTATGTGCTAAACCTTCACTTTGTATGGAAGCACTCAGGGATATTGGGTCGATTAAAAAGCTGGAGGTTCTTCCACATATACTTTTCAGTTTGTACTGCAAAACAGAACGGAGTCTTGGAGCTGAAAAGTCTAAAAATGTCCTAGATAAGGATTTTACAACATTTCTGTGCGACTCCTAAGTTCCCAAGACTGGCACCTTTGAACCAGATTTCTTATCCTCCAGCTAAATACATTGCTTTCTTTTGTGCTGTAAAAGTGCATCGAACAACACCAGCACACAATAATTCCCTTACTACAGATCTCTTATTTAATAGTGGTGCCTTTATAACAGAGCCAGTATTCAGTTTTGTCTCCATAATACAGTAGATCCTGTGTTCTACAGTGTCTTCGTGACCGAACAGGTGTGCAGCCGTCAGGAGGAAGACTGTAACAAAGCGAGCCCGAGGGCACATTTTCATGTGTAGTGTACCCCCCAGGGTGCATGCACAACAGATTGAGTAATAGAGATGACAAACACTGATTAGTTACAGTATTTAAGGAAACATGCTATTTCATGCTGCCGGAACTACAGGCCGCTTGAAGTGGAGACCAGCTGTTATTCCAGCCATTTATGCTTCAATCTAAAACATTGTGGCATTTCAGAGACAACAAAACCCTTAACTCTAGCTGAGGACAATTCGATTAGTACGACTTATCTAAGAGGCAGGTTCCTAGCAGCCTCTCCCCTAGGCTGACCAATCTCTCTTGGGTTGCGAGAAACCGCCATAGACCTGCCCCTTGGACTAGTCATACTAGTTGCATGGTCCCCAGCTAGCTTAGTAAAGTATGCATTCTTTAAGTCCCCCTTGTTCACATCTGGCAGCTGTCAATTTGCCTCCAACACTTTTCCTTTCACTTTTTCCCCATTATGTAGATAGGGGCAAAATTGTTAAGTGAATTGGAACGCGCGGGGTTAAAATTTCGCCTCACAACATAGCCTATGGCGCTCTCGGGGTCCAGACGTGTGACTGTGCAAACTTTTGTGGCTGTAGCTGCGACGGTGTAGATGCCAATCCCGGACACGCATACACACACATACATACACATACATACATACACACACACACACACACATACACACATACACACACACACATACGGTACATGCATACACACACCCACGTACACATACACATACATACACATATATACACACACATACACATACATACACACACATACACACACATGCACATACATACACACACACATACACATACATACACACACACACACATACATACACACACACACACATACATACATATATACATACATACACATACACACACACATACACACATACACACACACATACACACACACACACACACATACGGTACATGCATACACACACCCACGTACACATACACATACACACACATACATACATACACACACATACACATACATACATACACACACATACACATACATACACACACACACATACATACACACACACATACATACATACATACATACACACATAGATACATACATACATACATATACACACATTCAGCTTTATATATTAGATATATACATCTATGTCTGTATATCTATATATGTCTATTTATATATCTATATATTGGATAAAAGGCTAAAAAAAATGCTGTTTTAGTTTTGGCAATTACACATGGGGCAATGCCAAATATGTTCATTCTTTTTATTTTTTGCATTTTGGGATTTTCATTACATTACTAATCCCTTGGGGGATTTTAACCTGTGATTGCTCAATTGTCATAGGATGGGCTTCATAGGAGTTCTAACATTGCTGACAAGGAGGGACATCCATAGGTCCCCAGCAGCCATGGCAACATGTCAGCATCTGGTGACTGTCATGTAAGGAGATATTAATCATCTGAAATGATGGCACCAATTTTAGAGTCTTTTAAATGTCGTTGTGCTTTACCATGGCTTTTAAGAGTTTAAATTGTTGAGATTGGAGTGAACTCTGATTGCATCAGTTAATGTCTGGTGCCAGCTGTGTAACACAGCCAACACCATTGAGGTACAGCGCCTATTGCAAATAGGTTAAAGAATAACCATTGTTTTCATTTTTATTTCATAAATCAGGGCACCCCAACCTGTGGCTCGCAGTCCCATGAGTTGTGGCTCGCGGCTGTCTGCCAGCTTTGTGTATTAGCTCCAGGTCTATCAAACAGGTATGAAGAGCACATCTTAATATGGTGGATGCTGTGAGTAGTCCTGCACATAGGAGCAGATCTGGATGCACATATGCTGGTGAGAGGCTGGATATGAATGTGTTGGGAGTGCTTGTGGGAGAATACTTAATGGGGGTAATGTGGGACACCCTGGATCTTGGTATACTGCTTCACTGTGGAAAGCTTTGGTTATTATATCCGTAATGGGGGCTTAAGTTACCAATACTGTGGCTCTGAGGGTCAGAAAGGTTGGGGACCAATGTCATAAATAAATAGTACAAATGAAAATAATAATCTTTATTTTTGTATAGCGCTAACATATTCCGCAGTGCTTTACAGGTTGCACACATTATCATCGCTGTCCCCATTGGGGCTCACAATCTAAATTCCCTATCAGTATGTCTTTGGAATGTGGGAGGAAACCGGAGAACCCGGAGAAAACCCACGCAAACACAGGGAGAAAATACAAACTCTTTGCAGATGTTGTCCTTGGTGGAATTTGAACCCAGGACTCCAGCGCTGCAAGGCTGCTGTGCTAACCACTGAGCCACCGTGCTGCCCCCAACTTTGTAATATAGATTATCAGAGAAATTTTTTGATCTTTCACTCTGTATTTAGTGGAGACAGATTTTCCCATTACTGAGATACGAGAGAAGTCATCTTTTAAATTTTTAGGAAGGGGGTAATTTATTATTATTTATTTATACAGCACCATTAATTCCATGGTGCTGTACATGAGAAATGGGTTACATACAGGGTTATAGATATCGATTACAGTAAGCAGGTTTACATTGACAGACTGGTACAGAGGGGAGAGGACCCTGTCCTTTCGGACTTACATTCTATGGGATAGTGGGGAAGAGACAGGAGGTAGGGGCGAATAGGAGGGACTTGCGAGGAGCTAGACACAGATACAGACCAGTCTGCTGCATGTTCTTCTGAAACCACAGGTGCAGTTCTCACATGAGAAAGTCAGTCTCCACTGACAGATTTTACCTGTAAATTGAGAATGAATGATCGGTCCTGGAGGCGAAAGAAGCAAAATTAAAATGACAGCCACAATTTAAAACCACCCACCTAACCTTAAGTACAGTATGGTTCAGAGCGGGGCATGTTGTGAATTCTGTGGCTGAATTCACTCCTGTGGTCACAAGTGGTACTGCAGCTTCTGAGCTTCCTCCCTCAGGTATTCTGGTGAGCTCGTTGGCTGCTTTGTTATTTAACTCCACCTGATTCTGTCTTCCTGGCTCCTTGTCAATGTTCCAGTGTTGGATCTGAGCTTCTGGATCTTTCCTGTGGCCTGCTGCTCTGCTTAGATAAGTGCTTTTTGCTTTTGTTGCTACTTTTTCTGTCCAGCTTGTCATTTCGTTTTGCTGGAAGCTCTGAGACGCAAGGGGTGTACCGCCGTGCCGTTAGTTCGGCACGGTGGGTCTTTTTGCCCCCTTTGCTTTAGGGTTTTTTGTAGACTGCAAAGTTCTCTTTGCTATCCTCGCTATATCTAGAATATCAGGCCTCACTTTGCTGAATCTATTTCATCCCTACGTTTGTCTTTTCATCTTGCTAACAGTCATTATATGTGGGGGGCTGCCTTTTCCTTTGGGGTATTTCTCTGAGGCAAGTCAGGCTTGTTTTTCTATCTTCAGGCTAGTCAGCTCCTCAGGCTGTGCCGAGTTGCATAGGTAGTGTCAGGCGCAATCCACAGCTGCCTTTAGTTGTGTTTAGGTTAGGTTCAGGTATTGCGGTCTACAGAGATTCCACGTCTCAGAGCTCGTTCTATTATTTTTGGGTTATTGTCAGATCACTGTATGTGCTCTGATTGCTGGCACACTGTGTCACTGGATTGCCTACATAACAGGGGCATCCATCTTTGGAACGTGTTTTTTTTGCTTTTTTTTAAAAGCATCTCCAACTAATTCTTGATGATTCGTGACCTGAGGAAAGTGGAGGCCAAGTCGAGGCATTTTAAACAATTTTTGAAATGTGGCAGAGCGCATTTTAGTATCCGGTACTTGATTGATGGTTTGTATAGATTACATCTTTTTATTGAAGGTTTTAAGATCCATTCTTATTCTGCATAAGAAATGGTATGTATATAATTGTACTAGATGGTGGCCCGATTCAAACGCATCGGGTATTCTAGAATATATAGTAGTATATAGCACAGCCCACGCAGTATATAACACAGCCCACGTAGTATATAGCACAGCCCACGTAGTATATAGCACAGCCACATAGTATATTGCACAGCCCATGTAGTATATAGCACAGGCCACGTAGTATATAACACAGCCCACGTAGTATATAACCGAGCCCACGTAGTATATAACACAGCCCACGTAGTATATAGCACAGGCCACGTAGTATATAGCACAGGCCACGTAGTATATAGCACAGGCCACGTAGTACATAGCACAGGCCACGTAGTATATAACACAGCCCACGTAGTATATAACACAGCCCACGTAGTATATAACACAGCCCATGTAGTATATAGCACAGCCCACGTAGTATATAGCAGAGACGTAGTATATAACAGCCCACGCAGTATATTAACACTGCCCACGCAGTATATTAACACTGCCCACGCAGTATATAACACAGCCCACGCAGTATATTAACACTGCCCACGCAGTATATAACACAGCCCACGCAGTATATAACACAGCCCACGCAGTATATAACACAGCCCACGCAGTATATAACACAGCCCACGCAGTATATAACACAGCCCACGCAGTATATAACACAGCCCACGCAGTATATAACACAGCCCACGCAGTATATAACACAGCCCACGCAGTATATAACACAGCCCACGCAGTATATAACACAGCCCACGCAGTATATAACACAGCCCACGCAGTATATAGCAATGTGGGCACCATATCCCTGTTGTTTAAAAAAAAAAATTAATATAAAAAATAGTTATATACTCCCCTTCTGGCGGCCCCCGGTCCAGCCCAGGCCTTTAGCGATGCTTCTCGTGACGCTCCGTTCCCATTAATGCATTGCAGCAATAACACGTGATGATGTAGCGGTCTCGTGAGACCGCTACGTCATCATCTCGCGAGACCGCTAAGTGATCTCGAATCATTGCCGCAATGCATTCTTAGGACCAGAGCGTTGCGAGGAGCAGGAAAGGCGCCGGAAGGTGAGAATATAATGATTTTTTATTTTTTGTTATTATTTTTAACATTAGCTCTTTTTTCTTTTGATGCTGCATAGGCAGCATCAATAGTAAAAAGTTGGTCACACAGGGCTAATTGCAGCGTTAACGGACTGCATTACACCGCGTTATGCCGTGGTGTAACTCAGTCGGTGTAACGGACTGCTAAACCCCTATGGGGGCACTGACTGGAGTGGAGTAGGGAAGGGGAATTCGCTTCCGGACTGTGCCCGTCATTGATTGGTCGCGGCCAGTAGGCCGCGACCCGTGATGTCCGTGACAGACAAACACATGCATTATCAGCAGCACTTTGGGTTTACATAGCATTGAACACATTCGGTAAAAATCTATTTTGTTTACATTTAATCCGGGATTCAAGGTGTACTCTATTCACAATAGGTGTAACAGTAGCCAGTCACAGAAAACATGGGACACTGAGCTACAATTACCATAAACCGCTTCCCCGGCTGCCCATTGTAGGTAAATGTTGTCACGTGCAGGGCTTTGTTCAGCTCTTACGTTTCTCTACTTCGGCGGTCTTGCAGCGTTCAGAACCTCCAGGATCCTGCAAGTGCTGGGATTCCAGTGCAGAGTGGTAGCTCTGACAGATGACATCATCGGGACCTGAATGGTTCAGGTCCCAATGATGTTAACCCTTTAGTATACTCTAGATGCCAAGATAGCGGTATTTAGGAGATAGTGAGTGGGAGAGCGATCCATCTCTTACCTCTCTGGCGCTCTTGGGATGGGGGATCCGAGGGTTGTCATGGCATCACGTGACCTCCGGATCTTCTAGTTATGGTGGCCTGTTAGACTCAGCTTCCAGAATGACCCGACCTATAAAACCGTTACACTAGTTACGGTAACTCCTTTTGTGCATATCATAAAAAATACATTTGAGCAAAAAACTATGCTTTTTCATCATACTGACAAACAAAAAGTGGAATAAAATGCAATTAAAAAGTCAAATGGAAATAAAAATGGTACCAATGAAAATATCATCTTGTCCCGCAAAAAAACAAGTCACCATACAGCTCCATCACTGGAAAAATAAAGTTATAGCTCTCCAAATAAAGCAATACCAAATTTTTCTATAAAAATAGTTTTTGTTGTGTAAACTATATAAATCCGGTATCTCTGTAATCGAAACCCACCCAAAGAATAAAGTCGTATAATCACTTATACCACACGAGGAACGACGTAAAAAATAAATAAAATAAATTCCTCACCTGCTGTTGAATTGTTTATTCTGCTTCCCATAAATTGCAGTAACGCTCGGCTCACATTTATCCTGTGCTCTTTTTGAGCACTTTGAGGGGTGTAGTTTTTAGAATGGTGTAAGTTTTGAGTATTTTCTGTCATATAGACCCCTCAAAATCACATCAAATGTAATGATGTGGTCCGCAAAAAAAAAGTTTTGTAAATTTTATGGAAGAATAAAAAATCACTGGTCAACTTTTAACCCTTCCTAACAAAAATAAACAATGTTTCATAAAAGGTGCTGATGTTTGAAAATTGTGACATTTTTAAAAAATTTTCGCCAAATTTCCAAAATCTTCAGACATAAATTCAACTCATATCGAACAAATGTTACCACTAATACAAAGTACAATATATCACAAAAAAGCAATCTCCGAATCTGTGCAATACTTTGAAGCGTTCCAGAGTTGTTGCCTCATGAAGTGACACTGGTCAGAATTAAAAAAATTGGCCTGGATAATAAGTCGAAAACAGGCTTTTGTGTGAAAGGGTTAAAAAAGTTGTAACCTCTGGGGCATTGTTTTTTTTCTCCTAAATGCATGTATTTACTAGGACTAATAAAATATTTTTTTTTCCTGGGTTTCGTGTCAGACTTTGCGCACTTTGCCTTCCATAGCCGTTGTGGTGCACTGTAAATTGCTGGCTGCAAATTGAGTTAACTGAGAATCCATCAGTCAAGCCGCTATAATGGTCTGAATTTAAACCATCTCTTTTTCTGAGCTTAACTCGGCTGTTTGTTTTTCAGCACATTCAACTTTGATGTGGTCTGCAGTCATCAAAGACCCTGTAACATCTAAATGATGCACATTTTTTTTTACTGAAATCCAGTTGCAAAAACTATTTTTAATCCAAAATATATGCCTTTGAGTACAAAATAAAATAAAAAAAAAATGGTCCCAAAGATATTCAGCCTGTTTATGTAAGAGAAATATAAAAGACTACATTGACTTTGCCTGATTTGGGTTTCCTTGAACTTAAAAGGAATCTGTCAGCAGGTTTAGCTTTGTAATCTGAAGACAGCACCATGTTTTTGTTTACTTGCAATAATTGTTTTAGCAGGAGAAGCTTATCACTGCTGGGACAGAACAACACAAGCCTCCTGGTGTGACACGCCCCCTCTTGTTATAAGCAGCTCACTGTCTATAGACCATGTACATACACAGCCTGGTGTGGGTGGGGTTAGCTTTCTCAGCTCTGCTTCTTGCTAAATCTAAAAGCTCTGTTTGTGTGAGAACGGCTGCACCCTGTAATCTATGTGATACATCGTTGGATTCAGGGTCTCTTTGCCTACAACAGTCTGCTCTCAGATGAGGCAGTAAATTCCTGCTGACAGTTTCCCTTTAAGTAGCCCAGTGTATTGTGCTGCTATACTTGGCTGCACAAATCAGTGAGAGAGTTCTGCATCAATTACCGGTAGGATGCCCGCAGGCTGCTCCCTGCAGATTAATGTGTTTCACAAGTTGTTTGGCCAAATATAACTTCAACTACCTCTCACACTGGTGCTGAAATCATGCTGCTTCTTGTTAAATATGGTTCCATAGGAAAACCGTAATGGAATGAGAAAAAAACACCGTGAACTATGCGCCTGTTCTCTCTATGTAACATCATTTTTTTCTAATGTCTTATAGGAAATTATCAGTCTTATGTCATTTACACTTAGGAGCTAATAAGTGCGAGGCATTTTTGGCCTTGTGACAATAATTATGGATCAATAAAATGTTCACCTTGTTATGTCCTGGTGTTCACATGAATCGCGCTCTTTGATTCTGCAATTGTTAGACACACTCTTTTATTTGTAAAATTATTTGAACTGGTGAGCCGTGCTTTTCTGTTCACGTTGTTTCTTTTGTGATGAAATATAAGGGGTTGTTACAGGAATGTCATTGATGTCTTGTCTTCTATGTATTAGAAGTCTGACTTTCAATTTACTGATGAGTCTTGATTTTTTTTGCGTTAAGTGCGAACCCTGATACAGCACCAAAGAAATGATATGAACTACACTAAACCCCAACATCCAGTGTGTCTGACTAACAATGTAATGGTTTGTTAGCTCTTGTATTTTATTTTTATTTAACCTGTACAGCAGGGTTCCCCAATCTCTGTATTACCTTGAGAGCCACATTTTATGTGAAGAATTTGTAGAAGCCCTCCTGTGTGCCTCTTTTAAAGTTTATAATTTGCCTGATGCCGCCTTGCGAAATTATAATTTAGTGACTGCCCCCTTCAAAAAGTACTTATGTCCCAAGTACCCCTTTATAAAGTAAAAATGTCCCTTCAGTGCTCCCTTTATAAAGTAATAATGCCCCTCAAGTGCCCGATTTACAATAATTTATGCCCAGAGTTTTCCTAAAGCCTAATGATGTTCTCCGACTAGAGTGCCCCTTAATAATTCTCCTTGAGTGCCGTACAAAAGGTAATAATATCCCAAGAGTGCCTGATTAAAGCACCACTCCAGCGTTTGTTTTTTTGCTTGAGTGGCACTTCTAATCTAAGTCCTCAGCACCTAGTCTTATACTTACCAGCCGCCATCTTCATCTTTTATTGACGCCGCTTTGGTTGATCTCCAGTAGTTTGTGACCTGCCGGATCGCTCTAGGGTTTGTTAGACGAGCCGAAAGTCACTACTCTGGTCCGGAGTGGCGCCGCAAACAGCTAAAGACAGCGTCTGGTAAGTAGAAGGCTATGTGCACACGTTGCGGATTTTGCTGTGGATTCCACAGCAGTTTACACCTGCTCCACAATAGGAATCCGTAGGTGTAAAACCGCAGGTGGAATCCGCACAAATTCAGCATAAAAACCGCGGTAAATTCGCAGGTAAAACGCAGTGTCTTTTACCTGTGGATTTATGAAATCCGCTGCGGAAAAATCCGCAGCCCTCAAAAATGTGTGCACGTACCCTAAGAGAACTTGGCACCACTCCAGCGCTTCTTTTAGCTTTCAAGTGCAGGTGTAGCGATGTCGTGACATTACCGGATTGGCTGCGCAGAGATGCTGATATTCAGTACATGCCCCTGCCATCCTATAATTCACAGGGATAAAGCGACCTGCACCCTAGGAGTTGGAGGGTCGTAGATTAGGGAAATCCACGGCTCGCTACTCTACTACTCTAAGGCGATGTGCACACCTTCCAGATTTTTTGTTTTTTTTTGGTGGTTTTCCGCTACAAAAAACGCTTACATTAAGCATCCCATCAATTCAATGTGTTCCGGAATTTTTGTGCCCATGCTCCTTTTTTTTCCACGAAAAAAAACATCGCGGAAAAAAACACAGCATGTTCATTAATTTTGTGGATTTTTTGCGGGTTTCCCACTATATTATTGCATTGGGAACCTCTGTAAAAATCTGCGTAAAATCTGCAAAACAATCGTGCAAAAAAAAACACACACACACACACACACAAACACAAAAAAAAAAGCGAGCGGATTTGCTGCGAAAGTAGTCCGGATTTGCTCAGGAAAATTCTGCAAACTTTCCTGAAAGTGTGCACATAGCCTTACATAGATTTTGGCGTCTGAGTGGACAGAAGCCTAAACATTATTCATAGTGCCCCAATGTGGTCACCGTACATGGGGCATTTGCTGCTGAATAGATCAGCACAGAGCATCCCTTTAAAGGTTGTAGTATATATTTTACAGCATTTCGTAAAAGTCTGTAGTGTACTATTATGTTACTCCTCTAGGAAATATTGATAAGGGGAATGGTAACAATATGTCAAATTGTGTGTGTCTATGAAGTCTGACACGGTCACCTCTGATTGGACAATGACAGACTGCATGGAAACACCCCCAACTGTTACCACCCAGTTGTCAATTTATTCATATTTTCCAACTGCGTTGAGAACAAGGTTGTCTCTTGGCCCGTTTCTTACCTAATGAGGTTTGCGTCAAGGTGATTAAAAAGAAAAAAAAAATGACCGGAGAGGTTACCCCACATATGCAAATGGAGCTTGTGCTGCTGGAATTGTAAATGCAAGAAGTCTGAGAATATTTATGTTAATTATAAAGCATCCCGGATACTTATTTTTAAAAATGCATAGAAATGAATGCATTTTAAGCAAATGTGCGCAAACATCTGATGATCTCTCTCCTAGACTTTTCTCAAGGTTAATTTAGTCACCTAGAACTGAATAGTAAATATATTCTGCTATGAATCTCCACGCTGTCATCGGTTTTGAGTGTGCGGCAATTTAAACAGCCGTTCATGCTTCTAATTAACTTCAAATGTTTCTCAGACTCTTTATGATACAAAGGCAATTCAGCTGCAATTGTAAAATATCAAAGCAACCGCAGGAAAATATATTTTACACAAATTAATTGAAAATAAAATGGCATTTTATCTCCTATTTTTTAGTTGAATTGATTTTTTTGGGAAATGAGGGTGCTTGTTTTAGATTAGGGAATAAAAACATATTGGCTTCTCAAGTAAGAGAAATAGAAACTATAATGTGGATATTGTGTTCCTAAATTGTCTTTTGTCTGCCAATACATCGTAAAATCCCATAAATTACCATTTGTCACAGTACCAAGGCAGCTGTTTTGATGGCTGTATTAGTATCCTCTGTCCGTTGGCTAGAAATTTGTGACAATGGAAGAGGTATTATGTTCCTTACGCCTCTCGTGTTTCACTAGTAATCATCATAGGATAGGTCATCGATAAAAGATTGTGGGGGTCCGACATCTGGTACACATCTAGGCTATAACATAAAAGCCTCCAGCCATAAAAATGTAACCAAAACAGCTCTGACCCATCAAGTCATGGAATTCATGAGATGTCCCTGTCGCGGACTTCATGAGACGTCCCTGGTATCTGGCACAATAACATTTGCAGCAGATCCTTGAGGTCCTATAAGTTGTTAGGTGGAGCATCCATTGTTTCTCCAGCCCGCAGAATGGATTGAGAACTGGAAAGTTTGGAGGTCAAGTCAACACCTTGAATCTTATGCATCTGAAAGAAGCTACTTGAGTAAGAATAATAATGCTATGATGGGTCTACTTGGTCTAAAACAGTGTTTAAAGTAGGTGGTATGTTGCAAGGTGACATCCACAGAAATGCCATGACCCATGGTTTCCCACTAGAACATTGTCAACTTTTAGTTTCTTGTTGTCATTTTTCTCAGATGACACGCACGCAAAAACGCCTGTCCACATGATGTAAAGCTAAATGTCATGTATCACATTAGCCCACTTTCTACCATTGTTCCACTGTCCATTTTAGATGTTTCCTTGCCTATTGTAGGCGCTCTGTGGTGGTAGGTCATCTGTGGCTACACAGAGCCATGTATAACAATCTCCAATCCACTACAAGTTCTGACCCTTCCATCATGGTCTGCAGTATCTTTGTCAGCAGTTTGTGCTCCAGCAGCCCTTCTGTGGGTTCGGACTAGATGGGCTGGCCTTTTATTATTATTATTATTATTATTATTATTATTTATTATTATAGCGCCATTTATTCCATGGCGCTTTACATGTGAGGAGGGGTATACATAATAAAACAAGTACAATAATCTTGAACAATACAAGTCACAACTGGTACAGGAGGAGAGAGGACCCTGCCCGCGAGGGCTCACAATCTACAAAGGATGGATGAGGACACAGTAGGTGAGGGTAGAGCTGGTCGTGCAGTGATTAGGTCAATCGGTGGTTACTGCAGGTTGTAGGCTTGTCGGAAGAGGTAGCTCTTCAGGTTCTTTTTGAAGGTTTTGATGGTAGGCGAGAGTCTGATATGTTGTGGTAGAGAGTTCCAGAGTAGGGGGGATGCACGAGAGAAATCTTGCATGCGATTGTGGGAAGAGGAGATAAGAGGGGAGTAGAGAAGGAGATCTTGTCAGGATCAGAGGTTGCATGCAGGAAAGTACCGGGAGACGAGGTCACAGATGTATGGAGGAGACAGGTTGTGGATGGCTTTGTATGTCATCGTTAGGCTTTTGGGTGATGGGGAGCCAGTGCAGGGATTGACAGAGGGGAGAGGCCGGGGAATAGCGGGGGGACAGGTGGATTAGTCGGGCAGCAGAGTTTATATCCAAATGCATCAATTAACATAGTTGTAATGTTTGCCTTTCCTAAAATCACTTCTTTTTAGGTAGAGAACTAACCGCTGACACTGAGAACACCCCACAAGACTGGCTGTTTTGGAGATGAGCTGACACAGTTGTCTCATCATCACAATGTGACTACTGTCGATATTGCAAAGATCCTTCCACTTGCCAATTTTATTCAGTGTTCACTTAGTTATTTTATGCCAAAACAATAGCATTATAAGATGGCGTGTGATGAAATGTTCTATTGGACAGTCATGGAGAATAGTTTATTGCTGCCCCACAGCACTAAATGGGTTCATTTTAGGCCAGAGACCAAATTAATAATGTAATGGAAAGACCCTCCAGTAATACTGTACGACAGCTTCCATTGCCTCTCATTTAGGGCATGCTAATAGATGGTTATTTCTGTTTAGTTTTCATCTACTGGTTTTGTGAAATTACAGATTATTTTCACTAGTATGCTGGACTGCAACATTTATAGGACTTTACTGTTCTATTTCTAGGAGATTTCAGCAATTTTTCTGCAGTTTTGCACTTGGCCTCCTGCTCCTGTTATTGGAATACGTATTGGCATCTCCTAACAATGCTGCACAGGCTGTATCTTCTCACATATCAGTTGGGTGGGAGAGAAAATGAAGGTCACCGAGACTTGCAGTAAATCGTTCCATGCTTGGATAGTGTGAACAGCTGCCTCCTTCCCTTATTGTCTTGGCATTTGCATGAATATATAATACTGGACAGGTAACCCCTTGTCCCCTGTTGAGATCTTGCATTATAGTCGATCCATAGGGTGGACAGTCAGAGCCACGTAATCTGTGGCAGAGATTATTCTGAAACATATATGAAAAATTTCATGTAGAATTTAATTTGCGTTTGAATAGTGACTTGATGAGGCTAGATTAGCTACAGAAACCTGCATTTAACTCCTTTTGTGCCAGTTGGGATAGTGTTCAATTGTAAAATTTAGATTTCCGAAGCTATAAAATGTATACGAAAAGGCTAATTCTACCGAAGAAGGCCATGCACATTAGAAGTTGGTGGACGATTAAACAAACTTTGACATACTTTTATCTGATAAACGATCTTTTCTCTAACACCGATAAGTACCAAGACCATAAATGTTGTCGAATGTCGGCCAATTATTGACTAATGTATTGCCGGAAGTGACAATGGATGTAGGGTGGAAGATGATTCATTAAACATTGGTATACAGGCCTTCTCTCCTCCTCTGTGGGATGCTCGATTATAGAGGATCGCTCATATATCAACCAAAGCACACTTATGATATATGGCAGTTTATCAATCAATCAATCCACTATAACCATTGTTTGCTGTTAAATTTCACCCAAAGATCAACTGTAATCATTAAAAATATCAATTTTTCTCTGGCATTTATGGTCACCTTAATGGGGGTCTGTCAGGGTAAAAGTACTTTAGGAAAAAACACTTCTCCATATAGGGCAGCTTTCCATGAGAAGAACCTTTACTTCTAGTTCCAAAATCCATCGGCTACTTTTCAAGAAAGCAATCTTTGAAGTAATATGCAAATGAACTGAAGTGCTGTGTGCATCATGGCCAGAACGGACCACCTTTCTTCAGTCAGTCTGAATGCCAAGCTCCTCCCCTCTTAATTGATTTTGTTGGCTTCACTTGGGCCATAGAGGAAGGTGGAGTGGATTTGGATGACGATATCGACTGTGGGATGGTCCATCGATTACCTTGTTTGCAGTATGAGGAAACCTAATGCAAATTCTCTGTAACTCCTATATTTTTTTAATGGCCCCACCTGGGTCAGACAAATATTCCTCTAATTTCACTAGCCACAGGTTTGTTTATGATGTATGCTTAGAACCAGAGGCGGACTTATCATTTGTGCAACCTGTGTGGCCACACAAGGGCCCTAGATGTAAAGGGGCCCATTTATACATCCAAAGCAGGTGCTGTGTTTCATTTTTAGCAGCTCTTGGGCTGCAAAGGGCCCATATATTGTTCTTGTTCAGGGGCCCTTTTCTGTCTGTCCTCGAGTGTTTAGAACGTACACAAGGAAGGCTCCCACCTTGAATATTCGGGTGTGATACAAACAACATTAGATACCAAATTTCTAGCTTGTATCCTAGCTCTAGTGTAGTTGGCTCCATGCGAAACGTCCCTGATCTATCCACTTATCCATCATGGTGAGGAGATTGAATTACGCAGCAGGAAAACCTGTGCAGTGCCCCTCCAGTTAGACCATTCCTCATTGTGGCTCGGCGAAGGAGGAGACTTGTGCGTCACATTCTAGTGATTGGTGGGATCCCAAGATAGGATCCCTAGTGAATACAAATGGATCACCTAACGGTGATGCACATAATTTATATTGAGCCCCCTTTAAAATCTTTCTAGTTTACTATCCTCATCAGCTTTTAGTCTGGCATTTATATTTTATACATACAAGAAAGATCTTATCTGTTATCACACAAAACAGTTTTCGGAATCTGCCTCTGGTTGTTTACTGGGGGTCTCCGGTGCTACAAAGGGTGCGACAGCTTGCTTTCTTAACTTCGGTTATAACTGGCCAGCAGTAATCTCCTAAAAGAGAATCTGAAATGCCAATTGTGATGAAATGTGGAATACTTTGTGCTCTCCGTGGTGCTGGCAGATGCCAGGATCAGTGGCGCCTAAGAGCAAAAGCATCTGCTGAGCATCTGATTTTTATGGTTTGCACATCAGTAAAATAGGAAGAGTTGCTGTTTCATGGAAGTATAGGTAGTAATACTCTTATTCTCTGGAAGTTATGCTACAAATGTAACACTAAATGTAATCGTAAAGCCACTTTTATTTGGGTTATGGGTTTTTCTAAGCATAGACTCCATTGTAGCACAAGCATTGTGCCCGACTCACAGAAGAATCACAGCATTGCTGTTTCCCGTGTGCCCCTTCTTCTTCCCCTAAGGCAAAAATTATTCAAGCAACCTTGCAAAAATTGTGGGTGGCTCAGCGCTTAGTTGGTAAGACTTAACCGTAAATCTACTTTTCAGAATGGTCATGCGGAAATTTTGAACAAGTAGTGCAAAGGAAATGCGGTGCCGTGCCCATAGCAACCAGTCTGGTTGCTGCCTTCAGTTACGAAATCTATTTGTTCCAAGCACCACTCAACTTTCTCTTTGCACTGATTTTGACAAGTCTTATTGTTTGTGATTTTTAGATGACTTGGGCAGCGTTCACCTTTGTGTTGTGGCTAACACTTTGCATAATCATTCACACCATATACCCCACAAGTGCTTTGCAGCCCCCTTTTTAATTATCACATCTTTTGGGTGACGAGTTTCTCATATTAGAAAAGTATCAAAGCTTGCAGAGCTACTTGTCTCATGTGTAAATATATCTGTGATAAGAGCCTTACAAACTTTAATAACCTTGAAAGTGGACGTCGCCTGTGAGCCACAAAGGAGCGTTACCTGGTTTTACCCTTGCGGAAGTCCAACCTGAAGCCAGGGATTTCTAGATTACATATCCACCAATCAATAGTCATACGCCTGATGAAGGATGTTCTACACGAAACGTCGCTATCTTCTTTTACCTATTGTGGTGTGAATAACGGACAATAAATTAATAATCGTATTTGAAGAATTTTCCTGTGCCATAGTGTGGTGTTATCCTCCCTTTATATGCTGCTTTGAAAGTTTACCTACAACTCCCCTGACTTGCCTATTTAGTGAATATTTGTGCTTCCCATGAAATAACCATATTTTCTAAGAACATTCTTCTATTACTCCTTGTGGAAATGGACAACTGGGTGTTACCCTTGCCAACGAGACAGAAACCAACATACTCTTAAGGGCACAGTCAAATGGCTGTATGAATCTGACCAAGATCGTAATGCAGTGCACGGACTGGCCAGTGGCTCTCCCCACCCGAGTGTGACGGCTTCCTGTATTTCTCTGCAGCTGTCACACTTTATTCAGGAGAGCCGCCAGCCAGTCCGTGCACTGCATTCCGATCTTGGTCCGATTTATGCGACCATCTGACTGTTCCCTTATAATAAGTACTCTCCAGTTTCAGACACTGTAGGACAGGAAAATGGTATTCCAGCCTTGACTTAATTCATACGTTTCCAGGAGGAAAGGTAGAGGAATTGCACTGTGCAGAGTTCTATGAGAAGATTATGCACAATACCAGCATTTACTAAAACCGACGTCACGATACTTCACAGGACAACTTTAAGCAATTTCTGGATGTATTTTTTTTCCTCTCCTTCTCACAATAAGCACAAAATATGAACTAAAACTGTGAGACAATAACTAGTGGATGGTCTGCTCACATGCAAGAATTGAAGCTGGAATGTACAGATTCTTGGCAAATATTCTTGAATTGTTTTCCAAATCATTTCTTTCCAAATGATGGGAAGGGCTTTGTCAGTGCTAGAACTTCACATGAGAGCCAGATCCCATTTTAAAAGATATCCTGTGCGCTTTGTTTGGAAAGCTGCCACAGTGAATTCATGGATGGAAAAACACATATGGGCAAATATTGCACGGTTCACAACATAGCAATTGGCCAAAGACTGAAGCTGAATTGTTATTGCAAGACCTCCTTGTCTTATGGTACCGTCACACAGTGCAATTTTGATCGCTACGACGGCACGATTCGTGACGTTCGAGCGATATAGTTACGATATCGCAGTGTCTGACACGCTCCTGCGATCAGGGACCCCTCTGAGAATCGTACGTCGTAGCAGATCGTTTGAAACTTTCTTTGGCCGCCAGCCAGTCCGTGCACTGCATTCCGATCTTGGTCCGATTTATGCGACCATCTGACTGTTCCCTTATAATAAGTACTCTCCAGTTTCAGACACTGTAGGACAGGAAAATGGTATTCCAGCCTTGACTTAATTCATACGTTTCCAGGAGGAAAGGTAGAGGAATTGCACTGTGCAGAGTTCTATGAGAAGATTATGCACAATACCAGCATTTACTAAAACCGACGTCACGATACTTCACAGGACAACTTTAAGCAATTTCTGGATGTATTTTTTTTCCTCTCCTTCTCACAATAAGCACAAAATATGAACTAAAACTGTGAGACAATAACTAGTGGATGGTCTGCTCACATGCAAGAATTGAAGCTGGAATGTACAGATTCTTGGCAAATATTCTTGAATTGTTTTCCAAATCATTTCTTTCCAAATGATGGGAAGGGCTTTGTCAGTGCTAGAACTTCACATGAGAGCCAGATCCCATTTTAAAAGATATCCTGTGCGCTTTGTTTGGAAAGCTGCCACAGTGAATTCATGGATGGAAAAACACATATGGGCAAATATTGCACGGTTCACAACATAGCAATTGGCCAAAGACTGAAGCTGAATTGTTATTGCAAGACCTCCTTGTCTTATGGTACCGTCACACAGTGCAATTTTGATCGCTACGACGGCACGATTCGTGACGTTCGAGCGATATAGTTACGATATCGCAGTGTCTGACACGCTCCTGCGATCAGGGACCCCTCTGAGAATCGTACGTCGTAGCAGATCGTTTGAAACTTTCTTTCGTCGTCTAGTGTCCTGCTATGGCGGCATGATCGCATGGTGTAACATATATCGTATACGATGTGCGCATAGTAACCAACGGCTTCTACATCACACATACGTCATGAAATTATCGCTCCAGCGTCGTACATTGCAAAGTGTGACAGCAGTCTACGACGCTGGAGCGATATTGTTACGATGCTGGAGCGTCACGAATCGTGCCGTCGTAGCGATCAAAATTGCACTGTGTGACGGTACCCTTACTTTAATTATAGAAGTCTGTACAGGGGGTCTGTCATTGCAAAATGGTGGCCTGAACCAAGCCGCTTCGTGGTGCACCCTTGGCATGGCCAAGCAGTTTGGTGCACCTTCCCACTGTCTTGGTTTGCATTTTCTCCACCGTCCTCTTCCGTGACTGACCGCTTTGGCTTTACAAGATATGGATAATAAGTAGTTGGTTGGGTATTAGGAAACTGTAATCCGGGCCGTACTGCTGGGTAGCCGTTCGGTGATGGCAAATGCATGTTGTAACCCTGTCATTCAGGAGGTTGGAGCATTTTCGCTGCAGCTTTGTCCATGCAAGTTGCCAGGCATATGCCAGTGACTCAATGTTTAAGGAAATAATGAAGGGGACAAGGTGCAACCATAACAAGTTTACCTATTTCCAATAAGAAAACGCCTTTGATAAAATATTACTCACTCTTGATGGTCTGTAACGAGGGTGGGCAATTAATTTTCCCAAGGAGCCATGTGAGATGCCGCTGAACCTTAACTCTGCGCCATAATTTATTGCTTACTATTGAGCAGAATTGGGTATATTGACCAGCTGCTACTATTAGTACATGTTACAATAGGGCTTATACTAACATATATTAACAGATAAGCAAAACCATATAATTTACTGGGTTTTTAAATAAAGTTTATAATTCTACTTCTACTAATTAGCCTTAAATTAGTATTACCATCCCCAAGATCCTATCACATTATGTATTAGGTGTAATAATAATGGTATCAAATGCCTCCAATTAGAAATGTAGTATAGTTGTTCTGATTTGCTGTGTCGCTTTCCCAATGTGCATGGTATTGCAGTACTTTAGGTATCCATGGTTACGACCACTAGTAACTGTCACCATATGAGTGGTCGTAACCTTGGATACCTAAGCTACTGCAATGCTCTGCACATGGGGTAAACAACATGGTGAATCAGAAGAACTATACTACATTTCTAACTGGAGGTATTTGCCATTATTAGTACACCTACTACATATTGAGATAGGATCTTGGCGATGGGAATACCCCTTTAAGTATAAGGCTGCCGTCACACTAGCAGTATTTGGTCAGTATTTTACCTCAGTATTTGTAAGCCATAACCAGGAGTGGGTGATAAATACAGAAGTGTATATGTTTGTATTATACTTTCCCTCTATTTGTTCCACTCCTGGTTTTGGCTTACAAATACTGATGTAAAATACTGACCATATACTGCTAGTATGGCGGCAGCCTAATAAGCATAAATGATTGGCTGCGCTCCTGACTGTGAGCTCTCCCATGGTCTATCCTTGTCTTTGACTTATCTCTGTTCTATCACTCACCGCTCTTTCTTCCGCCCTTTGTCTCGTTCCCATAATGGCTTTCTTCTGTCACTCACATTCTTTCTGCCTGTCTTTCCATTCTCCGATGTGGCGGTAGTCACCTGACCTGTGTTATAAGGGTTAGGCGCTAGTGGCTAGGCAGATCAGGTGCCCACTGCCATGCTGCTTGGTTGCATGTGAGTTCCAGCCCTTGAGCTGTCGCTGTCTATTTGCCCAGGTCTGGTCTATAATGTAAATAATCCAGTGAAATAAATCTTTTTTACTTTCTGCATGTTCTGTCTAATCTGAGAATATTGGAGTTTTATCAGAGTATGATTAGCGTGAAACATTAACCGTTAGTTGACTACCTGATAAGAGCACAATGGGCCTTGTCGTATTATATTACTTCTAGGCTTTTTCAATATTTGGAGCTCCGTCTCCTTTCTTCTGATGTCTGGTGACCATGCCTTGTAGATAAATCTGTAAATGATTGACTGTAAGTAGTGATGGGCGACCGTGCCCGGATTAAGTGTTATCCACCATTCTCGGGGGCTAACTGATTGTCTCCGGCGTGCTCGAAAAATATGTGTGAGTCCCCGCTCCTCCATGTCTCACGCTGCAGAGATTGCCTAACAATCGGGTAACCCCTCCATGTGTTGCGTCTTTCAAACAGCCATGGGACTCAAACATATTATTCGAGCACACCGAAGACACTCGGTTAGCAGCGGAGCATGGCGGGTAACACCTTATCCAGGCACGTTCGCCCATCACTAACTGTAAACTCTCCTCCCTACGAGCAAACATTTCTGTGCGCTGCTCATGTTCTCTTCTGTTTTACCTTGAAATGTACTGACAGCACTTCTGTTGTGAATAAAGTGTGCTGAAAGCAGCAAGTTTTTATTTTTCCTTCCAATATGGTACCTAGGTGCGAAATAAATGACCCTTACTATGCTTAGTCATGTAGAAAGCAGCGCGGACTCGAAGATCTGGGCCTGCACTCAATTCCCTTTGTGTCAAAATGTCAACAAATCTGCTTCTTTTCTGCAGTGGAGCAGAGGCTAATCTATCAGAGAGGTGACTGCAGACCGGCCTGTCATGTGCAGCCCACATCTACACTGCATCCCCGCATTGAAAATATGTATTTATATATCTTTCTGATTTCATTACAGGGTCGACATGTTAAGACTGGGCAGCTCGCGGCCATTAAGGTCATGGATGTCACAGGGGTAATGTATCTCTCGTTTCATGTCTGATATATTCTAAGAATGTTGTTAACTTTGTTGCCTTTTATTTTGCAAGTTGCTAATATCTTATATAAGAAAGGCAGATAATTACCATGGAACGGTCTATTGATGGCCATACAGAGCTGCAGAAGGGGGTCCGATAGGGACTGCTAAACAATTAGGACTATTTATAAACGATCATCATTGAAATTGAAAGGTCGGATGTCCGTGTTCATTCACATCCATCATTGATCACAACCAATATTTACAGTACATCTGTAGTTCAAAAATGTCTAAATCTATAGCTACAGTACTTCTTTGCTCAAAGCCCCTCATTCTTTGTAATAAAAACATGTGCTGACCCCTGGCTGCCCCATACACATGGTCTATATGCAGAGAGAGCTGCCCCGACCCATGGTTGGCAGACTTTAAATGGATGTTCCTGTTTAAGAAAACAACTTTCCCTCATCTGCAGTGTTTTATTAAAGGTAGTCCGTGACCCCCAAAATGCATTTAACATTTGTTGTACTGTGTTGTAAGGGACTTTGCCCCTATAACCACTATACTAGCACTGTACGGGTTACTGGTTCAGTGGCTGAGAAAATAACTTTTAGTTGGTGTGCAAATGTGGAGGGTTCAATGCACACTTGGCGCGGCCAAGAGTTTGGTGAACCGTTACGCCTCCTCATTTGCATAATTGGGGCCTTCCGGCACTTTTGATTAACAGTATCCTTTCTTCTAACGCCGCTCCCTACACTGATACTCCAGATAGTGTAACAAGTGGTGTCAGAAGAAAGGAGACGGGGAGGAGAACACATCCGGCCACTGTATGCCCACGTGGCCGGGCCACTGTGTGACTTCAGCCATATATGACTGATCTCCCATGAAGCTCGGTCTCCAGCGGGTTTTAAAATACTTTTTCTCCGAAACGCCGCACTGTTTCAAAGTCAGACATGCCTGTCCAAGATCATACAACCAGTGCCTGATGCATGCTGCACGCGGGCATCTGCTGTCCTGTTACCTTTTAAAGGAAGTAGTCATCATTTTTTACAACACAAAGTATCTGTAAATTTGCTGAAACTTTAGTATAGATTTAGACCAATTTTTTTTTTTTAAAGTCCCTTTTATTTTTTTGACTTTTGGTATTCTCTGACTTTCCAGCAAATGGCACATGCGGTTCATGAATTTTGCGCAAAGTAAAAAAAAAATAGGCTTTTTTTCCTGTCCTTAACCATTTTTGTGACTTTTAAGTGTTGCAAAAAATGGGACTTTAGCTTGATATGCATAAAATCAGTCCAAGGTGATACTGGGGCGGAGATTGAAATTTGCAATTTTGCAAATAGAGTTGGCTGAAAGCATTCCGGAAGCGCTAAAATCCACCCACAAAATGAAAAACAATAACTAAAAATAGCATGTGACCACATATAATATAAACTTAAAAAAAAAAGCAACAAATAACAGCGAAAAAAATAATGAATTGGGTGCAAAATAAAAAGGTGCAAAGGCAATGATGAATCGGAATCTTGATTTTTGACCATTGCACTTTCCGCGTATTTTACTGGTCGGTATAACGGTATAGAGATACTTCCAAACTGATGGCCGGATTATGAATGAGGCTTTTCCTGGGGCGATTGACAGTAGTTACATGTTCCACTTGAACAGTGCCGTGTTTTTTGTTATCTTTCCCTTGTTTTATCTGGATAGCCTCTAGTTAAGGTCGTTCACATGTTCCAAAATAAACATATTAACACGGAACATTCCACAGAAGGATTGTTGCTGTGCGAGGACCAGCTAGGTGTGAGATGAGATGTAATCATGTCCTGTACATGGAGGACAATACGCAGGAATGTTACACTACATTATGTTACCAATGTCCTTTCTTTTGTATTTCGTGCTTCCTAGAGGCACAATATTAAGGGGATGAATGAGATTAAAATAACATGGTGGCTTCTTTCCAAGCACACTGGCCTATTGTCCTTCGGCTGTGTCTGCTAGTACAGCAGGGCTACAATCCCTTGAGTATATTTTACTTATTACAGTGTGCTGGTTTTATGATTATGGAGACCAAAGATTTTCACATATATTTTTTATGAATGCATTTACTGTGATCACCAATGCATATCTGGATGGTGCCGTTTGGGAGGTGTCTCTATATAGTCTGACACTGATCAATCTGTGCAGATCACCTATTTAATAAGCTTAAAGGGGTATTCCCATCTGCAAGATCCTATCCCACTATGTAGTAGGGGTAATAATAGTAATAATATTATTGGCAAATAACTCCAATCAGAAATGTAGTATAGTTTTTCTAATTCACTATGTCTTTCCCCATGTGCAGGCATTGCAGGACCTTAGGCATCCATGGTTACGACCACTGATACAGTGACAGTAAGGCTATGTTCACACTTTGCAGATTCCACTGCGGATTTTTCCGCAGCAGAATTCCAAAATCCACAGTGAAAACCCGTCGCGGTTTTTACTGCGGATTTATCGCGATTTTTACTGCGGTTTCTTCTGCGGATTTTCATCTGTAGTTTTCTATTGGAGCAGGTGAAAATCCGCAGAAAAGAAGTGACATGCTGCGGAATGTAATCCGCAGCGTTTCCACGCGTTTTTTTCCGCAGCATGTGCACTGCGTTTTTTTTTTTCCCATAGGTTTACATTGAAATGTAAACTCATGGGAAACTGCTGCGGATCCGCAGCGGTCAAATCCGCTGCGGATCCGCAGCAAAATCCGCAAAGTGTGAATATAGCCTTAGCCAGTTGCTGTGGTCGTAACTTTGGATACCTAAGGTCCTGCACATGAGGAAAGAGACATAGTGAATCATAAAAAACGATCGTACATTTCTAATTGGAGATATTTGCTAGTATTATTATACCTGCTATATATTGGGATAGGATCTTGGATATGGGAATACACCTTTAATAATAACATCCAGATAATAAATGTAATTTTTTTTTTCAGAAGAGTAACGGAACCGCACAATGCAGAGTTATATTCACAATATATATTATTATTATTATTATTATTATTATTATTTATTGTTATAGCGCCATTTATTCCATGGCGCTTTACATGTGAGGAGGGGTATACATAATGAAAACAAGTACAATAATCTTAAACAATACAAGTCATAACTGGTACAGGAGGAATGAGGACCCTGCCCGCGAGGGCTCACAATCTACAAATATATCAGTGTTTACTAAAACCGGCATGCCAGGAAAGCTTACAGGTTCTCAGTAAGCCACAGGCAATCAATCCACAGTAGTCTACCATGTCCTTCAGGAATCGCTGCAACCATCTTTCAACAGTTTATAGTATTTTAATGGTCAAGAAGACTTTTTTTTTGTTGTGGCTGACTGCTGGCCCAAACCCTGCCATACTGCCAATAGAGGCCCCTTTGCCTCTGCAGCTTTGGAGAAGCTGTACACTACAGATTTAAAATGGGCACTTTTTTTTTTGAATGTAGAGGATTTTTAATAAGAAGTAAAATGCAAAGTTTACAAGTACACAAAATTAGATAATGATATTGGTATGGTAGATTACTGCAGCTAAAGGACTGTGCAGCATATATTCACAAGTGTGACAACCTCCTTAGCTGTATCTCACCAACAACTAAGGGACCCCTTAGTGCTGAGGCCTGCCTTAGTTTAAGAAGCAATGCTTTACAGCCTAGCCAGCAACAGACTGTAGATATTGATGTGTATTGAAATGTTTTTAATGTATACTCTGTGATCTGTGCAGAGGTCATTGTGCAGGGAGAGGGGAAACCAAAAGGTTAATGAATCTGAATATTTAAATGGGTTGTCCACTATTAGGACAAGCCCTTCTTGAAATAAATGTTTGGCCCATTAAGATAAAAAGCCTATACTCACCTCCCGTGCCGGCACCGTTCCTACGGCGTCGGCACTCACTCTCCCTGGGGCTCTCGTGCGGTGTTGTAACTCGTGACCCCGGGACTGGCATCATTGTCCCCGATTACATATTGACTGAACATGAAGAGGAAGCTAGGGATCAGCTGTGTGCCAGGCTCATTTGTCACACGGGAACGGTGTCGGCACAGGAGGTCAGTATAGGTTTATTTTATCGATGCCAAACATTTAGTGGAGGTATTTGCTAATAATATTATACCTACTATATATTGGGATAGGATCTCTGATATGGGAATACCCTTTATCACAAATAAGCGCAAGTCATATCAAAGAAATTTTACCAGTATCATAAAGTACAATATGTCACGAGAAAACAGTGTCAGAATCAGTGGGATCTGTTGTACTGTTCCAGAGCTATGACCTCATAAAGTGACAGTGGTCAGAATTGTGAAAGTTGGCCTGGTCAGCAAGGTGAAAACGGGCTTTGGGGGGAAGGGGTTAATAATACCAGCACATAGCAGTACCCCACCTCCACCTTGCTGGTGTCTGAGTCCAAGTGGAGGGCTAAGCTTGTTACTGATCAAGCCATGGGTCTGTCCATCAAGAGTCACTCTTATCTCGTTAGTCTTTAGAACCTGAATAATCTTCAGATTTTTCTTGGCCCAGTCTTGATGTTTCCACTTGTGTGTCTTGTTCAGTGGTGGCAGGTTTCAGCCTTCCTCACCTCGGCCATGTCTCTGGGCACTGAACACCTTGTACTTCTGGGCCGTCCGGGAAGGTTGCAGTTCTGGAATATGACAGCACTGGAAGATAATGGCTTCCTGATTGTTCACATTTGTTTCTTCTAAAATCTTTGGCAGTTAATTAGCATCTTTTTTTTCAAAACTTTTCTTTACAACCTCGTTGACTATTTACAACAAAACTTTTATTGGTTCTGTAATTACGCCCAAATATCTTAGCAGGTTCAGGAGTACTGTATTCCTCTGTATGACTTGTCACAGTTTTTGACTTTTCAGAGTCGGTCAAATATTTTTTGACCCGTTTTGGCTCAGGAAAACAAGCTGCCTATTAATTCTACACACCTTGATAAAGGATGTCATATCCTTACAACCCAATCACACAAATACCCATCACCTGAGCTGCTTCTTCCAGTAAGCATTGAAGTTTATACAGCTTGGAATTAGAAAATCTGCATAAGTGATGATATGCTCAAATACTCACTTGCCTAATAATTCTGCACACAATGTATAAATAGTGGTAAAGGGAATTTAAAAAAAAATCACCAAATGAAAGAAAAACATATTTGACACACTTGATCCTGAGGAAGACACATATTTGTGGATACCTCCTCCCATTGCTAGATCATATCTGCGCTTGTTCTGTGCAATATAGCATTGTATACTTATTTTAGTGATTTTTTTCTCCTCCATTCCTTCACACATATTGGCACTTTAATGGATATTGATTGTACGCATGGGTGTATTTTTCTATTCTTTCCGTTTTATTGTATTGCCTATTAACTTTAGAGTCAATTAATATATGTTTTCACATTTCCCTCTGTCACTTGGTGGATTAGGGCAGCCACAAATTCATTACAAGTTGTATGGTTAGTTTTGTAAGCCATTTGCTTTAAGTGTTTTTAATTGACTTTTTGAGCTGTTGTTCATGTGTTAGTAAAATTTGTTAATTATTTGGGAGATCCCTGTTTTTTTGTATATTCCTTTTTTCTTTGAAAAACATATTTGGCCTAACGTTTTGATTAAAAAAAAAAAACTTTTCTAGTGACACATTCCTTTATGTATGACGTCAATATATTTAACCTCAACTTCTGTCTCACCACATAGGATGAAGAAGAGGAGATCAAGCAGGAAATTAACATGCTCAAGAAGTATTCACATCACAGAAACATAGCCACATATTATGGGGCATTCATTAAAAAGAACCCGCCTGGGATGGATGATCAGCTTTGGGTAAGGACACTTTATTATCTTTGTATAATATTCTTATGATTTAACAGGCAAATACCAGCATGTTGGGGAAGGTGTGATGTCGGAGCAGTCTTTCTAGGGCTTCACAAGCTAACAGGCAGAAGATAATGTGGATTTTGAAATTTCTGATTTACTCGATTCTGTATTTCTAAGATTTGCCATTTATTTCTCAGCTGGTGATGGAGTTTTGTGGTGCTGGATCCGTTACTGACCTAATCAAGAACACCAAAGGCAACACATTGAAAGAAGAGTGGATTGCATACATCTGCAGAGAAATCTTGCGGGTATGTCCTTTTACAGTGATTGTTAGATTGTCTTCCAGTAGTTTTGTTGTTAAGCAATAATAACACCAATATGAACCCATTCAGAAATTGCAGTCCATCAGCAGACAAGTATGTTCTCATATTTAAAATAAAAAAATCCATCTGTTTCAGGGAGAATACAGTGATGCAGAACAGGTTATTAGGATTTGGCCTCTAAAGTGGAAAATCAATGTTGTTATGGAGTTAATGGCAAGAATGTATAATTATTTCTCTCTACACTTTTCAGTTTCGTGAATAACCATTGATTTGCCCTGAATTTTGTGACTGCTCCTCAACAATATTTGTGCAGTCAGAAATGCTACTAAGCCAGATAATGCAGTTTTTTCTCTCTCACCCATGACAGAAGGGATTCACCCTTCAAGGACATGAAGCCTACAGGATATATTGGCGGTATTTCTCCCATGCATCAGTTGGTTTCCTGTCCTTGACAGTGGAACCTTTGTTTGGACGTGTTGGTGGTACCGAAAGAAGACAAGATGATTTACTCAGGCCTGGTCGATCAGTTCAGGCAGCAGCTCCGCTCCTGCTTAGGACGCTGCAGGGATCCTGGAAATGATCATCCCCAAATTCAGCTAAATTCATAAAATGAATAGATGTCTTCAGATCTTCAGAATCCTATTTTTCTACTTTGTCATCGGATGACAGAGGGGGTGGGGGGTGGGCGATGACAGTGTTTTCCTGTAGAAGAGAAGGACAGATTAGTTAAGGCAGTCAGATCCACTGTTAGGGCATTGTTGACCCTAAAGCCCAAAGATCTGTCCAGGATATCATGTTTTGGGGAGCCTGAAGCCTCCTAGGCTTTAAGTAAGCATCGGACATTCCCTGATAATAAAAAAATCAAATCCCTCGTTAGGAGGGAATGGAAGAAACTCGAATAGAGAGGTCATTTTCCTTCATCAGTTAAGAGGAAATATCCTGTTGATGAGAACTCTGCGTCCTCTTGGGATAAAGCCTGAAAGTTAGAAGCGACTGTCTCAAAGGCATCTAAAAGGATCCCTTGGATAGAAAGGAAGATTGCTTTCTTAAGAGTACCTGGGACTTCTGCAGGGGCACTGAAACCAGCCATCTCAGCAACATGTACCGCTAGGTCTTTAATGGTTTGGCTGGATCATCTAGGAGGTCAGCTGAAGGATACGGTGGATAGGGACAGCGTTCTGACTACAATTCCATTGATAGCGTTTCTGTCTGATGCAGTAGTGGATTCAGTAAAGGTACCTTCACACATAACGATATCGTTAATGATATCGTTGCTTTTTGTGACGTAGCAACGATATCGTTAAGGAAATCGTTCTGTGTGACAGCGACCAACGATCAGGCCCCTGCTGGGAGATCGTTGGTCGCTGAGGAAAGTCCAGAACTTTATTTCGTCGCTGGACTCCCTGCAGACATCGCTGGATCGGCGTGTGTGACACCGATCCAGCGATGTCGTCACTGGTAACCAGGGTAAACATCGGGTTACTAAGCGCAGGGCCGCGCTTAGTAACCCGATGTTTACCCTGGTTACCAGCGTAAAAGTAAAAAAAACAAACACTACATACTTACCTACCGCTGTCTGTCCCCGGCGCTCAGCTTCTCTGCACTCCTCCTGCACTGACTGTGAGCACAGCGGCCGGAAAGCAGAGCGGTGACGTCACCGCTCTGCTTTCCGGCTGACCGACGCTCACAGCCAGTGCAGGAGGAGTGCAGAGAAGCTGAGCGCCGGGGACAGACAGCGGTAGGTAAGTATGTAATGTTTGTTTTTTTTACTTTTACGCTGGTAACCAGGGTAAACATCGGGTTACTAAGCGCGGCCCTGCGCTTAGTAACCCGATGGTTACCCGGGGACCTCGGGATCGTTGGTCGCTGGAGAGCTGTCTTTGTGACAGCTCTCCAGCGACCAAACAGCGACGCTGCAGCGATCGACATCGTTGTCGGTATCGCTGCAGCGTCGCTGAGTGTGAAAGTACCTTAAGGTTGGCAGCTAGATCAGTGCTGGCTGGGTGATATTCTAGCCAAGTCAAACTATGTGAAGGGGCCTATTTGGCCAAGTTTTGGACGACATTCTGGAGAAAGCAGGAGACAGCAAGGAAATTCCCTAATTTGCCCATTCCGGTTTATAAAAAATCCTTTCAGGTAGAAGATATAACCGTAGAAGACCCCCTTCCCCCAGAGATCAAGATAAATAAGATGACGGGTTAAAAAAGAAATTATCTCCGTGACTCCTGTCCCTGGGTAGGGAAAAGCTTCTCCCTCATTTTCCCTGCCTGGGAAAAAATTTCTAGCAGCTGGGTTCTCAACCTAGTGAGAGCCAGCCTAAGTCAAGAGTTTCACTCTGTTCCTCTGTGGAAGTGTATAGTGATGTCTTCTCTAGGGGAACATTTAGCCTTGGAATCGGAGGTCCTAGAACTGGTACAAAAATCCATCCTCTTAGATATATGTATGAGAAAAAGGGGGAGGATTTCACAGAATTTTCAGAATGATAATCATTTTGAAGGGTCTGAATACATTCTGGAAATTTCATGCCTTCAAGATGGAATCGGTAAGATCAGCCATAAAGGTCCGTTTTCTGGACTGTCATGTGGTGGTTCTGCATCTGAAAGATGCGTATTATCATGTGCCAATACATGTGAAATACCAGAAGTTCCTCAGAGTTCAGAGTGGCCTTAGCCACATAAGGGGAAATCAAACTTCCAGTTCAGTTTGGACTCCCAGTGGCCCCTTGTGTCTGTACAAAAATAATAGCGGAAGTGACCGCTCACATTCGAGAAAAGGATGCTCAAGTAATCCTATATATGGACAATTTCCTAACTATAGGCAGGTCAGTTCATCACTGAAACTCCCAATTAGAAGAGGTCAGTTCTACCTTAAAGAACATATGTTGTTTTTAGGCTTACGGTATGTTGGACTCTAGAATGTCATCTTCCAGATGGCAAGATGGAAAAATATGCAGCTAAGTATCAGAGGCGGTAAAAGTTCCATCATGACTCTCAGGGAAGCTATGTCTTTGCTTGGTTCTCAGACCTAATGTATCCCAGCAGTGTTATAAGCTCCGTTTCACACCAAAGTGTTGCAGTGGGATGTTGTGATGTTTGCATTTACTTTGAATGGAAGTTTGGAAGGGAGAATAAGTGTCTCCAATAACGACTTATTCCATTCTTTGATTGAACATAGAGAGTCTATCCAGAGGGGTGACTTGGGTAATCCAAATATCAATGGTAATTACCAAGCAGGCAAGCCCAAAATGATGTGGAGCTCATTTGGAGGATCACCTGTACTGTCAGACACAGCCATTACACAGCACACAGCAGGGGCACATTTATAAGATTATCGCAGCACAGGAACATTTTATTTAAATACAACCAATTTTGGAAGTTATTACAATTCCGTGATCTATTCATTAAAATGAATGTTTGTTCTTGGCGACAACCCCTTTAATACTAGTAACCCTGAAGAAGATCAGTGGAGACAAGGCAAGAGTTATCCTGATTTTACCCTTTGGCCCAAGAGGCCATGGTTTTCCTGGTTAAGACTAATGTCAATCACCGAGATATGAGTGCTACTGGAAGTTCTGGATCTTCTCTCCCAGTACACGGTGTGGCATCCTCAAGTGGCCAGCCTACATTTAACAGCATGGAAGAGGGGATTTTCTCCTAACCCTATTTTCCAAGTTTTCTAGCCACTTCAGGGGCGATGCTGAGTGATGGAGTGCCAGTCAATTACATCTGAGTTCCTACAGAAAGTTCTATAGCAGGGATATTCCACTAACAACCTTAAAGATCAGGTTTTGGCCTTTGGGGTCCTGTATGTTTATGACCTAACAGGTAACAGTTGGATTTCCTGTTTTATCTAAGCTTGATCCAGATCAAGACCTATTCCCAGGCCATGTGTACCTCCTTGGGATTTAAATTCGATCATGACAGTCTCTCACTTTGAACCTATACACACAGTATCTGTCAAAATCCTCTCGCTAAAGATAGTCCTTCTAGTGGCCTTAACCTCAGCTTGCAGGGTTAGTGAAATCCAGGCGCTGTCAGTAGGTTTTCCCTTTACACAGATCTTGGAAGACTGGCCAGATCTGCCTTTAAAATGACTCTATCTACCTAAAGTAGCTTCCAGGTTCCATAGGAGCCAAAGAGTGGTTCTTAACTCATTCTGCACTAATCGCAAAAATGGCAAAGAAGAGAAACTTCATACAATAGACGTCTGATAAAGTACTTGTGTCTGATAAAGTACTTGCCGCTTATGAAGTCCTGCAGAAAAGATTGATTGTTGTTTGTCTCCTTTCAGGGACCTAGGAAATGGCTTAAAGCATCAAAATGTATGCTAGATAGATGAATTAGAGATGCCATCAGATTAGTTTATTCCATAAACGGTAGTGTTATTCCAGAGGGTCTAAGGGCTAACTCCACAAAAATTGTTGCAACCTTCTTGGCAAGAGAGCCGACTTGTCCATTGAGCAAATATGTAAGGCAGCGACTTGGTCCTCTCCCTCTACTTTTTATAAATACTATAGACTGGATTTGACCTCCTTTTCTGTTCTCACCTTTGGGAGCTGTGGACCCTCCCTGAATGCTAATTTATTTGTAATTCTCTCCATGGCGCTGTCATGTGTGAGAGAAGAAAGCGTAATTACTTGCCAGAACCCATCACCGCACCCATATATTCCTTCCTGTCACTTGTATGGATGAACAATAGTTAATTTCAGGTGTGGGATTACTTGGTGCTTAATGAAAATGTGTGGGTGTATAATATGGTTTGTAAATAACTGTTTGGAGATCCTCTCCTTCTTTGTAATGCAACTGATGTGTGGGAGAGGTACCGCCCCTTTATCCTGTCGGTTTCCTATCCTTGAAGAGTAGATCCCTTCTCTGTGGTGGGGTCATGGGTTGTGAAAAATCCCATTACCAGTAAGTAATTACATCTTTTCATTGTAAGGGTAAAAAATATGGTAGCTCTCTGATTCATTACCCAGCTGGTATCTGTGTTAATATTTCCATTATTTTTTTTAAATGACTTTAAAGGGAACCTGTCACCCCGTTTTTTCAGTACGAGATAAAAAATACTGTTAAATAGGACCTGAGCTGTGCGTTACTATAGTGTATTTTGTGTACCCTGATTCCCCACCTATGCTGCCGAAATAACTTACCAAAGTCGTCGTTTTCGCCTGTCAATCAGGCTGGTCCGTTCAGTTGGGTGTGGCGACATCGCTGTTTCTTCCCCCAGATCTTGCATATCTTTCCGTTGGTGGCGTAGTGGTTTGCGCATGCCCATCTTCCGAATCCACTGGGCAGGAGAAGAAAAAACGCCCGATCTGCGCTATTTCCCTGGTGATCTGTGGGGGCGGCCATCTTCCTGAGGCCGCGCGTGCGCATATGGAGTCCTCTGCTGCCCGGGGCTTCAAGAAAATGGCCGCGGGATGCCGCGCGTGCGCAGATGGAGATCGCGGCGGCCATTTTCCTGAAGCAGAGTTCGCATCTCGGCTTCAGGAAAATGGCCGCCGCGATCTCCATCTGCGCACGCGTGGCATCCCGCGGCCATTTTCCTGAAGCCCCGGGCAGCAGAGGACTCCATATGCGCACGCGCGGCCTCAGGAAGATGGCCGCCCCCACAGATCACCAGGGAAATAGCGCAGATCGCGCGTTTTTTCTTCTCCTGCCCAGTGGATTCGGAAGATGGGCATGCGCAAACCACTACGCCACCAACGGAAAGATATGCAAGATCTGGGGGAAGAAACAGCGATGTCGCCACGCCCATCTGACCTGACCAGCCTGATTGACAGGCGAAAACGGCGACTTTGGTGAGCTATTTCGGCAGCATAGGTGGGGAATCAGGGTACACAAAATACACTATAGTAACGCACAGCTCAGGCCCTATTTAACAGTATTTTTATCTCATACTGAAAAAACGGGGTGACAGGTTCCTTTTAACAACTAATCTCAAGCAATGGCAAGCAACTAATATCTGAAAGCTTCAGGTGTAAGTTAAGCACGTTCGCTTTTTAATCATAATGAGGTATGAAAATAACGTGTTTCTCTGAAAATAAGACAGGGTCTTATATTTTTTTGTTCCGAAAGAACATAGGTTATGGCTTTTTTTTTCCATAAACAGTAGTCCACATTTATTCTTGAACAATAAAAATCTACATTTATTCAAATATAATCATTTGTCGTCACACACACTGCACATACATGTGTACAGACACACACACTGCACATACATGTGTACAGAAACACGCACACTGCACATTCACATGTAAATAACTGCATACCAGCCAGTCTTCTCCTCAGTTCCTCTAGACTACCGCAGTTAAAGGACCTTTGATGTGACCAAAGGTCCTTAAGCAGTCTTAACCTCAAAATAGAAATTCGGGGGGGCCCCTAATTCTGTGAGGCCCTGAGAAATTGCCCATTTTGCCCTCTCATCACCCTAATGCCAACCCTGCACACCAGCCTGTCTGCTCTTTAATTCCTCTAGACTCCTGCAGTTAAAGGACTTTTGGTGACATCATGGTCTTTCAGTGGTTTTAACCTTGGAATAGAAATGATGGAGGACCCCAAGAGAGTGGGGGCCTGAGAGTGGGGGGCCCTGGGTAATTTATCAACCCCCCAAAATGCCTGTCTGGTCTGTTGCTAGGGTTTATACTTGAAGTAGGCCTCATATTTTGAGCATGCTCGTAAAGTCGTACTAGGGCTTATTTTTGGAGCAACATGGTAGTTCACAAGATATACCTTTGGTGTGTGTATAGGAGCAGGGCAGTTTGGGTGTTGGTAGTGGTTTTGGGGACAAAAACTTGTCAGATATTTCTTTACCATAGCAGAGTAGGATCCCTGAATATAAGAGGCATCTTCATTTGTGTTTTCCTTTCGTGGTCAGCCTCCTTAATATAGAACTTGTGAACCAGATCCATGCCTAACTAAAATACTTTCTTTATTGCATCTCATTAAAAAGCCTTAATAAGCACAATACGAAAAAGTGAAAAATTCTCCCGTCAGGTATGTCTGATGTTGCTGCGTTTCAGAGAAAAACAATAGCCCCTGTCCACTGACCTGGAGTGACTGGTGGGCGAATATGCAGACACCTGTTACTGCAGGTCCAACTAGTCTACAGCGCAGTCTCTGTCTCCAGCTACTATTAGACTATGTTTTTCTCTGAAACTCCGCAGAATTTCTGAATCAGACATGCCTGTCTGAGCTCATATAGCCAGTGCCTGATACATGCTGCCCATGGATTCACCAGCATGTGTCAGCTGTGAGGTTCACTTTAAGGACGTGTTGTGAAGCGGGATCACAGGTGAGCGGACTCTTCCTTTTTGTGCTGTTAGCCTCCTAAATAATCCTATCCTTTTCTGTCGCATTGTGGCTACACTGCCATGACCAATGACCAATTTATCATCTTAGCAGTGTGTCAGGATTAAATTGGATTCATGTTTTATAGGAGGATCTGTGGTAGAAATCCAAGGCTGGCATTTGGATTTTTCTCAGGAATGTGGTGCAGATGGGTACAAGGATTAGCCCCTTGGAGCTAATTTACATCTTTTTCCTGCATTATTTTTCTTTTTTCCTTCACTGTGTTAATTATATATAAAATAACTCATTTTGTTGTTTTGGGTCTTGAATATTGGGATATAAAAGAAAAATTATAATCAGAAAATAATCTATTGAGTAAATCAGATGTTTTCATTAAATGTATTCTTTAAAAAAAATTGGGGCAATATCTACTATATAATTGTCTAAGGGTCACTTCCGTCTGTCTGTCTGTCACGGATATTCATTGGTCGCGGCCTCTGTCTGTCATGGAAATCCAAGTCGCTGATTGGTCATGGCAAAACGTCCACGACCATAGCCACGACCAATCAGCGACAGCCAGAGTCTGGCAGTGAAATGGCCACTGCTTTACTGCCCTGCAGTCAGCGCTGGCCGGTCACACAGGGTTAATGCCAGAGTTAACGGACCGCGGTGTAATGCACACCGTTAACGCAGCTATTAACCCTGTGTGACCAACTTTTTACTATTGATGCTGCATATGCAGCATCAATAGTAGAACGATCTAATGTTAAAAATAATAATAAAAAAAAAAGGTTATTCTCACCCTCCGACGTCGCCTGCTGTCATCAGCGGTGCAAGCGGCAGGTTCCGGTGCCAAGGATGCTGTGCGAGAAGGACCTGCCATGACGTCACGGTCATGTGACCGTGACGTCATCACAGGTCCTGCGCTCATACCAACCCTGGGACCGCATGCTGCCGCGTGCACCGCACACAGGCGCCAGGACTTCAAGGGGCCCTCGGAAGATGAGTATATGTTTATTTTTTATTTAAAGTCTTTTTTAACCACGCATATAGTGCCCACATTGCTATATACTACGTGGGCTCTGTTATATACTACATCTCTGCTATATACTATGTAGCTGGGCAATATACAACGTGACTGTGCAATATACAACGTGACTGTCCAATATACTACGTGCTCTGTGCTATATACTACGTAGCTGTGCAATATACTATGTGGCTGTGTCAGTTCAGTTATATACTACGTCGACTGTGCAATATACTACGTGGCTCTGTTATATACTTCGTGCCAGTGCAATCTACTACGATATATGACAACGACGTGGCTATGTTGTATACTACGTGGCTCTGCTGTATACTATATGTACTATATACTATATACTATATATATGTACTACGTGGCTGACCAATATACTACGTGCCTGTGCAATACACTATGTAGCTGTGCAATACACTACGTGGCTATGTTATATACTACGTGGCTGTGTTATATACTACGCAGCTCTGCTATATACTACGTACGGTGTTACATACTACGTAGCTCTGTTATATACTACGTCGGTTGTGTTAAATACTACGTCACTGTGCAATATAGTATGTAGCCTGTGCTATATATTACCTACATATTCTAGAATACCCGATACGTTAGAATCGGGCCACCATCTAGTGTATTATAAACATAAAAAATGTTAATATTCCCACCACTGCAGATTTTCTTAGGCTCATAGTTAATGTAACATGAAAAACAGAACATCAAATAATGTAATGTGAAATTAGAAGCAGTTTTTTTTCTTATTCAAATACATATAACCTAAATCTGATTTAACCAGTAGGTCGTTTTTTGCTGGTCGCTTGCCTTTAGTGAGGATTGAGGAACAGATTGGACACTTGAATCCTCATTAATCCACTGACAGATGATCATGCCCAGATAGACATGAAGCGTCAGGATTGGCCTCCTGTGTATAGTGAACACTCTGCTCCTCCAAGCTAAGAGCTCATTCACACAGCCATTCCTGTCACACTTGAGGAAAGTGATTCTAGTTTAGTCAGTGATTTTGTTCAGAGTTTCAGCAGATTTTCATAATTGTGTCGTCTGACTTTGGTCCAACTTTGCTCAAATGACAAAAAAACAATCCTCTCTTTACCTTCTATTTAGTAGTTTGAGAAAAACTGACAACACTCGGACGCCATTGCATTTTTTTTCTCCGAACCCATAGACTTGGTTTACCAATTTTGATATGACATTTGGATCAACTACAGACATGTCTCCATTACTCTGTTCATAAAATAAATCGGTACATGTGAACAGGGCCATAGACGATACTAAGTGTGAATGCTATCTGTGAAAAACACTCTTTTAAGTAAAAAAGGATGGGTGACTGAGCCCTGAACTGTTCCTCAGGTGTGATGTGCATGTTTGGGGGTGCATGTTTGTACCTCTCCAGATCTGTATAATTTCCTAATGCTTTATACCCCTCTAGTGATGAGCGAACGTGCTCGGATTAGGTGTTATCCGATCATGCTCGGGTGCTGACCAAGTATCTTCGGCGTGCTCGAAAAATATGTTCGAGTCCCTGCAGCTGTTTGATAGCCGCAACACATGCAGGGATTGCCTAACAGCCAATCCTGGCTTATATTGTGACTGTCGAAAAGCCGTACATATTTTTCAAGCTCGTCGAAAACACTCTGTTAGCCCCCGACCATGGTCAGATAACACCTTATCCAAGCACGTTCGCTCATCCTAAAGCGCAGGTAGCCGGGGGAGGACTCTGATATCTCCGGCTATGAAATATGCAGAGTAGCAAGGAGCTGAAAAAGTGATGTCTCATTCCGTAATGGTGAAAATGCTGTGTGTGCAATTAATAATGTGAACAATCCTCATATTCATGGACAGAACATTGTACCACACACACAGTTCACTGTGGATAACCGAGTGATTAATATTCATGGATGTGTGGAAATAGTGATGTGGGCCTTGAATCTAACAAACGAGCAAGTTGTTAGAGGAAATGACTAGCAGCGAGCTGGCTTATGATGAGCATTAGTACAAGTCATCATCAAGCTCTGCAGGTCTATCTACATAAAGGCCTTTCATGACTTACTGTTAAAATGCTCTCATTGTGTCAGACTCATAAATTCTAGTAAAAGACCAAACAATGCAATAATAACAATCACAGTCCGTAAACCCTAATCCAGTGTATTATCTCACTAAATATTATATTTCATATAAAATGAACATTTAAAGCTATAAAAGAAATGCCAATGTCTGATCGACAGAACCTTCTGTATCCATTCCACAGTTTTCAAGATCTCACGACCTGTATGTCCTGCAGAAGTAGATGGGCGGGCCAAGTGCAAAGCCTGGACATTTTGTCACCAGGCGTGAAAAAAAAATTATACTGCAATGTGTCATTGACTTAGATGAAACCAGGAGGCCAGGACTCTTCAGGGACAGCCGGGATTGTTAAAGTGTTATATGTAGTAAATAATAATTTATGATGCGGCTGCACACCATTGTTGGAAAAGATGGGGAGGAGAAACAAGCAGATACAGAACTTCCATAGCATCAGCTTATTTTTCACGTCACGGTCACTGGGGAAAAATATTAACCACAGACGAAGCCAACATGGCTAATTCTTTTTCCCTAGGATGTACGGAGCGCGGGGAGGTAAAAAAAAAAACTTGGCAAACTACTATTTAGAAATCCAGCAAACACTAAACCTAGCCAGTAAATGTGGAGCTCCTCCGCGGCTATCCAAGTCCGGCATCACTGCTGCCCCCTTTTATATAAGCATTGTGCCAGGGATGTAAACCCGATTTCAATATGTTTTCCCAGGGAGAGACCACATTGTGCACAATATTTGCAGAGTCATCATTGACATTGCTAATGCAAATCATGTCGCTCACGCCCACAGGGGCATGCTTGGATAAATAGGGGGAGAAGAAGTCCGGAGTAATCAACGTCACCCTGTACTAGTCCGCTACTGATTAACATAGCACAATAAGAATTCAACCTCCACTAGTCCGCATTCAGGGGCTTGTAGAAGGCAGGGAAAGGTTACTATATACATGGTGGTGTATTAGGGGGTGTAGGGCAGTTGTCTGGTTCCCTTTAATGCATGGCTACACCCCCAAGCTTACTACTTTATTATATCATGGTTTATATAGTCACATTGAGGACACATAGTTGTCTGTTACTTTTCAGTAGGAATAGGCCACTGAATGAGACCGTCTCCCAATTATGTACATATCCAATTATCTCCCAATGACCTGACTTCATTAAGAATAAAAGTTTGCTCCTGCCACTTAAAAAAACAAAAAACAACAAAAAAAGCTTCTTTCTTCTATTTCTTATGAGCGGGAGCAGATTATGACTTTAGTGGAACATAAACTGGGTCACCTGTACTAAAAATAACATTGTACCTGCTAGACCGCTTGATTTATTATCGAAATCAGGCCCTTAGAAAATATGTTTCCGATTCCTCCTGTATAAAGGTTTCCTGCTAATTATGAAAGGAAACCTGTTAATCTATCTTACGTTGCCTGATGTCTTGGCGCCTCTATGTGCGCTGCACCACACGCTGGGCCGAGAGCCAACTGTGGGCTGCCCGTCTCTGCAGAGGAATATTCGGGGACACCACAGCGCTCATGATTCTTAATTAAGGAAAGCTCAAACATTTCACAAAGCCTGTAAACAATGTTAATCACGTAGAACAAAGGGAGAAATCTTACATTTTTACAATATTGTAATGAAGAGCTTAAATTAAAGAGTCGGTCATGTTTGGCACTCATCAAGTGCTATAGTTCTAGTTTTACCACTTGATCGTTGTTCACAATAGATGTATGCATGATGGAGCATGAGAACATCATGGAGGGGGTCCATCACTCGGTGCCTTATTTCGAATCAGATAGCCCCTACTATAGTGGACTTTCATGTCCTGCTTGGACACACATTCTTCTGAATGGCTGGTATGTGTTATTGGGAAATCTATAGCTGCCCATAGTGTTACCCACAGATCCACAGGGGCCCCAGAAGGCAGACGTGATTAGCTGGTCTTCAAGCTTGGGTTCATTAGAAAACTGCAATGTGACTGTAAGTTTGCCCCTTTTAATCTGGGCATAATGTAACTTTTTTTTTCTCCTGAATTTCCAATAAACGTGTATGTCTACTGGAATGGGGAGAGGCTGATAAGCCACCGCCAGTCTTCTGGAAGCACTTATCTCATCACAAACAATTCTGGTACCAGTTCATTTTATTTCTTATTTTTCAGTTTTTTTTTTCTTTTTTTAAATAAAAAGGCTGTTTTTGCCCTGGTTAGTTGTATTGTGAGTACCTTACTTTTGAAGGTTACTTTGAGGCCTCCATGCACCTTGCATACATAAAGAAGACATGGCTGAACCATTTTTGACCTATATAGTTACCTATATAGTTACATCAGCTTGTCTAGGTTTTCTAAAATATTTATTTCCATAATTCTATGTAGTATTTTGTGTTCTAGTCTAGACTGCTACAACCATCTACTTCTAATGGAAGGAGATGACTCTCTCAGTTCAGAGGCTGCATTCTGAATGTGCTGTCTGATGGAAATAACATTTCATAGAGAAAAAATGCGGCCTTACCAACACCAGGTCACACTACCAGTGCACTACATGATGCAGCAGACCCTCATGATGACGGCTGGGGCAGCACAGGTGCAAAATACTGATGAAACGACTACTCCCAATCCTTCCAGTCATGGAGGAGGTGGTTGCCTAGTATTATACATGCACAGAGATGAGACTAGCATATGGCGCTGGTCACACAGATACTTTTGAAGCAGTGTCTGGTTACAGCCTGTTACAGACCCCATACTACTAGATCAGGGGGGCTGTCCAGCGCTATATAAGTGCACCCCATAAAGCACACCCCAATTTACCCAATCAATACTAAAGGGCCTGGCTGCATCCTGCCTAAAAATGACAAAAAAGTGCAATAAAAAAATGTATAAAATACATGAGGTGCTGGTGAATATTCTGGTCAGCTCGCAAGTTGCTTTTGATCTAAGTGTAGGGACTCACAAGACAATGGGGCCCCTCCATGTAGGTTGTGTATGCTGCAATTATTTCCCTTATTGGAAGGGAAATAATTGTGAGAGACACTTTCCCCCGCTCTCTAAGGCCTGTCCCACACGTCCAGATAATTCCGGTACCGGAAAAATCGGTACCGGAGTTATCCGTGTCCGTGTGCTCACGTGGCACACGTGCGGCAGCCGTGTGCCAACTGGGTACCACAGGCACCGTGCAGGAGATGGCGCTACAGTAAGCGCTGTCCCCTGCTTTGGGTGCTGAATCCAGAATTCATTACTTCTTCCCAGCAGCGTTCGCTGGAGAGAAGGAATGAAAAATCATTTTTTTTTGTTAAAATAAAGTTCCCGGTAATCTCCCCCCTCCCTCCCCCTGTGCGCCCGCCCGCTGGCATTAAAATACTTACCCAGCTCCCTCGGCGTTTCCTCTCAGCGTCGCTGCTTGTCCTGTATGAGCGGTCATGTGGTGCTGCACATTACAGTGATGAATATGCGGCTCCACCCCTATGGGAGGTGGAGCCGCATATTCATCACTGTAATGTGCGGCACCACATGACCGCTCATACAGGAAGAGCTGCAACGCTGAGAAGAAGCATCGGGGGAGCTGGGGAGCTATTTTAATGCCAGCGGGCGGGCGCACAGAGGAGGGAGGGGGGAGATTACCGGGAACTTTATTTTAACATAAAAAAAAAAAAAAAAAGATTTTTCATTCTTTCGCTCCAGCGAACGCTGCTGGAGAGAAGAAATTAATGGGGCTTCAGCACCACAAGCTGGGGGGACAACGCTTACTGTACGCTGTCTCCTGCACGGCACACGGACTGCACACGGACAGCATCTGTATGCGGTACGTGTTTTACACGGACCCTTTGACTTTAATGGGTCCGTGTGATCCGTGCGCTCCCACGAACACTGACATGTCTCCGTGTTTTTCAAACGGACACACGGTCCGTGAAAACACGCTGACATGTGCAGAGACACATTTATTTTAATGTGTCTACGTGAGTCAGTGTCTCCGGTATATGAGGAAACTGTCACCTCACGTACTGGAGCCTCTGACGTGTGAAACGGCCTAAACTGGATGATATATGAAAGCCCCTAATAGAGTATTCAGCAATGGTTCTGTAACCCACCCAAAGTCTAAACATTTATACTAACGCACATGAGACCTGATGTAGCACTCCAATGTCTTAATTTACTGGTTTTCAATTCAGACCCTTTTATTTATTTATTTTTTTACTAGTCTACCCAATTATGCCAGTAGGGTCACAAATAGTTTATTAGATGGGGTATGTTGAATATGGTATCACTAGAAGTGGAACATCACAGTTTTTTTCTTTGGTTCTATTATTATTAAAGTTGTACTGCTCTGTCAATGGTTATGATTGATGAGAGGAAGGTGCGGAGGGTGAAGGTCCAACCACTGGGCTCTCCATTCACTTGGTGCATTGGTGCAGCTGCTCTGGTGGCCAGGAGCACCACTCTGCTGCGAGTAACATGAAGGGTCCTCGGTCCCTTTGCACTTAGGACAGTCGGGGGTCTCAGAGGTTGGATCACCACCGACCAGATTGTTAGAACATATTCTACAAAATAAGCTTATAAGATGGGACGATAAGAATATGCTTCAAAACGCCCCATTTTATTTTTCGTGATAGTAAATCCCTGACTTTTTTTCTGCGTAGGATTCTTTGAGGCTTATTTATTTGTAAATACGGTATATATTTTCCTTCTTTATTTACATCTGTAAACATTATTTTAACCGAATAAACGGCATTTATGTTGTAAATGGGCACAAAAGCTCCATTAAATGCACATTTTGAGTCCAGAATTTGCTTTTCCCGGTGACGGATGCATTGCTGCGTTAATTTATTCTTTTACCTTGAGATCCAAATTACAATCTACTTTTCCTCATCAATCTCTCCAGGGTCTGAGTCATCTGCACCAGCACAAGGTGATTCATCGAGATATTAAGGGGCAAAATGTCTTGCTGACAGAAAATGCTGAAGTTAAACTAGGTAAGGGAAGATGTGAATTAGAATGAGCGCCGAAAAACATGTTTCCTGCTCACTTGTATTCTTCTGTCTTGTCACCGCCGAGATGCAATGTAAATGAAATAACACTGTTTACTGCGGGAGAAACCCTCACTGATCATGTCACCGTGTCATTGACTATCACTCGTTACATGATTGTAATAAACAGACTTGTACTTTCTGAATAGAGCAGCTATACAGATGACTGCGTGCAGGGGAAAGAATAACTATTCTAAATTCTGATTGCAGCCGTAAAGTGTAGGATATCCCCTGGGTATGCCTGGTAGACGCAGGTTATGCAATCACACCCAGAATAGGAGCCGTTTAGTATATCTCCATGGTAGGATTTGTCATTCCCTTAGCGTAATCTATGGCATCCGGCCTTCCTACCCAATATTCATGCCTGAGCTATATTTGTCTAGTGACTTAAAGAGGGTCCGTCACCAAATGTTGCTACATAAACTGCGTAGATTATTAATAGATCTTAGACCCAATGAGGCTGTTGTACTAGCTTTGACTAATCATCTTAAAATGGCTGTATAATTCTTTCTAAAAAGTTTTCCCTCCTGAGATTCTAATAAGCGTTTGTCAGTCCAGCTGTAGTTGGATACAGGAACCGCTTATTTTAACATAAACTTGCAACAACCATTCTGGTAAGGATTTTCATAATAAGCACACCTGTGTCATCAGGTCTGAGATCTGTTTACAAATGTATCCTGTTCGTTTTGTGAAATACGGAGATAAATCCACTTTAATGGACCGCGACAAAATGCTAGAATGAAGTCATCCTACAGAGGTGGAAGCTGTTACAGTAGCCAAGTAACTAATACCCATGGTACCCAGTGTCATGGAGCTCTAGAAATCTTGTTTCGGATTTCAATTGGCTCTGGATTTTGCATGTAGTGCCTCCTTTATATATGACATACCTTCTGAAAATGCTTGCAATGCTTTGGAACTAATTTAATTGACATCAAAATCAGGCGAATGCCTTAGGCTACGTTCACATTTGCGTTGTGCGGGGCTGCATCGGCGACGCAACGCACAACGCAAACAAGAACGCATGCAAAACGCATAGTTTTGCGACGCATGCGTCCTTTTTTTGCCGGATTTCCTCTGCGCTCTAACGCTTGCGGCAAAAAAGACGCATGCATCGCAAAACGCATGCAAACGCATGTCCATGCGCCCCCATGTTAAATATAGGCAGCCCGGCAGAACGCAAATGTGAACGTAGCCTTATTGTAATTGTCGAGGGCAGCTATACAATATTTACTCATCACTTTTTTTGGATGATCAGTTTTGAGTAACGTTTTTCCTTTATTTTCCCGTTTGACCACAGTGGATTTCGGTGTCAGTGCGCAGTTAGACAGGACAGTAGGAAGAAGAAACACTTTCATTGGCACTCCATATTGGATGGCTCCTGAAGTCATTGCCTGTGATGAAAACCCAGATGCCACCTATGACTTTAAGGTACATTGTGCACTGTTCCTAGTTGCACTTTTTGTGAGTGGGAAACTGAGAACTTTTATGTATTGAGATGAAATAGTCATAGTTCCTATAATTAATTAAGAGCATCATAAAGCTGTCATCTTGCAGCCGTAATAAAGTCTGCTTGTGTACACTCCTCGGTGTAATATAAATGAATCAGATTACTGGACTCCCGGGGCAAACTGAAGCTACAGCAAATCCTCTTTCACTCAGTCCCAATTCCAGAGAAAATGATGCAATTTTTCAGAGAAGCTTTGCTGATTTTGTGCCTGGAGTTAAATTGCCATCTGCAAGTCTTATGCTGCTTATTCTTCCCTCTGTTTTGTGAACTATCCTGCTTTCTACTTTTCTTTTTTTTTGTGTGTGTGTTGAGAACTTTGGGACGCACAGATTTTTTCATTTGACTTGGTGAGAAAGTGATACAAAACACTTTTTGGACTCATCGGAAATACTACAATTCTTCTGCCCTTAATTTTAAACCTATTAGAAGCCTACGTCCATGTGGAAATATTTCATATCATTTGTTATTTATTATTTATATGACATTTGACTGTCTATTATTTGTATAAAAAAAATCATAAGTCGAAAAAAAATACACCCAAGTTAAAAAAAAATAAATAAGTTATTACTGTAAATAATAAAAATTTGATTTCTGTATTGCCAACAAATTCAGCAGAAATTTACAATTAAGCAGGGACATGTCTAAAAAATAAAGACATCACAAAGTAACACAGTGCCACAGTTACACGAGTAATAAGGACCTTACACACAAACTTAGTCTATAGGGAAATAGGGGTGAGACAAAATGTAGATTAAATAGGGTATGTTAAATAAGCTTTATGATCCGGGCACCAGCAAGTGTCGGTCTATGGACAAATGCGAAGTGCTATTTGGTGCAAGAAGGAAGTGGACAGAGATGAACAGGAGGGACCAGGTTCTGAGTGCAATTTAGAAAGGGGGGAGCAGTGGAGAGTTAGGTTGGTGAATTGAGATGATAGGCTTGTCTAAAGAGATGGATGTGTGTTTAACTTACTTTTAAAAATGTGGGGGCTAGGTATTAGTCGGATTGTCCGTGGTAGTGCATTCCAGAAAACTGGCTCAGCACGAGAGAAGCCTTGGAGATAGAGGTGGGGAGTTCAGATAATAGAGGACGTTAGTCTTAGATCAGTTGCGGAATGGAGACCATGTGTAGAGTGATAGACAGAGATGATGGAAGAGATATAGGGTGATGAAGAACTGTGGAAGGCCTTGTTGGAGAGAGAGAAGTTTGTATTGTATTCTGTATAGTGATGAGCGAGTGTACTCGTTGCTCGGGTTTTCCCGAGCACGCTCAGGTGGTCTCAGAGTATTTGTAACTGCTCGGAGATTTAGTTTTTGTTGATGCAGCTACATGATTTACAGCTGATAGACAGCTTGAATACATGTGGGGATTCCCTAGCAACCAGGCAACCCCCACATGTACTCAGGCTGGCTAGCAGCCGTAAATCATTCAGCTGCGTCAACAAAAACTAAATCTCCGAGCAGTTACAAAACTCGGAGACCACCCGAGCAGCAAGTACACTCGCTCATCACTAATGCTGTATTGTATGGGGCACCCAGTGCAATGATTGGCACAGGGTAGAGACATCGGTGTAGCGGCTGGACAGAAATACAACCCTCACTGCTGCATTGAGGATGTTTAGATGGACTGATACCGATCAGTAGGAAATTGCCTTAGTCCAGATGAGCATGAACAAGAGCCATTGTAAAAGTTTTTGCAGTTTAAAACATGAGAAAAGGTCAGATTATGGAGCTGTTTTTAAGATTCATGTAACAGGAACAATTGGATAAAGGGAATAAAGGAAGTTCTGTGTCAATTATAACTCTAAGGCAGCGAGCACGCTGCTTGGGAGTTATGGATGAACCATCCAAGACAGTTGCAATATTGGCCGGTATGAGTTGGTTACTAGAGAAAGGAAACGTGAAAAGTTCAGTTTTAAACAGAATGTTATGTAAAGGGAGGACGTGGTGTTAGAGACAACGGATAGACAATCCCTGGATTTCGTATTAAGGTAGGGGTACTGGCAGGTTAATAGGTGTGTAATTGGGCATCATCAACATAGCGATGATGTTGGAAACCAAATATGCTGATGGTTGTGTGAAGGATGACACCAGAAGGATTATGCAGAATCCCACCGCTGCCACCACTACATCAGCAAGATCACTTGGTGTGGTCTCCTCACTTGCACCAACGTGATATTCTGCACCACTTGGGGACACGTAAGGTCAGCTTGGTGCTGCTTTGCGCACACACTCCCTGTCCACACGGGTCCAGGGAGGCACAAGGAGTGAGAGACTGTGGCCCACACAGTCACTGACTTGGCACCACACTTGCTCACAACTCTGACAGGCTGAGAGGTGCTATTCACTTGCAGCAGTGAAACAGAGTGCTGTCAGCCTGGTAGGTCTGCCACCAGTTCCTCGTTGGATATAAGCCCAGTCCGTTAACGGGATTATATAGGGACAGAAACTGATAACATTGGAAGTGAAGCAGAAAAACGGGCGTATGGATTCGTGGATCAATATAAAAGAGCAGCCCAATGGTAAATTATATAAGGGCACAGTAGACCATACACTATATACACAATGGTTATACATATACAATGGCCAGATGTGCAAATACAGATAGTAGTAGGACAAAAGATATAAGCAGAATATGTCAATTGCTGGGTGTTGTTATATCATGGGTGCGCTGGAGTACAAGGGGGCATTGGCTGCCAACTGGTGAAATGGACCGCATGCATAACAGAGAGAGGAACCAGATGTGAAAGTGGCCTAAGGCAACTAAGAGCTGCCACCTCTACCAAACCACCCGAGTGTTACTGCCTTACTGTGCCGCTAGTTGAGCTGTTCATATTCATGCAGATCATAGTCTTCACCCAGTAAAGCCTCTTTTCAGCCAAGTTTAGTATAAAGCCCTACAAATGCCTCAGTCTTACACAGCTGTCCCACTTCAAGCTGTCATGCTGCTGCAGTGCAGTATAGCACAACTTCCACCAGGGGGAGCTTGAGAGGGAAGTAAGACTGCACACACAGAGCAGTAGCACAGACGCCACCAAGTGGCGAGAGACTGGTCAGACAAGCCGAGTTAAAAAAAAAAACGTTAGAAGCTGAAGTACCAATAGTAGCAGCAGTACACGTGGTCAGGAACAAGCCAGGGGGTTCAGCAGCAGTCAGAAGCAGATAAGATAAAGACATAAGGCAGAAGCGAGTCCGAATACGAGCCAAGTCAAAAATCAGAGAATCAAGCCAAAAAACAGGGAAACACTGGGAAAAGGGAAGACAGAGGGAGTAAACAGACACAGGGCAAGTCAGGGATCACAGCAGGACAGATCAAGAGCTACCAGAGTCAGGTTCTCACGCCGAAGGCAGAACTATAGCTGACACCGCCAGCAGGATGCATCGGAGATAAATAGCACACCTGAACCCAGAATGAGGCAGAGCAAAGTTAACCCTTGAGATGATCCGCCCGGAAAATGGGCAGACAGGATTAAACCCTGGAATGGATCATGACACAAGCTTCATTTCATTTCACGTGGAAAGAAAAGTAATAAAAACTAGGGAAAAAACTTACAGCCTCGGCAGCAGGTGACAAACAATCCATTTTGTTCATTGTCCTTGTTCATCAGGGTTGAAAGCTGCTGCCCATCACTACTGGAAAAGCATATTCCATCTGTAGAGACTGGAGGTGCTTTTACTTGTTCATTATCTTTCATTCTGAAAAACACTTGTATCCAGATAACTGAATATTGATGACGCAGTGTCTTAAAATCGAAGAAAGTGCAAATTCATAAATTATTATTGTTTTGTAATGTTTTGTTTTGTTTTATTCTAGAGTGATTTGTGGTCTTTAGGAATAACAGCCATAGAGATGGCCGAAGGAGCGCCTCGTAAGTAATACAGAACTTTGATCTTTTTTTTATGTTTTTTCTACATTACCACAAATGAGTGATGCATTATTATGTATAAAACTAGGCCCATGCCGTATAATGAGCACACACTGATAAATAATATTTTTCCTAGCCTGAGAGACTCTCTTCACTAGTTAGCATTTCCCAAGAAGAAACTTTCTCCTCCCGAGACCCTGAACATTATTAAAGTTTCTAAAACTTTTTTGTTTTGTTTTTAAAGATATTTCTAAAAAGAAAATGTATTTTCTCTATCAAATGTTTGCAGAACTATTATTCTGGATGGCCTGTCTAGAATGCTAATCAGATAGATATTGATGTTAGTACACTATCCTCTCTGTAGGGAGCTTACCTAGCCCGAGGAGCAGAATTTTATCATCCGTCACTTTGTGTTTGTTTTATTGTCCATTGTAGTATTATTCTTTGTCCTCACCTGTACAGTGCTAATGGTTTTCAAATTGTTTCCAAGAACTCGATTAATGGGAGAGTCTTAGGGGCAAGGTGCTAATGGATGTTTTCCACCATTACTTAATAGGAAGGAAGGTAGACTAACGTACTTTATTTAAGAATATGACATGCTTTATAGCCCTCTCCAGGAATTTTTTATTTTTGCGCTTTTGTTTTTTTCTTCCTCTTGTTTCAAGAGCCACAACTTTAGTATTTTTTTTCGATATACTCTTATGTAGGCTTGTTTTTTTCAGGACCAGTTGTGGTTTGGAATGGCACCATTCATCTTACTAAACCATTTTGGAAAATGGGTGGGAAAAAAATTTAAATTGCGAAACGATGCAATTCTACCATTGTTTTATGTGACGTTTTGTTTTTTTACCACTTTTTATTGTATTTTTTTGGGAAATGCGGCAACAGAAAAATTGCAATTCTGGCATTCCAATTAATTTTTTTGGCTGTTGTACCGTTTAAACAATTGTACATTTTTATTGATCTGACTCTTTTGGATATGATGATGCCAAATAATAGGTATTTTTTTTTTTTTTTTTAAATTTGTTAAGTTCTTTAATGAATGCAAAAATGAGGAATGCTCTACGGTACAATTTTATGTTATATATAAAAATTATTTTTTTTCTTTTATTTCTTTATTATTTTCTTTCTTTTTTTTTTTTTAGGGACCTGAACCTGTGATCGTTTGATAGCTCATAGTATATACTGTGATACTATAGCATTTTAGTGAAATTGACTGAGCTTTAGAAGAGGCCTAGCATGTTCGTTTTGGAGGCCTTCATCAGGCACTTGACTGCCCTAGAGACTCATTTGTTCCCTGTAATCGCTCACGGGGAATCAATGGGACCTAGTGCTGGGTAACCTATTAAATATTATGGCCAATGATTTGACAGTGGCATTTAAATAGCTAAATTGCTGCAGTCTGAGCACACTCTTTTTGCTGCAGTTAGACTGATGCCATCTATGTAGCATCTACATGGTATGAAGCAAAGTCAGCTCTTAAGCCAACATTACACTTTCCTTAGTGCTCTATGATGAAAATGCTCACTATAAGTCTTAAGGAGTTAAATATCACGGTGTTCAATGTGTTAGACAAAGCTACTAATCCATAGTAAAAAGGTATGCTGCTTCAAAATCTGGACTAAGGGAGAAGTATAGGACAGTCACTGGAGTCATACAGTGTCTTTTTGGTCTCCTTCCCTAAGCATCATATGAGACGCTGTTGCCTCCTTTTATGGGGGTAGGTTAGTGATATATACTTCTGCCCTTGCGGTAAAGTAAATCTACTTCCAGGCTCTGACTTCCTGTTGAGCTATAATAACAGCCAATCAGAAGAAGTACAGCTGCCAGAAGGAGGGAGAGAACCAATGATGAGTCAGGAGGTGTGTCTCAGACTACCACAGTCCACTATGAGCACTGCAGCTAAGCTGTAGTTACTTGAGTAGTCACAATTTGTGTATGCAAAAATCTCTGTGAATGACTTTGTGCCATTTGGTCATCTTTGACTGGACCAACCGTAATATATGGTGACTTTCAGCTAGCAGGAGAGTCTCCCTCTCTAGTGCCTCTAAATCTTGACAGAGGTTGCCTGGAAGGACAACCCCTGTAAGCCTCATTCACATTTTGTGCATTTCTTTGAGCAGTCAGGAGTTTTTATAAAAAATGTAAAATGCTGATAAAATACAATGCCTCTGTTCACATTCAGAGCATATGTTTAATATATGCTATGGTTTACTGTGTATGCAAAGTATAGCTCCTTTCCATGACAAAGGCCAAAAGAGTTTACCTTGTTTGGAGTATAGCATGTGGATGTCACTATTCCATACGATGTTGTACAGTAAAAAATGGATCCAACCTGGTGATGTTTGATTAGTTTGTTAGATTTGCACCAGTCAAACCTGAAAATTCAGTAAAATTGTAAAAATCGAACATCCTTAAATGTTGTGTTGTAATAAAACCATATTTATTAAAATTAGCCAATAATAATTTACTGATGTAATAATAATGTTTCCTTTTGTATTATGTTAATGTCTTTATTAGCATTTCAAGCACTGTATTTGACTTGAGGATAACTTAGGGATTGTGCACGGTTCTCTAAAATAGATATTTTCTTAGTCGTCTCCTAACTCGGTTTGTAGCCCCGCCAAAGCTTCAGGTGTGTAGCTCTTGGGTCATAATTCACTTGCTATTCTGTGAAGTATTACGGCCTCGATTTCAGTGGATTAGTGTAAAGGCTTCTAAAGCTCTAAGGTGTTAATAGCAGGTACATTTTTCTGCCACTATAAGCCAATTGCCGAAAATTTCATTTCACACGTACGTTGGGTACAAAATGTTGTCTTGCTGTCAGTTTTCCGTCTGACATATTTTTTCTTAACCTTTAGCACTCTGTGATATGCATCCCATGAGAGCCCTTTTTCTAATCCCTCGGAATCCAGCTCCTAGATTGAAATCGAAGAAATGGTGAGTCACTTTGAGACTGCTTTTCCTGAGTAAGCTCTGTGTTGGCACTTCGTCTCTACATGCATAGAATGGATGAGATCTCCTGGACGAGAGACATAATGCTGAATATAGCAATAAATACCTAGGAAGAGATATACAGGTTAATATTTGTCGTCATCTATAACCTACTGAGGACTCATAGGCCCCGATTACTCATTTGCAATTTATTAAAGTTTCTTTTTTGCGTTGTGGTATTTGCTGATGTTTTTGCTCCATATTCTTCAAAATTGTGCACAGTGTTCAATTTGTTGCACATTATTATTGTCATTAACCATTTTTTTTTTACGTTTTAGTGCCAAAAGTGTTAAATCCTTTAACTTTCCAAATTGAAAACTTACTCCTGGCACTGATTGGAGTGAGTTGCAACAAAAAATGCAAAATTTGTCAAAAATTGCATTTCATCAGTCTGTCTAAAACTTTTGGATAAGCAAAGTTGTCGATGATAAATGAAAAAATACTTAGTTAAAAAGTGGGTCAAAACATATAGAGAATAAGATGCATATACTAAAGCCACTGAAAAAGAACAAATTAACTGGTTGGTTCGTAGGTGAAAGTAAATTTGATCTAAATCCCTATTTCATGCCATAATCTAAGCTATTTTCTTATATAATTGCTTTAAACTACCCCTACCATTCTTTAACTACTCTCTACATCTGAAGTGCTATATTTTTTTACTTCCAGTTTGATGACGATTCATACGAGACCCTCTGCCACAGCCTCTGCCCCCTCCTTGAAACGAAATGTAATCAGTGATGCTCATTTCAAGAGCTGGTCTATTCTCTGTGTCCAGTGTGTCTCCTGTGCGCTGACCAGTGTGTCTCCTGTGCGCTGACCGGTGTGTCTCCTGTGCGCTGTCCTGTGTGTCTCTCCTGTGCGCTGTCCTGTGTGTCTCTCCTGTGCACTGTCCTGTGTCTCTCCTGTTCGCTGTCCTGTGTGCCTCCTGTGTGCTGTCCTGTGTGCCTCCTGTGTGCTGTCCTGTGTGCCTCCTGTGCGCTGTCCTGTGTGTCTCCTTTGCTCTATCCTGTGTGCCTCCTGTGCGCTGTCCTGTGTGCCTCCTGTGCGCTGTCCTGTGTGTCTCCTGTGCGCTGTCCTGTGTGTCTCCTGTGCGCTGTCCTGTGTGTCTCTCCTGTGCGCTGTCCTGTGTGCCTCCTGTGCGCTGTCCTGTGTGTCTCCTGTGCGCTGTCCTGTGTGTCTCCTGTGCGCTGTCCTGTGTGCCTCCTGTGCGCTGTCCTGTGTGCCTCCTGTGCGCTGTCCTATGTGCCTCCTGTGCGCTGTCCTGTGTGTCTCCTGTGCGCTGTCCTGTGTGTCTCCTGTGCGCGGTCCTGTGTGCCTCCTGTGCGCTGTCCTGTGTGCCTCCTGTGCGCTGTCCTTTGTGTCTCCTGTACGCAACATCCACTCTGTTGTCTACTTAGATAAGTAATAATAAGCCAGGAACAGAGCAGTGTCAGAATACCCGGCATGCAGGAGACCAGCGCCGCCCTTGCAAGTGACATTAATAATCTCTGCCAGATATTCGGTCACCTCTCTGCTATTGGATTATTACTATTCATAAGCAGACAGCACACAGGGGATAGTGTCAGAGGACAGAACAGGGACCAGCCCCTGAAATGAGCATCACTGATGACTCTTCTTTTTAGGGAGGGGGCAGAGGCGGTGACAGTATCCTCAGCCCCCTGTTGACGCTTTGAATATCCCAGGATGCACTGGGGGCTTTCAAATGAATAGTCATCAGACAAACAAGTCAGTAAAAACAAAAAGATAGAATAGCAGTTAGATAGTTGAGTTAGTGAACAGTAGGGAATTTTTTAAAGGGAACCTGTTACCTCCAAAATCGCGGGTGAGGTAAGCCCACTGGCATCAGGGGCTTATCTACAGCATTCTGGAATGCTGTAGATAAGCTCCAGATGTGTCCTAAAAGATGAGAAAAAGATGTTGGATTATACTCACCCAGCGGCGTTCCCGCTGTTGGCCCGGGTCCGGTGCCTCCCATCTTCATCAGATGACGTCCTCTTCTGGTCTTCACGCTACAGCTACAGCACAGGCGTGCTTTGTCTGCCCTGTTGAGGGCAGAGCAAAGTACTGCAGTGCGCAGGTGCCGGGAAAGGTCAGAGAGGCCCAGCGCCTGCGCACTGAAGTACTTTGCTCTGCCCTCAACAGGGCAGACAAAGCACGCCTGTGTCAGAGCTGCAACGTGAAGACCCGAAGAGGACGTCATCTGATGAAGATGGGAGGCCCTGGACCAACAGCGGGAACGCCCCTGGGTGAGTATAATCTAAAGTCTTTTTCTCATCTTTTAGGATACATCGGGGGCTTATCTACAGCATTCCAGAATGCTGTAGATAAGCCCCCGATGCCGGTGGGCTTACCTCACCCGCGATTTTGGGGGTGACAGGTTCCCTTTAACCAAATATTAGAAAATAGCTTAGATTATGGGATCAAATAGGGAATTAAAAATAAAATTACTTTGCCTTTGGACTACCCCTTTAATTATGTATTTTTGCCACTTGTCTGCAATAAAATGTGCCTGATGAAGAGACTGAAGAAGTCTTGAAAGATTGATATGTGTCATCATCTTTTCTGGTAGCTATAAAAACATATTTACTGAGGAGACTCTCATTTGTTACCTTTTCCTTACATACTTTTGCATTTTCCTCTGGTTTTACTGTTTTCTTCCTGTTTGCAGCCTTTACTCGGTTTCTTGCTAGTTGGAACTTGATTTGGCTGGGTCTCACTTGTACCATAGCGTAATTTCTCGGTGGAAACAACTTGTCATTCTAACGCGGCATAGTTTATCTTGAAGGATTAGGAATGCATCAATTTGGAGAGCGCAGACTGGGGATGGGCTTCTCAGATTGCTTAAATAAAATCTTTAGAAATCCAGGGCATGGCAGGACTGAACTTACTCTGCACAGCTGTTGTTTTTCCCCATTGGAATACATGGTATTCAGAGGAACATAAAAGCTGCGCTGTAGAAAGGGAGAAAAAGCTCAAATTCAGTGGCGGAGTGGAAAGATTATGTATATGCATTTCCCAGCACCTTACTAGGTGTAAATTTTCCCACTATAACAAGTGCTTTTCTAGATTTTATTAGTTCTTTGCCGTTGTGGATCTCTGGAGTGGGAGGACAAGGGATCTTTGGCCTCCTTTAGATTTGCACCTTTTCACCCATGAGACAATGGTGCGCCAGATCCACCAGAGTGAGTCCTGTTGTCCTGCTTGGCTGTGCTATCAGTTAAAGCCTGGTTGTTCCTTTTTTATTCTTTAGTCCTTTCTCTTTTCGGCTATCATCTGCCGTTCATGTTTTTTTTGTCGTATCTCATTCTCTGCTTGACTTGAGCGTACAACTTTCTGCTTTTTCATCACGGAGGAAAGATGCCAGCTCAGTGATCTGAACAGAAAGTTCCCCTTTCCACTGGGAACAGCACCTGGTGTGCATGTGGCTCAGGGAGAAAGAAAGCGAACACATGGCGTGATACTGCACAGATCACCAGAACGGCGTTGAGGATAGCAGAATAATTGCAAAATGTCCTCACTTTGTGAAGGAAGTGAAAGAACTTATCACAAGCAGTTTAATTTTGCAATGCTTTTAGTATTAAAGGGGTTGTCCACTAATTTTATATTGATGATCTAAGAGGTCATCAATATGAGATTGGTGGGGGAGGGACACCTGGCACCCCCACTGATCAGCTGTTCCAGGATGTTCGCAGTTGCGGAGCAGCACAGCGCCGTTATCTGTATAGTGGCTGCAGCAGGGTACTGCACATCTGTATCTATTCAACTCAAGAGGAGTGGACCTGCATTATCACACTTCAGCCACTACATAGTGACGGAGTTGTGCTGTTCCGCTCTGCAACTGATCGGCTTTTCCCAGTGCCAGCTGGATATGATCACATCATGGTGCGACACCCGGCACCCTCACCGATCTGATATTGATAAGCTAATCACAAGGATAAGTCATCAATATAAAATAAGCGGACAACCCCTTTTAATGCCACACTTGTAGGAAATACATTTTTCTTTGCTCTGTTAAAAACGAGAAAGTCTTTGATCTTTGATCAATAGCTGAAATTCTTGCAATGCGAATTATGTATTCATGTGATCAAAATGAAATCTTACTTTGGTTGGCCTAAATTTGTTAACGGGAGGCGTTTTTCACATGGACATACATATTGCATCACTGAATTCCATAGAAATATGTCAGTCTGAATAGCGGTTTCAATGACTTGTCAGGTAAGCCCTTTTCCTTAATAGCCGCAGCACCCTGCTAAGGGGTCAACTCATTGATGTTTGACTACTCCTGTGATTTGTAGCTTGAAAGGAAAGCGCCATCAATTTTACAGGCGGTTTTGCTTTCTTTGCATTATTTTATCCACTTGCACAATGATTAAAATCTTCACACATATCGGCCACATAAGACGCTTTCCCAGCAGTCGTGCAGGTTCATCTTATCTAGGCGGTGACCACGAAGCGGTGCGTATGATGGTTCGTTTCCCATTGCCTTCATTATTGTTGGCAGCACATTCCCTGTTGGGGATGTGCCACCAACCAGAAATATTTTTTATGACCACATAAGTGATCAGTGGCAAATGTTTTCTCGTTTGTTTGATTGATGACCTTTTATACACTGATCACGGATGGGGAGTAAACTTTTGTATCAGTTAATTTAGCAATCATTTGTAAAAGACCCATAATACTTTTTTGGGGTTTAAAAAAAAAAAAAAACGTTTTAAGCATAGGAGGTACCACATTCCTCTCTTCCTGTATGGTCAGTCATGCATTTTTTTTCTGATGTACAGATGTGGAAAAGGTTAGATCACATAAAGTGAACCTGATAACTGATACGTGTTCCCTCACCCATAGGCAGAGTCCTGTCTATCAAGGGCAGCGGGCTGGAAGAAGCCATCGGGGACCGAACCACCCTGGAAACTAGTTGGACAGTCGGGTCTCCGGTTGCTTCTTCCAGTCCGCGTCTTTAAGTATGTTATTCTCAGTAATTCTGTAGCGTTTCAGGGTTAAGCATACCTGGCTGAGATCATACAGGCAGTGCAACAGGTTGGGCAGCATGTATCAGCTGTCAGGTTCTCTTTAAGAGGTTTACGATAACTTAACATCGCACAAGACACCGACTGATATTAAGTTAGTTGTCATTGTTGGTGCCGTGATTTCCCATGGCCATGTTCTTTGTATCCCGATAGCCTTTGTTAGATCTGTAGTTGATTCTCTGCTAGTTTATAATGTGTTGTACAGTATAATGCCAGCCATGGTAACATAACCAGTAAGGGCTTCCTGAGTTAATAGATACAAGACCTTCATTGACTTGCCACGGTTACAAAGAGCCTCCCTCTACAGAGAGCTCAGTATGTCCATGACGCATTGCATAGACTGGCCATTAATATTTATCGGCATGATATGAAAACATATTTGAACTGTGGATGTGCTAAATAATACTTAATAGTTTCCCTTGCAGATGACCACTGCAGGTAGCAGGAGTGGGACACACTGCGTTAGATTATTTTCATAGTGGCCTTTTTTCCAAATCGAATTGTCCATGTGGATAGCCTTCTAATATTTCCTTCAGGGATGACACATCTGCATTCGGGGCCAGAACAAGAGATGGGCAGGGAAGGCAGCTGCTTATGGTGCGGAAGTTACAGCTTACAGACTGCAAAACAATGTGCCGACCAATTCCTAGTTATGTCCAAGCTGCTGATAATGCTCTAGATATCATGGAGGACCACTATCATGCTCAATTTCAGGGATAGAAGTGGGCTCATCTAAAAATGCTCCCTTAGCAACCAAGTGCGATCATCCCTCTCTACCTGAATACCCAAAGTTTATAGCCCAAAACCGTAGACACACAATGGTTTTTTTTTTCAGGTGGGCAAACCTGGTGAGGTTTTATTGTTCGCCTAAACCATCATTTTAGCATAATTCTGAGTGCTATTTTCAACATTTTGACCACTGGCATTTTTTGAGCATTAATCAAGCATTTTAGAAGCATCTTTTTATTTTTTTCATTTTTCTGGACTTTTTTATTTCCCATTGACTGTTATAAAGTATAAACCTTTTTCTGAGCGGAACACGCCTGAAGAATAGTCTGCTCACGTTTTTTTAACCGCTTAGCACATCTTGCCCTGAAGTGGTTAAGTCGTGCTCAGTAGACTGGACATGAACAGTCAGTTGTATTTACATAGAAATACATATGTTTATTGATTTAATCGCTTTTTCAGGTGGATTTCGGAGCTGATCTGCCTAGAAAATTGTGTGCATGTAACCGAAGAGGCTTTTTTGGCGTTTTGAATGCATTTGTTTGCTTACTGGTTGGGTCATTAGCTGAGGACCCCAGTAATATACTTTGAGCAGAGAAGTGTAATCTTTTGCCTGCTGTACATTTTGGAGACTTTTCCAGCTGTCTGCTATGTAGTGGATGTCGCCTTCTGCCTGCAGATTTGTTGTGTGCTGCTTATTAAACTTCACACATCCTACAAACATCAGCGGAGACAAAAGGTCAGCAAGTCATATTAAGGAAATAGAATGAGATCTGGAAAGAGTGACGGGATACAAACATCTTGTGATCTCAGGTATTGATGCAATTAGCTCTTGGCACAGAAGATCGTGATATCAACAATGCATTCAAGGCATCACACTGTAATAGAAAGTCAGTGCGCTTTTAGCCCTTGTCTCACACAAAAATGAGTATCGGAGTTTGTCATTAGTAGTCAGGAAAGACCAAGGTTAATACAACTTGTTTCTCCACACATCATTGATGTGACATGCTGCACATTGGTTCATAGTTCCCGTAAATTTTATGGTAATGCTCGCGTAACATACATCAACCCACACATAGGAAGCATTGATTATAGTATTTTGGGGATCACACATTGACTAAGGGTTTTATGTCATTCTAGGGATCTAGCACTTATTTCTTACATTTTACAGCTTATTTGTGGTCTGACAATCTACCCTGTGTAGTGCAGCGGTAGCACTCTGTACAGTGATGAAGCAGTGACCTAGCAGTGTTCAAAGCAAAACGTCTCTTTAATGTTCAACTAGAAAAAAACCACAGCACACGATATTGTCCGGATTGCAGCCGGACACATATCCTTGGCTGGAAGCCGGAGACAGGTAGTAGGAGGTACAAAATAGAGAAGCTGGGCATAGGACGGACAGAGCGGGGTAAGATGAAGTACAGTTTGGTAAGAGCTGAGTACAGGCGAGACCAAAGGTGCACTGGGAAGGGGAAGACACAAAGGAAGCAGGACAGGACAGAGACACCAGACTAACAGAGTACGGAGCGGACACTGGGAAGGCTGGACGAGGAGACAAGGAAGCCTTGGAAAGGCAGAGAAGCTGAACTGGCTGGACAGAGCAGAGACTCAGAACAGGCAGTGCAAAGACAAAGGTGGAGCTGAGTCACAGAGCACAAATGACAGACAGGCAATGAGCAGAGGAAGGAATCGCCTTAAATACATGGAGTGCTGAAGGACTTCCGGGTCACGGTCCTCCAGGATCACAGAGAGGAGATACAGAGTGCCTGTAAATCAGAAAGAGGAAGTGCTGGAGTGGGCGGTGCACACGCGCACCCAACGAGAACCAAGGAGCGGAGAAGAATGAAGGAGAGGATGCACGTCTGCAGGAGGAGCACGCCGCAGCGGGTAAGTATGAGCGGGGGGAGCGGCGGTGGTCCCGGAAGCAGGCACGGCCGCAGAAGCAGTGGCCGTGACACTACTGACGTTCCTGCTGGAATAATTTTTGCGGTAACGGCCTTGAGCTTCTCCTACTCCTCTCCTGGATGTCTGCAACAATTATGGGTTTTCAAATATATAATTGTTTCTGTTTTTCAGCATTAAACTATATATGTTGCGTTTTCTCTGGAGGTCCGAAACTAGAAACTAAACAGTTTTACATTTTATTTTTGTAAAACTTGTTGAATCAAATACGACATGTTGATGGTCCTCTTTCATTCATGAATGAGTTCCTGAATGAGGCCTGATAACCATTCTCCTTTACAAACCACGCAAGGGAGGTAGGGTTCTGTTATTCACTCTGCAGATAAAGAATCAGAAAGGAAATTGTAAAATCTACCAGTTGAAGCACTGTCAGAGAGGGATGATAATTGCGACTTCTGTCAATATATCTGTTATTTATTGCGTGTTTTCTCTCCACACATCCATATTAAGATGTTTTTCCTGCACACAGTTTGAGTAGATTTACTATTCTAGGTCTTGACTCTAAATATGAAATTAGAGGCCAGAATTGCTTCTCTAGTAAAAAAAAACAAAAAAAAACATGGCCTCAATTCATCATTTGTGTTTTTGTAGTCCCTTTTCTTTTTTGTGTTTTAGTTTTTATTGCAGTTTTTTTCCACCAAAGTCCTCAAAATAGCGCAAGTGCATAATGAATTATGCAAAAATTTAAAAAAATGTTTTTTTATGTCATTAACCTGTTTTGCAATTTCTTAGCTCAAAAAGTTGCATGGTTCACAAAATTGTACAAAACTTCACCAAAATAACATATACGTAAAATTGCGCAGGCGTGTACTATGGAGGACATAGAATGAACTTCAATCCAATATTGCGGCCAGCATGCAGCCAGCGGGTAAGGAAAGGGTGAATCAAACACCCAAAAACCCCGCCTCCATGGCTGAAGATTGTTCCCTCCAAATTCAGGTGACAGTGTCCCTTTAAGTAATTTAAGGGACCTTAAGTTAAAAGTACCACTCCAGCACTGCAGAAAAATGCTTAAGGTGTAAATTGTTTGGTATAATTGTTAACCTTTCTAACCACACATTTAGCATCTCCCATTCCCACACTACCTCCTCATCCTGCCCTTTCTGTTGGAGTCCCTCAAGGCTCTGTCCTAGGACCCTTACTCTTCTCCATCTATACCCTTGGCCTGGGACAACTCTTATAGTCCCATGGCTTCCAGTACCATCTGTACTGTGATGACACTCCGATCTACCTCTCTGGCCCAGACACCACCTCTCTTCTGTCCAAAATCCCAGAGTGTCTATCAGCCATATCTTCCTTCTTCTCCTCCTGCTTTCTCAAGATCATTGTGTACAAATCTGAACTAATAATCTTTCCTCCATCTTGCGTATCTTCTCTACCTGATCTACCTATCACAATAAATATCACGCTTTTCCCTATACTGGAAATGTGCTGCCTAGGAGTAATCTTTGACTCTGCCCAGTCATTCAAATCGCACTTCCAAGCCCTCACCACCTCCTGTTGCCTCCTGCTCAAAAAGATTTCTATAATCCGTCCTTTCCTCAACCCTCTACTAAAATGCTTGTGCATGCCCTTTTCATCTCCCTCCTTGACTACTGCAACATCCTCCTCTGTGGCCTGCTTGCTAACACTCACCTCTTCAGTCCATCCTTAACTCTGCTGCCCAACTAGTTCATTTATCTCCTCGCTAGTCCTCCACTTCCCCCCTTTGCAAATTCCCTCATTGGCTCCCAATTCCCCAGTGTATCCAGTTTAAACTGCTAACACTGACCTACAAAGCCATTCATAATATTTCTCCTCCGCACATCTCCATTGTCCACTACATTCGGATCCTTCAGACGGAACCTGAAAACTCGTCTCTGAAAGAAAGCTTACAACCTGCAATGACCATGCTGCCACCTCAACACCACCGGAGATACTGCAACCCCCAACCTACGATCTCCTTCCCCATCATCCTGCAGAATGTAATCCCACAAGGGCAGGGTCCTCTCCCCCCTGTACCAGTCTATCATTGTTAGTTTGTTCGCTGTAGGTGATATCTGTATTTTCTATGTAACCCCTTCTCATGTACAGCACCATGGAGTCAATGGTGCTATATAAATAAAAATAATAAATTATGTATTTGTCGCAAAAAAAAGTCATTATTTGAAAAGTATTTACACGCCAAAACTGTCAAAAATGCAATAATGAATCGGACCCCATCTTATTCTATGGAGACCTGAAACTGGCTAATAGCGTATTTTTCTGACCATAAGATGCACTTTTGCGTGTGTGTCTTATGGTAGGGATGTAACGTGGGGAGGGGGCATGTTATGGACCTGGTGGTTAGGAGCACCCGGAACGACCTGATGGTTAAACTCATACAGGACAAGCTCTGGGAAGTGGGAGCTCTGCTGACCGCAACCCCTAATCCTATAACACAACTAGAAATAGCCGTGGAGCGTACCTAACACGACCTAGACGCCTCTTCACAGCCTAAGAGCTAACTAGCCCTAAAGATAGAAAATAAAGCCTACCTTGCCTCAGAGAAATTCCCCAAAGGAAAAGGCAGCCCCCCACATATATTGACTGTGAGTTAAGATGAAAGTCACAAACACAGAAATGAAACAGGTTTAGCAAAGGGAGGCCAGACTTACTAAACAGACTGAGGATAGGAAAGGTATCTTTGCGGTCAGCACAAAACACTACAAAAAGGCCACGCAGAGAATGCTTGGCTCCTTCAAGCCAATGTCGCCACTCCTCGAATGCCCACTTCATGGCCAACAACTCTCGATTGCCAACATCATAATTGCGCTCAGCAGGCGAGAATTTTCTAGAAAAGAAGGCACATGGTTTCATCACCGAGCCATCAGAACTTCTTTGCGACAAAACAGCCCCTGCTCCAATCTCAGAAGCATCAACCTCGACCTGAAACGGGAGCGAAACATCTGGCTGGCACAACACAGGGGCAGAAGAAAAACGATGCTTCAACTCCTGAAAAGCCTCTACAGCCGCAGAGGACCAATTGACCACATCAGCACCTTTCTTGGTCAAATCAGTCAACGGTTTAGCAACACTAGAAAAATTAGCGATGAAGCGACGATAAAAATTAGCGAAGCCCAGGAACTTCTGCAGGCTCTTCACAGATGTCGGCTGAGTCCAATCATAAATGGCCTGAACTTTAACAGGGTCCATCTCGATAGTAGAAGGGGAAAAAATGAAACCCAAAAATGAAACCTTCTGAACCCCAAAGAGATATTTCGACCCCTTCACAAACAAGGAATTCGCACGAAGGACCTGGAACACCATTCTGACCTGCTTCACATGAGACTCCCAATCATCCGAAAAGACCAAAATATCATCTAAATATACAATCATGAATCTATCTAGGTACTTTCGGAAGATGTCATGCATAAAGGACTGAAACACAGATGGAGCATTAGAAAGCCCGAATGGCATAACCAGGTACTCAAAATGGCCCTCGGGCGTATTAAATGCTGTTTTCCATTCATCGCCCTGTTTAATTCGCACAAGATTATACGCCCCTCGAAGATCTATCTTGGTGAACCAACTAGCTCCCTTAATCCGAGCAAACAAATCAGACAGCAGCTGCAAAGGTTACTGAAATTTGACTGTGATCTTATTAAGAAGGCGGTAATCAATACAAGGTCTCAAAGAGCCATCCTTCTTAGCCACAAAAAAGAACCCTGCTCCCAACGATGATGACGACGGGCGAATATGACCTTTCTCCAAGGATTCCTTTATATAACTCCGCATAGCAGCGTGCTCTGGCACAGATAAATTAAACAGTCGGCCCTTAGGAATCTTACTACCAGGAATCAAATTAATAGCACAATCGCAATCCCTATGAGGAGGTAAGGCACCGGATTTGGGCTCTTCAAATACATCCCGGTAATCTGACAAAAACTCAGGGACTTCAGAAGGAGTGGAAGGCGAAATTGACAGCAATGGAACATCACCATGTACCCCCTGACAACCCCAGTCGGACACAAACATAGATTTCCAAACCAATACTGGATTATGGACCTGTAGCCATGGCAACCCCAAAACGACCACATCATGCAGATTATGCAACACCAAAAAGCGAATATCCTCCTGATGTGCAGGAGCCATGCACATGGTCAATTGAGTCCAGTACTGAGGCTTATTCTTGGCCAAAGGCGTAGCATCAATTCCTCTCAATGGAATAGGATACTGCAAGGGCTCCAAGAAAAAACCACAGCGCCTGGCAAACTCCAAGTCCATCAAATTCAGGGCAGCGCCTGAATCCACAAATGCCATAACAGAATAGGACGACAAAGAGCAAATCAGAGTAACGGACAAAAGAAATTTAGACTGTACCGTACCAATAGTGGCAGACCTAGCGAACCACTTAGTGCGCTTAGGACAATCGGAGATAGCATGAGTGGAATCACCACAGTAAAAACACAGCCCATTCTGACGTCTGTGTTCTTGCCGTTCAGCTCTGGTCAAAGTCCTATCACATTGCATAGGCTCAGGCCTATGCTCAGAGAATACCGCCAAATGGTGCACAGCTTTGCGCTTACGCAAGCGCCGATCGATCTGAATGGCCAAGGACATAGACTCATTCAGACCAGCAGGCGTGGGAAATCCCACCATGACATCCTTAAGGGCTTCAGAAAGACCCTTTCTGAAAATTGCCACCAGGGCACACTCATTCCACTGAGTAAGCACAGACCACTTTCTAAACTTCTGACAGTACACCTCTGCTTCATCCTGACCCTGACACAAAGCCAGCAAGATTTTCTCTGCCTGATCCACTGAATTTGGTTCATCATAAAGCAATCCAAGCGCCAGAAAAAACGCATCTACATCACGCAATGCAGGATCTCCTGGCGCAAGGGAAAATGCCCAGTCTTGAGGGTCACCACGCAACAAAGAAATAATGATTTTTACCTGTTGAACGGGGTCACCAGAGGAGCGGGGTTTCAAGGCTAGAAACAGTTTACAATTATTTTTGAAATTCAGGAACTTAAATCTATCCCCAGAAAACAAATCAGGAATAGGAATTCTAGGCTCTAACATCGGATTCTGAACCCCAAAATCTTGAATGTTTTGTACCCTTGCAGTGAGATGATCCACACAAGAGGACAGACCTTGATTGTCCATATCTACACCTGTGTCCTGAACCACCCAGAGGTTTAGGGGAAAAGAAAGACAAAAAACACTGCAGAGAAAAAAAAATGGTCTCAGAACTTCTCTTATCCCTCTATTGAGATGCATTAATACTTTGGGCCAGCTGTACTGTTATGGACCTGGTGGTTAGGAGCACCCGGAATGACCTGATGGTTAAACTCATACAGGACAAGCTCTGGGAAGTGGAAGCTCTGCTGACCGCAACCCCTAATCCTATCACACAACTAGAAATAGCCGTGGAGTGTACCTAACACGACCTAGACGCCTCTTCACAGCCTAAGAGCTAACTAGCCCTAGAGATAGAAAATAAAGCCTACCTTGCCTCAGAGAAATTCCCCAAAGGAAAAGGCAGCCCCTCACATATATTGACTGTGAGTTAAGATGAAAGTCACAAACACAGACATGAAACAGGTTTAGCAAAGGGAGGCCAGACTTACTAAACAGACTGAGGATAGGAAAGGTATCTTTGCGGTCAGCACAAAACACTACAAAAAGACCACGCAGAGTGTGCAAAAAGACCTCCGCACCGACTCACGGTGCGGAGGTGCCACTCTGCATCCCAGAGCTTCCAGCTAGCAAGGCAAAATCATGATAGCCAACTGGACAAGGAAACAATGAACAAATAATTAACTAGCAGGGACTTAGCTTCTGCTGGAGTAGACAGGTCACCAGAAAGATCCAAGAGCGAACTGAACCAGTACAAGAACATTGACAGCTGGCATGGAGTAACGATCTGAGTGGAGTTAAGTAGAGCAGCCAGCCAACGAATAAACCACGTCACCTGTGGAAGGAACCTCAGAAGCAGCAGCTCCACTCACAGCCACCAGAGGGAGTCCATGGACAGAACTCGCCGAAGTACCATTCATGACCACAGGAGGGAGTTCGATAACAGAATTCACAACAGGGGCAGCAGCGAGTGGGATTGCACTGGTCCCTGCCGGGCTTCAGGAATCAGCCCTGGGGAAACCAAATGGTCCCGATCATTAAAGTGCAGTGAATATTCATTAGCTGCTTCCCCGCCCACCTGTCAGCTGAGCTGTGAGTCAGGGGCAGCAAATGAACACTCCTTCACAGGGACACACATGGTTTCCCCAGCGCTGGATTCCTGCAGCAGCTGGGGAGACCTGTGTGTCTGGTGGAGGAGGCAGCAGCAGGGGCCAGAGGGGACAAGATCGCTGCATAGCTGCCTGCCAGGGCTGTGCTGGATGCTGAGTGCTCCAGCACAAGGACCTGTGTGATGTCATGAAGAGGGCGGGCTGGAGTGGTGCTTTAAATATAAGCCCTGTGCCCCCATTCTTATACTCACCCTCCAGCATCTTCATACAGTACTTTACAGACACCACACTGGTCCCGCAGCTCCATCTTCTACCCGCAGCTTCCAACATAATAACATACTATTATATATAATAACACCACATATAATAGTATGTTTATGTTATTAAATATTTTACCACCTTTTTTTGCTTAAAATATTTTTTTCCCCCTCTAAAACCTGGGTGCGTCTTATAGTCCGAAAAATACGTTACGTGCTAGAGCCTTTGGAGCGGATTCATTAAGAATGGTGTTGCGTATTACTATTTGCACATATAGTATTTTTTTAGGTTTTTGGGGCAGAAATATTGAGGAATCTTAGAGGAAACTCTTGAAATCTTACACAAAAATGCAAAACTGCTCATAATTTACAAAAAAATTGAAGGTTTCCTAGAAAAACACCTCTTTATGTGTAGACTTCATATCCACCTAGCCAAAGAACCAATGAAGGGCTCTTGATGTGTACAATTCATTGAGTACGACACACGAATTCCTGGCATCTTCGCTGTGTCTTCCGCTGGCCAGAAATGTTACTCCTATTAGAATTTGACAGTTGGGGGAAGCCACGCCCGGCTACTTCCCTGCTCCACCTATTTTGGTGCAGCTTGTCTATTCCATCATGAAAACGTGCAAAATTTTTGTGCAACCCTGTGTTTTGCTAAACATTTACGAATTTTCAAACTGCCCTTTGAGTTAAATCAAACGGCTTCCTTCTCTGCTTTACCTGAACACAGCGGTACCTTTGTCCATATACTATGTGCCTGTTCTATGATTATCGGTGGACTAGAATGACCCGGTGTGTACTTGGGTGGTGATCTATGGGTAGTGCTGGACATAGTTACTCAACTGTAACCTCCACCATTAAGTCTGCTGCAGTGTTGTAAATGACAGTACATGACACTTTAGCAATCCATGTTTGAGGTCCAAGACAAGATGGTAACACCTCCACAGTTTGGTTCAGCACATTTGCAGGTTAGAATATATCAAATGAAAATGAAATTAAATATCACATAACATTTCCCATATTTCCTATGACGATACTCATAAATCAAAACCTTACTGATTTAGCCTGTCTTGTTCCCAAAATGAATCTCTAGTGATTTTTTTCGATTGCGAGTTCCTGCAAATATTCCCAAAATGTGATTCTAGTCATGTTTATATTCTCATTTTGTAATGTTTTGCTTCATAATTTCAGTCATTGATCAGTTACTTGCATTTTAGTTAGGAAACACTAAACTATGTCCACAAGGGCTAACTAAAACGTTTCTACGGTAGGCGAGAGTCTGATATGTTGGGGTAGAGCGTTCCGGAGTAAGGGGGAATGCTCGGGAGAAATCTTGTAGGCGATTGTGGGAAGAGGAGATGAGGGGAGACATTAGTACTTTGTGCTAATGTTTATGGTTTTTACCAAGGGGGTACGGCTCTTGAAAGTCTCTGGGGACTTGTCCTTATTTAGGCTGCTGTGCATTATTACCCTGTAGTACACCCTTTTGTTAAAGACCAAAAAATAATAAAAAGGCCTTTATCTCTGGAAAGAGAACCTGTAATGTCGAAAAACTTTATTAACCTGCAGATATTGAGGTGCTGCTTCAGTCACCGCTCAATACATGGTAAGCAGCACGGTGGCGCAGTGGTAGCAGCCTTGCAGCGTTGGGGTCCTGGGTTCTAATCCCACCCAGGACAACATCTGCAAAGAGTTTGTATGTTCTCTCCGTGTTTGCGTGGGTTTCCTCCGGGTACTCCGGTTTCCTCCCACACTCCAAAGACATACTGATAGGGATTCTAGATTGTGAGCCCCAATGGGGACAGTGATGATAATGTGTGCAAAACTGTAAAGCGCTGCGGAATATGTTAGCGCTATATAAAAATAAAGATTATTATTATTATTATTATTATTATTATTAAGCAGCGGCTGTAACTACACTCTGCACTATCACTGACTGCACTGACTGATGCACTGCTAAGACAGCTGTCAGTCAGTGTCGGTGTATAGTCTATGCACCGAGTGGTGACTGAAGGCGCGCCAGCCACACTTCTATGTTTGAAATCCCAAGGCTCCCGGAAGGAATAAAGTTAATTTCCTCCCAGCAGCCAGGCCTACAGAGCGCATAACTTTCAGCTTATCCGCATATCTACAGGTTCATAGCGGGGTTTTTTTTACATAGGGGCTCCCCTTAAAAAAAAAAAAAAAGCAAACAAACTAAAACAGCACACACGGGGAGCTGCAGGAAGAAGATAATGGCAAGAACTGGCCACTTTTGACCCGGTGACAGACGTTCTTTAAATCATGCCCTCAGTAGTATGTGACTTATGCCATGTTACTTTTTTTATATATAAATTTAGGCCATGTTCACACAAATGCGGTTTTTACTGCGGAACCGCAGCGTTTTTGCCGCTGCGGTTCCGCAGCTGTTTTCCATGCAGGGTACAGTACAATGTACCCTATGGAAAACAGGAACCGCTGTGCACATGATCCTGAATTTAAAAAAAAAAAGCCGCGCTGAATAGCTGCGGGAAAAAAGAAGGAGCATGTCACTTCTTTTTTCGGAGCCGCAGCGGTTCTGCACCCATAGACCTCCATTGTGAGGTCAAACCCGCAGTAAAACCCGCAGATCAAAAATATATCTGCGGGTTTTATTGCGGTTTGTGGTGCCGAACCGCTGCAGCAGGAAGTGCGGGGAAGCGGGCGGAAGTTCGTGGGCGGAGTGTGGCTGCCCCGATCCCACCCCCCCATGCTCCGATGCCCCTCCCCCGTGCTCCGATGCCCCACCCCCGTGCTCCGATGCCCCACCCCGTGCTCCGATGCCCCCCCCCCGTGCCCTAATCTCCCCCCGTTATACTTACCCGGCTTCCCGGTGTCCGTCCGGCCGTCTTCTCCCTGGGCGCCGCCATCTTGCAAAATGGCGGGCGCATGCGCAGTGCGCCCGCCGAATCTGCCGGCTGGCAGATTCGTTCCAAAGTGCATTTTGATCACTGAGATATAACCTATCTCAGTGATCAAAATAAAAAAATAGTAAATGACACCCCCCCCCTTTGTCACCCCCATAGGTAGGGACAATAAAAAAATTAAGAATTTTTTTTTTTCCACTAAGGTTAGAATAGGGGTAGGGTTAGGGTTAGGGTATTTTCAGCCATTTTAACCCTAAAAAACTTCCTAGAAAACACATAGACTCTGCATAGAAAACTGCATAAAAAAAAGGATCAAAAAACGCACCAAAAAAGCACAAAAAAAGGACCAAAAAAAGGACCTGCGTTTTCTGCCAAGAGCTGCGGTTTCAGTCCTGAAAAAAAAAGGATGGAAATCAGGAACGTGTGAACATACCCTTAGGTTTCTACTGCCGTGTTTTGTCTGCTAATCGAAATATTAAGGCAATGGACCAAGAGCCAGCCGTTCCTCAGCTTTGTATATCTGCTTGCAGAACAGTGAAGTGTTGGCATTTCAGGTCCTTTATCAGGAATATTGATTTTTCTATTGAAACACTTGAGTTTGCTCTATATTCAATTTCATAATTTTCTTTTCAGGTCTAAAAAATTTCAGTCCTTTATTGAGAGCTGTCTTGTAAAGAACCATAGCCAAAGACCTACAACAGAGCAGCTAATGAAGCATCCGTTCATAAGAGACCAACCAAATGAGAGACAGGTTCGAATTCAGCTCAAGGACCACATTGATCGAACAAAGAAGAAGCGAGGAGAGAAAGGTGAGCGGATTAGTTGTGTTTAGGACTTGTAAATGGAGTTTTATTTGATTTATGATGTAGCAACAGGATTTCAATGCTAGTGATGGGATTATGTGTGAGATATGTGTGATGGCAGAAAGAAACCTTGTCACTGTCAATACTCCAAATACTGTATATCACACCAGGACTTCCATAGAATATTTTCCTTTTAAGGACCCGGATATTTTTCATGTTCATATACAGTTATGGCTAAACGTGTTGGCTTCTTGAAATTGTTACAGAAAATGAAGTATTTTTCCCAGAAAATTATTCAAATTACACATGCTTTGTGATATAAATGTTTATTTCCTCCCCCTTACTCGACTTTCCCCTCTCCAGCAGCCAGGGTTGTCCATCTGGCTAGTCATTACTCAGATGCATCCGCTCTTCGCCAGTCGTTACACTGGCTGCCCATTCATTACAGGATACAATTCAAAGTACTTGTTCTCACCCACAAAGCTCTCCACAGTGCGGCACCCCCTTACATCTCCTCTCTCATTTCGGTCTATCGGCCTAGCCGACCGCTGCGCTCTGCAAATGACTTTCCACTAACTTCTGCACTAATCCGTACCTCCCACTCCCGACTACAAGACTTCTCCCGTGCTGTGCCAATCCTCTGGAATGCTCTACCCCAAGATATTAGGACCATCCACAATTTGCATAGTTTTAGGCACTCGCTCAAAACCCATTTGTTCAGAGCGGCCTATCACATTGAGTAATCAAAGTTATGTTATGTTTGTGTGTGTAGCCCATTCACTATCTCCATCTATCCCCCACCCCCTGAAGATGGATGGATCATCATTGTAAATACATTATTGTAAATACACACCTGTGCTTTGTATCTCCCCCACCTCATTGTAGATTGTAAGCTCTCACGAGCAGGGTCGTCTTATTTCACTTTAATTATTGTATTGTTAACGTTGTTACTAATGACTGTTGTGTTTGAAACTGTTAAACTGTAAAGCGCTGCGGAATATGTTGGCGCTATACAAATAAATATTATTATTATTATTATTATAACACAATATGTGTAATTGCAATCAGTTACTTCATTTTCTGGAACAATTTCAAGGGTGCTAACACGTTTGTCCATAACTGTATTTTATTGAAAATGGGGAGACAAACATTCCCTAGTGAGGTGAAATGGTGAAAAAAAAACACACAAAGATTAAAAAGGCATCGTTTTTTGGGTTTTGTTTTTATGGCGAACATTATGCTTTAAATATGAACTGGCAATATAATTCTTACCGCAATACCAAACGTGAGTTTTTTTTATATTTTAGTGGTTAAAATAAATTTAGAACCTTGTATTAAGAAAATAAAATGTTTGTCACTATTTTCCGAGACCCGTAATTTATTTTTATTTTTCTGTTCATGGCACTGGTTAAAACCTTTTTTTTTTTTTTTGCATATTGAGTTGAAGTATTTATTGATCCAATTTGGTGGTATTTAACCCTGCTGTTTTGTTCGCATTTACTATACACTTGTAGTGTTCCGGGTCACTATGACCCGGCTTATTAAACCTTGATTTTAGACACTCTAACTCCATTTTTTTATACTTTTTGCTTACTAGACTGTTTGTGAACATGTTTGGTAGTAAAAAAAAAGAAAAATGAACTAGAAATCTTTTTTTTTTGTTTTTATTCTGAAAAAACAGATCAATGAGCAAAAAGAAAATGGAAAACTACACATATTTTGTAATAAAAAAAACCTTTGTAAGTAAACAATAATAATAAAGTCTGAGAAAAAAAACAGCTTCAAAAACAATAAGAACTTCTATACTACATCAAAGCATACCAGTGCTCAATATCCAGCAATCTATCATGCTTAGTGTAGAGCAGTGTATCACACAGTAATAACACTAATTACATGTAATAAAATAAAAGTATTCCTTTACAATATACAATCTATCAATAGAATTGATTAGTAAAAGCATAACAAGCAACATACCTGTAGAAAACAAAGATACTGCCTGGAACAGAGATATCCTGGAACAGAGGTATGTACACAGCTGCTCTCCAAAGAAACTGAAAGGTAACATGTCTGGGCTAGCATATGTGTACTGATAAGAGCAGAGAAGATAAGAACCCTTCTGAAAACAAGCAGATAAGCCAGGAAGACAGACTTACTTTACAAAAAAAATGTCTTAGGGTACCGTCACACTATAACATTTCGATCGCTACGACGGTACGATTCGTGACGTTCCAGCGATATCGTTACGATATCGCTGTGTCTGACACGCAGCAGCGATCAGGGATCCTGCTGAGAATCGTACGTCGTAGCAGATCGTTTAGAACTTTCTTTCATCGCTGGATCTCCCGCTGTCATCGCTAGATCGGTGTGTGTGACACCGATCTAGCGATCTAGCGATGCGATCCAGCGATGCGTTCGCTTGTAACCAGGGTAAACGTCGGGTAACTAAGCGCAGGACCGCGCTTAGTTACCCGATGTTTACCCTGGTTACAAGCGTTAAACTAAAAAAAAACAAACAGCACATACTTACATTCTGGTGTCCGTCAGGTCCCTTGCCGTCTCTGCTTCCAGCACTGTGACTGCCGGCCGTAAAGTGAAAGCAGAGCACAGCGGCTGTGCTTTCACTTTCACTTTACGGCCGGCAGTCACAGTGCGGGAAGCAGAGACTGCAAGGGACGTGACGGACACCAGATGTAAGTATGTGCTGTTTTTTTTTTTTTTAGTTTTACACTTGTAACCAGGGTAAACATCGGGTAACTAAGCGCGGTCCTGCGCTTAGTTACCCGATGTTTACCCTGGTTACCCGGGGACCTCGGCATCGTTGGTCGCTGGAGAGCTGTCTGTGTGACAGCTCCCCAGCGACCACACTACGATTTACCTACGATCACGGCCAGGTCATATCGCTGGTCGTGATCGTAGGTAAATCGTATAGTGTGACGGTACCCTTAGACAGCGCGTTCTGAGCAGTCCGTTCTGCGCATAATATACACGTGTAGTGCACACCTAGTGATCTCTCCGGATGCACTCTACATTTTAGAATAGACTGCGCACCAAAAATAATCAATATAAAGCCATTTTTATGGTGCGCAGATCTCAATGCATACCTCCGGTAGAGCGCGTGTACGACCCCACTGAAATAATTTAGGAAATAAATCAATTGATATACAATAGTAGATGCAATAAATAGACCCAACTGAGGTTATAACTCCTTTATTTCACTGAAAATATGGCCTCACAGCTGTAAAAAACGATGTCGGGTCACTATGACCCGAACACAACAAGTGTAACTTTTTGCGTGTAGCAAAAAGTAAACGAAAAAAAAAAAAAATACTCATAGGTAGGTCCCCCCAAATGAGGAAAAGTCAAGGAGTCTCAAGTTTTAGAGACTTACAGAAAAAAATCTACAGGGCCGCAAAAAGTCTGTTCGGGTCACTATGACCCGAACAGAACATCAGGGTTAAGATATTTAAATTTTTTTTGTGTGTGGGGATGTGGAGTGCGGTAACTAACCCTTGGCGATTCTGGCGTCTTGATTTTTTTTTTCTTTTTCTATAGTTTACCGTAAATGCTTTTAGATTTTTTTCAAAAATAAATAAAACCACAAATGGCATGGCTATCATAGTCACAATTGCTGCAGAATAAGAGACTGATTGGTTGAGACCCATCAAAAGCTAAATATAGGTAAATTGCTAGAAAATATCGGTCCTATAAAGTCATTTGACGTTTTGTGTAAGCAGTACACAATACTGTACGGTGTGATATTGGACCTCCAATCAGTTCACCCAACGCGTTTCTCAGATGCTTATTCTTCATTATCAGAGAGAGAGCTAACTTGTGTCTCTTCACTTTATATATACTCTGACCATTGGTACGGCGGATATTAGGAATTAACCACTGCTCAGAAACCTTTCTAAATAAGGAGCAATACTGATAAATATTCTACTATATCCCGTAGAATATAAGTCCGCAAGGACAGGGTCCTCTCCCCTCTGTACCAGTCTGTCATTGTTAATTGGTTTACTGTAAACGATATCTATAACTCTGTATGTAACCCCTTTCTCATGTACAGCACCATGGAACTAATGACGCTATATAAATAACAATAATAATAATAATAATACTACCATTCAAAGTATCTAATTCAAAGATCTATTTGCCCTCTGTGCGTAACAAATTTGAGATCTTTTGTTCCAACCACCGTGTCTTTGTGCGATGCAGAAAAGGTAAACGTATGGACTCTACATGCCTAGTTCCCACCGTGAAGCATGGAGAAGGAGGTGTGAGAGTATGTGTCCACGTGCAGTAAACGCTGCGTGTTTGACGCTGCATAGGGACGCAGCGTCGGACACGCAGCGTCCAGATGTTACAGCATAGTGGAGGGGATTTAATGAAATCCCGTCTCCACTATGCGTGGTAACACGCACGCGGCGGCCCTGCGACTCCGGACATGCTGCGCGTCTTTTCAGATCGCAGCATGTCCGTATATCTTGCGGCGACGCTGCGTTGCCGCAAGATATAGCACAGGGCCCTATGCGATGGGTGCGATGATGCCGGATGTGTGCTGTGAACACATCCGGCATCATCGCGTCCCAGAAGGGGGCGGGGCTTAGCGCAGAGCGGCAAAGTTGCTTGGACGATACCGCCGGCCATCCTGATCGTGGACACGCAGCCTGATCGTGTGGGAGTGCTTTGCTGGTGACACTGTTGGGGATTTATTCAAAATTGAAGGCATTCTGAACCAGCATTGCTACCACAGAAAGTGTGTCCAAACTTTTGGTCTGTACACCTTCTCATTTAAAGATTTTTCTGTATTTTCATGACTATGAAAATTGTAAATTCACACTGAAGGCATCAAAACTATGAATTAACACATGTGGAATTACATACTTAACAAAAAAGTGTGAAACAACTGAAATAATGTCTTATATTGTAGGTTCTTCAAAGTAGCCACCTTTTGCTTTGATGACTGCTTTGCACATTCTTGGCATTCTCTTTATGAGCTTCAAGAGGTAGTCACAGGGAATGGTTTTCCAACAATCTTGAAGGAGTTCCCAGAGATGCTTAGCACTTGTTGGCCCTTTTGCCTTCACTCTGTGGTCCAGCTCACCCCAAACCATCTCGATTGGATTTAGGTCTGGTGACTGTGGAGGCCAGGTCATCTGGCGTAGCACCCCATCACTCTCCTTCTTGGTCAAATAGCCCTTACACAGCCTAGAGGTGTGTTTGGGGTCATTGTCCTGTTGAAAAATAAATGAAGGTCCAACTAAATGCAAAACAGATGGAATAGCATGCTGCTGCAAGATGCTGTGGTAGTCATGCTGGTTCAGTTTGCCTTCAATTTTGAATAAATCCCCAACAGTGTCACAAGCAAAGCACCCCCACACCATCACACCTCCTCCTCCATGCTTCACGGTGGGAGCCAGGCATGTAAAGTCCATTCGTTCACCTTTTATGCGTCACACAAAGACACGGTGGTTGGAACTCAAAGTTATACTCATCAGACCAAAGCACAGATTTTCACTGGTCTAATGTCCATTCCTTCTTGTTCTTTAGCCCAAACAAGTCTCTTCTGCTTGTTGCCTGTCCTTAGCAGTGGTTTACTAGCTGCTATTTTAGCATGAAGGCCTGCTGCACAAAGTCTCCTCTTAACAGTTGTTGCAGAGATGGGTCTGCTGCTAGAACTCTGTGTGGCATTGACCTGGTCTCTAATCTGAGCTGCTGTTAACCTGTGATTTCTCAGGCTGGTGACTCGGACAAACTTATCCTCAGAAGCAGAGGTGACTCTTGGTCTTCCTTTCCTGGGGCAGTCCTCATGTGAGCCAGTTTCTTTGGAGCGCTTGATGGTTTTTGCAACTGCACTTAGAACACTTTCAAAGTTTTCCCAATTTTTCGGACTGACTGACCTTCATTTCTTAAAGTAATGATGGCCACTCGTTTTTCTTAGCTGCTTTTTTCTTGCCATAATACGAATTCTAACAGTTTATTCAGTAGGACTATCAGCTGTGTATCCACCAGACTTCTGCTCAACACAACTGATGGTCCCAACCCCATTTATAAGGCAAGAAATCCCACTTATAAATCCTGTCAGGGCACACCTGTGAAGTGAAAACCATTTCCGGTGACTACCTCTTGAAGCTCATCAAGAGAATGCCAAGAGTGTGCAAAGCAGTCATCAAAGCAAAAGGTGGCTACTCTGAAGAACCTAGAATATAAGACATAATTTCAGTTGTTTCACACTTTTTTGTTAAGTATATAATTCCACATGTGTTAATTCATAGTTTTGATGCCTTCAGTGTGAATTTACAATTTTCATAGTCATGGAAATACAGAAAAATCTTTAAATGAGAAGGTGTGTCCAAACGTTTGGTCTGTACTGTATATATAACGCGTATGTGTGCTTGTAAGAAAAAGTATACTGAAATTAATTAGATTTGTGCCTTTGACATTAACCTAATTTGGTAAAGATTTATTAATTTATGAGCTACTTCCTTTCATATTTGTGTACCCGATTTTCTCCATCAGTTCATGCATAGTGAATGCTGTGTTATGCTATGATGATAAAAGATGCCTTCTTTGTAGATGAAACAGAATATGAATATAGTGGCAGTGAAGAGGAGGAGGAAGATAATGATTCAGGAGAGCCAAGGTAATTTACCTACTAAAATGCTTATCTACTAATTCAATCTGGCTTTTTAAAATGGCAAATACCTGCACATGAATAACTCCCTAATGATATATGTGTACCTGGTAACATTGAATGGAGTTGTGCTGCTGAGCGGTCAGGAACTCTGCTATACAGAGGTAAAACTGAAGGGGATGGAGCTTTGCAGCCACTTCATTCTCAGGATTGGTGGGGATACCAGAGGTTGGACCCCCAGAAGTTAAGTGATGTGTTCTAGTGATATGAGAATGCCTCTTTCATAATCTTTCATAATGTTCATTATGTATTCTACTCTCTTTTTTTATTCCACATAAATATATATATTTTTTACTCCAAATACCTTTTCATTTATTTAATCTTTTTTGGGGAATGGTTTGTTTCTTGTGCATTTAGCTCAATTTTAAACCTACCTGGAGAGTCCACCCTTAGACGAGATTTTCTGAGGCTGCAGTTGGCTAACAAGGAACGTTCAGAAGCCCTTAGACGCCAACAACTGGAACAGCAGCAACGCGAAAATGAAGAACACAAAAGACAACTTTTAGCTGAAAGGCAAAAACGTATTGAAGAGCAAAAAGAACAAAGACGACGCTTAGAAGAGGTGCGTATTGTGTATATTCTTGTTTATTCTGTTAAAATTAGTCTGCATTTTGTTAGGGTAATGTTGTTGTAAATGTTCAAAATCATTATCATTGTGTTGTTGTAATATGTTTAACTGGCAAAGTCAATTTTGCCAACTGTTGGTGATTATCACACTAGAGGCTGTTGTGACCTCTATGCCTTACGTTATATACTTTATCTTATTTTGTGTCATTCTCTTTAGCATACCATGCTGCAAGTCCTGTTTTAGTTCATGCTCTTTTAGAAGGTGCCTTGAATTGCTGCTCTAGAAAAAATATCTAGGAGAGCAGTGAAGCTCACATATGGGAGTTGTTAGTAAATAGGGTTTGAGAACCGATTGTTGCTGAAGCAGCAGTTCTAGTGTTATCTAAAAGAGGCAGCAAAAACATTACTTTCTGCTTACGGTTTGATATAGATGAGAGCAGCATGATGTAGGGGCAGAGACCCAGATTCCAGCGCTGTGTCACTGAGATGCTTGCTGTCATTTTGATTTTAAAAAATCCCTGTTATATTTGATGCAGATCTAGCAGTTCTCTGAATGCCAAGCTCTATATAACCTCGCCTACACCACTGATTGGCAGTTTTCTTCCTATGCACGGTGTACACAGAAAGCTGCCAATCAGTGGTGGAGGGCGGGGTTATACAGAGCTCATGAATGTGCTTGACTACCTGGCATCATGTTTACTAGTCCTCTAATGATAATTTGCTGATAAAACAATGATTTTATGAAAACTACAGCAAACAGCCCAGTAAAGTTCTCATCACTGGAATCAGGGTCTCTGTCTCTGCATTATGCCACTCTCAGATTGCACCACCTGGTGACAGATTCCTTTTACATGATTGCATTTTCAAATCTTTTAGGGGAACTAAAAAAAACTTTGAAAATGTTTTAAAAATGTTTTTAAAAAAGTAAGTAAATTGTAAATCCACCCGCCCCGTTTCTTATTTATCATGTGTAAAAATATAAAAGTGGACCATACCTGATAACAATGCCTTCACAAAGATCCAACATATTATTGAAAAACTGTTTGTTTGTTTTTGGTTTTTTTTTTAAAAAGCATTTTTGTGATGTAAAGGTAGTAAAAAAGACATGTAGTTGTTACCTTACAGTGAGCAATGTTAAAATAAAATACAAAAGTGGACTGACAATTTATTCTTTATTCCAACCCACAAACAGATTCTTTCCATTTTCCAATAAATTAATCTCATCCTGCAAATAGCATGCTTATATATATAAATAAAAATTATTATTATTATTATTATTATTATTATTATTATTATATGCCTGTGTCGATGAAAAAGTAATGGATCATTGACTGATGGAATATAAGAATAAAATTAAAAAGAAAGAAATTAGAAAAAAAACCTGGTTGTTATAGGTGTTAAAATGCAATGGTCCTTCAACTTACAATTAGAATTCATTCTTGCTCTTTCATTGTAAGTTGAAACTATTGTAACGTTAGAGCACAGCTCTATGAAAAAGTAGTGATTATACCCTAAACAGTATCTATTAGTCCCTTCCTGTAACCTGACCGCTGCAGTCAGTCACTGGCCTTGGGGTTTCGATATCCAAGGACTGGAAAGTCAATTAATCCTGTCCTGGTACTAACAACCGGTGCGGTTAGTACCATAGTTTATCTAAGCGGCTAGGGCATGTGAGTATGCATCGTGTGACTATCTTCTAGCCATCTTTGCCATTTAGACATTTTTGTTCGAGAAGATAGCCATATTAAAGAAGCCCTCCTCCCATCAAAATGTTTATCTTAATATATTTCTGTCATTATATTATATGGCACTGTGTACTTACAGTTGCTCATTTTACCTTCTTCCCAGATAATTGATCTCTTTTCCATTGATCTATGACATGATGTGATTAACAACTGACTAGCTGAATCCTTCTAATCAGTATGTAGAAACAGATTTTCCCTGCATGGGTCATCTCTGCAAAAGTCCCTGGAAGGGGGGAACAGAGTGGAGCAGCTGGGTCAGGAGTTGAAGAGGGGGATGACTCATGCAGGGACAAGAGACTTCCTATTTCTACATAGAGCCAAGAAAATAAAGAATGAACTGGGCAGAAAGGTAAAATGAGCAATTGTAAGTACACAGTGTTTTATAATATGATTGTAATATATTTAGATTATAATTTTGATCGGAGAAGGGCTTCTTTAATTTGTGTCCTGGTTGATTTTTGGATCCTTGTGAACCCCATATAGTGTATTTGCTAGCTCCCCAAGTGCCCCATTTTCTGTTACCTTCTATACCTACAATATAAAACATAACTTGTTTTCTTGTCTTTTTCATATCAGCACTTTGATGGTAAAGCTTTTAGTGTGAGGTTTATAAATATTTTTTTTTGTTGGTGATGGTGAATATAAAAAGCACCTGGCTTTGCTATTGTGATAAACCAGTAATTTCGGGTGGTGATGACCATCAGAAAGCAGCACACACCATGAATGAACTGATCCCCACTGTGCTTCACAAATCGCCATGCAAAATATAGGTTGCAAAACTTCAATAGTCCAAGGCACAAAAATAAAAAATAAAGTGGCCGCGGCACACAGAAGATAAAATAAGTACTTTCTAAAACAAAGTCTTTTCAGATTGCATCTCCTGTAGACAACGAATGATGAACAGACTCCATTATGGGGGTGTTTTTTCTCTAGCCATCCCCGCAGCGTTTTGTACCTACTTTATGTTTCTCTATTTGCAATTGGCTTTGCTAAGCACAGGAAGCAATGGGGGCTATAGTTGCTGCTCGGCACATGCTTGACAAGATGTCCTTTCTGATAAGCACTCAGGCGAAGCCGCGCCGTTGCCCGTCAACAGGAAGTCGAATGGGTGATTACTTCACAAATGCATGAGTGTTGTCAAGTACCATCTCCGCACTGCTCATGTCTTAGTCTACAAGTGAATATTTACATATAGACTGGAGATATACATAGGACATACATTTTTACCTGCATTCAGATATATCTAATATACTATTTTCTGATGATATCCTATGCTATCGACTGAAAACTGAAGGGTGAAAGCATATATTGCGTTTAGGATGACAGCGGATGACCCGGGTTTATATATTTTCTGGCACTTCAGAAGATAATGCTTTATTTCCAGTGGCGCTTGATGGCGTTTCATCAATGTATTATTGTATGGTTGAAGCATAAAGTGTGAACCATCAGTATACGATGACGCCGGAAGACTCCAAGCTATACACATTTTTCACTTTTGAATACTTCAAAAAGAGAATTGGATTATATCCAGAAAGCTGCTAAAGGTTGTGGATACATGAAAAGGCAGTCAAGTTCTAGTAGATGGAGGTGTCCTAGGAGATGGCTGAAGAAGACGGAGGGAAGGAGGGGGTGTTGTCACAGAAGGAAATGCTCATAGCACATAAAGGAATAAGAACAGCAGAAGATTGAGGAGGAAGATGTGATACTGCAGATGGGGCAGCCCAATATAGAGAAAATAAGGGTCAGCATCAGTCTCGACGGATGGGTAATTTCAGTACAAAAATACTATCAAAGCTAAGTAATAGAAGAGGCTGATAAGGAGTTGTCCTATAAACATCACCTGTTGTCACGTACAGAGTTCTCAGCACATAACATTGGGTTAACTTATCTCCTCTCACTCCATCTCACACTCACCCTCTGTTATAGGCTGTATTGTGAGCATAAATCATACCTCGACACAGTCCACACAACACTTTGCCACCACTCATCAAACACACGGGGTGATGAGTCCTCGAAATATGCTTCTGTCTGACAATCAAAAAGGTCACACACTGTCTGAAAGGTTATAGATTATTTAGAGCATACAAGGACCAAACTTATTAAAGTTTTAAGCTTCAATATAAAATGTACTGAGATTGCAAGAAAAGGTATAAAAAGATAATAAAACGACGCAAAAATGACAGAAATAGCTAAATGTTTCCGTCTAAAGTTATTCTTTCTTTTTCCTTGAGGAAAGGAGAAATTAAATATGGATCACAATCAGCACAGGCCAACCTCCCCCCTTCCCCATGTGAGCACCAATTCATTGTGTAACGAATCTGGTTATACACCTGGTCCTGTGCTCACAGTTCAAGAACGACCTCCATCATTTCCTCCTCCCCCACCACCCCATCATTGTCCTTTCCACCGCCATCATCATTGCCTTCTCCCCACCACCCCCATCATTGCCTTCTCCCCCACCACCCCATCTGTTATGTTTGCTAATGACAGGTGTTATGAAGGCAATCCAGAAACACAGTGTGCTTAGCGATCAGAGCGCACACAGTGATCTGACAAATACCCAAAAATACAAGAACGAGCTCTGAGACGTGGAAACTCTGTAGACTGCACACCTGATCCTATCCTAAACACAACTAAAAGCGGCTGTGGATTGCGCCTAACAACTACCTAGGCAACTCGGCACAGCCTAAGAAACTAGCTAGCCTGAAGATAGAAAAATAGGCCTGACTTGCCCCAGAGAAATTCCCCAAAGGAAAAGGCAGCCCCCCACATATAATGACTGTGAGTAAGATGAAAAGACAAAACGTAGGGATGAAATAGATTCAGCAAAGTGGGGCCCGATATTCTAGGACAGAGCGAGGAGAGTAAAGCGAACTTTGCAGTCTACAAAAAACCCTAAAGCAAAACCACGCAAAGGGGGCAAAAAAAACCCACCGTGCCGAACTAACGGCACGGCGGTACACCCTTTGCGTCTCAGAGCTTCCAGCAAAACAAAAGACCAGCTGGACAGAAAAAAAGCAACAAAAAAGCAAAAAGCACTTAGCTATACAGAGCAGCAGGTCACAGGAACAATCAGGAGAAGCTCAGATCCAACACTGAAACATTGACAAGGAGCAAGGATAGCAGCATCAGGCGGAGTTAAGTAATGAAGCAGTTAACGAGCTCACCAGAACACCTGAGGGAGGAAGCTCAGAAGCTGCAGTACCACTTGTGACCACAGGAGTGAATTCAGCCACAGAATTCACAACAGTACCCCCCCTTGAGGAGGGGTCACCGAACCCTCACCAGAGCCCCCAGGCCGACCAGGATGAGCCGCATGAAAGGCACGAACAAGATCGGAAGCATGAACATCAGAGGCAAAAACCCAGGAATTATCTTCCTGAGCATAACCCTTCCATTTAACCAGATACTGGAGTTTCCGTCTAGAAACACGAGAATCCAAAATCTTCTCCACAATATACTCCAATTCCCCCTCCACCAAAACCGGGGCAGGAGGCTCAACAGATGGAACCATAGGTGCCACGTATCTCCGCAACAACGACCTATGGAATACATTATGTATGGAAAAGGAGTCTGGGAGGGTCAAACGAAAAGACACAGGATTGAGAACCTCAGAAATCCTATACGGACCAATAAAACGAGGTTTAAATTTAGGAGAGGAAACCTTCATAGGAATATGACGAGAAGATAACCAAACCAGATCCCCAACACGAAGTCGGGGACCCATATCATGCAGATTATGCAACACCAGAAAGCGAATAACTTCCTGATGTGCAGGAGCCATGCACATGGTCAGCTGGGCCCAGTATTGAGGTTTATTCTTGGCCAAAGGTGTAGCATCAATTCCTCTCAATGGAATAGGACACCGCAAAGGCTCCAAGAAAAACCCACAACGTTTAGCATAATCCAAATCCATCAGATTCAGGGCAGCGCCCGAATCCACAAACGCCATGACAGAAAACGACGACAAAGAGCATATCAAGGTAATGGACAGAAGGAATTTGGACTGTACAGTACCAATGACGGCAGACCTAGCGGACCGCTTAGTGCGCTTAGGACAATCAGAAATAGCATGAGTGGAATCACCACAGTAGAAACACAGACCATTCAGACGTCTGTATTCCTGCCGTTCAACTCTAGTCATAGTCCTATCGCACTGCATAGGCTCAGGTTTAACCTCAGGCAGTACCGCCAAATGGTGCACAGATTTACGCTCGCGCAACGCTTCGACCGATCTGAATGGCCAAAGACAAAGACTCATTCAAACCAGCAGGCATAGGAAATCCCACCATGACATCCTTAAGAGCCTCAGAGAGACCCTTTCTGAACAAAGCTGCCAGCGCAGATTCATTCCACTGAGTGAGTACTGACCATTTCCTAAATTTCTGACAATATACTTCTATATCATCCTGACCCTGGCACAAAGCCAGCAAATTTTTCTCAGCCTGATCCACTGAATTAGGCTCATCGTACAGCAATCCGAGCGCCAGGAAAAACGCATCGACACTACTCAATGCAGGGTCTCCTGGCGCAAGAGAAAATGCCCAGTCTTGAGGGTCGCCGCGCAAAAAAGAAATAATAATCAAAACCTGTTGAATAGGATTACCAGAAGAATGAGGTTTCAAGGCCAGAAATAGCTTACAATTATTTTTGAAACTTAGAAACTTAGTTCTATCTCCAAAAAACAAATCAGGAATAGGAATTCTTGGTTCTAACATAGATTTCTGATCAATAGTATCTTGAATTTTTTGTACATTTATAACGAGATTATCCATTGAAGAGCACAGACCCTGAATATCCATGTCCACACCTGTGTCCAGAATCACCCAAATGTCTAGGGGAAAAAAAAAAAAGTGAACACAGAGCAGAAAAAAAAAAAAAATGATGTCAGAACTTTTTCTTTCCCTCTATTGAGAATCATTAGTATGGCTCCTTGTACTGTTATGTTTGCTAATGACAGGTGTTATGAAGGCAATCCAGAAACACAGTGTGCTTAGCGATCAGAGCGCACACAGTGATCTGACAAATACCCAAAAATACAAGAACGAGCTCTGAGACGTGGAAACTCTGTAGACTGCACACCTGATCCTATCCTAAACACAACTAAAAGCGGCTGTGGATTGCGCCTAACAACTACCTAGGCAACTCGGCACAGCCTAAGAAACTAGCTAGCCTGAAGATAGAAAAATAGGCCTGACTTGCCCCAGAGAAATTCCCCAAAGGAAAAGGCAGCCCCCCACATATAATGACTGTGAGTAAGATGAAAAGACAAAACGTAGGGATGAAATAGATTCAGCAAAGTGGGGCCCGATATTCTAGGACAGAGCGAGGAGAGTAAAGCGAACTTTGCAGTCTACAAAAAACCCTAAAGCAAAACCACGCAAAGGGGGCAAAAAAAACCCACCGTGCCGAAGTAACGGCACGGCGGTACACCCTTTGCGTCTCAGAGCTTCCAGCAAAACAAAAGACCAGCTGGACAGAAAAAAAGCAACAAAAAAGCAAAAAGCACTTAGCTATACAGAGCAGCAGGTCACAGGAACAATCAGGAGAAGCTCAGATCCAACACTGAAACATTGACAAGGAGCAAGGATAGCAGCATCAGGCGGAGTTAAGTAATGAAGCAGTTAACGAGCTCACCAGAACACCTGAGGGAGGAAGCTCAGAAGCTGCAGTACCACTTGTGACCACAGGAGTGAATTCAGCCACAGAATTCACAACACCCATCATTACCCATTCCTCCGCCTGTCATTTTCTCCTCCCCCACCACCCCATCTTTGTCATAGTAACATAGTTAGTAAGGCCGAAAAAAGACATTTGTCCATCCAGTTCAGCCTATATTCCATCATCATAAATCCCCAGATCTACATCCTTCTACGGAACCTAATAATTGTATGATACAATATTGTTCTGCTCCAGGAAGACATCCAGGCCTCTCTTGAACCCCTCGACTGAGTTCGTTATCACCACCTCCTCAGGTCCTTTCCACCACCATCATCATTGTCTTCTCCCCCACCACCCCATCATTCCTCATTCCACCACCTCCATCATTTCATCCTCCCCACCAGCCCATCATTACACATTCCACCACCTCCATCATTGCCTCCTCCCCCAGCATCCCCATCATTGCCCTTACCACCACCACATCATTCTTTTCCCCACCACCCCATCATTTGCCATTACACCACCCCCATCATTGCCCTCTCTGTCAACCCAATCATTGCCTTCTGCCCCATCACCCCATCATCTGTCAACCCAATCATTGCCTTCTGCCCCATCACCCCATCATTGCCCTCTCTGTCAACCCAATCATTGCCTTCTGCCCCCTCACCCTCAATATTGCCCTCTCCTCCACCTACACAGAGCACCATTCACCTCTCTACACACACATACATATTCACACATACTCTCACACAGCACCATTCACCTCTCTGCACACACACACAGCACCATTCATCTCTCTGCACACATACACACACACCTCCCCTCTGCGCATGGTACCCCGAAGTCATGAAGTCACACTATCGCCGGCAGCTTCCGGTCTCGCACAGCTGTGGCGCTGAATGATGATGTCATTCAGCCGCTGCTGTGTGAGACAGGAAGCGCAGGCAGGAAGCAGGACGGATCCATTTCTCCGCTCTGCTGCCATTTTCTCTTGCAGGCAGCGGAGCTGCTGGGATTGCTCCCTGCCTGCCGCACATGAGGGCAATCTGGCCAGGGGCCCCCCGGAGCCTCGAGGCCAGATAAACTGACCAGATTGCCCTCATTATTAGCCGTCCTGCAGGGCCCCCATTGCGGGCTCACGGATTGAACTGGCAGTATGTCCGCCCATGCACTGGATACTAAAAGATTGCAACAATGATTAAATATCTGGTACTAACAAACTGTAAAAGAAATTCCATATAGATGTTACTTACCATATGAGGCTTGTAAACAGCAAAAGAAGTCAGCCAAATGTCAGAACATTACGTGAGGAAGGAAACCGAAACCACATAGGCTGTAATACAGTAAGTACAGGACACAAGGTTTTATTACGTTTGAACTAGTCCTTAATCTAAAAGATTGAAAAGTGATAATTGGAGATGAGTGACATCAGTGGCCGATGCGTCCCATTTCATGATTGCATAGATGATGATTCACACTTGTATACATTGTTTTATCACCAAAACAGACCTTTGTAGATCACAAATACAGACATTTGTAGCTTTGTTTGCTGTTTTCTTGGTACTGGAGAGTCATTATCTTCTCTATGACTGTCCTACATTTGATGTATTTATAGAGAGAACATAGAAGAAAATGGTCCCTTTTCTGAGACTAGTTTTGGATCTTTGCCTTCAAACCATCACTTTGCTTACTTTTAGATTGAATCCACTAATGTAGACACACATCCATTCTATACAAGCCTTCTCAACTCTTTGTATGTTCCTTTGTGATTTGCACACCTTCCTGATTGTTTTATTTATTGACCTATAGTATTATCTTTAACCAGTAATGCCATGTCCTAACATACTGTACGGTACACCACAACAAGCTTTGGGAAGCAGGTATATCTGAGAAGGGCAGTGGTGGAAAAATGCTCTGCTTCTGACCTCCAAGCATTGCAAGCAAGTATTGTATCTTCTCAGTGTGATTCTGGAGAGCATGTCTGGTTTAGATAACCCTTTTTAAACATATACAGCTCTGGCAAAAATTGAGACCACTGCAAAATGTACAGTTTCTCTGACTTTTCTCTTTATTCACTAGGTATATTTTTGAGTAAAATGTAAATTGTTTATTTATTCTACAAACTTCTCACACCATGTCTCCAAATTTCCAAGCAATACATTTTTCATTTTTTTTTCTGAAAAGGAGAAATGGTCAAAATTTAAAAAAAAATACCCAGTACTTTCAGACCTCAAATAATGCAAAGAAAACAAGTTCATAATCATTTAGAAACAACAATACTAATGTTTTATTTCAGGAAGAGTTTAGAAATCAACATTTTGTGGAATAACCATGATTTTTAATCACAGCTTTCATGCGTCTTGGCGTGCTTTCCACCAGTCTTTCACACTGCTTCTCTCGCAAAAATGTAAGCAGTTCTTCGTTTGATGGCTTGTGACTATCCATCATCCTCTTGATTACATTCCAGAGGCTTTCAATGGGGTTCAGGTCTGGAGATTGGGCTGCCCATGACAGGGTTTTGATGTGGTGGTCTCTTAATTTTTGCCAAAGCTGTATATAAGTACTATGGAATTTAGAGTTCAGTGGTGTAATGCCTTCCAGCTTTAAATTGTCCAAAGGCCTGGGCTTTATGAAAATAAATAAAAGCATCATTACTAAACCCACTGCTGCTCCTGGACTGGTCTCTCTGCTACTCTTTGCTGTTTTTCACGGACACGGGTGCATCAGTGACGTACCAGGGAAGACTGCACAACACCACTGAGCTCAGTGACTGGCTGCAGCGGTCACGTGATGTAGACATGACTTCACCGCCATGTCACTTCTATAAACACTGGCAATCTGAGCAATGGAGAGGCAGCACTGGAGCACCAGGTGACAACGAATGTTGATTTTGATATTTTCCTGCAGATTTATGTTTGAAAGAGGAACACTCCATTAATGTTACTGATTATTGGGCGTTCTACCAGTGAAACACCTTGTAATCTGCTTTTAGTTTAGTCCAATAAGGGTATGATCACAAAGAGCTTTTTGAAGTGGAAAAATCCACACCTGTTTTAGCAAATCTGTTGGGACATCATTTTTATCCCATAGGAGTCAATGTCTTGATTTTGAAAACAGATTTTTTGTGACATCTTAGTTTGCGTGTGTGTTCCATTTTTTTTGTCATCCGTATTTCTTCAATATTACAAAAACTGCACAAGATGGTCAATACATTAATTAAAGAAGAAAAAAAACAGCATCCAGTATATTCCCCATTTTTCTGTCATCAATAGTTTATAAAGGGGTTGTCTCAAAATGAATCTTTAGGAGTTAACAACCCCAGTTTTTCCGGAACTTCCAAAGATTGAGCGTCCAGGCCCATGGCATGGTCACACCACTGATCCGAGCCATGTTGTCTTCTAAGAAGCTTTTCCTCTTCAGCATGGGAGAATCGCAGGGATGCAGAGACTGCTTGGATCCAGCCATCCGGCCACTTTCGGATTGTCGCGAGCAGGCTGTAAGGCATAGATCCTGCTTGTGCCTCGCGCTTCTGTGACCGGCCATTCTGGTACTGTATGGTGGCCTGTTACCTAGGCAACAAGCTGTAAACTATAACAATTGAATGGAACCTGTAACGAAAGAAAAAAAAATGTATTAGCCTGCAGATATGGGGTTAATCTGCAGGTTAATAGCATTATTAACCCGCCCAGGGTATGCATGTAGCCGAACACTGTGGGGAGAAAATTAATGTTATTCTTCCCGGCAACGTTGCGGTTTCAATCACGGGGTGGTTCTTGTTTAGTGACCGATATACAGAACGGCAGCTGTAACCGTGCCTGACCCTGACTGACACTAGTCAGCTGTCAGTCAGGGGCGCAGTTACAGGCACCGCGCTCTATGCTCAGTGCAGTAACTGAACCAGCGCCACCCCCGTGACTTGTAAACTGGAGTGGTACCGGTAGAATGAAGTTCAGTTTCTCCCCTCGGTATTCAGGTAAGTACACGCGCCAGGCAGGTTAGGAACATTATTACCCTGTAGATTAGCCAGATATCTGCAGGTTAATAGTGTTTATGCTGGTGATAGTTTCCCTTTAAAATCTTTCCATTTTTGAGAATAGAGAGGATTTTTAGGTAAAATGAAAAGCTGCTTGTTTTTAATACCATTTTGCAATTTTACCTATTTATGTAGTTGATACAATCCCTTTAAGCCTATTGATTAATTTCTATGGTGGAGGCGAGTAAATAATTTACTTTCCTTAGTCATTGTTAGATAAGTGGTTGCTGTAATTTGCCAGCCATGTATGAATAAGTCTTCTCCATCATGCCTGCCTGTGTCAGTCTGCATCGCTCCTACTTGTCCCAGTATAGATTTAATATTCTACTTTCTTGATGAGTTTTTGTAATTAAACATTGATTTGGAAATGGCCTCATTGTCATAACGCAGGCTCCAGGCAGTGACTTGTCCTCATGTAACACTGCACTGCTCTCCAGTGGCCGCTTCACCGCAGTGCACTGCGTGCTCTATTGGCCAGCACCTCGGACATGAGGTATTACTGCTTCTCCACCCAAACATTGATACGGACGCTCTGAAGTGCGTCTGATTATAGCTGAATGATCTACTAAAATCAGGCATTTAGACTTTATGCAAGGATATTCAGGTTTTCCAATAGTGAGTCTAGTTTTTCATCTGGATGATTCGCTTTTTTTGTTCTCCTCAATACAAACAGTTAAAAACTAAACCAAGACCTAACAATATGGACAACTGCTTCATTCCACATGCAAAAACATCTAACCATGTCATCAATTTCTCGCTTTATAAATCCAATAGTGGAACTTGATGTGTTTTCTTGGGAACTTTTATTTTGTCCTTCTAAAGCTCTGGATAAAATGGAACAATGGATCTCTGTAATGATATGGAAACTTACTTCAGGAGACTATGTCTGAGCGAATTTTATCATAACACCGAAGAATTAGAATCCACCATAACAGAGAGAATTGAGATCTGGACACCTCCAGCTGGATACCACCCTCATTTGGATAAGTATGCAGAGTTCTTCAAATATTTTGTAAAATCCACCTCCCTAGACACAAAACTGAGACATCAATCCAACATCAGTGCCCAGCAGAGAGGAGCCATACAATCTCTGAAAACCACCATCGAAATCATTATTAAACCTTCAAAAAAGAGTGGTGCAATAGTCATGATGAACACATCAGAAAACGAACAGAAACGCTATTTAACAAAAATGGAGTCTGACCCTACACAGGAAGTATACAAAGAGCTAAAATAGTTGGTCTCTTATTTACTTACATTTATTTTACTCACTTATATAGCGCCCGTGCTTTACAGAGATTGTCGGCACTGTCACCATTGGGCCTCACAATCTGTGGTATATTCCCTGTCAGTATATTTTTGGAGTTTGAGAGAAAACTGGTGGGTACCAACACAAACACGAAGAGAACATACAAACTCCTTGCAGATGTTGTCATTTGTGAGATTTGAAACCAGGACCTCAGTACTGCAAGGCAACAATGCTATCCACTGAGCCCCCCATGCCTCCCTTTTCTATCTGTTAGGTCCATAACAGCTGATGACTAGAGATGGATGGACCCGAACTTACGAGTTCATCTTTCTTACCGGACAGTTACTATTTGGTGTTAAACACCGAACATGGACGTTGATTTCCTTTTCAAGCTCGGGTAACCTTTATTTTCAATGGGGTTCTGGTTGAATAATAATAATAATTTTTAATTTATTGAAGTTCATGTTTTCTACATACATCAACAAATATGGATATCCAAGGAGACAAATTATTTCAGGTGTGGGCACCCTTATTTACTTAGTTTCTGGTGGGAAGAAGGTGTTCTTAAACCCGTAATAAAGGATACACCCAGCTGACCTATTGAAGAAACTAACAGCAAAAGGTCCTCTACCAGATGGAACCATCCAAGCCACCATATCTTAGAGCGCTAATATCCCACACAAGGATGAATAAAATGCCTGCAAAGTCTTCATGAAAAATTCTGTAGTGAAACTTGTAAAATTACTCATAATTGCTTTGCTTTTTGCAAGAACAGATACTTACAGCAGACTGGTACACAGATGGGAAGAAATGGCACTTTAATTTTTTCATGGCCAAGCTTGAATGTGACATCTTGTCCTTTTACCCCATCAGGCCTCCGACCTATTACCGTTACATTGATGATATTTTAATCATCTGAACAGAGTCTGAGCAATAGCTAAAGATTTTCCATGAACACCTTTAATCAGTTTCATCCCACAATCAACTTAACACTCAACTACTCCTGTACTGAAATAAACATTTTAAAACCATCATCAAAATGTAGATATCCCCACACCAGAAAGCAATTGACTGTGCAATATACCTCAGATGTTAGTTTTTGTCCAAAATATGTAAACTTTATTGTCTACATTCAAGCTATCAGGTACAATCAGATATGTTCCAACCCCTCAGATGGAGGCAAACTTCTTGATGGACTCAGCCATTTTTGTATCAGGGCTACCATCCAAGGGCAATTGAAAACCAAATTGCAAGAGCCACCAGAATACCATGTTCTACAGCAGAGTTACTCTATTCCCGTCATCGAGGCCCAGCAACAGATCATGTTTTTAGGATTTCACAAGCACCTGTCTTAACATTATAGGGCAAATTTCTCTCAGTGAAACAAGGGAATGACCATTTTAATTCTACCAAACGATTGTGATTTGCTAATTAAATGTATTTAGGAATTTATTTACATTGACATTTCATTTTAGTTATTTATTTTGTCCCAGATCTCTACCCTTAAATTAAATAAATATATGCGTTCTCACAAAAATTACTTAGTGGAATTGGGAATAATAAGTAGTAATGCAAAGGCTTTAGCTTTTTCAAATACACAAATTACCCAGTAATAACCAACAAAGTAGATCCCTTTGCGTGTTCCCTTCTGGCCTGGTTAGTGTAGAGGAGCCACACAGAGTACAATGAAGTGAGTTGTGATGAGACTTTCCCCCATTCTTACATCCACTTGGTACCCGCTCACATCACTTTGCACATTCCGGTATAGTGCTTTGATATTGGTGCTGACACTCCTCTACATTGGTGAGCGTTTGGAACGTAATCGTTATCCCTCAATCCCCACACTCCAGCTGGTGAGGGCGAGTCAGAGCGTACTCTACTGTATGAACAATTAGGTATCATGTATCAATGCCTTGGCGTGTCGTGGTCATCCAACACATGGTTGCAGTATTTCGGCTACTAACTGACAGGACTCGCCGTGTTTGTGTGTGTGTGTAATATATATATATATATATTGTACAGTACAGACCAAAAGCTTGGACACATCTCATTTAAAGATTTTTCTGTATTTTCAGGACTATGAAAATTGTAAATTTACACTGAAGGCATCAAGACCATGAAATAACACATGTGGAGTTATATACTTAACAAAAAAGTGTGAAACAACTGAAAATATGTCTTATATTTTAGGTTCTTCAAAGTAGCCACCTTTTGCTTTGATGACTGCTTTGCACACTCTTGGCATTCTCTTGATGAGCTTCAAGAGATAGTCACCGGAAATGGTCTTCCAACAATCTTGAAGGAGTTCCCAGAGATGCTTAGCACTTGTTGGCCCTTTTGCCTTCACTCTACGGTCCAGCTCACCCCAAACCATCTCGATTAGGTTCAGGTCTGGTGACTGTGGAGGCCAGGTCATCTGGCGTAGCACCCCATCACTCTCCTTCTTGGTTAAATAGCCCTCACACAGCCTGAAGGTGTGTTTGGGGTCATTGTCCTGTTGAAAAATAAATGATGGTCCAACTAAACGCAAACCGGATGGAATAGCATGCCGCTGCAAGATGCTGTGGTAGCCATTCTGGTTCAGTATGCCTTCAATTTTGAATAAATCCCCAACAGTGTCACCAGCAAAGCACCCCCACACCATCATACCTCCTCCATGCTTCACGGTGTCAACTGTCATGATCCCAATGGCAGGGGATCACAAAAGGACAAGCACAAAAAACAAAACAAGCTCTAGGGTGATGGAAACTGAGCTGACCGCGATCCTGAACCTAAACACACAACTAGCTGTAGCCGGGGAACGTGCCTACGATGATCCTAGACGTCTCGCTCCAGCCGAAGGACTAACTTCCCCTATTAGAAGAAACACAGACCTCTCTTGCCTCCAGAGAACACCCCACAGAAATAGCAGCCCCCCACATGTAATGACGGTGAAATGAGAGGAAAGCACATACGTAGTTATGAAAACAGATTCAGAAAAATGAGGCCCGCTAAAGCTAGATAGCAGAGGATACAAAAGTGAACTGCGCGGTCAGCGAAAAACCCTACAAAAAACCATCCTGAAATTACTTGAACTCATGTGCCAACTCATGGAACATGAGGAGTAATATCAGCCCACTAGAGCAACCAGCAAAAAGGAATCACATATCTGCAAGCTGGACTAAGACAAAAATTAAGCAAAACGTGGAACAGGAAAATCAAAAACTTAGCTTGTCCTGAAGATTTACAGACGCGGGAAGCAGAGGTAACAAGACACACTGATTACATTGATAGCCGGCGAGGAAATGACAAGAAAGCCAGGTTAAATAGGAAACTCCCATATCCTGATAGAACAGGTGGACACCAGAGACCGCAGAAAACACAAGTCACCCAGTACCATCAGTAACCACCAGAGGGAGCCCAAAAACAGAATCCACAACAGTACCCCCCCCTTGAGGAGGGGTCACCGAACCCTCACGAGAACCACCAGGGCGACCAGGATGAGCCCTATGAAATGCACGAACCAAATCAGCAGCATGAACATCAGAGGCAACCACCCAATAATTATCCTCCTGACCATAACCCTTCCACTTGACCAAATATTGGAGTTTCCGTCTGGAAACACGAGAATCCAAGATCTTCTCCACAACATACTCCAATTCTCCCTCCACCAGCACCGGAGCAGGAGGTTCAAGCGAAGGAACAACAGGTACCTCATACCTCCGCAACAACGACCGATGGAACACATTATGAATAGCAAACGATGCCGGGAGATCCAAACGAAACGACACAGGGTTAAGAATTTCCAAGATCCTATAGGGACCGATGAACCGAGGCTTGAACTTAGGAGAAGAGACCTTCATAGGAACAAAACGAGAAGACAACCACACCAAGTCCCCAACACGAAGTCGAGGACCCACGCGGCGACGGCGATTAGCAAACTGCTGAGCCCTCTCCTGGGACAACTTCAAATTGTCCACCACATGACTCCAAATCTGATGCAACCTATCCACCACCATGTCCACTCCAGGACAATCAGAAGGCTCCACCTGACCAGAGGAAAAACGAGGATGAAACCCCGAATTACAAAAGAAAGGAGAAACCAAGGTAGCAGAACTAGCCCGATTATTAAGGGCAAATTCGGCAAGCGGCAAAAAGGTAACCCAGTCATCCTGATCAGCAGAAACAAAACACCTTAAATAAGTTTCCAAGGTCTGATTAGTTCGTTCCGTCTGGCCATTCGTCTGAGGATGGAATGCAGACGAAAAGGACAAATCAATGCCCATCTTAGCACAGAACGTACGCCAAAATCTAGACACAAACTGGGATCCCCTGTCAGAAACGATGTTCTCCGGAATCCCATGCAAACGAACCACATTCTGAAAAAACAGAGGGACCAACTCAGAGGAGGAAGGTAACTTAGGCAAGGGTACCAGATGAACCATCTTAGAAAAGCGGTCACACACAACCCAGATTACGGACATTTTCATAGAGACAGGGAGATCCGAAATAAAGTCCATGGAAATGTGCGTCCAAGGCCTCCTCGGGATAGGCAAAAGTGACAACAATCCACTGGCCCGAGAACAGCAAGGCTTAGCCCGAGCGCAAACCTCACAAGACTGCACAAAAGAACGCACATCCCTCGACAAGGAAGGCCACCAAAAAGACCTGGCCACCAAGTCTCTAGTACCAAATATTCCAGGATGATCTGCCAACGCAGAAGAATGGACCTCGGAGATGACTCTACTGGTCCAATTATCCGGAACAAACAGTCTTTCAGGCGGACAACGATCAGGTTTATCCGCCTGAAACTCCTGCAAAGCACATCGCAAGTCTGGGGAGACAGCCGACAAAATCACCCCATCCCTAAGGATACCAGTGGGCTCAGAATTTCCAGGGGAGTCAGGCACAAAACTCCTAGAAAGAGCATCCGCCTTCACATTCTTTGAACCTGGCAGGTATGAAACCACAAAATCGAAATGGGAGAAAAACCGTGACCAACGAGCCTGTCTAGGATTCAGACGCTTGGCAGACTCAAGGTAAATCAGATTTTTGTGATCAGTCAAGACCACCACACGATGTCTAGCACCCTCAAGCCAATGACGCCACTCCTCAAATGCCCACTTCATGGCCAAAAGCTCCCGATTACCAACATCATAATTCCGCTCAGTGGGCGAAAACTTTCTAGAAAAGAATGCACATGTCTTCATCACTGAGCAATCGGAGCTTCTCTGCGACAAAACCGCCCCCGCTCCAATCTCGGAAGCATCAACCTCAACCTGAAAAGGAAGCGAAACATCTGGCTGACGCAACACAGGAGCAGAAGAAAACTGGTGCTTAAGTTCCTGAAAGGCCTCCACAGCCGCAGGAGACCAATCAGCAACATCAGCACCCTTTTTAGTCAAATCCGTCAAAGGCTTAACAACACTAGAAAAATTAGTTATGAAACGACGATAAAAATTAGCAAAGCCCAAGAACTTCTGTAGACTCTTAAGAGATGTAGGCTGCGTCCAGTCACAAATAGCCTGAACCTTGACGGGATCCATCTCAATAGTAGAAGGGGAAAAAATATACCCCAAAAAAGAGATCTTCTGGACTCCAAAGAGACACTTTGAACCTTTTACAAACAAAGAATTGGCCCGCAGGACCTGAAACACCTTCCTGACCTGCTGAACATGGGACTCCCAGTCATCAGAAAAAACCAAAACATCATCCAAATACACAATCATAAATTTATCCAGATATTCACGGAAAATATCATGCATAAAGGACTGGAAGACAGAAGGAGCATTAGAAAGTCCAAAAGGCATCACCAAATACTCAAAATGGCCCTCAGGCGTATTAAATGCGGTTTTCCACTCATCACCCTGCTTTATCCGCACAAGATTATACGCACCCCGAAGATCAATCTTAGTGAACCATTTAGCCCCCTTAATGCGAGCGAACAAATCAGTCAACAATGGCAAAGGATACTGATATTTGACTGTAATCTTATTCAAAAGACGGTAATCTATACAAGGCCTCAAGGAACCATCTTTTTTGGCCACGAAAAAAAAACCTGCTCCCAAAGGGGACGAAGATGGACGGATATGTCCCTTTTCCAAGGACTCCTTAACATAATCCCGCATAGCAGTATGCTATGGCACTGACAGATTGAACAAACGTCCTTTAGGAAATTTACTACCAGGAATCAAATCTATAGCACAATCGCAATCCCTGTGAGGAGGAAGCGAATTGAGCTTAGACTCCTCAAAAACATCCCGATAATCAGACAAAAATACAGGAACCTCAGAAGGAGTAGATGAAGCGATAGAAATCGGAGGTGCATCATCATGAACCCCCTGACATCCCCAGCTTAACACAGACATCGTTTTCCAGTCCAAGACTGGGTTATGAGTTTGTAACCATGGCAGACCAAGCACTAAGACATCATGTAAATTATACAGTACCAGGAAGCGAATCACCTCCTGATGATCGGGAGTCATACGCATGGTCACTTGTGTCCAGTACTGAGGTTTGTTCATAGCCAAAGGTGTAGAGTCAATTCCTTTCAAAGGAATAGGGACTTCCAGAGGCTCCAGACTAAACCCACAGCGGTTGGCAAATGACCAATCCATAAGACTCAGGGCAGCGCCTGAATCCACATAGGCATCGACGGAAATGGCTGATAATGAACAAATCAGAGTCACAGACAGAATGAACTTAGACTGTAAAGTACTAATGGCAACAGACTTATCAACCTTTTTTGTGCGTTTAGAGCATGCTGATATAACATGAGCTGAATCACCACAATAAAAACACAACCCTTTTTTCCGCCTATAGTTTTGCCGTTCACTTCTGGACTGAATTCTATCACATTGCATTGTCTCAGGTGCCTGTTCAGAAGACACCGCCAAATGGTGCACAGGTTTGCGCTCCCGTAAACGCCGATCAATCTGAATAGCCATAGTCATAGACTCATTCAGACCTGTAGGCGCAGGGAACCTCACCATAACATCTTTAATGGCCTCAGAAAGGCCATCTCTGAATCTTGCAGCCAGGGCGCACTCATTCCACTGAGTAAGCACCGACCATTTCCGAAATTTCTGACAATATATTTCTGCTTCATCTTGCCCCTGAGAGAGAGCCAATAACGCTTTTTCAGCCTGAATCTCTAGGTTAGGTTCCTCATAGAGCAAACCCAATGCCAGAAAAAACGCATCCACATTGAGCAACGCAGGATCCCCTGGTGCCAATGCAAATGCCCAATTCTGAGGGTCACCCCGCAGGAAAGATATAACAATTTTGACTTGCTGAGCAGGGTCTCCAGAGGAGCGAGATTTCAAAGAAAGAAACAACTTGCAATTGTTCCTAAAATTCAGAAAACTAGATCTATCTCCAGAAAAAAACTCTGGGATAGGAATTCTAGGTTCAGACATAGGAGCATGTACAACAAAATCTTGTATATTTTGAACCTTAGCAGCAAGATTATTCAGGCTGGAAGCCAAACTCTGGACGTCCATGATAAACAGCTGAGGTCAGAGCCATTCAAGGATTAGGAGGAGGTAAGACGCAGCCCGGCTGCAATTAATGCTAGGCAGCAAACTCTGAGGGAAAAAAAAAAAAAAACTAACTTCCTCAGACTACTTTTCCTCCTACTTCAGCCAATACGATACACTTTTTGGCCGGCTATACTGTCATGATCCCAATGGTAGGGGATCACAAAAGGACAAGCACAAAAAACAAAACAAGCTCTAGGGTGATGGAAACTGAGCTGACCGCGATCCTGAACCTAAACACACAACTAGCTGTAGCCGGGGAACGTGCCTACGATGATCCTAGACGTCTCGCTCCAGCCGAAGGACTAACTTCCCCTATTAGAAGAAACACAGACCTCTCTTGCCTCCAGAGAACACCCCACAGAAATAGCAGCCCCCCACATGTAATGACGGTGAAATGAGAGGAAAGCATATACGTAGTTATGAAAACAGATTCAGCAAAATGAGGCCCGCTAAAGCTAGATAGCAGAGGATACAAAAGTGAACTGCGCGGTCAGCGAAAAACCCTACAAAAAACCATCCTGAAATTACTTGAACTCATGTGCCAACTCATGGAACATGAGGAGTAATATCAACCCACTAGAGCAACCAGCAAAAAGGAATCTCATATCTGCAAGCTGGACTAAGACAAAAATTAAGCAAAACGTGGAACAGGAAAATCAAAAACTTAGCTTGTCCTGAAGATTTACAGACGCGGGAAGCAGAGGTAACAAGACACACTGATTACATTGATAGCCGGCGAGGAAATGACAAGAAAGCCAGGTTAAATAGGAAACTCCCATATCCTGATAGAACAGGTGGACACCAGAGACCGCAGAAAACACAAGTCACCCAGTACCATCAGTAACCACCAGAGGGAGCCCAAAAACAGAATCCACAACAGTCAACCAGGCATTTAGAGTCCATCTGTTCACCTTTTCTGCGTCACACAAAGACACTGGTTGGAACCAAAGATCTCAAATTTAGACTCATCAGACCAAAGCACAGATTTCCACTGGTCTAATGTCCATTCCTTGTATTCTTTAGCCCAAACAAGTCTCTTCTGCTTGTTGCCTGTCCTTAGCAGTGGTTTCCTAGCAGCTATTTTACCATGAAGGCCTGCTGCACAAAGTCTCCTCTTAATAGTTGTTGTAGATATGTGTCTGCTGCTAGAACTGTGTGGCATTGACCTGGTCTCTAATCTGAGCTGCTGTTAACCTGCGATTTCTGAGGCTGGTGACACGGATAAACTTATCCTCAGAAGCAGAGGTGACTCTTGGTCTTCCTTTCTTGGGGCGGTCCTCATGTTTCTTTGTAGCGCTTGATGGTTTTTGCAACTGCACTTGGGGACACTTTCAAAGTTTTCCCAATTTTTCGGACTGACTGACCTTCATTTCTTAAAGTAATGATGGCCACTCGTTTTTCTTTACTTAGCTGCTTTTTTCTTGCCATAATACAAATTCTAACAGTCTATTGAGTAGGACTATCAGCTGTGTATCCACCAGACTTCTGCACAACACAACTGATGGTCCCAACCCCATTTATAAGGCAAGAAATCCCACTTATTAAACCTGACAGGGCGCACCTGTGAAGTGAAAACCTGTTGTGAGTTCCGTTCTGGAGCTCCCTCCTGTGGTTGCTAATGGTATTTTTGCGAGTTCTGCCCTTGGGCTCCCTCTGGTGGTTTCAAGTGGAACTGCTGCTCCGTTAGGTAGCTGTGGCAGCTGCCTTCACTAATCGCCTTGCCTGGGTTTGTTATTTAAACCTGCTCTGGGCCTTAGTCCATGGATTTGATTCTTCCCTTGGATTTCTCATATGGCCAGTCCTTGTCTGCAAAAGATAAGTTTTGCTAGTTTTGTTTGTCCATTTGCTTGGACTCTATTGCTTTGCATTTTCTCTCTTTTGTCCAGTTTGTCACTATGTCTTATTCAGGCTAGCTGGAAGCTCTGGGAAAGCAGATTTGCCCCTCCACACCGTGAGTCGGTGTGGAGTTCATTTTTGTAAACTCTGTGTGGATTTTGTAGTTTTTAATACTGACCGCACAGTATCCTTTGCTCTCTGTCTATCTAGTTTAGTTTTGGCCTCCCTTTGCTGAAATCTAATTTCATTTCTGTGTTCGTCATTTCCCTCTCCTTTCATAGTCAATATTTGTGGGGAGCTGTCTTTCCTTTTGGGGGTTTCTCTGAGGCAAGATAGCTTTCTATTTCCTTCTTTAGGGGTAGTTATATCTGAGGCTGTGACGAGGTGTCTAGGGAGTGTCAGGGACATCCCACGGCTATTTCTAGTTGTGTTGTTAGGATTAGGGACTGCGGTCAGTAGAGATACCACCTTCTCAGAGCTCGTTCCATGCTGCGTTTTAGCCACCAGGTCATTTCAGTGTGGCCTCTTAACCACCAGGTCATAACAAAAACCATTCCCGGTGACTACCTCTTGAAGCTCATCAAGAGAATGCCAAGAGTGTGCAAAGCAGTCATCGAGGCAAAAGATTGCTACTTTTAAGAACCTAGAATATGACATATTTTCAGTTGTTTCACACTTTTTTGTTAAGTATATAATTCCACATGTGTTAAGTCATAGTTTTGATGCCTTCAGTGTGAATGTACAATTTTCATAGTCATGAAAATACAGAAAAATCTTTAAATGAGAAGGTGTCCAAACTTTTGGTCTGTACTGTATGTATGTGTGTGTGTGTGTGTGTGTGTATGTATATGTGTGTATATATATATATATATATATATATATATATATATATATATATACATACATATATATATATATATATATATATATATATATATATATATATATATATATATATATATATATATATATATATATATATATATATATATATATATATATATATATACCGGTGTATATATATATTATTTATTTATATAGTACCATTGATTCCATGGTGCTGTACATGAGAAGGGGTTACATACAAATTACATATATCACTTGCAGTAAGCAAACTAACAATTACAGACTGATACAGAGGGGCGGAGACCTTGCGAGCTTACATTCTACAGTGGTGGTGGGGAAGGAGACAGTAGGTCGAGGGTTGCAGGAGCTCCGGTGTTGGTGAGGCTGTAGCTCCGGTAGTGGTGAGGAGGCAGCTGTGTCAGTGCAGGCTGTGTAAGCTTTCCTGAAGTGGTGGATTTTCAGGTTCCGTCTGAAGGATCCGAATGTGGTTGATAGTCAGATGTGTTGGGGCAAAGAATTCCAGAGGATGGTGGAAATTCGGGACAAGTCTTGGAGGCGGTTGGGTGAGGAGCGAATAAGTGTGGAGGAGAGAAGGAGGTCTTGGGAGGACCAGAGATTACATGAGGGAAGATATCTGGAGATTAGTTAAGAGATATATGGAAGAGACCAGTTATGGATGGCTTTGTAGGTCAGTATTAGTAAATTGAACTGCATGCGCTGAGGGAATGGGAGCCAGTGAAAAGATTTGCAGAGGGCGGAGCGGAGGAGTAGCGAGGAGAGAGATTAATTAGTCAGGCAGCAGAGTTAAGGATGGACTGGAGAGGTGCAAGGATGTTAGCAGGGAGGCCACAGAAAGGCGGGAGATGATGAGGGCATGCACAATAGTTTTAGTAGATTGATGGTTGAGGAAAGGACGGATTCTGGAGATATTTTTGAGCTGGAGGTGACAGGAGATGGAAAGAGCTTGGATGTGCGGTTTGAAGGACAGGGCAGAGTCAAAGGTTACTCCGAGGCAGCGGACTTCCAGTACTGGGGAAAGCGTGATGTATTTAACCCCTTCACCCCCGGAGCTTTTTTTCGTTTTAGTTTTTAGCACCCCTCCTTCCCAGAGCCATAACTTTTTTATTTTTCCGTCAATATGGCCATGTGAGGGCTTATTTTTTGCGGGGCGAGATGTACTTTTGAATGATACCATTGGTTTTCCCATGCCGTGTAACAGAAAACGGCAAAAAAATTCCAAGTGCAATGAAATTGCAAAAAAGTGCAATCTCACACTTGTTTTTTGTTTGGCTTTTTTGCTAGGTTCACTAAATGCTAAAACTGACCTGCCGTTTTGATTCTCCAGGTCATTACGAGTTCATAGACACCTAACATGTCTAGGTTCTCTTTTATCTAAGTGGTAAAAAAAAATTCCAAAGTTTGCTAAAAATAAAAAAAAAATTTGCGCCATTTTCCGATACATGTAGCGTATCCAATATTCGTGATCTGGGGTCGGGTGAGGGCTTATTTTTTGCGTGCCGAGCTGGCGTTTTTAATGATACCATTTTGGTGCAGATATGTTCTTTTGATCGCCCGTTATTGCATTTTAATGCAATGTCGCGACGACCAAAAAAACGTAATTTTGTCGTTTGATTTTTTTTTTTCTTTCTACGCCATTTAGCGATCAGGTTAATCCTTTGTTTTTATTGATAGATCGGGCGATTCTGAACGCAGCAATACCAGATATGTGTAGGTTTGATTTTTTTTTTCTTTTATTGTTTTATTTTGATTGGGGCGAAAGGGGGGTGATTTGAACTTTTATATATTTTTTATTTTTTTATATTTTTAAACACTTTTTTTTTTTTTGGCATGCTTCAATAGCCTCCATAGGAGGCTAGAAGCATGCACTTCACAATCGGCTCTGCTACATAGAGGTGAAGCACAGATCACCTCTATGTAGCAGAAATGCAGGTGTGCTTTGAACGCCGACCACAGGGTGGCGCTCAAAGCAATTGGCCATCAACAACCATAGAGGTCTCAAGGAGACCTCTGGTTGTTATGGCAATGCACCGATGACCCCCGATCATGTGACAGGGGGACAGCGGTGCGAGCACTTCCGGCCGCGCGGCCGGGAGCACTAGTTAAATGCCGCTGTCAGCGTTTGACGGCGGCATTTAACTAGTTAATGGGCGCGGGCGGATCGCGATTCTGCTCGCGCTCATTGCGCGCACATGTCAGCTGTACAAAACAGCTGACATGTCGCGGCTTTGAGGTGGGCTCAAAGCTGAATAGTACGTCAGCTGGCAGAAAGGGATTAATTGCGATAGATACGTCAGGTAAGGAAGATCTATGAGATGGAGGAAAGATGATGAGTGAGTTCAGATTTGTCCACATTGAGTTTGAGGAAGCGAGAGGAGAAGGAGGATGTGTGTGTGAATATATATATTTTTTCCATTACAGCCATGAGTACGGTAATTGTACTGTTTCGTAGTACTTTTTGCCATTAAAAAGATTTCTGGTTTCTGTAAATTAGTGGTGCCAATAGTCAGACCATCACTTATCTGTTATCGAGACTTGTCATAAGCATAGCCTTTTAATTCTAAATAAGCAGACAACTGTTTTAAGTACAGAGCAGAAATTAATGTTAGATATAGAATACTATGTATAACTGGGTGTACATAGTGGATGCTTTCCTGAAACGGAAAGTACTTGCAAGCAGCATAATACAAAGAATAGCAGGTTTACCCAGAATCCTTTGCAGTAGGCGGAGCTATGCAAATCATCTCTTTCCACCCCTGTCTAATCCACAGCGCTTGGAACCGCCAAGCGTGCAATGCTGCGGATTAGTTTCTAAATTTACACAGCCAACCAATTCCTACCTGTGGACACGTGTTTCGGGCTTTAGGCCCTCATCAGCACAGGGCTGGAATTGGTTGGCTGTATGGAGTGGGGCTCGGTGAGCAAGCGATACATATATGCTAGCCACCTTAGGGAGAGACCCAAGTTGGGCTAAATACTGCAAAGGATTCTGGGTAAACCTGCTATTCTTTGTATTATGCTGCTTGCAAGTACTTTCCGTTTCAGGAAAGCATCCACTATGTATTTCCTTTAAGTAGATGACTTTTCGGTCTCTTTCGTCCCGCTACATTTAGCCCAACTTGGGTCTCTCCCTAAGGTGGCTAGCATATATGTATGTATAACTGATAATCATTTTACATTTTCCCTTCTTTGTTTAGCAGCAAAGACGAGAAAAAGAGATGAGGAAACAGCAGGAGAGAGACCAGCGTCGGCGTTATGAGGAGCAAATGCGCAGAGAAGAGGAACGCAGAAGGGCTGAACATGAAAAGGTTTTATGTTTTCTAAATTGGATGCCCTAGTATTTGAATGAAAAATTGTAATTAATTTTGGATAAAGTTCTCAATCCAAGGGCTTGTTTACACTTAGCGTTTTTGCTGCTGAAAAAGTGCAGATTCTTACAGTACCAGCAAAGTGAATGAGATTTCTGAAATCTCATGCATATGCTTATTTTTTTCATTGCAGATATGAACCTTCAAAGTGTTTTTTTTTCCAAGTATATCAATACTTTCCACGTATTTGCTGCATTTTTCATCCATACAAATAAAATAAAGACAAAAAAAAAAATCATAAAAGCGCATATTTTATGTAGCATTTATCCTGCCAACACTGTTTTTTGCAGTAGAAAAAAACTTACTACAAATTCTAAACGTATGCGCATACTCTGAATCTTCTGGATAGCCTGGTGTAGTGCAGCGGTAGCACACGTATGCAGTGAAGAGGCAGTGACCCACATTAAATGTCCAATTCACACACAAGTGCATATGATATTAGTGTCTATTTCACAGCACTGCAAACTACACGGTATCTTTTAGATCGCAGTCACAAAACACGCCGGTCTTCCTCTGACCAGTTACCGTGGGCAATTACACCACCGTGTTAATATGTCTTACTCACGGCATAACACAGTCCGGATCGCAGCCTCGAACCATATCCTCCTGTATGCAGGCACTAAACATGCCAGTCCTCCTTTGACTGGTTGCCGTGGGCATCTGCACCGCTGTGTACATTGTGAGTGCCAAACCTTTCAGCTGCCTTGGCTGTTCGGCTACACTTACTGGTGTCTCTTCACACACAGCCAGCTCTCTGCAGGGCCTCTGCTCTGCACTCTCGCTGAACACCAGACTCACACTGACATTACATCCGACACACCCAAACCCTTTACTGCAGGGCTTTAACCCCTTACTGACATCGGACGGTATAGTACGTCCGATGTCAGCCCCCTGCTTTGATGCAGGGCTCCGCGGTGAGCCCGCATCAAAGCCGGGACATGTCAGCTGTTCTGAACAGCTGACATGTGCCCGCAATAGCGGCTGGTGAAATCGCGATTCACCCGCCGCTATTAACTAGTTAAATGCCACTGTCAAACGCAGACAGCGGCATTTAACTACCGCATCCGGCCGAGCGGCCGGAAATGACGTCATCGCCGACACCGTCACATGATCGGGGGTCGGCGATGCTTCTCCATTGTAACCATAGAGGTCCTTGAGACCTCTATGGCTACTGATCGCCGGTAGCTGTGAGCGCCACCCTGTGGCCGGCGCTCACAGCACACCTGATTTTCTACTACATACAGTCATGGCCAAAAGTATTAACACCCCTGCAATTCTGTCAGATAATACTCAGTTTCTTCCTGAAAATGATTGCAATCACAAATTCTTTAGTATTATTATCTTCATTTAATTTGTCTTAAATGAAAAAACACAAAAAGAATTGTCCTAAAGCCAAATTGGATATAAATCCACACCAAATATAAAAAAGGGGGTGGACAAAAGTATTGGCACCGTTCGAAAAATCATGTGATGCTTCTCTAATTTGTGTAATTAACAGCACCTGTAACTTACCTGTGGCACCTAACAGGTGTTGGCAATAACTAAATCACACTTGCAGCCAGTTGACATGGATTAAAGTTGACTCAACCTCTGTCCTGTGTCCTTGTGTGTACCACATTGAGCATGGAGAAAAGAAAGAAGACCAAAGAACTGTCTGACTTGAGAAACCAAATTGTGAGGAAGCATGAGCAATCTCAAGGCTACAAGTCCATCTCCAAAGACCTGAATGTTCCTGTGTCTACCGTGCGCAGTGTCATCAAGAAGTTTAAAGCCCATGGCACTGTGGCTAACCTCCCTAGATGTGGATGGAAAAGAAAAATTGACAAGAGATTTCGACGCAAGATTGTGCGGATGTTGGATAAAGAACCTAGACTAACATCCAAACAAGTTCAAGCTGCCCTGCAGTCCGAGGGTACAACAGTGTCAACCCGTACTATCCGTCGGCGTCTGAATGAAAAGGGACTGTATAGTAGGAGACCCAGGAAGACCCCACTTCTTACCCCGAGACATAAAATAGCCAGGCTGGAGTTTGCCAAAACTTACCAGAAAAAGCCTAAAACGTTTTGGAAGAATGTTATCTGGTCAGATGAGACAAAAGTAGAGCTTTTTGGGCAAAGGCATCAACATAGAGTTTACAGCAGAAAAAAAGAAGCATTCAAAGAAAAGAACACGGTCCCTACAGTCAAACATGGCGGAGGTTTCCTGATGTTTTGGGGTTGCTTTGCTGCCTCTGGCACTGGACTGCTTGACCGTGTGCATGGCATTATGAAGTCTGAAGACTATCAACAAATTTTGCAGCATAATGTAGGGCCCAGTGTGAGAAAGCTGGGTCTCCCTCAGAGGTCATGGGTCTTCCAGCATGACAATGACCCAAAACACACTTCAAAAAGCACTAGAAAATGGTTTGAGAGAAAGCACTGGAGACTTCTAAGGTGGCCAGCAATGAGTCCAGACCTGAATCCCATAGAACACCTGTGGAGAGATCTAAAAATGGCAGTTTGGAGAAGGCACCTTTCAAATATCAGGGACCTGGAGCAGTTTGCCAAAGAAGAATGGTCTAAAATTCCAGCAGAGCATTGTAAGAAACTCATTGATGGTTACCGGAAGCGGTTGGTCGCAGTTATTTTGGCTAAAGGTTGTGCAACCAAGTATTAGGCCGAGGGTGCCAATACTTTTGTCTGGCCCATTTTTGGAGTTTTGTGTGAAATGATCAACGTTTTGGTTTTTGCTTTATTCTCTTTTGTGTTTTTTCATTTAAGACAAGTTAAATGAAGATAATACCAAAGAATTTGTGTTTGCAATCATTTTCAGGAAGAAACTGAGTATTATCTGACAGAATTGCAGGGGTGTCAATACTTTTGGCCATGACTGTAGCAGCGAACAGCAGATCGCTGCTATGTAGCAGAGGCGATCGTTCTGTGCCTGCTTCTAGCCTCCCATGGAGGCTATTGAAGCATGGCAAAAGTAAAAAAAAAATAAAAAAAAAAAGTTAAAAAAAATGTGAAAAAAATAAAACAAATATAAAAGTTTAAATCACCCCCCTTTCGCCCCAATCAAAATAAATCAATAAAAAAAAATCAAATCTACACATATTTGGTATCGCCACGTTCAGAATCGCCCGATCTATCAATAATAAAAAAGCATTAACCTGATCGCTAAACGGCGTAACGAGAAAAAAAATCGAAACGCCAGAATTACATGTTTTTGGTCGCCGCGACATTGCATTAAAATGCAATAACGGGCGATCAAAAGCACGTATCTGCACCGAATTGGAATCATTAAAAACGCCAGCTCGGCACGCAAAAATTAAGCCCTCAACCGACCCCAGATCATGAAAAATGGAGACACTACGAGTATCGGAAAATGGCGCAAAATTTTTTATTTTTTTAGCAAAGTTTGGAATTTTTTTTCACCACTTAGGTAAAAAATAACCTAGACATGTTTGGTGTCTATGAACTCGTAATGACCTGGAGAATCATAATGGCAGGTCAGTTTTAGCATTTATTGAACCTAGCAAAAAAGCCAAGCAAAAAACAAGTGTGCGATTGCACTTTTTTTGCAATTTCACCGCACTTGGAATTTTTTTCCTGTTTTCTAGTACACAACATGGTAAAACCAATGATGTCGTTCAAAAGTACAACTCGTCCCACAAAAAATAAGCCCTCACATGGCCAAATTGACAGAAAAATAAAAAAGTTATGGCTCTGGGAAGGAGGGGAGTGAAAAACGAACACGGAAAAACGAAAAATCCCACGGTCATGAAGGGGTTAACAAAGAAACTTGTGGCCTTCAGTCACATGGAAAACCCCGGCCTGGAATGAAACGGACTGCACGACTACCATCCTGCAATCTGTTTCACAACATAACATCCTGCACAACCTGGGAGAACACACAGTGACCCCTACTTGTGAAATCGGTCACTGCTTCACCATTGCAATCACAGCTACACCTGCGACTGCAATGCCGCTTCATGGCCTCACTATGCCTCCGTGCGCATCCTGGGGAGAGCAAACAGCGACTCCTACCTGTGACACTGGTCGCTAATAAGCTGAAGAGCTAGCTGTCAATGCTATAATGCATACAAGCTGATAGGCTACATTCATGCATAAAATGGTTTAACAGCATATTTGTTTTATTAGATGCTTTATTTTATATGCTTTAAGCCACGTTCACATTCAATATTTGATCAGTATTTTACCTCAGTATTTGTAAGCCAAAACCTGGAGTGGAACAATCAGAGGAAAAGTATAATAGAAACATGTCACCACTTCTGGATTTATCACCCACTCCTGGTTTTGGCTGACAAATACTGATGTAAAATACTGAACATGTGAACATGGCCTTAAAGGTTTCAGCGTTTTTCTCAAAAACTACTTTTTTTTCTCAATACAAACATCATCATCTGATTGAATTCTTTGCAACTAGAAAACAAAATACAACCTGAATACAAAAATGTTGGACGCACACCCTTGGGTACATATTGAAAATACATAGCAAATGTAAATGACATAGAATCCTTCCAACAACATTTGTGCATTCTTAAAGAACGTTAAATGTAGAACATACGCAGGAAAGCATTCCCCCAATCTCTGCCATGACATTCCCCTTTCCTGTATATTACTGAAATATTGATTAAAAAATGCTATTTTTGTTCCAGGAGATCAGACTATTTTTCCTTCTTCAAGTCACAATTTTGTGTCTGGCTGTAAGGCAATAGGCTGCGAAATGATGATTGTTCGCAGTGGTAAAAATATTGATAAAATATTGATAAACCTGCCTTCTTATCCTTTCCCCTTGTCTGTCTCTAAGTGGAAATTAACCCCTGTGGATGGACTGACTTTTCATAGCATGTAGAATATCTTGCTGGTTGACAAACTTTGTGGACATTGTTGTCTTTTCTTTTTACATCCTAGGTTTAGTTTTCTTTTCTCCTACGCCTCATTGGGGGACACAGGACCATGGACCATGGGTGTTATGCTGCTGCCACTAGGGGGACACTAAGTAAACAAAAGATTAACTCCTCTTCTGCAGTATACACCCCTTCACTGGCTACAATTTCACCAGTGCTTAGTGTCTGTAGGAGGCACTTGGGTCTGTTTTCAGACCCCAACTTTCTTGTTTTAAATTTAAATTTAAATTTTTGATTTTAATTTTACCCAACGGAGTGAAGGGGGCGACAGGTCCTTTTTTATAGGGCCCGCTCTCCCCCGAACCAACAACAGGCGAGCATGGTGAGTATACCTCCCCGTCCCTCTCCTGCGACGTCTGGGGCAAATTTTGGTGGGGCAAATTATTGCTGGGGCAACGGTTCCATCCTTGGTCCCGATTTCCCCCCACTACCCCCCTCCCTGCAGCGAGCACATAGAGCCCTGCTCTCATGTACCTCTCCGGGGCACGACAGAGGAAGATCCACAAAGCCCCAAGACAAACCCCTTTTTGGGGATGAGGACGCATCAGGGGCCTCTCCATCCCCCATCCAGGGTGCATGGATTGAGTGCGCACCCTCACAGGACAAGAGGTCCTGCGACGCTGTGAGTATACAGCGATGCAGTCAGGGTCCCTGGGGAGAGGCGCCGTCAGCCAGCGGTGGTAAGCAGCGCTCCGTCGCGGCCGCCGCACATCGCCAGGCAGGCCAGAAATTTAGTCCCCGGCTTTTCAGCCGGAGTAGGCCACGGTGGTATGCAGCGCTCCTTGCGGCCGCCGCCGCACATCGCCGGGCAGGCCAAAAATTTAGTCCTCGGCTTTTCAGCCGGAGTAGGCCGCAGTGGGCAGATCCCTCCCACGGCTGTAACCCCGCCCCCTATTTCGGCGCTTCTCGTCTGGGACGAGAGGCGCCCTGCAGATCTCGGGGGCCATATTGCTCTACCTCCCTGCAAGGAGCCCACGCGTCCACAGCTCTCCAAAACCGCCACGGCTAATTCCTCCCCGGGGACACAGGCAGGATCGTGGGTAAGCTGCTTCAAGAAAGCTTAACCCCTTCCCTGCGTATACTGCCCGCTCTGTCTCTGAAGACACTATGTCTCAATCCAAGGAGACTAAAAAGGGAAACAAGAAGCACACAGTATTTTTCACTGTATGTGCCACTTGCAATGCAGCCCTGCCCCGAGCTCACACTAGCCCTTTGTGTGCGGATTGTGTTCCGGCCCCTGCGCAGCCGCCTCCCGCCGATGCCGCCACCGATGCCTCCGCCGCCGACCCTGTGGAGCCTAGTCCCCCTAAGTGGGCAGCTTCTCTGTCACGATCTATGGATTTTCTAGTCAGGGCGGTTGATTCCCTCCGGGGCCCCCCTTCAGGTCAGTCCGCGGTGGATACGGGCGACGGTACGGATCCGTCCACCAGCAGGGGGCGCACGCTATCTCCTCCTTCTCGGGGTTCTAGGAAACGGGCCCATGTTTCTTCCCCTGACCACGGGCCAGCTGGTTTTTCAGCGTCGGCAACCTCTGCGTCCCGGTCCCCTTCCCCAGACAACCCGAACGACTTTGAATATGAGTCCGATGATTCTTATGTTCAGGATTTCTCCCCCTCCCAAGAGACACTCGATTCTCTCATTGAGGCGGTTAACCAGACCCTGAAGGTGACCGAGGAATCCGTGTCTACTCCCGAACACGTGGTGTCGTTCAAAAAGACTAAACGTGTCCAAAAGTTTTTTGTCACTCATCCTGAGTTCAAAGAAATTGTATAAAAACAGAGATCGCCCCGATAAACGTTTCATGGGTCAAAAACCCATAGAGGCCAAATATCCTTTTTCTCAGGACATAATCAAGGACTGGCTGCAGTCCCCTTCTGTCGACCCTGCTGTGTCACATCTCACTTCCAAGACCATCCTGTCCCTGTCAGACGGCTCCTCTGTTAAGAACCCCTCTGACCGCCAGATTGATTATCTGGCTCGCTCCGTCTTCGAGGACACAGGAGCTTCCCTCTTTCCCTCCTTTGCTGCCTCTTGGGTGGCTAAGGCTATGTCCGCTTGGGCCGAGACGCTTTCCTCGACCATGCAAGCTAGAGACCTTCCTCCTGAGGCGGTCAACCTGGCTAACCAGATAGCCCAGGCTGGGGACTTTGTAGTCAATGCCTCAATAGACGCAGCCAATTGCGCGGCACAAGCAGCCGCGAATGCAATCTCCATCAGAAGAGCACTGTGGCTCAGGGATTGGCGAGCAGATTCGGCCTCCAAGCGCTCCTTGACATCTCTGCCCTACCAGGCGGGTCATTTGTTTGGTGAAAAACTAGACCAAATCATCTCAGACACCACCGGGGGAAAAAGTAAATTTCTTCCCCAGCAAAAGCCTACCCGGCCGTTTCGGTATCAACAACAATCCCGATTTTGGCCTTTTCGTAACAATACCAACTGGTCTTCCACTCCCTCTACCTCCTCATCAGGACAAGGCACGCGCGGCGGCCGAGGCTCCCAGGTCTCTTACAGACCTAACCGTAATTGCAAACCCAGACCGATACCACTCGGGTCTAAGGGATCCACATCCCATAGATCCTCCACGCAATGACTCTTTGCGGCTTCCGGGGGCTCCAACAGGGTAGGAGGGCGTTTACTTTTGTTCCGCCAAGCCTGGCACTGTCGTTTCCGACGAGTGGGTCGGGGAACTGGTATCCACCGGATACAAGATAGAATTTTCTCCCCCCTCCCTCCCCCGACGCGTTTCTTCCAGTCTTGCCCTCCAAAATCAAAGACAACAGCTCTTCTTCAGGCCATACGGGCACTTCAAGGGGATGGAGTCATCATTCCAGTTCCCCCAGACCAAGGGTTCTACTCGAACCTATTCGTGGTCCCAAAGAAGGACGGATTGTTCCGTCCGATCCTGGACCTAAAACTGTTAAACAAATTTGTAAAAGTCCGTCACTTCAGGATGGAATCCCTCCGATCGGTGGTTGCGTCTATGGAAAAAGGAGAATTCCTCGCGTTCATCGTCATCAAGGATGCTTACCTCCACATCCCAATCTTTCCTCCGCATCAAAAGTTCCTACGCTTCGCAATTTGTGGCCTTGCCTTTCGGCCTCGCCACCGCCCCCAGGGTCTTCACGAAGGTCATGGCGGCTGCCATGGCCATTCTTCATTCCAGGGGAGTGGTGGTACTTCCGTACCTGGACAACCTACTAATAAAAGGTCCTTCTTACCCAGCCTGCGAAGAGTCCGTCGCTCTCACGGTGGATACTCTTTCTCGCCTGGGTTGGAAGATAAACTTCGAGAAATCCTCTCCGATTCCGGCCCAGCGGATTACCTTCCTTGGAATGACTCTGGACACTTCTCGCGGTCTGGTCATCCTCCCTCAAGACAAGGCCTTGGCCTTGCGCAGGGAGCCCAAAGTCTTTCCCGTCCAGTCTCCCACTCCATCCGGTTCAGCATGCGCGTTCTCGGGCGGATGGTAGCTGCCATGGAAGCGGTTCCATTCGCGCAATTTCACCTCCGTCCTCTTCAGCATGTGCTTCTGTCGGCGTGGGACGGCAATCCGTCCTCCCTCGACCGCCGCTTCATCCTGTCCCCACGGGTCAGAAAGACCCTCAGGTGGTGGACGTTGAAGTCCTCCCTAACCCAGGGAAGATCCTTTTTCCCTGTGCAGTGGTTGGTGGTGACCACCGATGCCAGCCTCATAGGCTGGGGGGCGGTTTTCAACCACCACACAGCTCAGGGGCGGTGGTCCTCTCGAGAGTCTCGCCTTACCATCAATCTCCTGGAGATACGAGCTATCAGATTAGCATTGTTCCAGTTTCATCACCTTCTGGCGGGTCACTCAGTCAGAATCCAGTCCGACAACGCCACGGCTGTGGCGTACATCAATCGTCAGGGGGGAACCCGCAGCAAGATGGCTATGCTCGAGGTGTCCCACATTCTGCACTGGGCGGAATCCAATCATTCGCCCATCTCGGCGATCCACATTCCGGGTGTGGAGAATTGGGTGGCGGACTTCCTCAGCCGCCAGGGCCTCACCTCGGGCGAGTGGTCTCTTCACCCGGAGGTTTTTCAGCAGATCTGTCTTCGCTGGGGAACTCCGGATGTGGATCTCATGGCAACCAGGTTGAACAACAAGGTTCCACAGTTCTTTGCTCGGTCACTCGATCCACGGGCCATCAGAGTAGACGCCCTGGTCTTGCCTTGGCACCAGTTCCGTCTCCCGTACATTTTTCCTCCTCTTCCCCTGCTGTCCAGCGTCATCAAGAAGATCAGGGCAGAGGGGGTACCAGTGATCCTTGTTGCGCCAGACTGGCCGCGCCGGGCATGGTACGCGGAACTGGTTCAGCTGGTCGCTGACGCCCCCTGGCGTCTTCCAGATCGCGTGGATCTTCTCTCACAGGGCCCCATTTACCACCAGAACTCAGGGGCCCTGTCTTTGACGGCCTGGCCGTTGAATCCTGGATTCTAGGCCAAGTGGGTTTCACTCCCGAGGTGTCGTCCACCATGATCAGGGCTAGGAAACCTGTTTCCATGCGCTGTTACCACCGTACCTGGCGAATTTTCTTCTCATGGTGAACACAGGGGCGATCCCCTTTGGTATTTTCCATCCCTGCAATACTCGAATTTCTTCAGTCTGGACTAGAGTCGGGACTTGCCCTTAGCTCTCTAAAGGGTCACGTTTCGGCATTGTCAGTCCTTTTCCAGCGAAAGATTGCCAATAGATTGCCGGTGAAGACTTTTTTCCAGGGAGTCTCCCACGTGGCGCCTCCCTAAAAAAATGCCCTTGGATCCGTGGGATCTTAATTTAGTGGAAAGTAGTGTTCCTAGTGGCTATTACGTCCATCAGGTGGGTTTCGGAGTTGGCTGCACTCTCCTGCCGCCCTCCGTTTCTAATTTTTCATTCAGACAAGGCGGTATTGCGGACTTCTCCCGCTTTTCTGCCCAAGGTTGTCTCTTCTTTCCACCTCAATGAGGAGATTGTTCTGCCTTCGTTCTGTCCGGCTCCGGTCCACCGCATTGAGAAGGCTCTGCGCTCTCTTGATGTGGTGAGAGCTCTTCGTCGGTACGTCTCACGGACAGCTCCCTTCCGCACGTCGGATGCCCTGTTTGTTCTTCCGGAGGGGCCAAGGAAGGGTTCTCCCGCTTCCAAAGCTACTATTGCTAAATGGATTCGGTCGGCCATTGAAGAATCCTATCGTGTCAAAGGTATTCCTATCCCAGCTGGGATCACGGCCCATTCTACCTGGTCGGTGGGCGCCTCGTGGGCCATTCGGCACCAGGCGTCAGCACAGCAGGTCTGCAAGGCTGCGAAATGGTCCAGTTTGCTCACTTTTACCAAACATTACCACATTCATTCTCTCTCTTCTGCAGACGCCGCCCTTGGCAGGCGTATTCTGCAAGCGGCAGTTCCTTAGCCGTAAGCAAGTGGTACATGGGGTATTAGCATATTGCTTCCCACCCAGGGACTGCTTTTGTACGTCTCATGGTCCTGTATCCCCCAATGAGGCATAGGAGAAAAGGAGATTTTTGTGTACTCACCGTAAAATCTTTTTCTCCGAGCCAATCATTGGGGGACACAGCACCCACCCTGTTAGCCTGTTTGGCTTGTTGTTACTTCTTGGTTTTTGACATAGTTTGTCATTTGTTCATGCTCCTACTGCTTTACTACCGAACTGGTGAAATTGTAGCCAGTGAAGGGGTGTATACTGCAGAGGAGGAGTTAATCCTTTGTTTACTTAGTGTCCTCCTAGTGGCAGCAGCATAACACCCATGGTCCTGTGTCCCCCAATGATTGGCTCGGAGAAAAAGATTTTACGGTGAGTACACAAAAATCTCCTTTTGAACACACAGATATTTGACACAGTGATTGCATATCAAACTAAAAAAGATCCAATATATAAATATAAAATGTTTAAATCTGTCAAATGAGCTGAAGCTAGCACTTCTCTCCTGTTTTATTTGGGTAATTCTGTGATTTCAGATCTCATAGGCCATGTACACATGTCCAATTATTCTTCAGTTAGAATGGATCCAGCAGCAATCCGTTGATAGTTTTGCAGACACGACTGGAAAAACGTCTTTCAACTGGATCCTTTTTTTAACATTAAAGTCTATGGAAAATGGATCCATTAAATATTTTTTTCCAACTTTAAAAAGATCCGTTTTTTGCTTACTTTACCAGTTTCAAGTAGATGATTACATGAAAGTTCACATGTGCAGTAATATGTGTTAACTATTTATTTTTCCACTGCCAGGAAGCAAAAAATTGATCCTTTTCAAATAGAAAAACAGATGGCTATTTAAAGCGAACCTGTTATCAGGATTTTGTTAAGTAGACTACAGAGACTGTCAGGTTGGCACTATTATACTGATTAAAATGATACCTGGAGTGAAGAAATCCTTTTTGTGGTTTTTGTGTAATCCGTATAAGGCTGCCGTCACACTATCAGTATTTGGTCAGTATTTTACATCAGTATTTGTAAGCCAAAAAATACTTCCAAATACTGATGTAAAATACTGACCAAATACTGCTAGTGTGACGGCAGCCTTAAAGTACCTTCACACAACGATTTCGTTAACGATATCGTTGCAACGTCACACTTTTTGTGACGTAGCAATGATCCCGCTAACTATCTCGTTATGTGTGACAGCGACCAACGATCAGGCCCCTGCTGGGAGATCGTTGGTCGCTGGGGAATGATCAGGACCTTTTTTTGGTCGCTGATCACCCGCTGTCATCGCTGGATCGGCGTGTGTGACGCCGATCCAGCGATGTGTTCACTTGTAACCAGGGTAAATATCGGGTTACTAAGCGCAGGGCCGCGCTTAGTAACCCGATATTTACCCTGGTTACCATTGTAAAAGTTAAAAAAAAAAAAAAAAAAAACAGTACATACTCACATTCCGATGTCTGTCACGTCCCCCGGCGTCAGCTTCCCTGCACTGACTGTCAGCGCCGGCCGTAAAGCAGAGCACAGCGGTGACGTCACCCCTGTGCTCTGCTCTACGGCCGGCACTAACAGTCGGTACGGGAAGCTGACGGCGGGGGACGTGACAGACATCGGAATGTGAGTATGTAGTGTTTTTTTTTTTTAACTTTTACAATGGTAACCAGGGTAAATATCAGGTTACTAAGCGCGGCCCTGCACTTAGTAACCCGATGTTTACCCTGGTTACCCGGGGACTTCGGCATCGTTGAAGACAGTTTCAACGATGCCGAAGTCGTTCCCCGGATCGTTGGTCGCTGGAGAGAAGTGTCTGTGTGACAGCTCCCCAGCGACCACACAACGACTTACCAACGATCACGGCCAGGTCGTATCGCTGGTCGTGATCGTTGGTAAGTCGTTTAGTGTAACGGTACCTTTAGAAGTTTTCAGTTAATGAGATGCTTGTGCTCCGGGACGGGCCTGTGGGCGGCTCTTTGTTTGGTGCTCTGGCCTTATTGTCATCTTTCTAGGCTAAAATGACAGGTCACTGACAGTGACTTGCCTCCCTATTTTAAATATTATGCTGACACATTTAATTTTGTGGTCTTTAAAAAAAAAAAAAAAAAAGATTGCTGCAACAAAATGGCGCCGACACCGCATGCAAAGTAGCATCTATCGGCAAGCAGTGTTCTCAATCTGTGCAGCAGTGCTCTCAATCTGTGCATGCGTCACCCACTGTGTACCGGGGACCAGTGCAGGAGCATTGCTATGGTGCGTGGTGACCATTTCGTCTTCTTCTGTGCACTCCCACACTGTTCCTCGAAACACAGTGGGCAGCACATGCGAAGATTGAGAGCATCACTTGCTGATAGTTACTACTGCACATGCACCGCCACTTTCATGAAGCAACATGTTTTGTTTTTTAAGACTACTACATTACATGTTCAAGCGCAGTATTTAAAATAGGAGGCAGGTTACTGAAGGTTCAGTGACCTGTCATTTAAGCCCATAATGATTATGATGAGGCCAGAGCAACAAAAAAAGACCCTCCCACAGCCCGCACAGGGGAACGAGCATATCACTATCTCAAAACTGCAAAGACATAATAAACAAGAACCACAAGACAGATTTCTTCAGCCCAGGTATAATCATTTTAATCAGTGTAACGGCACCAACCTGACAATGCCTGTAGTTTACTTGGCAAAATCCAGATGGCCGGTTTGCTTTAATGGACCTGTTTTCCATAGACTTCAATGTTTAAAAAAAAAAAAAAAAAACTGAACCAGTTAAAATGTTTTTTTTTCAGGTGGACAAAAATGTTTTGTCGGCACAGCTTCTTGGTCAACGGATTGCTGCTGCTGGATCCGTTCTAACTCCTGATTACTGGACTTGTGAACATAGCCTTAGCACGTTCGCTAATTTGTATTGTTTCTCTTTGTGTGTTATCTAATGTCCTATTCCCCTATTCTTTAGCTTTCTCACTTCTTTTTTTTTTTTCTTTCGAAAACTGTCCCTACCAGGAGTACATCAGGCGACAGCTAGAGGAAGAGCAGAGGCAATTAGAGATCTTGCAGCAGCAATTACTGCAGGAACAAGCCCTGCTTCTGGTAATGGCCTGCCCCAGCATGTCCACTCCATCGTGTGTGCATGGCGGGAAGTGTTTGTCAATCATGCCACCCTCATGACATATTGCATGACATATTTGTATGTTTTATGCCTGTAATGACGACACCCAACGTGCGATGACGAGTATAGTTTTTTGCTTAGTGGCAGCAGAAGATGTTATTGATCTTCACATACCTATTGGTCAATTGGGAGCTAGTTTTGCAAATGTCCGGCAATGTTCCAATATGCAAATGGTTTGACTATTCTATCAATCTATCTATTCATTCTATCTATCTATCTATCTATCTACAGGAAGTTTTTTTTTTCTCTGTGTGCATTCAGCTTTATTGGCATAGAGAAAAAAAACGCACCAAAAAAGGCGTTAAAAACTGCACCAAAAATGCACCTAAACCTGTGTTTTGGCGCAGCGTCTTTCCTGACAAGATGATCAGGTTTAAAAGTTGAGTGCACTCAGAGAAGGGGTGGTTGGGGAGGTGGTGGGGAAAGTTTGGATTCAGGGGTTATTTGTTTTATATGTCTTTTCATTCAAAACCTAATAAACAAATTTGGAAAAAAAAAAAAAAAAAGATGATCAGGTTTTGCTGCAGAAAAAAAACGCCTCAAAAACGCCCTGTGTGAACTTACCCTTAATGTCACATGAATAAGGTAATGTGGCCGTACCCATGACAGTTACCCATTAGGCCAACAGTGGTCATCTTATTCCCATGTGCAGTAAAGTAATGGCTGGTTTTCATTTTGACGTAGTCTGTCATTATTATTTATAACTTGACATTTCTTGAAACATTTGGGCTATTCCCACCCATTAGTTGGTCAGCGGATCTTGTCAAATATCTAATGTGAATGATCAGCAGTAGAAAGATTTTCCGGACCTGTTGACTTTGCATTTGTGTCTGCAGTGTCATGTCTTGACCCTTTCTACCACTGCAGGTGCGGTAATGTAATAGATCAGCAGTGTCCTTCTTTTTGTCCAAATAGGAATTTGCGCCAACTTTTCCTATACGATGGTTGAAGACCTTGGGCTACTTTTCCTGGGGTCTTCTTTTGCTTTAAGGGTTATTCCCATGTTCACAATTCTATCCCAATATATAGTAGGTCTAATAATAATAATAATAATATTATTAGTTAATACCTCCATATAGAAATGTAGTTTACAGTTAGGTCCATATATATTTGGACAGAGACAACATTTTTCTAATTTTGGTTATAGACATTACCACAATGAATTTTAAACAAAACAATTCAGATGCAGTTGAAGTTCAGACTTTCTGCTTTCTTTTGAGGGTATCCACATTAAAATTGGATGAAGGGTTTAGGAGTTTCAGCTCCTTAACATGTGCCACCCTGTTTTTAAAGGAACCAAAAGTAATTGGACAGTTGACTCCAAGGCTGTTTCATGGACAGATGTGGGCAATCCCTTCGTTATGTCAATCTCAATTAAGCAGATAAAAGGCCTGGAGTTGATTTGAGGTGTGGTGCTTGCATTTGGAAGGTTTTGCTGTGAAGTAAACATGCGGTCAAAGGAGCTCTCCATGCAGGTGAAACAAGCCATCCTTAAGCTGCGAAAACAGAAAAAACCCATCCGAGAAATTGCTACAATATTAGGAGTGGCAAAATCTACAGTTTGGTACATCCTGAGAAAGAAAGAAAGCACTGGTGAACTCATCAATGCAAAAGACCTGGGCGCCCACGGAAGACAACAGTGGTGGATGATCGCAGAATAATCTCCATGGTGAAGAGAAACCCCTTCACAACAGCCAACCAAGTGAACAACACTCTCCAGGAGGTCGGCGTATCAATATCCAAATCTACCATAAAGAGAAGACTGGATGAAAGTAAATTCAGAGGGTTCACTGCACGGTGCAAGCCACTCATAAGCATCAAGAATAAAAAGGCTAGACTGGACTTTGCTAAAAAAAACATCTAAAAAAGCCAGCACAGTTCTGGAAGAACATTCTTTGGACAGATGAAACCAAGATTAACCTCTACCAGAATGAAGGAAAGAGAAAAGTATGGTGAAGGCGTGGTACAGCTCATGATCCAAAGCATACCACATCATCTGTAAAACATGGTGGAGGCAGTGTGATGGCTTGGGCATGCATGGCTGCCAGTGGCACTGGGTCACTTGTGTTTATTGATGATGTGACACAGGACAGAAGCAGCCGAATGACTTCTGAGGTATTCAGAGCCATACTGTGTGCTCAGATCCAGCCAAATGCAGGAAAATTGATTGGTCATTGTTTCATACTACAGATGGACAATGACCCAAAACATAAAGCCAAAGCAACCCAGGAGTTTATTAAAGCAAAGAAGTGGAATATTCTTGAATGGCCAAGTCAGTCACCTGATTTCAACCTAATTGAGCATGCATTTCACTTGTTAAAGACTAAACTTCAGACAGAAAGGCCCACAAACAAACAGCAACTGAAAACCACTGTAGTGTAGGCCGGGCAGAGCATCAAAAAGGAGGAAACACAGCGTCTGGTGATGTCCATGAGTTCAAGACTTCAGGCAGTCATTGCCAACAAAGGGTTTTTAACCAAGTACTAGAAATGAACATTTTATTTAAAATTATTGAATCTGTCCAATTACTTTGGTCCCTTTAAAAACAGGGTGGCACATGTTAAGGAGCTGAAACTGCTAAACCCTTTATCCAATTTTAATGTGGATACCCTCAAATGAAAGCTGAAAGTCTGAACTTCAACTGCATCTGAATTGTTTTGTTTAAAATTCATTGTGATAATGTCTACAACCAAAATTAGAAAAATGTTCTCTGTCCAAATATATATGGACCTAACTGTACTTCTTCAGATTCGCTATGTCGCTTAACCCAATGTGCAGGCATTGCAGTAGCTTAAATACCTATGGTTACGACCACTCATATAGTGAGTTATTTAGGTGTTAGTGGTCATAACCATGGATACCTAAGCTACTGCAATGCCGGCACAGGAAATAAGCAACATTGCGAATCAGAAGAACTATACTACATTTCTAATTGGAGGTATTTGCTAATATTATTATTACATCTACTACATATTGACATAGGATCTTGAAGACAACAATTGCCCTTTAACTTGCTGTTGAATACCCGGTTAAGCATGTGACATATTTCTAACTAATAATGTGTATAACCCTATTTTTAAATGAGGTATTGTCCACAGGCTGCTTTTCTTTTTTTGCCCTGTGCTTTCCATCTGTTTAGAAGAAATAATTTTTAGATGTGGAATAATATCCTTTAATGACAGGTCATTGTGGACTCCCCCTATGACTAGAGTGACCAGGCCCCGACCCTATTCTTTTATGTCATTTTTTCATTGAAAGTAGTAAGTTTTACTTTTTGATAACCAGTCCCACTTAGAGGTCTCAGCGGCTTTCAGGGTTATTAGAAAATGATTGTAAATTGATTGCTGCATATTTTTCTTTTTTTGCAAATTAGAAGTGTCTTCCATGATGAGCTAATATGCGTAAATCACCTTCACTATATAACACCCATTATTAGGGCATTGAATATTCGCTCACCCCTTGCAGACATCATTCATACCCCGGCTGGGCGTTCATATTCTACGTTCTCATCGTCTCCTGTGTAACTTGTTTTACTTTGTAATTTTTCTTAAAGGAATATAAGCGCAAACAGCTAGAAGAACAAAGGCAAGCGGAAAGATTACAGCGGCAGCTGCAGCAGGAGCGGGATTATTTAGTGTCTCTGCAACAACAGCAACAGCAGCAGCAACGTCAACAGGAGCAAAGACCGCCTGATAAGAAGCCCCTATATCATTACAAGGAGGGGCTGAACCCTGCAGAGAAACCAGCCTGGGCTAAAGAGGTATGGTGCCTGGATTGCATAGAAAGTGCTGCCGTTCCCAAACGTTTGGATAGGGTCAGCAACTTTTAGAATTTTTATTTATGGCTATTCTGTGAGGTTTATACTTTTAATGTTCTTTTGGATCATTTGACTTTTTCCTTGTTTAATAGAGTCAGTGTCACACTATGATCTATCTAGCTTACATTTTATATGAAGTCTTTTCTGCATAATACATAATTTCCATATTTTGGACCTTCCTTTGAATTTTCCCATAAAATATCTCTCTTTAATAGCAAAGACTATTATTTTATCATAGAAGGGTCACCCACAACAGTCTGACCACTGATGGTACAACTTTCCGCTCCATTGATCACTAGTAGGTTATGAGGGAATATGAGGGAACCTTGTGGCAAGTGTCGTTGCCACCACATGAGTAGTGGAACTTTTCTCAGTTTTCCTTGACTCATCATCCAGATCAAGATGTTTCTTTCTATTGTGGGTAATAGATGAGGGTCCGGATCAGGGAACTCACGTCTACGAACTCAGAATTCCATAATAGTGATCAAAATAATAAGAAAAAGGCGTTATTTATGTGCCCACCTGAAAATCGTATTGTGGTTGAACAATCTCTCACAATTTACAGCAATACTGTGAAACTCACTCCCCAGTTCAAGCTGACTGGCTCTATCCTCAAACTTTTAAATTGGATATATCAGCTCTTGTCATGTCTTTTTTTTTTTTTTAAGTAAAAACTTGAATTGCCCATTAAAGGGGTTTTCCTGGCACACAGCCTATTAAAACATTTTAAAGCCTATAAGAAATTAAGAAACTTCATAATTTACTTGCTGTTAAAATTCTGCTCTCTTCCGGAACTGTCAAATGACTGCATTCAGGAGACAGGACCAGCACCTTTGAGAGCAGTGTATTCTAACTAGTGATGTAATGGAAGAAGTGGTCAGTGATCCTTGAGTGACAGGAGATGTGTACAGGGTGGGAGCAGAAGCAAAATGCCGGTTCTACAGATCTATCAATTATATGGCTCTTTGCTCTCCTGCAAATATACTGTATATTAGCATGTGAAAACTAAAAAAAATAATGGGAGTGTTAGGAGAAAGAAATAGTGGGCATCGAGATATCCATCTTGAGACTGTGTAGAAGTCTCAGGATGGTGCTTTCTGGCTGGAGTGGGTGATCACTGAAGCTGGGAGTAAGTGAGCTGTGTGACATATTCTTCTTGCAGAAAAAATTGAGCCCATCATTTCTTGGGAAATCTAGTCTAGAGGAACAGAGGGAGAATTTAGGTTGTAAACAATAACAGACAACAAAGATGGTTGCAGGGAGCGAAAAAGAAAAATGCAGGTAAAATGAAGGTCATAAGGTTATTTAAAGACTCGTTACAGGGACAGCTGGTTCTTTTTTTTTTGGATATGCCTGGAAAACTACTTCATATAACAATTGTGTTGTTCCTCTCTTGTTGTTGTATGTTGTTGTTGAATATCGATGAATAAATTGACAACTGGTGTTACCAGGTTGGGGTGTCTCACCACTGTCTGACATTGGCATCAGTGTGTAGGGACACATGCCCTATTAAATCCCAGTTTTCAATTATTCATAATTTTACAGTAGTAATATTAATCAGACTGATGCCACATACGGTTATCAGAAAGGATGAGCTCAGGATGTATATTGAATGCAAGTCGTTACTAAAATACACGTGGAGCTCTTCTTTACAATAGATTAAATGTTTTGTTTTTTTCTTCACATCATTAGAGTTGCCTTATTAGTATATTGTTTTTGCAGTGCCTCAAGCTCAATGAAATTAAGAGCAGTATTTAGCAATCCTTATTGGTCAGCCATGCTTCTTTTTAAACCTTTTTATTATTTTTTTTGCTTATTCTTTGAAAACCAGATATTTACCTTATAAATCGCTAGTTAGTTGCTTTCAATATTTTATGCCAAAGACTGCTATTTTTCCAGGGAGCAGCATTACATAGTAACCCCAGCCTAACATGTCTGCAATAGGATTTGCATGTTACAAGAAACCATTGCTAACAGAAACTCAGCCAAGTAAAAGTAACATACAAATACATTGTATGCCATTAAGGAATGTGATGTGCATGCTCCATTAAATTATCTAATTTGTCATTGTGAGTTTTTCTTTTATGTTGTGTTGTAATAGTATAACTTTGTGTGATCCCACTCCCAGGTTCAACAGCGATCTCTTAGTAATTCGCCTGTTCTTCCAGCTAAGCAGCAGCACCCTTCTGTTCTCGAGCAGCAGGTGCCCCTGGTAACCAAAGATGCATCTACTAGTTGGCAGCCCTCAACTAGGCCAAATTCTCAGAACCTGCAAGCATCAGGTCGTGTGAAAATGGACAACTTAGCTCCATCCATGATATTGCCTTCAATTCAGATTTCCAAATCAGGGCCCTGGTCACAAGCAACACAGAATGACGTGCAATCTCTAGATGATGAAGTGAGATTCTTACTCCAAGTGAACTCACAAGAAAATGAACCAGGGAGGAAGTCAGTGACATCCCTTAAAGGGTCCCGATCACAAGGATGTAGTCCTGCCAGGGACACGGGATTTACCAAGGTCATGAGAGTTTCAATTCTTTACCAAAACATACGTGCATGAACCATTGACCAGGCATATGTGAAGGCACATGGGATATAGTCACAAGCTTTTCTTGTGTAACTTCTTGGGCGGACAGGTCATGCATGAATAATGTACATCTTGGGAGTCTTTCTACTACAAGACATCTAAAAAATGTCATACCTGCTGTTAAAAGCATGTATTAACCTCATGTTATAACTGGCTGTGGTGGCTTCAAGATCAACGTAATCCCTAAAATGATTTGTAGCATCAAGTCCTAACATCTCCCTTGGAGGCAGTTACTTTCCTCCATTTTTGTACTAGCGCTTACTAACCGCTGTCTTTGTCCGTCTGTCCCCTCCTTGTTGTGTTGACTTGCTCATCATCGGCTTCCAGTTTGTTTCCTATTCTCTGTACAGTTTCACTATGACTCCTATGTATGCATATTTTGGCAGTATGGGCGCTGACATTTTCAAGCTCACTTTTTATCTTTGGACCTTACTGTCAACTAAATTATAGGGATTAATTATGTAATATTAATCATAGAAAAAAAATAAATATATAAAAGTCTCAACACAAGTTACTACCCTAACGATCAGCAATGTTTTCTAAAGTGCCAGGGTTTTAGAAGAAGGTCTCTTTAATTAACCAAGTGCTAAAGCGATTGTCTGATGAAGGCAGCAAGTTTTCAAAAAGAAGCTGGCACAGCGATCAGCTGATCGCCATGTCTACGGCTTTTGTCGCTCTTGGTAGTCTGATGTCATCAGAGGCGGAATCTGTGGACACAATTAATTTCCAATCGTTGTAGGGAAAATGTGGCAAAACATGTCACCTGTTAAAATGGTGGAACTATCTTTAACCCTGCTGTTCTGTTGGTCAAAAATGACCGACTTTGAACTTCAATATTCTTTAAAATATTCAAGATGCGGCTCTGAAACCCGTGGCCGACCGACCCATCCTCATTTAAGTCAATCAACCACAAGTTTCAGAACCGCATCTTGAACACCCCAAAAAATACCAAAGTTCAAAATAGGTCTCCCCAGACCGAACAGAACAGCAGGGTTAAATCTGTTACGTCTAGCAATAAAGACAATTTCAATAACCATTGGAAACATCTAACCACTGGCCTCTTTTCAGTAATCCTGGTATATATTTGGCCCCACAATCCATGTACAGTTGTGCTCAAAAGTTTACATACACCGGCAGAATTTTTGCTTTCTTGGCCTTTTTTCAGAGAATATGAATGATAACACCAACATTTTTTCTTCACTCATGGTTAGTGATTGGCTGTGTAGTTTCTCTTTTTAAATCATAATGACAACCTAAAACATCCAAATGACCCTGATCTAAAGTTTATTTACCCCATTTCTTAATACCATGTATTGCCCCCTCTAACATCAATGATAGCTTGAAGTCTTTTGTGGATGAGGTTCTTTATTTTCCCAGGTGGTAAAGCTGTCCACTCTTCTTGGCAAAAAGCCTCCAGTCCCTGTAAATTCCTGGGATGACTAGCATGAACTGTGCGCTTGAGATCTCTCACAGAACCTTCACTTTGTTCTGCTGTAGCAAATGACAGGTCGACTTGGCATTGTGTTTTGGATCATTGTCATGTTGGAACGTCCAAGTACGTCCCATGCGCAGCTTCTGGGCTGATGAGTATAAATTTGCCTCCAGTATTTGCTCATAACGTGCTGCATTCATCTTTCCTTCAACTTTGACGAAGTTTCCTGTGCCTTTGTAGCTCACACATCCCAAAAACATCAGCGATCCACCTCTGTGCTTTACAGTAGAAATGGTGTTCCTTTCATCATAGGCCTTGTTGACGTCTCTCCAAATGTAACATTTACAGTTATGGACAAAAAGTAAAATTTTGGTCTCCTCACTCGAACTTACCTTGTTTCAGAAGTTTTGAGGCTTGTTTCTGTGCTGTTTTGCCTATTGTAGGCAAGATACTTAGTGGCATTTATGCAGTAATGGCTTTCTTCTGGCGACTCAACCATGCAGCCAGTTTTTCTTCAAGTGAGTTCTTATTATGCATCTTGAAACGGCCACTCCGTTAGTTTTCAGAGAGTTCTGTATTTCAGCTAATGTTATTTGTGGGTTTTTCTTTGCATCCTGAACAATTTTCCTGGCAGTTGTGGATTACATTTTTGTTGGTCTGCCTGACCGTGGTTTTGTTTTTACAGAGCCCCTGTGTAGCAATACACATAAACTGATTACAAACAAACAGGTTACAGGTGAGGATGTTACCTTTAGTAGCCAGTCATTTCCATTTGTATCATCTTCTGTGCATGTTATCAGGCCAAAATCACCAGGGTATGTGAACTTTTGATCAGGGTCATTTGGATGTTTTGGGTTGTCATTATGATTTAAAAAGAGAAACCACATTAGTTTGACAATAAATGGCTTCACCCAACCACTAACCATGAGTGGAGAAAACGTTTTGGTGTTCTCATTCATATTCTCTGAAAAAAGGCTAAGAAAGCAAAAATTCTGCTAGGGTATGTAAACTTTTGAGCACAACTGTATATGTAAAGTTGGGAAATTGTGCATAAATCTGGAGGCTACAAGCACAGTTTACGGAAGTGCTGCTTACGTAGGCTTCGAAGTATGGATCACATGTCTATACTGCCACAAAAAGATCCTCGGGCTCTCTTGTCGAAGTATAAACTGGAGAATGCCCATACTGTAATAAATAACATTTGCTAGGCCACTAACACATCTGTCATTTCTAATAATCTTTTATTTGGGGTGACACAGGTTACAGGTCTTGTCAAAGTTACAGCACAGTTTTCAGTGCTACGCACCTGTGTGATTCTCCCAGCTTTTCATTCAGTAAGTAAACGGCGAATGTTCGCAGTCGTTAACAACAAGGAGAGAAAACCATTAGGAATTCATCTGAAAAAAATCCATAATGCAATAAGTATGTCTTAATTATTGGAATTGCCCCTGAAGTATACCAACATTTTCTAGCGCCCCTCAGCCCTAATTAGGATTGTCCATAGGTCTGTTAAACCTATTTATCCAGTGATTCAAGAGTGATGTCGTCTCTGAGCAGCCATTCGCCTTCTCTATACCTTTCTTCTGACCTAGTCCATCATGAAATATCATCTTAACTGCAAGTTGCTTATTCATAGTTTGCGGCATGGCATGTTTGTCATCTACATCCGTATCGTACGCCCTCTATTTTCATTTTGTTTTTTCAATGCATCCACTTTTTCTTTTTTTACTTTATATAGACCCTCATGCTGCAGTACATCCACCTACTCCTCACTTGCACCACGAAAACTCCATAATTTTGCACTGAATATTTTATTTTGAGCATCATGCTCTCTTCTTGCTAAGACATTTACTAATCATCAGCAGAACACTCTGGGGCCAATTCATTAAGGTTAGCGTTGTACACGCTAGTTTCAATGAAAGGCTTGCAGGAGTAAATGATGCCCCAAATTCATTGTAAGGCTCACGCCATGTAAATAATATGGGGGCATCTTCTCAGTAGTGTGTGCCTAACTAGAAACGATACTCCAGTCAGTAGCATTTCTGGCGTGAAAACGTCTGCCAGTTTCCCTGAATTTAACTGGCGGCCATAGCCACTCCATGTCCTGCTCTAGCTCCTCCTCGAGTCTGCCCTATTTTGCTGAATCTCAAGCAAAAATTTTGCAACTTTTTCATACTTTTTTATACAAGTATTCTGGGATAAAAGCTTTGATTAGTCGCTCCCACCCCGAATCTCCTGATCCCTCTTATACAAATCTGCGTGATTGGTTTCACTGGGCATTCATGTCTTTTAAGAGGTTTCCATCCCTTACGGGAACAAAAGGATCAGTCAATGAAATTCAACATGCCTTGTTCTTTATTTCGGAGGTCCCCATAGAGTTTAGATGGATTTATTGCATATGGGGGCTTTACTATCCGCCTTTATCTCTCGCTTAGGCCGGGGTCACACTTGTAAGTGCAATGCAAGAAACTTGCGCGAGTCTCTCGCCTCAATACCTGGTACTACCATACATGCAGCCGTACACTCTGGTCCTGAGTGCCAGCGGCAGTGCCAGGTATTGAGGCGAGAGACTCGTGCAAATTTCTCTCATTGCACTCGCAAATGTGACATCGGCCTTAGTCAGAAATAGGGGAGGACACAGTCCGAAGAGGGCCTCTTTGCATGAACAGTATATGGGCCCTTTGTAGTATAATAGTTCCTCACCATGCACTTCATCATATGTCATGTGCCGTTTTGCAGGTGGTACTGGGCCCCGTTACCTCTCAGGCCCCTTTACCACTGCACAGGTTGGGGTATGTCTGCCCCTGGAGATAGTTGAAGGCCCTTCACTTGCCCTGGCTGCCTGGGCTTAATAATACCACTGCAGACAGTACAAAGTTAGCCCCATTGTGATTAGGATAAATATATTGCACTAGCTCTCTAGGTTCCTCTTGACATTAATATTTTCGGAAGGAAGTCTTAGGGTAGCAACAAGTATATTTGTATCCCTGAGAAGTACGGTATATTGTGTCCAGTCACTACTAATAGTGCATGCAGCCAGAATAAAGGAGCGTCATTCATCCCGCGCATGCTAGGACGGTCTCTCTTGTGTTGAAGTCACTCTTTTATATTAAGGGTATTTCATGCAAAATATTTGGTTCATTCTATATTTAATAATGGATAATCAACAATTCATTTATTTTATTATTTAAAAAATAAATCAAAAGAAAAGTGATGGTTTAGCCTGTACTGCCATTTTTATAGCTAGCGGAGTATACCCACACTAATTCTGTGTCTCTGAATGTGATCGGCTGGTGGTGGTTCACAAGGATCCTTTCTGCAATTCTGTCCATTGTATGCAATACTCTTTCTTATAGAAGTGTGCTGTGTGTTTATCTATGTAGCGTCTTCTGGTTTTATTCTGGCATGTTTCAGGCACAATATTCTAAATATTCATTAAAATTACGTGCATGGCAAGCATACAAAAAATTGTGGAAATTTGTCTTATAAGGGTGAAACTGTGTATGTACTTACCGATGTTGGAGGTTATTAACTATGAGTTAAAAAAAAACCCACAAACAATATCCTGTATAACAGGTATCCATACTTTCTTTTCCTTTCCGCTGTTATCTGTTGTTTTTCTGTTTTCCTCCACTATTTATCTAATTTTCCTACATCCTTATTTTCAGCATTCATAAAACATATTGGAAAAGTGTATTCCTTTTTAGTTTACAAAGAATAACCTTTTTTTGCCTAAAAATAAGCTAAAAATAGTCGTGCAATGCACGCACATATCATCCTCTCCATAAAAGAATTATGGCATCATTTCTTTCTTTTTTTTGTAAACATTTGGTCAGTAAGGCCACGTAAAGGACAAGCCTGCTTCCTTCTCAATCTATTGCTCATTATCTTTTTTTCTAAGGCTACATGTTGATGTATTCTGTACAGCTGAGAGTGCGTTTAGACAACTTTTGCTGTTAATTCTTGAATAGAATGGTCATATATGCGATTCTGTATATTAAAAAGTGTTAATATTAAGCCTTTAAAATGGCCCTTCCTTCAAATGTCTATTTTTCCGTTTTTACAAGTTTTTTTCCAAAAATGTAGTATTTAATATTTTGTATTAATATTATATCCCCACAAACATCAATAACATTTATAAATAAATGTATGTATATTGATAAATTGAATCTATTCCTTTTTCTTTTTTCCTTCTTTCTTGCTTGCCCTTCCTTTCTCTCATGCTTGCCCTTTCTTTCTGTCATGCTTGCCCTTCCTTCCTATATTGCCCTTCCTACCTTCCTATCTTGCTTGGCCTTCCGTCCATCCTTTCTATCTCGCTTGCCCTTCCTTTCTTTCTGTCTCGCTTACCTTTCCTTCCTTTCTATCTAGCTTGCCCGTCCTTCCTTCCTGTCTTGCTTGCCATTCCGTTCTTCCTTCCTTTCTGTCATGCTTGCCCTTCCTTCCTATCTTTCCCTTCCTTCCTTCCTATCTTGCTTGCCCTTCCTTCCTTTCTATCCATCTTTCTTGCCCTTCCTTTCTATCTATCTATCTATCTATCTATCTATCTATCTATCTATCTATCTATCTATCTATCTTGCCCTTCCTTCCTTTCTATCTATCTTGCTTGCCCTTCTTTCTTTTCTTTCTTTCTTGCTTGCCCTTCATTCCTTTCTATCTATCTTGCTTGCCCTTCCTTCCTTCCTTTCAATCTATCTTGCTTGCCCTTCTTTCTTTTCTTTCTTTCTTGCTTGCCCTTCATTCCTTTCTATCTATCTTGTTTGCCCTTCCTTCCTTTCAATCTATCTTGCTTGCCCTTCTTTCTTTTCTTTCTATCTTGCTTGCCCTTCATTCCTTTCTATCTTGTTTGTCCTTCCTTCCTTTCTATCTTGCTTGCCCTTCCTTCCTATCTATCTTGCTTGCCCTTCTTTCTTTTCTTTCTTGCTTGCCCTTCCTTCCTTTCTATCTATCTTGCTTGTCCTTCTTTCTTTTCTTTCTTTCTTGCTTGCCCTTCATTCCTTTCTATCTATCTTGCTTGCCCTTTCTTCCTTCCTTTCAATCTATCTTGCTTGCCCTTCTTTCTTTTCTTTCTATCTTGCTTGCCCTTCCTTCCTTCCTTTCTATCTATCTTGCTTGCTCTTCTTTCTTTTCTTTCTTTCATGACCTTCCTTCCCTCTGTAAATTATAAATGTTGTGCTAAAGTTACCTTTGTGTCAGACTTTCCAATCATTTTGAGTTCTTTTTCTTTATATCCATATTTAAAGAACACATAAAATTTGGAAGAATATTTAGAAATTAAGGCATTATTAATAATTTTGCATTAATATTAGCACCCCCAATGAGTACCTGCACTTTTTCACAAAAAAGTCTCTAATGCTTCCTCTTCCCACTTACAGCTATTTGTCTTCACTGTATGTGTAAGTCATTAGCTCTCTGTGCTGAGCTTTTTCTGTAACTGACATTCATTTATATGCACGTTACAGAAAAAGCATAGCTCGTCCGCTGTGGCCTGTGTCCTTAGCGCCAACTCAAGTGGTCGGAGCCTGGACAATTATTCCCATCTCGGTTATGAAAGGCTGCGATATGAATAGCCCCTTCATGAAAACACAAAGCGTGAATTTTCTCTGCTTATTTGATTGCTTTCCTGTTGCACAGGTAGAGGAGCGATCTCGTCTCAACCGCCAAAGCTCCCCTGCAATGCCACATAAAGTAGCTAATAGGATATCTGATCCAAACCTGCCGCCAAGATCGGAGTCATTTAGCATCAGTGGGGTGCAGCCAGCTCGGACACCGCCAATGCACAGACAGATAGACCCGCAGGTAAAACTGACAATTATCAATTGGATTTCACTGAGTGTGCTTTATTAAATAGTTAATTGTATAGTATGATGCTTTCATAATGCAAAATAAAGGCTCATATGAACATATATTTTGTCTTCATATTATGACGGCTGTTCTTGGCCTGACCAAACCAATGACACGGGGCAAAACATATTGTGGGGCTACAGTGACTGAAGCCGTGACTCTGCCTCTGGCACCGGGATAGATTCCGGATGTCACCAGGGGATGACGCTGAAAGAAGCTGTGCTAGGTTACTGGATTGTCACCCCAGGATGACGTCTTGTTTTAGTGGGGGTGATAGAAGTGACTGTGACATCTTCCTGTGATACCCCCCCTTTGAAACTTCTTTCAAATGTATAACAGATAGAGTTTAGCTGTATAGGGATTACAGTAGGGAATTTTCATATAAAGGTGGTTAGGGGTTAAAAATGGATATATATATTGGGTATTTTATGTATCGGACAACCCTGTTAGGTTTTTATTCAGTAACTTTTTCGGATCATTTAGCTTTTGCACCTTACAATATATAGTAGATGTCCTGATAGTGGGAATGGAAGACTAAATTTAAGACGTTAGGTATGAGGGAGCTTAGACGTTTTGATAGTGTATTGGGTGACACATATGCATTTGGCATGTAAATCGCCAAAAATGCTGGATTTATTGGTAGTGCCCTCCTGCCCAAAATGGAATATAACATATAGGGAAAATGTCCCCTGAGGTGTTACACCTCTGTATATTTAATTTCAAGTTATACATAAAATGCTACCCTTTCAATCGGTTATTATAAAAAGGTAGCAAAATAAAACTCGTCCAAAAAAATAAAGTTCAATATATTTAAAATACTCTTAGAAGTCACCCTTACTTTCTCATATATCACTTTGAATGGTCTCATGATATAAAAAATACATAAGGTACGTAATTTATATTGGGTAACTAAGATTCACAATCAACAAGAAAAAGACTAAACATCACAAATAGAATATTAGTGCCACCAGTTCAGGGAGGATTCAATATATAGTATTGCATCCCTTATGTGACCTGCTGCAGGCCCCATGCATCGTTAGAACAGTAAAATATTTAGATCAATAAACGTATGTTGTTTATTAGTTGAAGTTCTGCTATTATTCTAGAAAAATGATTATATTATTATCTCCAATAGTGGTACTGCTGTAAGGCACTGAATCCGCGAGTCATTTTTGTGAATACCAGTTCTGGTCGTTTTCAGGGTTCAGATAGGAGGCGAGATAGTGACGTAACTGACCATTCACAATGCTGGTATTGCTGCTTAGTCTAAGACGCTAGGTAGCAGTTTATGTAAGGGATGTGATATATAATAATAATAATAATTATAATTAAAAAAAAAATAACATTATTTACATCATTGCATCCATGCATGTTTTATTCCAAATTAACCGTTAGTGTCGATCACCTACAGTGATACATTGGGCGACAAATCTTTCTGAACAATCTTTCTGGGAGTATTCTTTCAGCAAAAGATTGTTGTGGCAAAATAAAGAAATCAAACAATGATGGGCTGTGAGTGATCTGCTGAAACTACGGTTCTTAAAGGGAACTTGTCACCAGCTATTCATAATATAAACTAAAGCTACACCTTTAGTTGGTTTGTTACTGCAGTCCATCAACCTGTACATAAGCTCCTAACTCCCCTTAATTATTGAAAAAAAAAAAAAGAACTTTTATAAGTCTCCTGCGCCACCAACTAATCCGCAAGATCTATTCCAATGAGTGTCGTTGGTTTGGGGTCTGAGCCTCCTCTGTCATCAGAATCGCCATAACTGAAAAACTTTCTTGGAGAGCAGTCCCTGCTGCAGATCTACCAGTCCTGAGCTCTGTATAACCCCCTCCACGCCACTGATTAGCAGCTTTCTGTGTTCACTGTGCATAGGCAGAAAGCTGCCAATCAGTGGGGTTTGGATGGCAGCAGCTTTTCAAGTCCTCTACTGTAAATTTCTTTCTGACAACACAGTGATTATATCAAAACAAGCAGCCCAGTAAATGACACTTCACTGGATGCACGTTCTCTGTCACAACATCATTCTGCTCTCAAATTACGTGGCAAAAACCTGGTGACCGATTCCCTTCAAGAAACCTACAATGTCTTTTGTCATACTTTTCCTTTAAATGAGATCTGCTGAGCCGATTGCTACTAAACCTTATGAAAGTAACAACTAGTGACGTATTTATGTATCTCGGCTATGTAAACATATAGGGAAATTATTGCAAAACGAATGTCGCCATTGAAAATGGTTTTGCAGCCAACGTCGTTAGCACTTCCTCATTCATCATAATTGTTCACACTGCTCTTTTCCCTTGGTATAGTTTGCTATTTATAAAGAAATGCAAAAAAAAGAAAAAAAAACTTTCTTTTTCCTGTCCTTCCCTGGTGGTAGATGAAACGGCCATGAACAATACAAATATGGCCAGTGTCCACAATCGAGCTTCATCATCTATAGCCTTAGCACCACTTTTCCTTATCAGTGTGAACCCAGATTGAGACACAACTCCTACAGTCGAAACAATCACATTTCTTCTCTTTGATCTGTAGATCTGACGAAAGCAAATAAACACAACTCCATATTTTTCAAAGAAAAGTGTATTTCCCGTTTGCCTCAAGACATCAAAAGTCATAACTGAGTGCATAACACTGAAAGTTTGACTGTAGAGATTTTGTTTTTTATAGATCTCCAATTAAAGAGGACCTCTCTACTGCTCTGACACCACTGTTTTAACAGATACTTACGTAGTTTCCCATAAAACAGGAATTATGAAGCCAGTTTTCCTAGAAATCTGCATTGTGATGTTCCTCTGTTGATCTTACAATATAGAAATGTAAAATCTAGATTTAGGGGGTATTAAAATATGCACTAACATGAGAAAAAACACCAAAGAAATAAGATAAAATATAACTTTCAATGTAAAAATTAAAAAAGGGACATACAACACTTACAAACACCACACATAGAAAGTGCGCGCTGCATTATCCCTAAAGATGAACCCTGGTCTGTGTGCCTGCCTGGCTGCGGAGGTTGGCACCCTATATCAACCCACACGATAATGGCGCCCCCGTTCACCGATGGCTGACCCTTTTCTCCTGTTGTGCCCTACAGGTAAGTGCCAGCTGAAACACTTTCACAACATAGAAAGCTAGTACCCAATAGTATAGGTCAGAAAAAACAGGCAGTGCATCTGTATATGTATCTATATCTCCAACCAGGAAAAGGGAGTGAAATGCCTTGCTTGATATAGATAATATTTATCATAGAATTGATAAGAGAACCCCTCTCTCTAAACTGTTCCTCCGCTGCTCCCTACCTATCAGCGGAGCTTGGCACCCTACTTGTCAGCGGATATGGTGCCTCTGCTCCATGATGGCTAGCCCTAGATGACCCTACAGGCCACAAAGAAAACAAAACTAGGGGGTATTCCCATCAAAAGTGGAGCAACACAACTTAACCATATGTAGTTCTAAGGATGAATCATAGATACAGTTAATATTGGGAATGGCTATGAGAGGGGTACTTATCAAGCATAGATATCCTGGAACCTCTACGCGTTTCGCCTGATGGCTCCTCATGAGGTTAGATGAAGAGATACTGCATTATCTATTCATCTAACCTATTTTTATATAGCGCTAACATATTCCGCAGCGCTTTACAGTTTTGACACATTATCATGGCTGTCCCCGATGGGGCTCACAATCTAGAGTCCCTATCAGTATGTCTTTGGAATGTGGGAGGACACCAGAGAACCCGGAGGAAACCCACGCAAACACGGAGAGAACATACAAACTCTTTGCAGATGTTGTCCTGGGTGGGATTAGAACCCAGGACCCCAGCGCTGCAAGGCTGCAGTGTTAACGACTGCGCCACCGTGCTGCTCTACGCTTTTCGCCTGACTGCTCCTCAGGAGGTTAGATGAATAGATAATGCAGTATCTCTTCATCTAACCTCATGAGGAGCCATCAGGCGAAACGCATAGAGGTTCCAGGATATCTATGCTTGATAAGTACCCCTCTCATAGCCATTCCCAATATTAACTGTATCTATGATTCATCCTTAGAACTAAATATGGTGAAGTTGTGTTGCTCCACTTTTGATGGGAATACCCCCTAGTTTGTTTTTTTTGTGGCCTATACATCAGTAGGGTCATCTAGGGCTAGCCATCATGGAGCTGGGGTGCCATATCCGCTGACAAGTAGGGTGCCAACCTCCGCTGATAGGGAGCAGTGGAGGAACAGTTTAGAGAGAGGGGTTCTCTTATCAATTCTATGATAAATATTATCTATATCAAGCAAGGCATTTCACTCCCTTTCCCTGGTCAGAGATATAGATACATATACAGATGCACTGCCTGTTTTTTCTAACCTATACTATTGGGTACTAACTTTCTATATTGTGAAAGTGTATCAGCTAGCACTTACCTGTAGGGCACAACAGGATAAAAGGGTCAGACATCGGCGAGCGGGGGCGCCATTCTTGTGTGGGTTGATATAGGGTGCCAACCTCCGCAGCCAGGCAGGCACACAGACCAGGGTTCATCTTTAGGGACAATGTAGTGTGTACTTTATGTGTGGTGTTTGTAAGTGTTGTATGTCCCATTTGTAATTTTTACATTAAAAGTTATATTTTATCTTATTTCATTGTGATCTTACAATATGTAAGATTAACGTGTCAATTCAATACTCCTAAGGTATACCTGTGACATAGTAAAAAACAAGATGTTAACAGACTCCGAAGGATGTTTTATCAATGCCAATGAAAAGATTGCTGCCTAAACCATAACGGTCAACTTCTACTCATCATCTCTTTAGCAACTTCCAATGTTGGTGTCCGTGAAAGCCCCTGGACCTTCCCTGTCAGCATCACAATCACTACATGAACAATCAGCAAAGGGCATGTCTGCATTCCAGGAAGGTATAGTTTCTCATCGGCCTGAGATGCCAAGGCAGAATTCAGACCCAACCTCCGAGAATCCTCCTCTTCCTCCTCGCATTGAGAAATTTGATCGTAGTTCTTGGTTACGTCCGGAGGAAGATCTTCCACCAAAGGTCACTATTCTAATGTTTGTTAAACTTTGTTATGGTGTGTTCTTCTGTCTGCCATACACCATATTTTATTTCTTTTGTAATAAATTTCAGAAATGTATTTTGAAAAAAAGTTTTACGGTCATTAAAAAATTACGTGTAAATACCAACCATTTTCTTCATCATAACATGGAGGATTTCAAGAGGGAAAGACACAAACCAAAGAGGTTACACAATGTAGTAGAAACAGACTCTAAAACCATTCTATATTATTATTATTTATTGTTATAGCGCCATTTATTCCATGGCGCTTTACATGTAAGGAGGGGTATACGTAATAAAAACAAGTACAATAATCTTAAACAATACAAGTCATAACTGGTACAGCAGGAGAGAGGACCCTGCCCGCGAGGGCTCACAATCTACAAGGGATGGGTGAGAATACAGTAGGCGAGAGTAGAGCTGGTCATGCAGTGGTTTGGTCAATCGGTGATTACTGCAGGTTGTAAGCTTGTCGAAGAGGTTGGTCTTCAGGCTCTTTTTGAAGGTTTCGATGGTAGGTGACAGTCTGATGTGTTGTGGTAGAGGGTTCCAGAGTAGGGGTGATGCGCGAGAGAAATCTTGTGTGCGATTGTGGGAAGAGGGGATAAGAGGGGAATAGAGAAGGAGATCTTGTGAGGATCGGAGGTTGCGTGCAGGAGAGTACTGGGAGACGAGGTCACAGATGTATGGATATGGATGTTGCCCACTCACATCTGTCTCTGTATAAGCCTGCAGCTATTCTATACTCCAACAACACATCACGTTCCTCCACTTTTCCCTATCTCAGGCGCGATTGTGTTTCACATGCTAGGAAGCAGTGAGTGCTAATCTTTGTGTTTAAGATTTGTAAGTAACTACATCACTACTTCTCCACAGCAGTAAGGAAAGACAATGTCTGTAGGAGGGCTAAGGAATCTTGGGAGCTGTGGTATTTTACATCGCTAATCCAGCCACAGCAAACCCTGGCAGCATCAAAACATAGGGGCTGGGCAAGATGATTAAAATGAAAAAAAAAAAACTACATCTGATTTATGACAGCATTATCTCTGTAACATTCAGACACATTTAAGTGCCTAGCTATATTTTATGCACATAGAAAACTCCAATAAAGAAGCACTCTTCCCTTCAAAGTTTTTATCGCCTTAATATTTTGCCGTTATAATATTATATAGCACTGTGTACTTACAATTCCACATTTTGCCTTTCTACCCAGCTAATTCTTCTCTTTTCTCTGCTCTATGTAGAAACAGGCTGTCTCTTGTCCCTGCATTTATCATTCCCTTCTTCAAATCCTGACCCAGCTGAAGCCTTCTCCTCCTGCCAGGGGACTATTGCAGTGACTCAAGACTCACGCAGGGAAAATTGACCTCCTGTTTCTACAAAGAGCTTAAAAGGATTCAGCTAGTCAGATTTAATCAAATGATGTCATAGACCTAATGGAAAACTGAAAAATTAGCTTTGTAAAAATGCAAAATGAGCATTTGTAAGTACCCAGTGCTACATAATATGATGACTGAAATATATTAAGAGGATAAAAACTTGATGTGAGGAGGGCTTCTTTTAACGTTCACTTTCATTGAGAAAACAAAGGATCTCATTAGTCAAAATCCAATCTGATTGATCTATCCTATGTTAGGACCTATTGAAAATGATATGGTTCTGCCAACTAAGTACAGAAAGTGCAGAATTGTGGAGAGGTTTGTGGAACAGAACGAGAGTTTTGTATTCTGTTCTGAAAGCCATTAGCATTCACATGTAAATATATTTCATAGGCAATGGTCTATGAAATGCATCAGCACTTTGTTTTAATCTGAAATGCGTAAGTGTGTGCCCAACTTCAAAGGGAGCACTCACTCACCACCACATTGAATCAGAGCTTTATGCAAGATTACATAAATATGCGCATTAATGTAATTGTTTCATACATCTGACCAATTTTCTCCCAGCAAGATATAAAAGCAAGTCATTATTTTCCACATAATTGAATTTTATACCACCTTCTTAATACCGCATGCAGAGATGTGTTAACCTTGTTTTGTTCTCATCGATATTAATGCTGGTTGTGTTGATTAACATTTATGCATCACCACAACACTGATCAGGTCAGAAACCCCTGCCTTTCCAGACCCCAATCCTGGAGCATAATCTCCCCAGACTTTTCTGAAGACTCACAGTGGTGGCATTAAGTGCTCCCCAGAGCCTATAAATGTGTATATGCTTTGTGACTGTCACATTTCTTCAAATGTCATTATGTTTCTGAAAAAGTTTCATCCATATCTTATCAAATTCCATGATTGAGATTTCTCTTCTTCCAGGTGCCTCAAAGGACAACTTCAATATCTCCTGCGCTAGCACGCAAGAACTGCCCTGGGAATGGCAGCAATCTCGGCAGTAGGCTGAGCACACAGCCCGTGAGAGCAAGGTGTGCCATCCCCCTGAATGTATTTCCAGAATTACTTAAAAAAATCATCTGAATTTATTTAATGTTTAGAATTAGGAAAGCTGCTTGTCTGATCACTACTGCCCAACTATCATAAGATCGAAAAATGATGGCATAATCCACATTAAAATAATGGAAACTAAGCCGTTCTCAGAAGGAGCCAGGTCCAATATATTGTGTTCAAAAACCTCCTGGATTAGTGTCTTTTGGCACCAATTCTTTCAGTATAACAGTGTTATTGAGTACAGTACTGGCATTCTTGGACATTTGTAAATGCAGTGTATTTATGTATTGCGCTTCTGATTCTCCATCAAGGCTCCTTCATGCCCAATCCCAGTTTAGAACACATGCTTAGTTGAGCATGCACATCTATGGGGGAGGGGATGTTGGTAAGAATAGGTGAAGGTGCATGTCCACTTGGGAATGGAGCAGAGGTCAATGATGTGCACTACCTTTCCGCTCATTCTTATGGGGTTGCCAACGACAAGTCGGGCCCAGCGATCTTCTATCCCTGGTGGCTCCATTGACACATGGCTCTTCTTCGGATTGGTGGTGATCACAGCAATCTGACCTCCCCCAGTAACCGGGAAGTTATCACGTATACCACTGAATAGGAGATACCTTTTTAACTTGATAATACTTATTTAATGTGGCCATACACTAACCACAACTAGACTGCATTTCACTGGATGGTCTTCAGCACTCTCATAAAAATGAATGGAGCGTTAGTGTGCCTGATTAGTCCCCGCTCCATTTAAAAGGTCCTCAAGACCCTAGTTCTTAGGATCAATAGGTATCCCAGCGGTCAGGAAGTTAACTTTCAAATCTGAGTCTACCCTTTATGAAAACTCTATGGTTTGGTCAATTCTATTGATATGCTTCCACCTATGGAAGGTATCGTTTTTTATAGAGCTTAACAAGTCGCCATGTGCTAACATTAAAATCTTTGCTTTACTTTATTTCTCCGACTCTTATGTAGTAACCCAGACCTGAGAAGAACTGAAACGGTCATCGAAAACCCCATTCAAAGAACTAGCAGTGGAAGCTCCTCCAGCTCCAGCACACCAAGTTCACAACCCAGCTCACAAGGAGGATCACAGCCAGGTTCTCAAGCAGGCTCCAGTGAACGAAACCGAGTTCAAGGTAAGGTTGAACAGAAATCCTCCTGCCTGGCGGTCAGAATTACAGGATCCACCCACATGAACATAAACTTCAGGCGCTGCGAGCGGTAGGACTGCATTGTCACAGCTCAGAGTAATAACAGTGCCGTGCACTTTTACACCCACATGCAGCTCTCGGAAGAGATTGTGTGCGTGGGAGCATTGCTCTGACTTTTGCGGTTAGCTTTATCTGTGAGCCAGTAGAGCTTCATATTGTGCCAAGGTGAAATAGTTTAATAAAACCGTTTCCTTTTTTACACAGATACATGTTTTCTTGTGTTTGGCATTTCATCACATTTTGAGCGCTTGTTTATAACATGGAATCACAAAGTACACAATGTACAGTGTTTATGGCTAGATCCAAAGGATTACCGTGCCCAAGAAAGGGTTAAGCCTGTTAGTCTTATGTCAGAGCATGTCACATAAATGAGATGTCTTCTACTCTATAAGCACACTTCTACCATGCCTGCCAAATAATCAGATTTACACAGGCATGCACTCGTTTGCCGGATGATCACTTCTTTTAGGTGGGCCTAAAAATGAGCTCTGGTCAGTAACACATCCTCTGAGTTAAACAGGGATGTGCTGCCAGCACTCACCGGAGAGGAGAATAAATGAGTATACAAGCAAATGTTGGAACAAACCCCCTCCTGATTATTGCTAAGTCAATAATCAGAATAATTGAACTTCTTTATCGTTACTTAATGCTGTTACTGGCGATAAATCTTGTAAAAATGTCCATTCTTTTCAGGTTTGTGCTCGAGTGTATAACTAGGACGTGTGCTGTCCGATATCTCCCGGACAGCACATGTTATTAAACCAGGGGACCTGGCACCAGATTTCTCATGTCTAAACTAATACTGTCACCTTATTATATAACCCCCTGTTTACCCCCAAAAAACCTTTTAAAGTTCTTCCGAGCTGTATGTTAATACTGACGGTCCAGTCAGAGAGGAGACCGTTCTGGGCTCTCTCCTGCTCCCGGCTGCCTCTCTCCATCCTCCTGCTTTGATTGACACGGATGACATCTCCGGCATCATCCACATAGCCGGGCGAAATCCCACGCCTGCGCAGAGAAATCGCCAGCTCATGCCTGCGCGCTGTTCTGCCCTACTGTGGGCAGAGCTGAAAACATCAGTGTGCTTGCACACAGCAATGGCGGAAAAATAGTTCTGGTACATGAGCAGGAAAAGACGTGTGAGGGCGCATGCGCACTGATGTTTTCGGCTCTGGCCTCAGTATGGCAGAGCATAGAGCGAAGGTGTGAGCTGGCAATTTCTCTGCTCAGACATGGGATTTCGCCCGGCTATGTGGATGATGCAGGAGGCGTCATCCACATCAATCAAAGCAGAAGGATGGCAATCAGAAGCTGAGAGGAAGGGCAGGGAGCCCAGAATGGACGCCTCTCGGACCACTGACAGGGTTAACATACAGCGCGTGAGAACTTTAAAAGGTTTTAGGAGGTATACAGGGGAGTCAGGAGGTTATATACCCATTTATGGAATGCGCAACAGGCGCTGAATAATGTGATAAAAAACTGGTGACTGGTTCCCTTTAAGTGAGCGATTTAACTCTGCGAGGAGGGGCTGATATCTCTATGCTTTTTATACCCATACATTCAATTAAACTACTCCTTGATCTCTTTTCTTGAGTTCTGGCCTCCCAGGAATTCAAACTCCCAACCAGCAACATCGGTGCAGTATCAAAAGCTATGAACCACATGCGGGAGGAACTATCTTGGGAGAATTTCCGATACTTGAAAGTGCTTTGTATTCTCCAAAATTACAGAAAATTGTACTGATACATAGAGATACATCTTGGTTTACCAGTGCATTTCTGTTTACCTGTATTCTAGGGGTAAAAAAAAATTTAGAAATTCTATTTCTTGCTATACAATTACTAAAAAAAAAAAAAAATACGATAATTACATTTTTAATGCACATTAAAAAAATAAACATTGCAAATTTGCAAATAACACTGGCAAATGTTGTAACCATGTAATCATAAAAACCTGAACAACACAGTGAACAGATTTTTTATGATAATTAGTGCATGACATAAAAAAGTGTGAGGTTTTCGGTCTTCGTTAATCCAAAGCTGTGTTCACACGTAATGTAAATATTGATATTTTTTTTTCTGTTGCTTTTTATCTGCCCATCTTCTTCAGGTGTCAATAATAATGATGAGCGTGCGTGATCGGATGCGGTGTTAGCCAAGCATGCTCAGGTCTCTACCAAGTGACTTTGGCGAAAAATATGTTCGAGTTCCCGAGCCTACTTGTCTGGTCTCGCAGCTGGTCGACAGCCGCAACCTGTGCAGGGATTGGCCTAACAAACATGTGTTTCAGCTGTCAATCATCCGCGAGATATGCAGCCACGGGGACTCTAACATATCACTCCAAAGTCACTCGGTATAGACCCGAGCACGGTCGCTCATCACTAGTCAATAACGATCTCTGAGTTTTTTCTGCGTTTGTTTTCTGCCTTCTCACCCATGTTTGATGCACTTTTAGTGCTCATTTAAAACTGTGTTTTAATGCTTTTTAAACACTACATAAAAACTTAAAAAAGCAATAGCTTTTTTTTTTTGCATGCCTTTTTTTTGGGGTGGGCTCCACATTGAAGCTTGCATAGAAAATGTGGTCTAAATTTGCAGCAGCTCACCATGTCCCTCTTTCTGTTCTAAATGAGTTCAGAGTTATGGTTACACCAAAGTGGAGTTATATGATTGTCTCTTCTTTGGACACTGTCCTGCAGACCAGAAATTCTTGCCCAACCTGAGGAGCGTGTACAAAGTTGAGGTCCTTGTTTTCTCATTCTTTGATTGCTGATCATCGCAGTGTACTCAGTGTACCGCAGGTTAGAAAGTCGCGGAATGTCATTATCACCGTATTATGCTTCTGTGTGTGATAAGAGGAGGGACACAGCTCATCTTTATGGTGGTAATAATGTGATGCTAATTAAATCTGGAGATTAAGGGAGTTGGCTCCATGTAGAAAACTTTCTGTTCTGTTGTCTATCAGTGCAGCGCTGACGTCACGCTGACCGCGTTGCACCCCAATATATGAAAACCAGCAGCCTGAACAAGGGTCTCAGTATTTTTTACAGATACTCTTTAGTATTAGTGATCTTTTCCTCTACAGTCACACATTATATTCTTTATCTTCTAAAGTTTCTCACAACTTTTCCTTTTCATCACGTGTATGGAATGTGCGACACCGCATGTAAAGTAGAAACAACTTGGTTTGTCTTTTTCTTGTTGCAGGTAACCATAAACCTGAAGCCTCTCCAGTCCTGCCACACGATGGACCTAATGTAAAAGCTGAAGACAATATGACGCGGCCGAGCCGACCCGCTGTAGGTTTATTGAATATTTCTTTTTTTTTTTTTTGTCGCATGCTGTCATAATGTCTTTTCTCCACAAGGTGTCCTAATAAATTGTAATTCACAGTTTAAGAACAAAGGGCAGATTTCCTATCACTGCCTAATATTTGGTGATCTGAAGATACGCCACATTTATCAATGGTTCACTCTGTATAGTACACTTCATGCATGTTACCAGATCTATTGATAATAATAATAATAATAATCTTTATTTTTATATAGCGCTAACATATTCCGCAGCGCTTTACAGTTTTACACACATTATCATATTGATCTCACTTTACAGCCCCCATTATTTATGCTGCAGTCACATTGTGCAGCAAATGTCTAAAAATTATATTAAATGTGGCATAAGGCATGAACATTTTTTTATGTATTTGTGTGTGTGTGTGTGTGTGTGTGTATATATATATATATATATATATATATATATGTATATGTATATGTATATGTATATATATATATATAGTAAGTTAGATGTATTGTACAAGTATATACACTCATATTCTCCGGCTCAATTGTACATGCCCTATGCCAGATTTATTATAATTTTTAGACTGTTTTTGCACCTCAATGGACAAAAGGGTGCAATTTTCTTTGGCAGAACTCTTGACACAACCACTATATAGTGTTCATCAGATACTCATTACACTATGTAATGGTTGTGCAGCTGAGCTCCAGTGTAAGCAAATGTGATCTGAGCTGCAGTACTTTAGAATGGCCACTACATGGCGCTACTGTGTTCTAGCTCCTTGTATGGAGAATGTTTGGTCGCCGCAGCTCAAGGTATCATATTATAGAGTTATATGTAGTATTTATACTGTGGAGTAAGCACTGCTCGCATCTTGTGCACAGGAAAATGAACAACAGGATGTAAAGTATTTTATCAGATCCCATATCCCTGTACTGAGAATTATGTTAGTGATCTGGATAAGGTGAATTAGAATAATGCAATCTTAGCCTCTTTAGGGCATTTCTCTATCGCACAAGTAAAGGCCCATTGGGAATCCTAATAATTGGCTAATGTGACTGCAGTTAAATGTAACGTGATTAATTATCTAATATATAAAGCTGAATGTGTCTGTGTATGTCCGGGATTGGCATCTGCACCGTCGCAGCTACAGCCACAAAATTTTGCACAGTCACACGACTGGACCCCGAGAGAGTGTCATAGGCTATGTTGTGAGACGAAATTTTAACCCTGCGCGTTCCAATTCACCAAACAATTTTGCCCCTATCTACATAATGGGCAAAAAGTGAAAGGAAAAGTGTTGGAGGCAAATTGACAGCTACCAGATGTGAACAAGGGGGACTTAGAGTGGGAGCGACGGCGCCAAAGAGTATATACTGTACAGTTGCTAAGGTGGGGCCCCGACATGGGATACTCACCACACACGGGGATATGAACACACACACAAAATGCGCCACACACACTACCACGTGCTTGAACACATATTTCACCACACATACACCAACCTCACCACATAAAAGTCAAAACACAAAAGTCACCGCTCAAAACTCGCCACGCGCAAAATTCCCCACATGCAAAACTCGCCACATGCAAAACTAGGCTCACGCAAAACTCGCCACACGTGCAAAACTCACCTCATGGAGAACTAGCCACACGCAAAACTTGCACACGCGGAAAAATTGCCACATGCACAAAAGTTGCAACACATGCAAAAGTTGCCTCACACAAAACTTGCACATACTCAAAACGCACCACACATAAAACTCGCCACGCGCAAAACTTGCTGCACACAGCTTGCTACGCTAACCTGTCACATGCAACTCAACACAGAAAGTTGCTACACGCATGTCGCCACACAAAACTCCTCTCACAAAAGTCGCTACATGCATGTCGCCACACGCAACTCAACACACACAACTTGACACATGAAACTCGCCCTAAAACACACACAAGTCTGATATTATCCTTCAAAAATTAAAATCTGATTAATAGGCAAACTACAAGAGCAACAAATGTACCATATAGGAAATACGGCAGCTGTCAGTCACATGACCTGTCTATTATTTGTATGTGTGAGCTAATATATACTGCCTGGGGGGAGGGCTTCCTGTTGGCTGAGGATTTATCAGGCTGCCAATTTAGCTTACAAATACTGAGGTAAAAATACTGAGCAAATAACGTGTAAACAAGGTCTAATACAGGGGGAGATAACACACAGATATATACTATATACAGGAGGAGATGACACACAGATATATACTATATACAAAAGGAGATGACATACAGGTATATACTATATACAGGGGAGATGACACACATATATACTATATACAGGAGGAGATGACATACAGGTACATACTATATACAGGAGAGATGACACACAGGTATATACTATATACAGAAGGAGATGACACACATATATACTATATACAGGAGTAGATTACATACAGGTATATACTATATACAGGAGGAGATGACACACGTATATACTATATACAGGAGATGACATACTGTATACAGGAGGAGATGACATACAGGTACATACTATATACAGGGGAGATGACACAGGTATATACTATATACAGGGGAGATGACATACAGGTATATACTATATATAGGAGGAGATGACACAGGTATATACTATATACAGGAGGAGATGACACACGTATGTACTATATACAGGAGATTACATACTGTATACAGGAGGAGATGACATACAGGTATATACTATATACAGGAGCAGATGACACACAGATATATATATACAGGAGGAGATGATACACAGGTATATACTATATACAGGAGCAGATGACTTACAGGTATATACTATATACAGGAGTAGATTACATACAGGTATATACTATGTACAGGAGGAGATGACACACGTATATACTATATACAGGAGATGACATACTGTATACAGGAGGAGATGACATACAGGTACATACTATATACAGGGGAGATGACACACAGGTATATACTATATACAGGGGAGATGACATACAGGTATATACTATATACAGGAGATGACATACAGGCGTATACTATATATGGGAGATGACAAACATGTATATACTGAGGGGAAAATGAGAGGTGTGAGGTGAAAATAGTGGAGTAATCGGAAAATGACAGATGTGAAGTCGAAATGACAAGTGTTAGGGGGGAATGAGAGGAGTGAGGGAGAAAATGAGATGTGATGGGAAAATGAGAGAAGTGAGGTGCTATAACTAACCACAGATATTTACTATGCCCAGGCAATGCCAGGCTCTTCAGCTAGTGCCTGTATAAAAATGACTGTTATCGCCAGAACAATCGGTAAATATAATATTCATCTTTGAGGCTCTTCATTTGCCTGGAGAAGTAACACCTCACCGGTGGCTGTGAGGGATGTGATAAGCGAAATGTCCATCAGATCCTGTCCGATGACTTCTTAAATAATAATAATAATAATTTTATTTGCAGCGCTTTACAAATTATACCTAATGTCATTGGTTTGAAAAGTTGTCCCTTGTCATGACACCTGGCCTCTATGCAGAATCCATTACCAATATAAATCTTTAGTGGTGGATAAAGGGATTGTCCAGTATATATTTATGCATGTTTGTGTATATACTGGGTAGGCCATTTTTATGGATACACCTAAATAAAATGGGAATGGTTGGTGATATCGACTTCCTGTTTGTGGCACATTAGTATGTGGGAGGTGGAAAACGTTTCAAGACGGGTGGTGACCATGGCGGCCATTTTGAAGTCGGCCATTTTGGATCCAACTTTATAAATGACCCACCCAGGTGTATTCATATAACTGGCCCACCCTGTATATATAGATAGATAGATAGAGAGAGAGAAAAATTGGAACAGCACAATGCTCACCGGTGGGTGCCTGGCCTCCTGGGTAGGATGGTCCACTCATCTACCCAACATGTATACAACACAAACAAGCACCAAAGAATGCAGTCCAAAAAGTCCGATTATGCAAATATAGAAAAAACTTTATTGATAAAAAGACACAGGTAAACAATATGGCAGGCTAAAACAATCCCCCACACAAGCCCACACATACACATCTAATCAAAAGGGACCGGACTGAGGTGCATTGGTATTTCCATGGACAAAGTCCATATGAAAAATGAATTTGCTAACAGCATATAGAAACATCATCAGTGTCTATGACCCTACAGATGTAAAAAAGATGTATAATATACATACCACAGTGGTAGGTCACAATGCACGTGCACAGCAGTCCCGCCCTCCCCAACGCGCGTTTCGGCAATCTGCCTTCCTCAGGCGGGTATACAAAATAAGCAAAAGAAGGCAGCACTCCAAGTCCTTTTCAAGGTGAAAAAAGTGTGAAGTTTATTCAATTAACATCTCTGTGCGACATTTCGGCTCACACTGAGCCTTTTTCAAGTCTATATATATATATAGCCTATATATAGAATCACTAGTGTCAGATAGAGCAACTGTGATGTGTAGGCATGTGCCCATTACAGTCAGTGATCAGCAGTGATCCAGCGCAAAGCAGGTGACTACAGTGGCCACCAAATGATATGTCATAGGACGCAGCGGTAATGTGCTTAGGCAACAGATTATATACAGGCGCTGGATCACTGTTGATCACTGACTAATGGACACATGCCTACACATCACAGTTGTTCTCTCTGACACTAGTGATTGGCCACATGCTTAGACGGCATGTGGATCAGCTGCCTTGAGGTAAACTGATGGCAAAGCAGCAGCAGCTTTATAGGGGTGTTCTCAAGTTTGGGAGATATTCCACATCCAAGTGATACTTGCCAATCGCTGGGGATCTGACTGCTGGACCCCGACTGATCTTAAGAACTTAGGCTTTGAAGAGTCTAATGTGAAGGGAGCAGTCATTGATCATGTGCATTGATGCTCCATTCATCCCTAATGGGTCCTCCGGAGGTAACCAAACACACCACGTCCATAACCATGAATGGATCAGCAATGTGCATGATCAGCTACTGCTCCATTCACATTAGACTCTTCAGAGCCCTGGTTCTCAAGATTGAGGGTCCCAGCAGTCAGATCCCCAGCGATTGACAAATTGCCTATCACATGGATAGGGGATAACTTCCAAACTTAAGGATACCTCTTGAAGAGGTGGCGGCCATAAATTATTTTCGCAAGTATTTGGCCCAAGTGGTCACCTGCATAGATTGCATGAGATCACTGGTTGCAGTGGTTACCTGCCTAGATTTTCACTCTGCAGCCAGTGATTGGCTGCAGCAGTCACTTGCTTACATGGCATGTGTGTCAGCAATGTAGAACTAATTGGCATCAGAACCTAGAGCGGCAGTGACTTAAAGGGGTGAGCCTTTATTATTTTGCTGTTTTTATCACATTTCCTAGCACGTGAATATTAAATTAATTCACAGATGACCTTTTTAATCATGAAATACTTGGCGCACCGCCTAGAATAAAGTGAACTGGTAATGATTAGTCGGTATCTTTGTCTATGTGGTTACTGCACCTCGTGTATGTTGGGTAAATGTGTGTTTCCCTGTATACCCTTATTGTCCTTGTACTTAGAGATCCAGCCGTGAGCACTCAGCTACTTATTACTTTGCTGTGTGCCGTCATTTCCCAATATTTAGTAATCTCTCTATTGAGCCGTCATCGTCTTTCTGCATTCCCCCTGGTAGGAGACATTATAAAGATGACAGGTTAGTGAGCGACACAACAGACATTCTGCTGGTGCTTTACATTGCCATTCACTGATATGGCGGCTCCACATTGGAAGCACAGATGTAGAAAAGCGCTTTTGTGTAGTTAATAATGTTAAGTCTAATGCGAGGAGCAGGAGGAGAGGTGAGACTTTGTGAGATAAATGTGTTTTAATTTCTCGTGAATGATGAGGGTGTATCAGTATCTGCATATTCTATGCCATGGATTGGTTGGGAGAACAGCTTCCTGGATGCTTCCCACGTACATCTATCTCTGATGGCTACAGGTTTCAGTATAGCTACAGACTTTGATTAAAATCTAATTTTAGTGATTTTAAGTTTGTTTTTTTGGCTTTTTATAAAGCTTTTTTGATAAGTGACCTTGGTCATTGTGACTAGAGTTGAGCGAATATGTTCAGAAAACGATCGCCGAATCCAAATTTGCCATATTCATACCATATTTGTGCTGAATTTGTTTGACGATCGTTTCCAAACATATTCACTCATCTCTACTCCCATTGACTCCAATGGCGTTTGGCGAATATTGCAAATATGGCGATCACAACCTGAACCGAATATTGAAATATTCGCTCATCTCTACTTTTTGTGGTTGTAAGTGGTTGGACTTCATTGCCAGACACAGCCTATGAAGGCATAACACTGGTTTCTGGAAATAAAACAGACACTAAGGCCTTCAAGGGTCAGCTAGGACTGGCCATTAGAGAGTTACCATAGGTGATAACATTGTGATCTGTGTGGGGTCCGGCCACAGGGACACCCACTGACCCTGAGAACTGGGCTCTGAAATGCTTGGGTGGAATAGGTCCATGCCCCTGCTGCAGTCATTCCCTGTAGAACTACTGGAGATTGCGGAGCTCAGCACTTGGCGTTTTCTGTCAGTGCCATTGAAAATTGCCACTGGCCCTTCCCAAAAGCTTATTCCCATCACTTAAAATGGAGGGCAGCTCTAGGGACACATTGGAATGGACTCTTATGCGGTAATGAGCCCTAGTTTGTATGGATCTTTAGCAGTAGTGATGAGCGAATGTGCTGAGATAAGGTGTTATCCGAGCGTGCTCATGTGCTAACCGAGTGACTGCAGTGTGCTCGAAAAATATGCATCTGCATGTCTCGCCTGTTGGTTAGGCAATCCTTACATGTTATGTGGCTGTCCAACAGCCGCGAGACGTGCAGGCGTGGGAACATATTTCATGAGCACACCGAAGTCACTCAGCACATGGTCAGATAAGGGTACCGTCACACCGTGGCATTTTGATCGCTACGACGGCACGATCCGTGACGCTCCAGCATCGTAACAATATCGCTCCAGCGTCGTTTGCTTCTGTCACACTTTGCAATGTACGACGCTGGAGCGATAATTTCATGACGTATGTGCGATGTAGAAGCCGTTGGTTACTATGCGCACATCGTATACAATATCGTGCACACCTTTGTTACACCATGCGATCATGCCGCCACAGCGGGACACTAGACGACGAAAGAAAGTTTCAAACGATCTGCTACGACGTACGATTCTCAGCGGGGTCCCTGATCGCAGCAGCGTGTCAGACACAGCGAGATCGCTGGAACGTCACGGATATATCGCTGGAACGTCACAAATCGTGCCGTCGTAGCGATCAAAATGCCACTGTGAGACGGTACCCTAACACCTTATCCGAGCACGCTCACTAATTAGCAATAATCACATGCATATAGCTCAGCTGTTAGACAGATCTCGGCTATGTAATCTAGCCGCCCCCAGCATGCGGACCCCTTCCCAGGACAGTAATTCACTTCGTCATGTGGGAAGGAGTTGCGGTAAGTTCAAAATCTGATGAAGTGAATTGACCTGGGAGTCTACAAAATAAGTTGCATAAGTATTTGTTCATCTGTATTGTACATCTGATTGTTTAGTACTAGTCTCTACAAATTTTGTTGTTTTTAGGTGTTTTTTTTGGAGGGGGAGGGGCTGATTACATAAGCGTCATTGTGCTAGTATGTGCTATCACTGCAGGGTGTGTGACTTAATATTAACCTTCTTATATTTAATGACGTACGTCTGTATCGCGTTCATGTATTATGTTGAATGTGACACTATGAACGTACCTGTACTGTAGCATGCACGGTGTGTTAGTGATTGGGCACCTCGTGCGCTGTGCTGTGTCCTCTGGCGAGCACTTGGCTGTGTGTCTGCCCTGTCAGAAAGCTTGACAAGCATGGAACTAACACTTGTATCTTTAACCTGCTTCCTTCCCTGTGTTTTTCCCTTGACCTGCTCTGCTTTCTCCGATGCTGATTATCCCTCCCTTGTGCAAAGAGCTATAAGAAAGCAATAGATGAGGTTAGTGATCCCGTGTAATAGTCCACATTGTGACCCATTCTGGTCTGAGTGTAATATCAGCAGGTTTTGTGTCTTCATTTCAAACTCACCGACTTCCATTCATTTGTATAGAATCACTCTCTGCAGACCCAGTCCTTGCTTATTTATTAGGAAGAAACGTAAGGAATCGCAATTATACTGCGACTGATGATGAAGGAAGTTGGGATATATGCCAGGGGGACAATTCTTCCTACATTGTGGGTTTATACACCTTTTTCCCTGTTTATGAAGTGCTATGATGTTTTGCAAGGTGTGTTCTGTTATATATTGTATTAATGTTGCTTATCCAGCAAGAGTAGTCTATGTTTACATGGAGCTTTTTGAGGGATTTTATTTTTGGTAGTGGATCCTTTCCAAAATCTTCAAAACCGCTTCAAAACTGCTTGAGAAAAAAAGTTTTGAAGAATCACTCCACTATCTCGCAATGGATCTTGAAAGAAACCTCTCCATTCTAGGTACTGCTCAATCAAAACCTGCAACGAACGCGTCAGAAATAAACATTTCCAAAATGTTTCAGAACTGTTTCAGAAAAAGAAAAACTCCAAAAAGTTCCTTAAATAGGAGCGTTCACAGAAGCAGTTTCCACCTCAAAAACTTGAATTTTTTTACGGCCTCAAATATGTTCATATCAACATGGCCTTTGTCACAATGTAGAATATTAAAAGGTACTTTAAAGGGGTTGTCCCACAAAGTACATAGATCTTGGAATAAAAATAAGATCCATAATTAGATGTGTTAAAAAAATAATGTTCCTGTGCTGAGATCTTATAAATGTGCCCCTGCTGTGTACTGAGTAATGGCTGTGTCTGACCGTGCAGGACCACGGTCTGATCATACCACAGCTCCTGGGCAGTGGGGGGGAAGCAAAAGAGAATATACAGACAGGACTTCAGAGGATCACACACAGCTGATTATTTTTGTGATGGAATACAGTTCACTGCCTGTTTTTAAGCAATGTTTTTCTCATACTGTCCTGTCTGTATACTCTTTTGCTTCCTCCACTGCCAAGGAGCTGTGATATGATCAGACCATGTTTCTGTTCGTGGTGTGAAATTTAGCCAAGTCGTATGAAGTGGTGCACAAGTAGGTTCCCAGGCCGGTAAGTATACAAATAAAACTTGGCACTCAACTCAAGAATTTCCTATGAAGATTTTTAGTGCAGTCTGTCCAACAAAAGACGTTTCGGTCCCACATGGACCTTCGTCAGTCTTTTAGTCGTAAGGGTACCGTCACACAGTGGCACTTTTGTCGCTACGACGGTACGATTCGTGACGTTCCAGCGATATCCATACGATATTGCTGTGTCTGACACGCAGCAGCGATCAGGGATCCTGCTGAGAATCGTACGTCGTAGCAGATCGTTTGGAACATTCTTTCGTCGCTGGATCTCCCGCTGTCATCGCTAGATCGGTGTGTGTGACACCGATCTAGCGATGCGTTCGCTTGTAACCAGGGTAAACATCGGGTTACTAAGCGCAGGGCCGCGCTTAGTAACCCGATGTTTACCCTGGTTACCAGCGTAAATGTAAAAAAAAAAAAAAAACACTACATACTTACATTCCGGTGTCCGTCATGTCCCTTGCCGTCTGCTTCCCGCACTCACTGACTGCCGGCCGTAAAGTGAAAGCAGAGCACAGCGGTGACGTCACCGCTGTGCTTTCACTTTACGGCCGGCGCTCAGTCAGTGCGGGAAGCAGACGGCAAGGGACAGACACCGGAATGTAAGTATGTAGTGTTTGTTTTTTTTTACGCTGGTAACCAGGTTAAACATCGGGTTACTAAGCGCGGCCCTGCGCTTAGTAACCCGATGTTTACCCTGGTTACCCGGGGACCTCGGCATCGTTGGTCGCTGGAGAGCTGTCTGTGTGACAGCTCTCCAGCGACCACACTACGACTTACCAACGATCACGGCCAGGTCGTATCGCTGGTCGTGATCGTTGGTAAATCGTATAGTGTGACGGTACCCTAAGAGAAGAAAGTAATAATAAAGCAAAAAATTAAACAAACAAAAAACCAAAGAGGTGACAAAAAAATGAGGACATCCTCAATATCCTAAGGCAAGAAGCCGTGCCGGGAGTGGTAATCAAAGGGAAAAAGGGGATAAGGAAGAGAGGTACCCACCCGACTGCATACAAGGAGGATGGATATAATAGGTAGGTATGTAGAGGTAGGTGAAAAGCTCTGATGGAACCACAGGACAGTTTAATAGTTTCTATCCTGATATTATCAACACCAAGGTGCTGAAAACTGAGCTATTACTGCTGACAACAGCAGAAAGCTAGAGGAAAAATCCAGCTGTTTTTTTTTTTACCTTGACTGGTGACTTTAAAGTACATTGTGAGTCTACTATTCCAGACTCTGTAGAAGAAGCCGTCCCTCTGTTGTCTTCTGCCAGCCCCCCCCCCCCCCCCTACTAACTACTGTGGAACAAAATGCGTCGGCTGAATTAATGCTGAAGGCTGAATTAATGCGAGCTCCATTTTTTGTTTTTGTTGACCTTGTGTTCCATTGTTTCATCTAATGATACATCAGTTGTATTTGGTGGGTACAGTAGGGGCGAAAATGCTGCATATTAAAAGACTTCTGAGTTTTTGGGCAAGAAGTCAGTATTGACACATGAAGACTACTTCATAGTAGAGAATAACGTGGTAGCTATTCATCAGACATTAATATTTTAGTAATAAAAGCATTGTAATATTTTGGTAAATTTATTTTCATTAGAAAGGTCCTTACCCCTGACAATAAATTGATTACAGGATGTCGTTGATTGGATTCCCACCAAGTAGCTATACTTTGGGGAAATCTGGATCTAAATATTCAAATTTCTTCCAGCGTCCATCACAGGGAATATGAGACATTACACAATACCTATTAAAATTAATGGGTTGTCTATCCCATGCAGGAAATCATCCTAGGTCCTCCATAGTGAAAGATACTCTTTGTAGCCTCTGTCCCACCTGGCTAGTGCACACACACTATATATATCTGTATATACACACACACACCGGTGTATATATATATGTATATACAGTGGGGCAAAAAAGTATTTAGTCAGTCAGCAATAGTGCAAGTTCCACCACTTAAAAAGATGAGAGGCGTCTGTAATTTACATCATAGGTAGACCTCAACTATGGGAGACAAACTGAGAAAAAAAAATCCAGAAAATCACATTGTCTGTTTTTTTATCATTTTTTTGCATATTATGGTGGAAAATAAGTATTTGGTCAGAAACAAACAATCCAGATTTCTGGCTCTCACAGACCTGTAACTTCTTCTTTAAGAGTCTCCTCTTTCCTCCACTCATTACCTGTAGTAATGGCACCTGTTTAAACTTGTTATCAGTATAAAAAGACACCTGTGCACACCCTCAAACAGTCTGACTCCAAACTCCACTATGGTGAAGACCAAAGAGCTGTCAAAGGACACCAGAAACAAAATTGTAGCCCTGCACCAGGCTGGGAAGACTGAATCTGCAATAGCCAACCAGCTTGGAGTGAAGAAATCAACAGTGGGAGCAATAATTAGAAAATGGAAGACATACAAGACCACTGATAATCTCCCTCGATCTGGGGCTCCACGCAAAATCCCACCCCGTGGGGTCAGAATGATCACAAGAACGGTGAGCAAAAATCCCAGAACCACGCGGGGGGACCTAGTGAATGAACTGCAGAGAGCTGGGACCAATGTAACAAGGCCTACCATAAGTAACACACTACGCCACCATGGACTCAGATCCTGCAGTGCCAGACGTGTCCCACTGCTTAAGCCAGTACATGTCCGGGCCCTTCTGAAATTTGCTAGAGAGCATTTGGATGATCCAGAGGAGTTTTGGGAGAATGTCCTATGGTCTGATGAAAGCAAACTGGAACTGTTTGGTAGAAACACAACTTGTCGTGTTTGGAGGAAAAAGAATACTGAGTTGCATCCATCAAACACCATACCTACTGTAAAGCATGGTGGTGGAAACATCATGCTTTGGGGCTGTTTCTCTGCAAAGGGGCCAGGACGACTGATCCGGGTACATGAAAGAATGAATGGGGCCATGTATCGTGAGAGTTTGAGTGTAAACCTCCTTCCATCAGCAAGGGCATTGAAGATGAAACGTGGCTGGGTCTTTCAACATGACAATGATCCAAAGCACACCGCCAGGGCAACGAAGGAGTGGCTTCGTAAGAAGCATTTCAAGGTCCTGGAGTGGCCTAGCCAGTCTCCAGATCTCAACCCTATAGAAAACCTTTGGAGGGAGTTGAAAGTCCGTGTTGCCAAGCGAAAAGCCAAAAACATCACTGCTCTAGAGGAGATCTGCATGGAGGAATGGGCCGACATACCAACAACAGTGTGTGGCAACCTTGTGAAGACTTACAGAAAACGTTTGACCTCTGTCATTGCCAACAAAGGATATATTACAAAGTATTGAGATGAAATTTTGTTTCTGACCAAATACTTATTTTCCACCATAATATGCAAATAAAATGTTAAAAAAACAGACAATGTGATTTTCTGGATTTTTTTCCTCAGTTTGTCTCCCATAGTTGAGGTCTACCTATGATGTAAATTACAGACGCCTCTCATCTTTTTAAGTGGTGGAACTTGCACTATTGCTGTCTGACTAAATACTTTTTTGCCCCACTGTATATGTATATATATATATATGTATGTATATATATATATATATATATGTATATATATATGTATATACAGTCTATATATATATATATATATATATATATATATATATATATATATATATATATATATATATATACACCGGTGTGTGTGTGTATATACAGATTCAAGATTCAAAGAAGCTTTATTGGCAGGACCAAATACACAATGCCAAAGCAAGTGTATAAAGGCAATAGGGATAGGGACTGTGGGGATGTTGGGTAGGAGCTGTAGGGAAGGTGGATGGGGGCAGATCCAGGGTGGGGGCTATAGTCCATGGCATAGGGGAGGTGGATGGGGCAGATCCAGGGTGGGGGCTATATTCCATGGCATAGGGGAGGTGGATGGGGCAGATCCAGGGTGGGGGCTATATTCCATGGCATATGGGAGGTGGATGGGGCAGATCCATTGTGGGGGCTATAGTCCATGGCATCATAGTTCTTTCTAGCAGTCTATGGCATTCGCTCACATACCGCACTGCTATCTCCACCGCTCTCTCTTCTTCTCCCAGCAGGATATATGTTTTCTCTTCCTCCTTCATGGTGATGAAGTCTGGGAAGAGATGTGAGAGTCTCCTGAAGTGAGTGTCCCTCACTGCTGAGTATTTGGAGCAGTGTAGCAGGAAGTGGGTTTCGTCCTCTATGGCCTCCTGGTCACAGTGTTGGCACAGTCTTTCCTCCCTGGGCTTGTAGCTCTGCCTGTGTCGGCCACATTCGATGGCCAGACTGTGGGCACTGAGTCTATATCGGCTCAGGATCTGGCGGTCTCTGGGGTCCGGGAGTTTCTCCAGATATGGGGCCAGTCTGTAGTCTCTCTGTAGGCTCCGGTACATGGTCAGTTTCTGTGAGCTGATGATATCATTCTTCCAGTCACTGACATACCTCTCCTGGCCTTCGTCTGCCATCTTCCTGATTCCGGCTTTTGTCAGGTTGTTGTGATTGGTGTTCTGGTCCGGTTGGGTTTGGCTGGGCTGTTCCGAGGGTTCTGGTTTTTCTGTTTCACCTACATGTATCAGGGCTTTATGGTGATGGGAGCTTGGATTGCTCCTATGCAGGTGAGCCCGGAATGACAGCGCCCTCTTTAGAACTGTTAGGTGTAGAGGGAATCTGCCCAGCTCGGCCCGGCAAGCACTGTTGGAGGTGCTCCGATGGACCTGGAGAAGGTGCTTGCAGAATTCCAGGTGGAATATTTCTGTTGGACTGGAATCCCACTTTGACCAGTCTGGGTAGGTGTGAGGACCCCAGACTTCGCTGCCATACAGGAGGATTGGGGCGATGATGGAGTCGAAGATTTTTAGCCAGACCCTCACTGGTGGCTTCAGATGGTAGAGTGTCCTTCGGATGGCATAGAAGGTTTTGCAGGCCTTGTCTTTCAGGGTCTCTATGGCTTGTTTGAAGCTCCCTGACCGGTGAATCTCTAGGCCCAGGTAGGTATATTTGTCCGTTCCTGTGAGGTCGCAGTTGTTGAGGACGAATGATGGGTGTTGGCCTGATCTTCTCTTTCTCCTCTGGAACACCATGGTGTTGGTTTTCTTTAGGTTGACCGGTAGAGCCCAGGTGGAGCTGAATTTCTCTAGGATTTTCAGGTTGTCCTGGAGGCCTTTCTCGGTTGGTGACAGCAGCAGCAGGTCATCTGCATACAGCAGGAATTTCACCTGAGCGTCGTGGAGGGTGAGTCCTGGTGCTGAGGAGGATTCCAGGGCGGTAGCCAGCTCGTTGATGTAGATGTTGAAGAGCGTTGGACTTGGGCTGCAGCCTTGTCTGACTCCGCGGCTCTGCTGGAAGTAAGCCATTCTTTTGCCGTTCACACTCACACTGCAGCGGTTCTCGGTGTAGGAGCTTTTGATGACATCGTAGGTCTTTCCTCCTATTCCACTCTCTAGAAGTTTCAGGAATAAGCCCGGGTTCCACACTGAGTCAAAGGCCTTTTCAAAGTCCACAAAGCAGGCGTATATCTTCCCATTCTTTGTATTGTAGACGTGTCTCTGAATGAGGCTGTGCAGAGTATAGATGTGGTCAGTGGTGCGGTTGTTCGGCATGAACCCTGCTTGGCTCTTGCTGAGGACGTTGTGCTCGGTGAGGAAGGTGAGGATCCTCTTGTTCAGGATACTGTTGAACAGTTTTCCCAGGTTGCTGCTGACACATATGCCTCTGTAGTTGGCTGGGTCATACCTGTCTCCACTCTTGTGGATGGGTGTGATGAGGCCTTGGTTCCAGGTACGAGGGAAGTAGCCGGCACTGAGTACAATATTGAAGAGTTTAACCATTGCAGCCTGTATTTCTGGTGGGCTGTACTTCAGCATTTCTGGTAGGATTCCATCCAGGCCGCCAGCTTTTCTACATCTTATGGAGGAGAGTCTCTCGGTTACTTCCTGTAGTGTTATAGGTGTATCCACCGGGTTTTGGAAGTTTTTGATTTTTTCCTCCATTGCTTTTAGTTTCGCCATTATGTTTTCCTGTTCTTGGCTTAGTCCTTCCTTTGGAATGTCTTTATAGAGGTCTCTGAAGTATTGGAGCCAGAGGTTGCCATTTTGGATATGGTTGTTGTTTTTCTTGTCTTTGGTGCCCATGTGGTTCCATAGTTCCCAGAAGGAGTTGTCTTGGAGGGCGTCTTGGAGTTGATTAAGCTTGGTAGAGATGTAACTCTGCTTCTTCCTCCTGAGGATGGTTTTGTACTGCTTTTGTATGGATTCATAGGATTCCCTCAGACCCAGGTGGTTGGGGTCTCTGTGTTTCTTGTTGGAGGCTGTTCTCAGGGTCTTCCTTACAGCTTTACATTCTCTGTCAAACCAGCCATTGACCTGTGTTTATTTTGGTCTCTTGTAGTCGACTTTTTTAAGGTCTGACAGTCTGGCCATTGCGTAGAATATATTGTTGAGGTCCTTTGCTGCTTGGCTCACTCCCTCTGGGTTTGGCATGTACTCGAGGTTGTAGAAGTGGTGGAGCATCCGCTGTACTTCAGGTCTGCTGGAAGCTTCTTTATACTTTAGTGCCGACATTTTGGACCATTTATAGGATGGAGGCTGGGTGAAGAGGCCGCTCTGCTGTGGCTTCTGAGTGGATGGTTTCTCTGTAGATGTCATGTACGGAAGAAGTTGGCTGTGGTCTGACAGGTGCGTTTGTGGGGTGACTATGAAGGCGCTGACATCTGCCAGGTTCAGGTCTGTAATGGCGTAATCAACTACACTCCTCCCTACATGGGAGTTTAGTGTATACCTTCCTAAGGAGTCACCCTTGCTTCGTCCATTAAGGATATGAAGTCCTAAACTTTTACATACGTTCAGGAGCTTTCTGCCACTTTTGTTGACTGTACTGTCATAGCTGTTTCTCTCAGTGTGTACAGGGTCTTGGCCGTCATTCTCTGCTCCAAGTATGTAGATGTTTCCATCCGTGGTCAGGAAGTCTCTCTCTCTCCCTGTTCTTGCATTGAGGTCTCCAAAGATGAGAACTTTGCCCAGGGCCTGATAATGGGCGGCTTCTCTTTGTAAGATCTCGAAGCAGTCTGGATTGAAGTAGGGGGACTCTGGTGGTGGTATATAGGTGGCACAGAGGTGGACATCAGACTGACAGGTGAGGATGGAGCTGCTGATTCTGATCCATATGTGGCTGCCTCCTTTCTTCACCGGTTTGATGTACTGGTGGAGCTCCTCTTTATACCAGATCACTACTCCTCCTGAGCCCCGGCCCTGTTTGATGTTTTTATTTTTCTGGGCATGGACCGAGAATTCCTTGTATCCAGTAGGCACCAGGGATTCGTTTTCGGCTCTGGTCCATGTTTCCAGGAGGATCTGAATGTCTATATTTTTCATACTTTGTATAAAATCAGGGTCCTTTGTTTTAGATCCAAAGGTTGAGGCGTTGAGACCCTGGATATTCCAGCTGCTGATTGTAAGTGAAGACATTCTTCTGTGTGGTTTGTGTGTATATACCTTGTAATGAGTATGGCTGTGTGGGACAAACTGGATTTCTGACAGTTTTATAGAAGTGCTTGGTTCCATCCAGTCACATTATTATTCTGCACAGCTCCATGAGCAGGTTCTTTATCTCAACCCTGTCTCTGCTCTGCATGTGTCTGTGTGGGCTCGGTGGTCTCCTCTGTGGAGGTCTCCACCTCTGATGGTCTGACACTGGGTAAAGAGCATTGTTTCCAGCTTCAGGAGGTAGCCTTGGGGTTTTCTGCTTTACCGTTCTCGGGGGTCTTTCAGTGTGATTATGGCCCCTGTTGAATCCAGGCCCGGGGTCTCTGTTTAGCACGATGTCCTTCAGCTCTTTGGCCAGGAGGCTGACCCCTTGTTTGTTGAGGTGTTTATCATCGTGCAGGTGACTGTTGTTTATGGAGAGGTGTTGTGCCAGGGTCACGTTTGGTACAGTCTTGATCTTTTCAGTCAGTTCTGCATTGATGGCTTGGGTGGTTGGCCTGAGTATGTCCTTTCTTGGAAGCAGCGATGACAGAATGATTTTACTGTCCGGGAGTTTTAGTTTATATATGTGTGTGTATGTATATATATATATATATATATATATATATATATATATAATGTAATTACACAGCCCCTCTGAATCTGTAGGTTATGATCTGTGTATTACATATTTTATTTAGAATTTAGCGAAGTCTATGACAGGGTCTGTTACCCGCTGTTAGATTGCTCACCCATACATGATATGGTTTATTGTATCTGTGTCTAGCATGGTCATTGTGCATGGATACTTGTGGGGTCCGTGCATGAGTGAGGAGGGAAATTTAAGCGAAGCGTTCAGCTTGCCCGATGTTCCAGTTTTTAGTAAATTTTTAATAAAATAACAATTCCGGATTCTCTTTTCTTAAGGTTGTACATTATGCCGTTCTTCAGTAATATCTAGAAAAATATATGAATTGATAGACACACCTGCAACTGGTAACATGCTGTCAAACAGTGTGACTGCCCAATCGGAGCTGCCAGTGTATGCCACACCCTATTGCTAATGGAATAGTAACTCCCCTTTGTCAGTTTACGCCTACATATAGAAGAGGAATAACTAAGCATCAGCGTAGAGCTCCAAGAAAGGATTCTCCAGAATCATTGTCGTCCTCCTTATTCTTGAGTGTTGCTGTGTGGAAGTGTTCACGAATTGTGAAGGATATGACTTGCTCCATTCATTTCCAGGCCGCTTGTCACCGTCTGTTGTAAGTGGATTTTTATGTGTGTGCTGCAGTTCATGTGAGATAAAAAAAATAAAAATCTCCACCTGTTTTCCACATTTGGGGCATGTCATGGTCAGGAAACCTGGGACAGATCACGAATGGATCCCAAGTTTCTTATTCTCCTTTCCTTTCACACTTGATACCTTTCTACAGGCTGTTATCTCACAGGCAATGCCCGCGGATGATGGCAAGGTCATGCCGCGGAGGGTGAAAACTAAAAACAAAACGGTAAGAAAAAGTCTTTCTTGCCTTGTATTACACATTCATTCACACCGATCATTAGATTTGGAAGCTGATAGAAACTTATATATATAGATTTTTAGATGTAATCCGTTACAAAGCAAAAGATGTAATTAGAGGAAATTAAGCTCCATCAGCCTAAGGCTGCCGTCACACTATCAGTATTTGGTGAGTATTTTACCTCAGTATTTGTAAGCCAAAACCAGGAGTGGAACAATCAGAGGAAAAGTATAATAGAAACACGTCACCACTTCTGCATTTATCACCCACTCCTGGTTTACAAATACTGAGGTAAAATACTGACCAAATACTGATTTTGTGAACATGGCCTATGTCATAGGAATAAGATTTGCGACAGATACACTGTTAAAAGCTCAATATGCCAGTACTGATGTCTGGTTAGTACAGGGGCACGTCCTCTCTGAAGAGACAATTTGCATATTAAATAATACAAATTGCTAAACATTCTATTAATGAGAGGTAGGAAATACTGAGAATTTCATTTTTTTTTCCTGTGGCATCTTCTGAGCCACAATCCTATGCTTCGGGGAAGAAATATTCATGTAAAAATTGCCTAAAAGAACCTCATCCCCCCTATATAAAACATATTTGTTCCACTGTGGCATATCTCTTCAATGTGCACAACTCGCCAATATATAGATATGTGCAAACATTAAAAGAAGCAGCAGAATGTTTTAATCCGTTTTTTTCCCTTAAAAAGTGGTTAAAAGTAGTAAGGTTTAGCTAATAGTCCTTTTAATATGTGCTACCGTCATAATTTGCATCATTAATTCTAAACCTGTAATTTATATTTTTTTATTGCATAAGAAAGAGTGTTGCGTATGCACCAGCCGTAATCGTATGTCTTTAGCCGTTTGGATAATGGCTGAGAATGGAGCAATTCCATTGACTGCCCAAGGCATGCGAATTAATAGACCTGTAACTGGCTCTGCGCTGAGCTTTCTTATCACTTTAGTATTTCATTAACATGTTAATGAACAGTAATGTAATTTATTACTGCTGAAGGTAATAGCTCTCCCTTGTTAAAAAAGAAAAACACACAAAAAAGCCTAAAAACAATATTTTGTGCTATTTACTTATTTGAAATAGACGCACTTAATGTAAATGCGTTTTTTGAAGCTAAAAAAAAGCTGCTTCTCTTACTAATGGTAGTCCGTGCAATTGGTATTATAGTCATTTTATCTCCAGATAATTCTCTATTCCCATTGAGACAAAATAACTCGCTTGAGTTTTGCCTCCAGACCTTTATCCAATTTACTTATCTAAAGCTGTAAATAATATGCAATTTAATACCAATGCATTTAGGAATATTTTTCATTTATTCCATGGAGCATTTAGCCGGCACCGGTTTTGCATGTATATTTTATACATACAACATAAACAATTCTGAGTTTATATTTTTTAATTAGTATAAAATAAAATTCTTAAAGACTTGTATATAAACATACTTCCCACAAAATGTTCTTCAGTTTGGCTTACCATTATCTATCCTGATTCCCCACACGAACATGAACATGCTCTGCTCTGCTAATTCATGCGCTTTAAATGGGAAGATGGGAAAAGAAAAAGCCACTGCCAGACAACCAGTGGGCACTTTAATATTGCAATCCAACCCAAATATTAATCTGGGAGCACTGTCTACATTCTAGAACCATCTTTACATTTCAGATATAACTTGAAAATCCCCCCTCTACTCCCAATATTGTTCTATTGGGTCTAATGAATATTCACAATCAAATTTGAAAATAAGTATTTGATACACTGCCGATTTTGCAAGTTATCCAACCCACAAAGAATGGAGAGGTCTGGAATTATCATCGGAAAACACCAACTATGAGAGACAGAATCTTAAAAAAAAAATCCAGAAAATCACATTGTATGATTATTAAACAATTAAATTGCATTTTATTGCATTAAATAAGTATTTGATCACCTTCCAACCAGCAAGAATTCTCTTACAGACCTGTTAGTTTTTCTTTAAGAAGTCCTCCTACTCTGCACTCATTGCCTGTATTAATTGCACTTGTTTGAATTCGTTATCTGTGTAAAAGATACCAGTCCACACGCTCCATAAATCACACTCCAACCTCTCCACCGTGGCCATGACCAAAGAGCTGTTTAAGGACACCAGGGACAAAATTTTAGACTTACACAAGGCTGAGATGGGGCTGCAGGACAATAGGCAAACAGCTTGGTGAGAAGGCAACAACTGTTGGCACAATTATGGAAAATGGAAGAAACAAAAGATGACTGTCAATTTTCTTAGGTCTGGGTCTACATGCTAGATCTCGCAACGTGGGGTAAGGATGATTCCGAGAAAGGTCAGGAATCAGCCAAGAACTACACGGGAGGACCTGGTCAATGATTATTGGACTTGTTTTTATTATGTATACCGCTCCTCGCATGTAAAGCGCCATAGAATAAATGTCCCTATAATAATAAATAATAATAATCATAATGACCTGAAGAGAGCTGGGACCACAGTCTCAAACATTATTGTTAGTAACACACTACGCCTTCATGGATTAAAATCTTGCATAGCACGCTAGGTCCCCTTGCTCACACCAGCAAATGTCTAGTTTGCCATTGACCATCTGGATCATCCATTGGGCGCGTAGGTTAAGGTCATGTGGTCAGAGGAGACTAAACTAGAAGTTTTTGGTATCAATTCCACTCGCCGTGTTTGGAGGAAGGAGAAGGATGACTACAACCCCAAGAACACCATCCCAACCGTGAAGTATGGTGGGTGAAACATCATATTTATGGGGTGGTTTTCTGCAAAGGGGACTGGACTACTGCACTGTATTGAGGGGAGGATGGATGGGGTCATGCATCGTGAGATTTTGGCCAGCAACCTCCTCAGTAAGAGCATTGAAGATGTGTAGTGGCTGGGTCTTCCAGCATGACAATGACTCGAAACACCCAGCCAGGGCAACTATAGAGTTGCTCCGCAAGAAGCATTTCAAAGTCCCGGAGTGGCCTAGCCAGTCTCTAGACCTGAACCCAATAGATAATCTTTTTTTAGGGAGCTGAAACTCAAGGTTGCCCAACGACAGCCCCGAAATCTGAAAGATCTGGAGAAGAAGATCTCTATGGAGCAGTGGGCCAAAATCCCTGCTTCAGTTTGTGCAAACTTGGTTGAAGATAAAAATTAAAGACCTCTTCATTCTTTGTGGGTGGGAAAACTTGCAAAATCAGCGGTTTATCAAATACTTATTTTCCCCACTGTGTGTGTGTATATGTGTGTGTTTGTGTGTGTGTATATATATATATATATATATATATATATATATATATATATACAGTGGGGCAAAAAAGTATTTAGTCAGTCAGCAATAGTGCAAGTTCCACCACTTAAAAAGATGAGAGGCGTCTGTAATTTACATCATAGGTAGACCTCAACTATGGGAGACAAACTGAGAAAAAAAAATCCAGAAAATCACATTGTCTGTTTTTTTAACATTTTATTTGCATATTATGGTGGAAAATAAGTATTTGGTCAGAAACAAAATTTCATCTCAATACTTTGTAATATATCCTTTGTTGGCAATGACAGAGGTCAAACGTTTTCTGTAAGTCTTCACAAGGTTGCCACACACTGTTGTTGGTATGTTGGCCCATTCCTCCATGCAGATCTCCTCTAGAGCAGTGATGTTTTTGGCTTTTCGCTTGGCAACACGGACTTTCAACTCCCTCCAAAGGTTTTCTATAGGGTTGAGATCTGGAGACTGGCTAGGCCACTCCAGGACCTTGAAATGCTTCTTACGAAGCCACTCCTTCGTTGCCCTGGCGCTGTGCTTTGGATGATTGTCATGTTGAAAGACCCAGCCACGTTTCATCTTCAATGCCCTTGCTGATGGAAGGAGGTTTGCACTCAAAATCTCACGATACATGGCCCCATTCATTCTTTCATGTACCCGGATCAGTCATCCTGGCCACTTTGCAGAGAAACAGCCCCAAAGCATGATGTTTCCACCACCATGCTTTACAGTAGGTATGGTGTTTGATGGATGCAACTCAGTATTCTTTTTCCTCCAAACACGACAAGTTGTGTTTCTACCAAACAGTTCCAGTTTGGTTTCATCAGACCATAGGACATTCTCCCAAAACTCCTCTGGATCATCCAAATGCTCTCTATCAAACTTCAGACGGGCCCGGACATGTACTGGCTTAAGCAGTGGGACACGTCTGGCACTGCAGGATCTGAGTCCATGGTGGCGTAGTGTGTTACTTATGGTAGGCCTTGTTACATTGGTCCCAGCTCTCTGCAGTTTATTCACTAGGTCCCCCCGCGTGGTTCTGGGATTTTTGCTCACCGTTCTTGTGATCATTCTGACCCCACGGGGTGGGATTTTGCGTGGAGCCCCAGATCGAGGGAGATTATCAGTGGTCTTGTATGTCTTCCATTTTCTAATTATTGCTCCCACTGTTGATTTCTTCACTCCAAGCTGGTTGGCCATTGCAGATTCAGTCTTCCCAGCCTGGTGCAGGGCTACAATTTTGTTTCTGGTGTCCTTTGACAGCTCTTTGGTCTTCACCATAGTGGAGTTTGGAGTCAGACTGTTTGAGGGTGTGCACAGGTGTCTTTTTATACTGATAACAAGTTTACACAGGTGCCATTACTACAGGTAATGAGTGGAGGAAAGAGGAGACTCTTAAAGAAGAAGTTACAGGTCTGTGAGAGCCAGAAATCTTGATTGTTTGTTTCTAACCAAATACTTATTTTCCACCATAATATGCAAAAAAAATGATAAAAAAACAGACAATGTGATTTTCTGGATTTTTTTTTCTCAGTTTGTCTCCCATAGTTGAGGTCTACCTATGATGTAAATTACAGACGCCTCTCATCTTTTTAAGTGGTGGAACTTGCACTATTGCTGACTGACTAAATACTTTTTTGCCCCACTGTATATATAAAACAAATAAATATATATATATTTTCAAATCTTTTGTTTTAGTTAAATCTTGCATCCTAGAAGAAGCTCTTTGCAGAAAATGCCTATAGATAGTAATGCAAACCTTTAGTCTGTCTGAAAATTGCTGAATGCGGTGATTTTAAATACTTTTTTCTCCTTAAACCCTGATCAAATGCATTGGCGGCGATATTGGTCACAAATATAGGGGGAAATGGTAAGACCAATGCTGTGTTTTGTCTTTTGCATGTTTTTTTCCACAGATTCAGCAAATCCATCTTCTGCAGAGTTCTCATGCTTTTTCACAAATTCACCTACATTGCTTTATAAGCATGACCTGTATACACAGAACTTTCCACGCTGCCTGTGATGTCCCGGTCGGGAAATGATGCTGTCTTATAATCATGGCTTATTCATAGTAAACTGGGAAAAATTATTTGCAAATTTAGATTTTGAATTAAAGTCAATAAAAGGTTAATTTCAAAGATTACTACATTGTAACATCTGAAAATAATGCCTATTTTCCAGCTTACTATGACAGAATATTTTGAAACTTCACAAAAATGTATATCCATCTGTTCTATGCAATAGACACATAGTTTTAAAAAAGTCAGTAATGGAATAACCTGTCTTCTAATGTTACCTCTGCCTTATACATTGTCTTTGTGTCTGACAGCGATGTGCGTAATTTTCTTGTCTGGCTGTTTCCTCATTGGCTATGGCAAGGTGTAACACTCGCTTTGGGGAGATAGCCCCTCCATTCTCCTTTTTGATTGATGTGGGGATATAAATATCTGTATCCTTTTGCAGGACTTGACAGCGTTGGCAAAGGAGCTGAGAGAACTTCGCATTGAGGAGACCAATCGACCAATCAAGAAGGTGACAGACTATTCTTCATCCAGTGAAGAGTCTGAGAGTAGTGAAGGGGAAGATGGTGGGAGTGAGACTCATGATGGAACTGTGCCAGTGAATGACATCCCACGTCTTATGTAAGCACTGTTATCATGTACTCGCACATTAATGTACTCTTCTCTTATATGAGAGCAGAATGTTCTTTAAGGAAGTCACTTTCTTAAAGCCGCACATTGCCTACTGTATATAGCGCCGTACAGGCTATTATTAAAGAATAGTGCCATTTCTGTTGCTTCCATCTTGGTTATTTCTTCCTCTCTGACAAGGCTTGGTATGGCAGCATACATTTGCAATTTAATGGCAGCCCGTGATAGATTAGTGGCAGAGAATATCTGCCGCTTGATGAAGGTTGCCAACTTGACTTTATTTTTTCTGGACAGCTGATCAAAAATTCACAGACTTACATTTTGTTACGGACACATTGAAAAAGCATAATAAATTATTATAAGTGATACATGTCCAAGACATGAGCTGTACACACTGAACTATAAAATGGTGATAGTACAATCTTAATGATCTGTTTAAGTTTCTTGGTCCTGGCCTCAGAACAGAAGAAAAAGGGCCCTATTTTTTCAAACTGTCCAGCAATTTCAGGACAGTTGGCCACCATGCCCCTGATGCATACTACAGAGTTTCAGTTTCAACCTCCTGTTGGTAATAAGTTTCTCCCTGTCAGCTTTTAATAGATTAAAGCTTGTTTTCATAGAAATACACAAGAGATTCTCCACACAGCACTTTTAGACATAGAGAGGCTTTGTGTACCAGGGGAAGTTTATACCTACAGCTAAACATTGTATAGTCTAGTCTACTATATCATTGTTCTCTTATATAAAGCAGATATGAATGGGGCAGAATTATATAGTATATTGGGGGTATACACTGGTTGAGCGGAGTAATTCAAACTTTCTATAGAGGAGTGAATGTAGCACCAATCTTCTCTTATCTGTCTGCATTAAAATGGTCTTTGTTGCCTATAGTGATCAATCATAGCACAGTTTTTTTTCAAGAGCAGAATACAGAATGAAAGCGGTCATCCTGTAGTTCACAGAAAGTCAGAGACTGACCTCCTGCCAACACATGAGAGCACGTAATGGACTGGTAGTCAGATACTCCGAGTGGGAACATGTATGAATGAAAGTTAGTGGCGATTAAGCAAATTACACAGTTACAATATTACTTGTGAGTTAGCATTATAGTGTGGGCAAAGCAAAACCATTGCTGGAGAGTTGCTTTAGGGGCAACGATGCTCTTTGCAGGAAATGCTGATTAGTGTTATACATTGAGAATGTCTACAACATTTCTATTGACCTGTTCTAGTGATTTGTGTCTGTTCAGACTTTGATCCCGCGTACCATAGTCACCAGTGACGTGACCTCTTGTTCTTTTCTTGTGTAGACCTACTGTGAATAATGAGCCATATAATACAGGGACGCCAAATGTTGAAAACTCCCAATCAGAATCATTCAGAAGTAGCTCAAGGGAAGGGACTTTAATGATTCGAGAGGTAAGAAATTACATTCTGTATTATTCTCACTTAATATTTTTCGCTGAGATCACCGAGCTGGCTGGGACACTGAGTTGAGAGCCTGTCATCAAGATTTTATACTCCAAACTAAAGGCATGTATATAAAGGCGCTCTAAGGGCTCGCTCACACCAGCGTATAACATCCGATCATTCTCACATGTGAGAGGATTGTATGGGATGTGCAAACGACCCTTGGCTCAAACTCTGCTGCGTACGTGAGTCCATGGTCATTTTACTGTGATCTGAGTCTCCCACACGTGAGAATCGTATCACAGCTGCGGAGAAGGTGGAGAACTTAGTTTCTCCATCTTCTCCATTCTGTGAGTAGGCGTATATCTTACTGCACTCCAATGAGTGCAGTCCAATGTTTTCCACACACCGATAGACTGGTATGGGTGCGCGCCATTCAATATATGCTGCCAATCACCACATGCATCAATTTTTTTTCATACCAGTTTGGCATGAAATAAAAATTGCTGGTTCACAATCATCCGAGTTGTACGCTGGCTACTCTCCAGTGTGAACAAACCCTAATGCTGAGTAAATCTTTTCCTTCTCGTACAGATTTGTTTTATTGATTTAGAGAAATCCATAGCTGAAATTGTATTATAATGAGCTGCAAGTGCAGAGGACCAGCAATGCTTCATCTCTGCCTATTCCTCACCTACTGCCTGCCCCCTTTCTGACACTCAGAGACAAGCGGTGAATAGGGAGAGAGGCAGGGGAGCTGTAAGTGCAGAGGACCAGCAATACTTCATCTCTGCCTATTCCTCATCTACTGCCTGCCCCCTTTCTGACACTCGGAGACAAGCGGTGAATAGAGAGAGAGGCAGGAGAGCTGTAAGTGCAGAGGACGGCCAGTGCTTCATCTCTGCCTATTCCTCACCTACTGCCTGCCCCCTGTCTGACACTCTGAGACAAGCGGTGAATAGGGAGAGAGGCAGGGGAGCTGTAAGTGCAGAGGACGGCCAGTGCTTCATCTCTGCCTACTCCTCACCTACTGCCTGCCCCCTGTGTGACACTCGGAGACAAGCGGTGAATAGGGAGAGAGGCAGGAGAGCTGTAAGTGCAGAGGTTGAGCAATACTTCATCTCTGCCTATTCCCCACCTACTGCCTGCCCCCTGTCTGACACTCGGAGACAAGCAGTTAATAGGGAGAGAGGCAGGGGAGCTGTAAGTGCAGAGGACGAGCAATGCTTCATCTCTGCCTATTCCCCACCTACTGCCTGCCCCCTGTCTGACACTCGGAGACAAGCGGTGAATAGGGAGAGAGGCAGGGGAGCTGTAAGTGCAGAGGACCAGCAATACTTCATCTCTGCCTATTCCCAACCTACTGCCTGCCCCCTGTCTGACACTCAGAGACAGGCGGCGAATAGGGAGAGAGGCAGGACCTTTCTTGTCCTGGATGACACAGCGCTGATTTAGATTGACTGTGTAGTGCTATATTCCCGATGTGGTGATGCCACAGGGAAAGTGAACACTTGCTGCATACAGTCATGGCCAAAAGTATTGACACCCCTGCAATTCTGTCAGATAATACTCATTTTCTTCCTGAAAATGATTGCAAACACAAATTATTTGGTATTATTATCTTCATTTAATTTGTCTTAAATGAAAAAACACAAAAAGGAATTGTCCTAAAGCCAAATTGGATATAATTCCACACCAAACATAAAAAAGGGGGTGGACAAAAGTATTGGCACAGTTCAAAAAATCATGTGATGCTTCTCTAATTTGTGTAATTAACAGCACCTGTAACTTACCTGTGGCACCTAACAGGTGTTGGCAATAACTAAATCACAGTTGCAGCCAGTTGACATGGATTAAAGTTGACTCAACCGCTGTCCTGTGTCCTTGTGTGTACCACATTGAGCATGGAGAAAAGAAAGAAGACCAAAGAACTGTCTGAGGACTTGAGAAACCAAATTGTGAGGAAGCATGAGCAATCTCAAGGCTACAAGTCCATCTCAAAAGACCTGAATGTTCCTGTGTCTACCGTGCGCAGTGTCATCAAGAAGTTTAAAGCCCATGGCACTGTGGCTAACCTCCCTAGATGTGGACGGAAAAGAAAAATTGACAAGAGATTTCAACGCAAGATTGTGTGGATGTTGGATAAAGAACCTCAACTAACATCCAAACAAGTTCAAGCTGCCCTGCAGTCCGAGGGTACAACAGTGTCAACCCGTATTATCCGTCAGCGTCTGAATGAAAAGAGACTGTATGGTAGGAGACCCAGGAAGACCCCACTTCTTACCCCGAGACATAAAAAAGCCAGGCTGGAGTTTGCCAAAACTTACCTGAAAAAGCCTAAAACGTTTTGAAAGAATGTTCTCTGGTCAGATGAGACAAAAGTAGAGCTTTTTGGGCAAAGGCATCAACATAGAGTTTACAGGAGAAAAAAAAAGAGGCATTCAAAGAAAAGAACACTGTTTCTACAGTGAAACATGGCGGAGGTTCCCTGATGTTTTGGGGTTGCTTTGCTGCCTCTGGCACTGGACTTCTTGACCGTGTGCGTGGCATTATGAAGTCTGAAGACTACCAACAAATTTTGCAGCATAATGTAGGGCCCAGTGTGAGAAAGCTGGGTCTCCCTCAGAGGTCATGGGTCTTCCAGCAGGACAATGACCCAAACACACTTCAAAAAGCACTAGAAAATGGTTTGAGAGAAAGCACTGGAGACTTCTATGGTGGCCAGCAATGAGTCCAGACCTGAATCCCATAGAACACCTGTGGAGAGATCTAAAAATGGCAGTTTGGAGAAGGCACCCAAATATCAGGGACCTGGAGCAGTTTGCCAAAGAAGAATGGTCTAAAATTCCAGCAGAACATTGTAAGAAACTCATTGATGGTTACCGGAAGCGGTTGGTCGCAGTTATTTTGGCTAAAGGTTGTGCAACCAAGTATTAGGCTGAGGCTGCCAATACTTTTGTCTCGCCCATGTTTGGAGTTTTGTGTGAAATGATCAATGTTTTGCTTTTTGGTTCATTCTCTTTTGTGTTTTTTCATTTAAGACAAATTAAATGAAGATAATAATACCAAAGAATTTGTGTTGCAATTATTTTCATGAAGAAAATGAGTATTATCTGACCGAATCGCAAGGGTGTCAATACTTTTGGCCATGACTGTAGTTTCCCCGCAGATTATTGCTCCCAGTAGGGGAACTCCTTTTGTCACCAGTTTACTGTCCAGGAAGCCTACCAACAAAGGTTCCCTGGAGGTGAACCCCTTTAAAGGGGATCTGTCATCAAAATTCACAAAAAACCTGTGTTATTGAATATATCTTTTGAGGATGGTATATTTACTTCCAAAATCATGTGTAAGTGGCTGTATAATCCTTTTTGAAGGCCACACACTCATATTAAAATAGAATCGCCCATTTGAACCTCGTCCTCTGTAACGTGTATTTTCAAAGAATATACACCTGTTTCATCTGGTCTAAGACAGGAGACTGGAACAGAAAACACTGATAAGACAGTAATGTAATGTAATGTGAATGAAGATCGCCCTTCACCAGTGACACTACAGATTCTTGTCATATTTCTAGTTTTGATTTAACTTTTCTTCGATCGCTGGAAAACAGCCAAGACGTGTGAGTGGAAAGGCACAGCCATCTCCTAGAAGATTGATTTTCAAGTCTCTTGTTGCCTTTGTGAATTTTACATAGTTTATGTAAATGGAAAGAAAAGTCTCCAGACTCTGTCAGCAATCTGGCAAAATAATGAGTGCCAAGAACTATATGATAAAATATTTAATGCTATCCAGCCTATGCTCCTCAGCACTATGCATGTGTGGGGGCTGCCCACAGGATCAGGGTCTTCAGCTTGTCATGAAATAAATGTCATCCCTGCTAGTGCCTGTAGGAAAGGAATCCGGCATAGCTGACTCCACAGATCATTTGCTACTTGTGGATTCCTCATTTCATCCTGGAAAGGTTTAGATCAGAGTTTCCTATTCTGTAGAATTAATAGTAATGGGAGGTCTTCATGGGCCATGTGGCTCCCTGCATGTCTTCTGCTGCTGGGACTGTTGTGCCAAGATGCATTAATCCAGCTTTGCACCTTGGGAATGAAGTCTTGAAGAATAAATCCTTTCTCAATACTAAAATCTATATTGGGCCCCCTCCTACTATTATGCACCATAGATGGATTACACTTATGGATTACACTAGTTAAGGGATCCCCTTCAACATCTTATTCCAGCCTAGACGGATGTGTAAGGGTCTAAAGGGTGCCGTTCATTGTATTGCTGTATAATGTGCTGAGAATATTAGGATGCATGAGAGGTCCATCTTTGGCACCTGACGCAATGTCCTGAATATGGTGGTGGTAACAGGATTTGTAGAATATTTTACCTCAGAAATTTGCTGAATTGTCTTCCATGACTTATGGTCGGCCTTCCCTACCTGCATGTAGCATGAATGCCTAGGCCGCTGAAAGGGAACCTGACATGTAAAATAATTGTAAAATAATGTTTTTTGACCTTCAGATATGGGGTTAATCTGCAGGTTAATAGTGTTCTGACAGTGTGGTGCCAGCATTGAGAGTCCCACTGCCGAGAGGATATGAAGTTTATTCCCCATTGGGTGGCGTCGGCACTTTTCAGTCACCACTGTGTATAGAGAGTGGGGGCTGTGACCGCCCCTGCACTGACTGACAGCAGCTCGGTATTCAACACGGCTGTCAGCCAGTGCCGGGGACGCGGTTACAGCTGCCGCCCTCCATACACAGAGCGGTGACTGAACCCCTGAAAGCGGCCAGGGGTATAAAGTTAATTTCTTCCAGCAACTCTCAGTGCAGGTGCCGCACAGTGTCAGAATGCTAGTAACCTACAGATTAACCCCAACTCTGCAGTATTTTACATGATCAGTTCCCGTTAACAGATGAGAGGTAGAAGGTTGGTGTTTGGAGATGACCGTGCTTCTGTAGAAGATGGAAGGTTCCACAATCCGAGGTAGGCACAAGCTTATTACGTGTTTCTGGTTCATACCGAACAATGTTGTGATTTATTTTGAAAACAGGTTTGGCTTGAACCAGAAATACATTATGAAGCCACTTGTAACTACCTCAGAGTGTTAAATCTTCCATCTTCTACAGCAGCACGGTCATCTCCAAACACCAACCTTATACCTTTCCTCCGTTTATATGCCGAAGAAGCGAATCTTCTATCTGCTGGCACGACTGCAGCAGCTAATCTGAACACCGTCTTATGTTGGAGTGGTGTGAGCACCTTTCACCCCCACCCTACTTCTACCTCAGCCTGTCACCCTATGTGCTCTTGCCTCCTTTCTTTCATCTTTTTGTAGGTTGTATGTTTACTTTATGCTTCTGTTTTAGACTTTTCTAGTAGTGTTTCTAAAAATGTAACTTGCATGATATGTTCAAGCTAAGCATTTTTAATGTAATTTTCCATGCACTTTCCTTCGTATCTCCGCAGACATCTGGAGATAAAAAACGCTCTGGCCATGCAGAAAGTAATGGTTTTGCCGGTCATATAAATCTCCCTGACTTAGTTCAACAGAGCCACTCTCCGGTGGGTACTCCAACTGAGGCTTTAGGGAGAGGTTCAACGCATGCACAGGAAATGGAGACTGGGACTGAAGTAGGTGGTGGCACTACCAAACTAACCTTAATGCTTGGTGGCTAACTGGTTGGTAGTATTAATTCTGGTGTAACTACATAAAAGACCATATTTTTCTAACCTTATTAGTACATGCTAATACCTGAGAAAACTGAACTTTGATCTAAAATATTAACCCATCGGTTGCATATGCATTCATCAACCTGACTGTGCTATGCCAGCATGTCCTGCCTTTGCTTTCTATTGATTATGCTGCCTAGGTTCTAACATTTAGGTGAGGATCAGGAGCAAAGTGTGCCCTCATAGTGACCAGTCATAACTGAATCGTACCTTCTGTAGATTAGGCTTTGTACACCTTCTAACACTTTTTATTATAGCATTTACATAGATTTGCAATTTTTTTTATATATACTGCATGCTTGCTTGTTCTCTCTGATCGGCTCAGTTTGCAGTCTGTCCCTCTTGAAGCTAATCTCAGCTCAAATTTAAAAAAAAAATCATATTCTTTAGACTATTTAGATGCACCCCAGGAGTTGACAACTGAAAAAAAATATTTCTGAAAAAATAAAACTATCCTGTTGGCCTAAGTAAGTGGAGGCATTGATGTCACTTATTGTGGTGATCTTTTTGAACAGCTGACGGTTTGCTCATAGGGTGAGACACTATAATAAATGCAGTGGAATCAGAGGCGTAGCAAGGGTTTTGGTTCAGAGGGTGCGAAACTTCTGAGTGGGCCCCTAACCAGGTAACCTTGATTACAACTTGGTGATGCACCCTAATAGTGCAGGAGAACCTCAGCAGATGACAGCGCCGTTACTGAAGATAATCTCTATATAAAGACCAATATGGATATTACTGCCATATGGTCAGTGGTAGATACCAGCCCTACAGAACATAGATCACAACACAGTTACAGATAATGTCTTACCACTGACGTCCTTTCTGATGGAATCGTTAATTTTTCCCGTCTTTTCCATCTGGCCCAGACCGACATGACAATTTCTTCCAGCTACAACTCGTCTGCAGAGAATACAACAAAGACACATTTCACTTCTCATATTCCAGCCCCATCACCATCTACTACCAACCTGCACAAACTCCTCATCCTACTGATACCCCAATACTGAGCCGCTGCTGCCGTATGTGTCCCTATTACTGCTCCTGATACCCCAATACTGAGCTGCTGCCGTATGTGTCCCCATTACTGCACCTGATACCCCAATACTGAGCCGCTGCTGCCGTATGTGTCCCTATTACTGCCCCTGATACCCCAATACTGAGCCGCTGCTGCCGTATGTGTCCCTATTATTGCCCCTGATACCCCAATACTAAGCCGCTGCTGCCGTATGTGTCCCTATTACTGCACCTGCTGTGTGGTTCTCTGTGCCCTCTATATTCTAAAGCAACTCTCTAAAATATAGTAATGCCAGGTGCAAGTGCCCTAGAAAGCAGTGACTATGTTTTGGCCCTAGAAAGTAATAATGCCCTGTGTGTGCTCCTTTGATAGCCACAGTAATCTGAGTTCCCCTATAACAATAAGTGCCCACTTTACATTTAATAAAGTCCTGAGTCTCCCCCCTTGTACAGCTCCCCTATACACAGCATGATGCTCTTATACACAGTATAATGCCCCCTCACTGTATAGTACCACACAGTATACTGACTCCTTAGTAGCCCCCAAACTGTTTGATGGCTCCAACAATGTATAATGACCCCCACACTGTAATCTCCATACTGTATGATGGCCCCCTAGATAGCCTCCATATACAGTAGCATAATGCACCAAATACTCCACAATATAGTATAATGCACTCCCCATAGGCAGACTCTATAGCATACGGCATCCCCCATAGGCAGACCCTGTAATAAGTCAGCACCCCCATATAGGCAGACCCTGTAATAAGGCAGTACCCCCATAAGCAGACTCTGTAGTATAAGGCAGCACCCCCATAGTCAGACCCTGTAATAAGGCAGCACCCCCATAGTCAGACCCTGTAATAAGGCAGCACCCCATAGTCAGACCCTGTAATGAGGTAGCACCCCTATAGTCAGACCCTGTAATAAGGCAGCACCCCCATAGTCAGACCCTGTAATAAGGCAGCACCCCCATAGTCAGACCCTGTAATGAGGCAGCACCCCTATAGTCAGACCCTGTAATAAGGCAGCACCCCCATAGTCAGACCCTGTAATAAGGCAGCACCCCTATAGGCAGACCCTGTAATAAGGCAGCCCCCGTAGTCAGACCCTGTAATAAGGCAGCACCCCCATAGGCAGACCCTGTAATAAGGCAGCAGCACCCATTAAATAAATACTCACCTCTCTTCTTCCTGGTTCCTGCTCTGTTCCCGCTGATCTCCTGACAGCGGGCGCCGGGCAGTGACGTCATCGCGCCCGCTGTCAGTGTCGGCGACGTCAGACGCCAACACTGACAGGGGGATGATGTGAGAAGAAGCGCAGTGCTCCTTCTCTCATCATTGCGATCATCTATATCGGCGAAATGCTGGTACAGCTGATCATCCGATGACGGCGGGGGGCCACTGCTGGCACCGGGCCCCCCGCCTGCTCAGGGGCCCCATAGCAGCCGGGCGGCAGAGCAGGGAGATCGATTCTCCCTGCTCTGCCCGCAGAATGTAACTGTATCGCGCTGCGCGCGCCAATATAGTTACAGTAGTGTAGCTCCGGGTGGGCCCCCTCAGAGCAGCGGGCCCAGGGCGCCCACACCACTCTGCCGTCCCCCCGGTAGCTACTATACTGAGTGGAATGATTGACAGGTGGTGCAGAAATCAGCATTCAGCCTTGAGGTGGGCACTTGCTTGGCGCTAGTGTGTGTGTTTTTTTTGTGGTCCTGTATGGTTCTCTTTATATATCTTTACCTTTGTGGGTTCCTAAGATAACGTTACCTTTGGCCCCAGCTTTCCAGATAGGCCAAAACGACTGACTTGAACCCTGAGGTTGGCACAGCTTTGACATATACAGTAGTCTCTGACAAAGGCCAAAGTGCAGGGCACAGCAGGAGCACAGATGCACCCACTGCGGAGTTGTGCTGCTAGGTTGATGAGACGCCTTGTAGCAGGCAAAATGCTGCTTGCTGTTATCAAGTTGCAAAGGTATACAGAGATCCTGGCTTTACAAGAGTGCAGTAGATGGCTGCTTGATCAGCTCTCCATACAGGGCTTTCAATGCTCATCTGTACCTGGTCCAAGAGAGGAAACTGATGATCATCCTGTTTGAGCACATAACATGCTGTGATCTACCCTCCTAAGCTGTCTATATGGGCATGTAGGTCATAGAAAGTTGAACAAACTGATGTTTTAAAGGGGTTTTCTCACAAAGTACATTTTAATAGATCTTAGAATTAAAATAAGTTTCACAATTAGATGTGTTAAATAAAATGTTCCTGTGCGGAGATAATCTTATAAATGTGCCCCTGCTGTGTACTGTGTAATAGCTGTGTCTGACCGTACAGGAACATGGTCTGATCATTACCACAGCTCCTGGGCAGTGGAGGATGCAAAAGTGAGTATATTGACAGGATGGGATTGAAGCTGATTCTTTCTGTGAGGCTAAACATTTCACTATCTGTTTTTAAGGGATGTTTTGCCTCACAGAAAGAATTATCTGTGATGCCATCCTGTAATGACTGTATCTTCTCTTCTACGTCTTCCCTGCCCAGGAGCTGTGGTATGATCAGACCATGTTCCTGTACGGTCTGACACAGCCATTACACAGTACACAGCAGGGGCACATGTATAAGATTATCTCAGTATAGGAACATATTTGTTAAGCACATCCAGTTGTGGAACTTATTATTCAAAGATCTATTGATTAAAATTAACTTTGTTTGTGGGAAAACCCCTTTAATATCTGTAATTTGATGTCCTTTTCTAGAGAGACCCACATTTTTCTTAATATGTGAATGAGTTGTTAAAGGTACCATATCAGCACAGAATGACTGCTCAGACCAAGTACAGGCGCTCGGTTCTTCATGGTGTGGCCAACCATTCATATACGCCTTCCCACCTACTTGGTTTCCTTCTATCGCCACCTTTTTCTGGCTCTATGAAGCCAAAGCTGTAAATCAAAGAGGAGGAGGGTGGAGATAGGGGGAAACCAATCAGGTGACAAGGTGATTTAAATGATGGACCCTGCCGTGAAGCACCGAGAAGTGGGTCTTAGTTTGAACAGTCACTCTGTGCTGACAGAGGAGTCTCTTTAAGATCTATGGACCCGACACTGATCTCCCTGAGAATCTACCTCTAGACCTCATTTTAAATGAAAGGGGAGTTACGAGTGTGAGACATGTAATGACTGGCAGTCTGATCTACATGTATCACATGGATAATGCATTGCCCCCTTTCATTTAAAGTAAGCTCCTGAAACAGATTCTTAGGGAGATCTATGAACGGACCATAGATCTTAACAGCTTATTTACATATTAATAAAAACATTGATTTCTCTGGATAAGATAATCGAATCACAGATATCAATGTATCATTTTAATCAACTTTATCTGACCTGTATGGCCATATAGACGGCTTAGGTGGGTTCATCCTACTGACAAATTACCTTTATTGATTGGTTATGGTGTTGGAAGAGTGCTCTGCTTAACCATAAAAGTGAACAGTCACCAGGATTTGCCGATATGAGTTACGGCCACCACCTTTCAGGCCTGACATACAGCATTCTATAATGCTCTGTATCTGCCCCAACCCAACCAGGAAGAGGAGAAAAAGAGCTTTAATAATACTCTCCTGCGAGACTGTCCGATCCAAAGGTTATGGATGTTCTTTGTCCGCCACCTCCCATCTTATTGTGATGCCGCCTTCTTTCTTGCTTTGCGTGGATGACGCGTCCCTATGTCATCTGCACAGTCTCCCCGGCATCGCGCTCCTGCGCAGGCGTACTTGTCTTCCCTGTTGAGGGCAGATTAAAGTTCTGCAGTGCGCAGGTGCCAGGAAAGGTCAAAGAGCCCTGGCGCAGCATGCGCACTTCAGTACTTTGCTCTGCACTAGTCAAGGCAGAGAAGTACGCCTGTGCAGGAGCGAGATGCTGTGGAGAACATAGGTACACGTCGTCCACATGAAGCAAGAAGGAGGACGGCATCGCAATAAGATAGGAGATGCCAAACCAAGAACATCCACACCACTCGGACAGGACCCACGCAGGTGAGTATAATAAAAGCCATTTTTCTTCACTTTCAGGTCGGGTTTTGGGCAGATATACAGAACATTACAATGCTGTAAATCAGGCCTGAAAAGTGGTGGCCTTACTGCATATCGTCTAATCCTGGTGCCTGGTTCCCTTTCAGTAAGCAATCAAGTGGGTCTGGCACTGCAGACTACAAAATGACTTTTAAGTAAGAATATTTTTTTCTTGTTAAAAAAAAAGGGGTATTCTAGTCCTAAAAATGTTAAAAATCTCATTTTATAGTCGGTTAAGGAGAAGTGGCTGCAGACAGAGCCATTAGAGTGGGCAGAATGAGATGCAGCAGCTTGCACTGTAGTATATTACATGAAGGCTCCACAAGCCAGAAATGTTCATCTGTTCTTCTAATATGTGCGGTTATTACTCTGAACTTGAAATGGAAGCTCATAGTTAGAGTATTGTTATTTTTACCTGTGTTTTTCTTTTCTTTTTTTGTTGAAGTTTATATTTTGATAAAGCTACTTATAGAGTGGAATAAGTGTGCAATGAAACCAATCAGGTACTAGAAAAATCATTGCAGGATATGTCACTGAAATAAACAGTAGAGATAAATAGGAGATTTTTTCTAGTGTACGGCGGACCAGCACTTTATTGTATTTATTGTAAAAATGCATAATTTTTATAAAGTCGTTTTAGCTTTACTTATGAATGTTCTACTCTGAACGTTGTGGTTTGAAGTATACTGCTTTTACCATTTTAGTATGGCATGGGAAGTACCACCAAATCATCCTTTACTCCATTTGTTGATCCAAGAGTTTACCAGACTTCACCCACTGATAATGACGATGATGATGATGACGATGATGATGACGATGATGATGAAGAGTCTTCTGCAACAGGTACTAGGGAAAAATGGTTTGTACTTAAATTGGTAATGGTCTTGTAGCAAACAGGTAGGTAGATAAGACGCCTTATTCCGGATCCTATTGATAATGGTTCATTGTGATGGCTTAGCCCATTTTATGCTGGGAAGAACTGACCGGATGATTGCTTCCTTTGTGGTGCAGGGTTACAATGTTCCGGATAAATTTATAATATAACCTGTATTTCATAGACAGGACTCTCATATTCTACAGTGTCCTTGTCTACAAATTAGGTATAATATAGTGCCTAATTGTTAACAGTGTATAGTTTCACTTAATTTTTTTTTCTGTGCAGCAATGCTTACAATTATATCACTCCCCATGCAGGCACTCTGCACATAGTACAAGTAAGGGCTCACTCACACAATCGTATAAATCGGACAAGTGCAATGCAGGAAATCCTCTGACCAGTGTTAGTAAATAAGTCCGTGCAAAAAATTGCAGCATGCAAAGAAATGCGAAATTTGATCAGCCAAGTACAATAAATTCACAGCCCAAACCATTAGAACAGATAGATGTCATGTTGCAATTTAATGTCACAAGCCCCCTACATATAATAAACTAACACCCTTTAGTGCCTTTCATGTGGGTGTTTAGCCTTATTTTACCCAGTAAATAAATAATTTTAAAAAATGGTGTGCGGTCCCCCTTTTTTTTCATAACCAGCTAAGGGAAAGCAGACAGCTGTGGGCTGATATTATCAGACTGGGAAGGGCCAGATAACCATGGAGCTTCACAGCCTATTAATATCAGCCCACAGCTGTTCATTTCCTTTGCTAGTCATCAAAAATTGGGGGGACCCTAAGAAAATGGGGGTCCCAGGTAGTCAAAATAAATAAACACACACACACTCAGAAAAGTCCTTTATTTGTAAAATTCACTCCCCGACAATTTCCCTCTCTTGCCCATTTATTAAAAAAAAATCCATATCATTCCACCGTAATTCAAAAAATGGAGATCCCATGACAATCCCAGTCAGTAAGATTACCGGAGTTCACAGCTGTCGGGACTCGCGCTGCCCTCTGTGTGACCTGACAGATGAGGATCATCTTGGGACCTCCATTTTTTTGGATTACAGCTGACTGGTGTGGATTTTTTTTTTAAAGGGTAAAAGAGAGAAATTGTTGGGGAGTGATTTTTACAAATAGAGGATTTTTCTGTGGTGTGTATTCATTTCTTTTGACTATGGAGTGTCTGACAGACACCTCTCCATTACTAACCCCCAAGGCTTGATGTCAGCGACTGCTGCTGACATCAAACCCATTACCCCAATTGCCAACGAACCAGGGCAATTGGGAAAAGCTGAGGCTAAACGACAAAATTGGCACAACTAATTTCTTGAGCGGCTGAGGATTTGTCTTTTTAGGCTGGGAAGGGGCCAATACCCATGGTCCTTCCCAGCCTATTAATATCCGCCCCCAGTTGTCTGCTTAGTCTTTGCTGTTTTTTTAAAAAATAGGGGGGGACCCCATGTCACTTTTTTAGGTTCCCCTCTTTTTAATAACCAGTAAAGGCTAAGCAAACAGCTGGGGACTGATATTAATAGCTATTAAGGTCCATGGATATTGGCCCTTTCCCAGTATAATAAGACAAGCCCTAAGCTATGTGCTTTTCCTTGGCTGGTTATTACAAATAGGGGGGGACCACACACCAGTTTTTTTCATTTATTTGTTAGCTAAATACATGTGCAATAAAATACGCACACACGGCACTAATGATGTATCTCACGGACATCTTTCTATCGTAATTATATATATTTGTATATAAGATTGCTTTATTAGTTGGAAAACTAGCTTTAAATTACATGGAGAATTACAGTATGTAAAACATTGTTAAAATCAACAAAATCTCAATAAAAAGAAAAACAACTAAAGCAACCTGTGCTTTGTAAGGTTTCTATCCTGTACCATTTGAAAAGAAGCAGTGCGGACTGTCCTTCTTCCTGGTTGAGTGACGATAGGCATTTTGTTTTGTTTTGTTCTTTTGCTGTGCTTGAAGTTTTATTTCTTTATCTCCTTTCCCCTAAGAAAGTGAATGTGAAAATACGGGCTACCAACATTTCGGCACAGGAGTTCTTGCTACTCTACATAACCCTTGGATAGGTAATTTTGGGTTACGAGAGTTACCAACACCTGGTGTGCCAAAGGTTGCAATGCCCAGTATGAATTGTCCAATACTGAGATTTGTGACAGAACACGCATGCTCCATTTTCTTATTCTTTTTTTGCTGAATGAAGAGAGTGTTTTTTTTAGCCCTGTTTACTAGCGAACTGCTTAGACAAGAACAAGCCAAGCTGAATGAGGCCAGAAAAATATCTGTGGTAAACGTGAACCCTACCAATATTCGTCCTCACAGCGATACTCCAGAGATCCGGAAATACAAGAAACGCTTTAATTCTGAGATACTTTGTGCAGCATTATGGGGTGAGTGACTGTTACTTTACTGTATGACACTGATTGTGCATGTTTCTTTAATATCCATAATGAACAAAGTGAAATAAGCGGACCTGTGCAAATCTGCTGTGACTACAGCATAATGGCAGCCCCTGATGGTGCTCCGATACAGGTGCTGCATTTCCTAACATGACACACATACCATGATGTAGCAAGATAAACTAGCAGAAAAGTGTCAACTCCTAACTTTACATGTTCAGTTTCTTTTTCTGTGTTCAAAGGAATCTGTCAGAAGTTATTTGCTCCCCCATCTCAGAGCAGTTTTATGTAGGGGCAGAGACCCTGATTCCAGCAATCTATCACTTACTAGGCTGCTTGCTATAGTTTTGTTAAAATTGCAGTTTCTGCTGCAGATGTTCCAGTTAGCAGCAAGGAGAAACTCCAATATAAATCATATATAACTTTGAATGAATAATTCTAGAAATATAGGGATAATCCCCAATATGCCAATATATTATTTTTTCACTGTTCTTTATAGCAGGGGTGTCAAACTGCATTCCTCGAGGGCTGCAAACAGGTCATGTTTTCAGGATTTCCTTGCATTGCACAGGTGATAATTTAATCAACTGCAGAGAATGATTCCAGCACCTTGTGCAATACAAGGAAATCCTGAAAACATGACCTGTTTGCAGCCCTCGAGGAATAGATTTCAATAAAAACACAGAAATATTTTGGGGCTATTTCATTCCTAAAGGTAGTATTGTCCTCTGTATATAGACCAACCCCAGGATGACACACTGTCTATTTTTTCCCACTGACACATTAACTACTTAAATCTAAGATATGACTGAACACTGAGGTGAAACTTAAGTTTTGCTTGAGTGTTAGTATCTCTATCTGCCAACTCGTGCTAAAATGATCCCATTTTTAAAGGGATTCATGCTGCTCAATCCACAGACTGCAGGACTCAGACACTATGACTTCAGCGATGTATGTTTGGCCCTGAAACTCTGTGGCATTTCAGAGAAAAACATACTGTCGGGGACCGAGCCGCATGGAAGATCGGACAGGCAGGTCCCAGGCGGCTTCTCTTTGCTCACTCTCCTTGACTGACTAGTCTGTCCCTACATGCTGCCTGTGGATCGGGCAGCTGGTGTATGACACATGCTGCCTGTGGATCGGGCAGCCAGTGTCTGATACATGCTGCCTGTGGATCGGGCAGCCAGTGTCTGATAGATGCTGCCTGTGGATCGGGTAGCTGGTGTATGATACATACTGCCTGTGGATCGGGCAGCCGGTGTCTGATACATGCTGCCAGTGGATCGGGCAGCCAGTGTCTGATAGATGCTGCCTGTGGATCGGGTAGCTGGTGTATGATACATGCTGCCTGTGGATCGGGCAGCTGGTGTATGATACATGCTACCTGTGGATTGGGCAGCTGTTGTAGGACACATGCTGCCTGTTGATCGCGCAGCCATTGTCTGATGCATGCTGCCTGTGGGTCGGGCAGCCGGTGTCTAATACATGCTGCCTGTGGATTGGGCAGCCGGTGTCTAATACATGCTGCCTGTGGATCGGGCAGCTAGTGTATGACACATGCTGCCTATGGATCGGGCAGCCAGTGTCTGATACATGCTGCCTATGGATCGGGCAGCTGGTGTATGAGGCATGCTGCCTGTAGGTCGGGCAGCCAGTGTCCGACACATGCTACCTGTGGATCGGGCAGCCAATGTCTGATACATGCTGCCTGTGGATCGGGCAGCCAGTGTCCGATGCATTTCAGTTCCCTTTAACTTAATAGTATTGCTCACCAGAACTTGATGATCATACAGATTTTTAGCGATACTTTTTTCCTGATATACATTTCATGTTTCACGCAGGTGTAAACTTACTAGTGGGCACAGAGAATGGACTTATGTTGTTGGATCGAAGTGGGCAAGGAAAGGTCTACAACCTTATCAACAGGCGAAGGTTTCAGCAGATGGATGTTCTGGAGGGACTGAACGTCCTTGTAACCATATCAGGTATATACCATGTGCCATCATCTAAGCTTTGTACTGTGTTGGTAAACCTTACTGTACAGTTAATATCATGAGTGTTAGGGTAATTGGATCTACCTATGTACTGACAAGTAGAGTCAAACCTTCCCCCTTGTTGCGCCCTCACTTTGCATGTCATAACTTCTACAAAGCACATTGATTTTCAGTGATAGAGCGTTTTTTTTTCTGGACTAAAGATGGATGGCCTATTGTTAGCATAAGACATCAGTGTTTAATCAGTCAGAGTCAGACATCTGAGAACCGGAGAACCTAGCAGAGCGAAGTACTAACCACCCACTGTGCTCCGGCCACCACAAGAACCTAGCAGAGTGAAGTACTTACCGCTCAAAGTGCTGATGGCGCCCTGAGAACCTAGCAGAGTGAAGTACTAGCCATCCACTATGCTCTGGCCGCCACTAGAACCTAGAAGAGTGAAGTACTAACCATCCACTGTGCTGCAGCCACGCCAGTACCTGGCAGAGTGAAGTCCTAACCACTCACTGTGCTGCTTCCACTTTATTCTGATGATTGCGGAGAGACTTGGGGGTCCGACCTCATCAGTTAACGGCCTTTCCTAAGTATTGTCCATCAGTGTTTAAAAGAAGCATTACCATGATAATAAATCCTTTCTGTGTGATAGATTTTTGAAAAACAATTCACTTTTCAAGCACTATCAGTTGTTCTAAATGCATATTTTTTCTGGGACAGGTTTACCTTTATTACCTGATGTCTATAGATGGGCGAACCCGTACAGTAAAGATCAGGGTCTGTACTGAACATCTACTGTTCGGGCACAGACTCCCGATACGGACTTCACCACGAAGTCCGTTTTACTGTGCGGGTTCAGCAGCCGGAACACTGGGTGTTTCTTGCACTATCATCTGCATGACAGCGCGAGAAACACCGGCGACTGTAACATTAATATCATCTGTCAGAGTGCTGTGGTTCTCACGCTGTCAAATCCGATCAGAGCTGTGATCTTATTTACAAAGTTTACCTCCGGTCACTGGCATCGGCTGATGGGAGTATTCATCAGCCGATGCCTGCGCTATAAATAATTAAAGATAGAGTTCCCCTGTATTTTTGATAACCAGCCAGGCAAAACTGACAGTTGCAGGCTGCAACCCTCAGCTGTCAGCTTTAGCAAGGTTGGTTATGAAGAATACGGGGGTCTCCATGCTGTTTTTTTTTTTCAATTATTTAAATAAATTTAATGAATGGCCTGAGGGTCCTCCCCATTTTTGACATCCAACCAAGCTAAAACAGAGACCTGGGGGCTGGTATTCTCAGGCTGATAAGGGGCCATGGATATAGCCCCACTCAGCCTAAAAATAGTAGCATACAGCTGCCCAGAAAAGGTGCATCTATTAGATGCGCCAATTCTGGCACTTTGCCCGCACCTTCCCTCTTGTTCTGTGACAGTGGCAAGTGGGGTTCATATTTGTGGGGTTGATGTCACCTTTGTATTGTCTTTTCACATCAAGCCCATGGGTTAATAATGGAGAGGCGTCTATAAGACACCTATCCATTACTAATCCTACAGTTATATGGTAAAAAAAAAAACACACAGCCAGAATAAAGTCCTTTATTTGAAATAAAAAAACATACTTTTACTTTTTTATTTAAAAATAACAAACACAGTTATACTCACCTAACACCCATTCCATTGAAGCCCTCGTGTCCTTTAAAAAGCATAAAATAATAAACAACAAAATACTCACCTAACACCTATTCCACCGAAGCCAACGTCTCCTGTGAAAAACAAAATAAAAAAAAACAACAATGTCCCTCACCTGTCCATCGTTTTATCCTACGCCGTAATCCACTTCTCGGATAAAGTGTATTCAACCTGTAAGGGGCCAAGATGCAACCGTCCAGGCTGAGAACCACTGAGGAATGAGCTGCTGCGTGCGCAGCCTCAGTGGCCAGTGTTGACATCACCAAGGTTACCACAGGTCACTGAGGCTGCGCTCCCATCAGGACTTTGGTGAGATCACCGCTTGTACAGTGAGGAAAATTTTCACAGTGCAACAGTGAGTTCACCGTGAGTAATTTCTCACTGTGCTAGTGATCGAGGTCACTGCAGTTCAGGAGCCCGGCTGAGAACATGTGACATGTACATGACAGTGTGACAAACACTGGATGCTCAGACCCCCTACTCAAGTGAATGGAGTCCGGGTTCGGGTGCTGTTCTGGTACCCAAACCAAACTTTTTTTGACTCTTCAGTCGAACCCACCAGACCAGAACGTCCAGGTGTTTTCCCATCACTACTGATGTCTTGTTTTCTTATTTGCCACGAACTATATAGTTCTTCAAGTAGTAGACTTCTTCTCTGGTTGAGCATGCACTGGTGTTTTCTGTGGTAAGTGTGCAAAGACCGGGGAGCACAAACATCCCATTCTGAGTAGCACTCATAACAATGAGTAATGGGCAAATCAGCAAGATCTTACAAGGAAGGCAAATAGCGTTATTATATGCAGTGAGCACATATTCTGTCACATGTGCTCGCTGCATGCAATAACACTGTCTCCCTCATAAGAACATGCTGATTTGCCCTCTTCACAGAGTTATGAGCAAAACTCAAAATGGGATATGCGTGCTCCCCAGTCTCCACAAACACAACCATTTTTACCACAGAAAACAGCTGCACATGGTCAACCAGAGAAGGAGTCGTCTGCTCCTGGGCAAACTGTATTATCAGCAATAGGAAGACAGTATATAGCCAGATTAATTGTAGGTAAGGCTCCAATGGAGTAAATTAATTGTATTTGAAACGTTTATAGTTTTTCAAAAATCTGTTACACAGAATGATTTAATATCATGGTAAATTGCTGATCACTTCCACAATACACCTTTAAATGGAAACAATCGGTAGGATCAACCTTCCTAAGCTGTCTATATGTGCATGTAGGTCATAGAAAATTTAATAAAATTATATCTTGCAATCCAGTGCCTTATTCCAGAGAAATCCACACTTTTCTTAATATGTACAGTGGCTTGCGAAAGTATTCACCCCTTTTTACCTATTTTGTTACATTACAACCTGTGTTTAAATATTTACGTAACATGATTTGTGTGTGATTCATCAGCAGTAAATAGTCTAAGTTGGTGAAGTGAGAAAAATATATGCATAAATTAAATGTATGGGATCAAATAACTAAAAATTGACAGGAGCATATGTATTCATCCATTTTGCTATGAAGTCACTAAACATTTCTAGTGCAGGAAATTGCCTTCATAAGTCACATGCTTACTGACTGAAAATCCACATGTGTGCAATCGAAGTGTCAGATGGTCTGTCCCCTTACCTTTTCTGAAAGGCTACAGATGCTGCAACACCATTAAGCAAGAGACACCACTAACCAAACAGCACCATAAAGACCAAGGAGATCTCCAAACAAGTCAAGGACAAAGTTGTTGAGAAGTAAAAGTCAGGGTTGGGTTAAAAAAAAAAAAATATCCCAATCTCTGATGATCCCCCAGAGCACCATAAAATCCATAATTATCAAATAGAAAGAACATGGCACCATAACAAACCCGACGAGAGGGCCGCCCACCAAACCTCTTGGCCCAGGCAAGGATGGCATTAATCATAAAGGCAGCACAGAGACCAAAGGTAATCCTGAAGGAGCTGCAGAGTTCCCAGGCAGATACTGGCCACAATAAGGCTTCTTCCACATTTCCGTCGGACACGGCCGTCGCTAAGCGTCGGCGCAACAGACGTTGGCGATTTTTTGCACAACGTGGGCAGTGGACGCAGTGTTTCAACGCGTCCGCTGCCCATAGTAAACTCCCAGGGAGGAGGGGGTGGAGTTACGGCCGAGCATGCGCAGTTTTAAATGCAGGACACGACGTACGAAAAAACTTTCCCTTGAACGTTTTTTCGCTACAACGGTCCGCAAATGCCGACGCATCCAGTGCACGATGTATGGAACGTGTGTCCATACAAATATAATAATATACAAGTCTATGTGCAAAAAACGCATCCTGCGGGCAACTTTGCAGGATGCGTTTTTTCCACAAAACTACGCATTGTGACAGTTGGGAAAAGACAGAGGTGTGAAAGTAGCCTAAGCCGTACACTCCAAAAGTAGTCTTTATGGAAGAGTGGGCAGGAAAAGCTTTTACTTACGCACCAAAATTGTAAGGCTCATTTTGAGTTTGCCAAAATACATGTGGAAGACTCCCCAAATGTATGGAGGAAGGTGCTGTGCTCAGATGAGACCAAAACTGAACCTTTTGGCCACCAAGATAAAACCTTTGTCTGGTGCCAAAGCAACACAGCTCATCTCCCCAAGAACACCATCCCCACAGTGAAGTGTCGTGGTGGCAGCATCATGCTGTAGGAATGTTTTTCAACGGCAGGGACAGGGAAAATAGTCCGAGTCGAGGTGAAGATGAATGGTGAGAAATACAGGGATATTCTTGAGCTAAACCAATTTGTCTCTGATTTGAGACTGGAACAGAGGTTCACCGTCCAACAAGACAATGACCCAAAGCAAACTGCTAAAGCCACACTCAAGTGGTTTAATGGGAAACTTGTAAATGTTTTGGAGTGGCCTAGTCAAAACCCGGACCTTAATCCAATTGAGAATCTGTGGTAAGACTTGAAGATCGCTGTTCACCAGAAGAAACCATCTAACTTGAAGGAGCTGGAGCAGTATTACCTTGAGGAATGGGCAAAAATCCTAGTGGCAAGACGAGGAAAGTTTATAGAGCATTATCCAAAGCGACTTGTAGCTGTAATTGCTGCAAAAGGAGGCTCTGCTAAGTTCTGATTTTAGGGTGGTGGATAGTAATGTATCCTGAAGTTTTCAGTAATTTTCTCTTATTTTTTGTTTGCTTCACAATAAAAAGAACACCAAATGTCCACAGTTGTAGGCATGTTCTTTACGTGAACTGATGCAAACTCTCAAAGAAATGTAGAATTCCAGGTTGTGAGGTAGTAAAACATGAAAAATGACAAGGGCGGTGAATACTTTTGCACGCCGCTGTAAATGAGCTGTTAAGATCTATGTGCCGGACACAGAAATCCCCAAGAATCTGCGTCCAGAGCTTATTTTAAATGAAAGGGCACATTACCAGTGTGAGACATCTAATGACTGACAGTCTACTCTCCTGATGTTGCTGCAGTGTTGCGATTGTAATGAGGCAAAGTTCTGCTCTGCCGCACTGTGTTAGCTGTAAACACATCTGCAGCTTCCCTTTCCTGTTGTCAGCTCAGCTGTACTGCTCCTCCCCCCACACTGGCTGCCTGTGAGATGGAAGTTGAAGAAGTGTTAGTTGTAATCAGGCTGAGAGAACAGCGGCAGATGTAGATGTGTTTGAGATGTGACAAAGGTGACTTCTGTTGAGTGGGATTATAAGGGTATGTGTCCACGTTCAGGATTGCACCAGGATTTGGTCAGGATTTTACGCAGGTAAAATCTGCACCAAATCTGCACCTGAGGTCACTGGCAGGTCACCTGCGTTGTCCTTGCGTTGTTTGAGCATTGTAAGGACACGTTCTGAAAAGACGCGCCGCATGTCCGTTTCCGCGGGTCTGCCGCATGCGTCTTTTAACGCATAGTGGAGACGGGATTTCATGAAATCCCCTCAACTATGCTGTAACATCTGAATGCTGTGTGTCTGACGTTGCGGCTCTACGCAGTGTCAAACACGCAGCGTTTCCTGAACGTGGAAACATACCCTAAGGGTAAGTTCACACAGGGCATTTTTGCTGCGGTTTTTTTTTTTTTTTTTGCTAATTTTCAGCTGCTTTTTACAGTACCAGCAAAGCCTATGAGATTTCAGAAATCTCATGCACACACATTGTTTTTTTTGTGTGATCAGTATTTTGTGCTTTGCAGCGTTTTTTTGACATAGGGCATGTCACTTCTTTCAGCGTTTTTTTCAGCATTTTTCACTCATTGACTTGAATGGATGGTGAAAAAACGCTGCAAATACGCAAGGTTGACTTTTCTGCAGGGTATTTGCTGCAGAAAAGTCAAGGAGAGCCGGATGTGATGTCACACTCGGCTCTGCTACATCTAAATGGCAGGCTGCATGATGCGTTCATGCAGCCTGTCATCCAGCAGAGTGGACCAGATCCCCATTCGCTTGAATGGGTGGTCCGACATTACCGTGTTTGACACACTGTCATATGCGTGACAGGGCGGAAAACACCGCTTCTGAAAGGTGGGGAAATCCTCCCCGCCGGTCAGAGAGCCGCGGCTCCCATGCTGTCAGAAGACAGCGGGAGCGCTCAGCTGTGATCGGAGGTATAAACTTAACCTCCGATCCCTGGTGTCAGCTGATGGGACAACTACTCCCATCATCTGACACCTACAGCCGCTAATTACAATGAGAGCAGGAGCGGCGGATGGGAGTATTCATCAGCCGCTCCTGCGCTATAAATAAATAATAAAAAAAAAAAAAAAAAAAAAAGGGCGTGGGGTCCCTCCTAATTTTGATGACCAGCCAGACAACACTCCCAGCTGTCAGCTTCAGCAAGGCTAGTTATCAAGAATAGAGGGGTCCTCACGCTTTTGTTTTTTTAATTAAATTATTTAAATAAATAGTTTTAAAAAAACATTCTTAACAACCAGCCTTGCTAAGGCTCATAGCTGGGGGCTGGCATTCTCAGGCTGGTAAGGGGCCATGGATATAGGCCCCCCAGCCTAAAAATAGCAGCCCGCAGCTGCCCAGAAAAGGCACATCTATTAGATGCGCCAATTCTGGCGATTTGCCCGGCTCTTCCCACTTGCCCTGTAGCAGTGGCAAGCGGGGTAATGAGGGGTTAATGTCACTTTGCTATTGTAAGATGACATTAAGCTGGCTTAGTAATGGAGAGAATCCTATAGCAGTTAAAGGGTTAAATAAACACATGCAGAAAAAAGTCTTTTAGTGAAATAAAACACCACACAGTTTTGACCATCTTTTTATTGTTCTGCCATTCCAAAGCGAAGCCCTCGATCTTCTGTAATAAAAAGAAATTAAAAAGCAAAAGTATACTTCCTGATCTGTCATAGTCCAATATAACGAGTGTCCCTCGCAGTATCTGGGGGAGATAAAGCTTACAACCAGGAGTGATGCTAATGCGACCACTCCCGGCTGTAAGCGACTGGGGAATGAATGAGAGGCAGCGAGCGCAGGCTCAGTAACTGGCGGTGACGTCACCGAGCCTGCTCTTCCTCACAGCCTGACCTGAGGTAACCTCCACACCGTGGGAAAATGCCGGGGAAGAGCAATACTGCAGGTAATGTATCTATTCTATCAATCTATCTATTCTATCAATCTATCGATCTATCTATTCATTCTATCTATCCTATCAATCCATGTATTCTGTCAATCTATCTATGCTATCAATCTATCTATTCTTTCAGTCTATCTATTCTATCAATATATCTATTCTATCAATCTATCTATTCTGTCAATCTATCTATTTTTTTCAATCTATCTATCCTATCAATCTATCTATTTATTCTATCAATCTATCCTGTCAATCTATCTATTCTATCAATCTATGTATTCTATCAATCTATATTCATTATATCTATCTACATGAAGTTGTTTTTTTTTTCTCTGTGTGCACTCAACTTTATTGGCAAGTACAAAGAGAAAAAAAAACGCACCAAAAATGCACCTAAACCTGCGTTTTTGGCGCAGCTTCTTTCCTGCCAAGATGATCAGGTTTTGCTGCAGAAAAAAAATCAACAAAAACGCCCTGTGTGAACTTACCCTAACTGTCAGCCGTTACATCTCACACTGGTAATGCCCCCTTTCATAAAAATAATCTCTGGAGACAAATTCTCTTGGAGCTCTTGTCAACGGTTTCTCACCCAGCTAAGTAGTTCTCCTCTTGCGCACTGATGAAGGGCAAAAACCCTGGAAAAGTGATCTGCAAAATGGAGATTCTAGTTTGGCTTTATATCATGAGGAAAACCTCTTGACGTACAGAATTGCTACTTCAATAGGTGGAACTAGAGATCGCGCTCCCTCTGTCATTGTCACATTTTCCTAGGCATACATACATAATCAAATGTATTTCTAAGAAACAATCTGTTTTAAGTTTGCTTTTGAGATTACTTTCGAATATATACATTTTTTAGGGAAAAAGAACAAACTAAGAGTGTACTACCTGTCCTGGCTGAGGAATCGAATATTGCACAATGATCCAGAAGTGGAGAAGAAGCAGGGCTGGATAACTGTAGGGGACCTAGAAGGCTGTGTACATTATAAAGTTGGTAAGTTCTTTACCAGACATACGACATACGTATAACTCTGTTGTGCCTACTGATCACGTGGTCATTTGTGTACAGTGCTCATCATTAATGTGTGCTACTGTTACTGCGATGTTACCATTTGATGTCATAGAAGTATTATCTTATGTCCTGTCTTAACCATTAAAATCTGGTACCATAAATCACTGAGTACTTACTGTCGTGTATACATTGTATACCATCTTACTGCCAGACACAAGCAGAGGAAAGTCTGTAAGAGCTAGTGTGAAACACCCTTGTATGTGATCAGCATTTAGGATCATCTGATATTTTAGCTTTATCTTGTTTTGTTTTACAGTAAAATATGAAAGAATCAAGTTTTTGGTTATTGCATTGAAGAATGCTGTAGAGATCTACGCCTGGGCTCCAAAGCCTTATCACAAGTTTATGGCGTTTAAGGTAAGTAATTCCTACTGTACAAACATCCGGTATTAAGGACTTGATTCCAAGGGCCTGTGCACATATTGCCGATTTGTTATGTTTTTGTCGCGCAGATTTGTCACAAAACCTGAAAAGTTAATGAGAATCCTGAAGTCTCATGCACACGTTGCTAATTTTTGACTTGCAGATTTCACTCATTAATGAGTGTGGAAAAAGCATGTAAAAAGTGGCAAAAACGCATGTATTTCCAGGTCACCACCTGACAGCACCATGGAGGACGTCCTTCTTATACACAGTGGGACAGGAAACACGAGAGTTTAAAAGGACCCTCCCCCTTCCACCCTTCAGTGTTTTTCCTGTCCCACTGTGGATAGGAACGACGAGAGCGTTGTCCCTACAGAGCGTGTGGATCGGGGGGGCTCAGCCTCTTCCTTCCCATGGGTCGTATCTCTGTACCGCCGACACCCAATTAATTGGGTCCCTCAGCGACGCCGGTGTAGCGCTGCTCCTGGCTAGGAGGTCGCTTCCCCCTGGGGGGGGCTCTCGACCTCGGACGGCTACCCCAAGCGTACCTGCATGGATCTCTGCAGGGTGGTCCCTTGGCAGACAGTCCGGAGGAGGGGCAGGTACGGCAGAGCGCTCCGGACTCCATGTGTGTCGGCGGTAAGCGTGCGTTGCACTTCCGGTTTACCGCTGCCGCGTCACTTCCGGGTCACAGCGGCAGCAGGGGGGCGGCCTTCCTCCTCGCTCCTGTAGGAGCGCCGGGACACAAGCGAAAGGATTTAAGGTAAGTGAATACCGCTAGACACCGCAGTTGCAATGGATCCAGGCTCTGTACCAACTGTCAGCGTAGAGGCCACGGGGAAACAGGATTCCCTTACACACGTGAGTCCCCTCTAAAAGGTGCGCTCCTTATACTCCTATTAAAGGTACTAGTAGTGGTCCCTTTATATATTCCAGGGGCGTCCTTCATCTGGGGATAAGAAGACTGGTAAAACCAGGAGATGTCCCATATGTGCCACAAAACTTAATGCCTTGTGCCAGAAGCCTCTGTGCGAGCCCTGCACCGCCCGCATTGTAGGAGAGGAACAGGCCTCTCTAATAACAAGCATGAGAGCTATGGTTAGAGAAGAAGTGCAGGCTTCTATATCTAACCTATCTGCTGTCCAGCAGTTCCAGCCTGAGGTCCAGGATCTACCCAGGTCTAGGAAGAGGCAGAGGGAGTCAGATTCGTCTTCTGAGGACAGTCAATCAGAATCTGACATTGAGGAAGAGGAAGAATTGTGTAAAGATCCTCCTCAGAAGGGGAAAAAGTATCTTTTCTCTTCCAATGATATTGACGAACTACTGGGAGCAGTCAGACAGACTATGCAGGTTGAGGAACCTTCGACCTCTCTTTCCGTGCAGGATGAGATGTTCGGGGGACTGCGGTCACAGACGTCAAGTCTTTCCGGTTAATGCCCACATTCGGTGAGTCCGAGTTCAGTCTCGGCTTTGCTCAGAGTTTACAACTACTGACTCCTTCTTCACCTCTTCCCGCAGCTCAATGATTTTGGAAGAGTGGGAGGAGGCAGAGAAGAGGATATCAATACCGAGAGACTTTAGGCTCCGTCTTCCCTTTGACCATGAAGAGGTCAAAGACTGGGAAGATATACCAAAAATTGACATCCCACTAGCAAAATTGTCTAAAAGAACTGCCATACCATTCGAGGACTCCTCGAACTTAAAAGAGCCTATGGACAGAAAGGCGGATGGTCTCCTTAAAAAAGCTTGGGAGAGTTCGGCCGCGGTGATCCGCACAAATATTGCGGCGACATCCGTGGCGAGAGCCATGCATCTATGGGTTGATGATTTAAAAGATCAACTGTCAGCCAAAACTTCTAGGGAGTCTATCATCAGTGCTATTCCCTTACTTAAACTAGCTACAGGGTTTTTAGCAGATGCTACGGCAGAATCGGTCAGGTTCTCAGCCAGAGGGCAATCGCTATCTAATGCAGCCCGTAGGGCTATTTGGTTAAAAAGCTGGTCGGGGGATGTTCCCTCCAAGAACAAACTATGTTCCATTCCCTTTTCGGGTGGCCGGGTTTTTGGCCCTGTATTAGATGACATTTTGGAAAAAGCTTCTGATGAGAAGAAGGGATTCCCAGAAGAGAAAAAGAAAAAATTCCAGCCCTTTCGTAGACCCTATTACAGTCAGAGAGCAGACTATAGGGGTAAAGGTAAACAAGGGAGATGGAGTTACCAGAAAGGGGGGGATAATAGGAACCGAAATAGAGATCCAGGTCCCTCAAACCCTAGGTCTGAGTTTCGGAGAAAGTGACGCCACCAGAATAGGGGGTCGGTTGTTGAATTACCTGGGGGAATGGGAAAAAATTACCTCAAACCCATGGGTCCTTCAGGTTATATCACTGGGTTACAGGATAGAGTTCGTATCCCGTCCCCCAGAAAGATTTTTTATCTCCAACGCCCGTCTCTCTTCAGTCTCCCCAATGTGGTCAGACATTCAGGATCTCCTCCGGATGGAGGCAATAACTCCCGTACCTCCTCACCAAAGAGGAACAGGTCACTACTCGGGTCTTTTCTCTATAATAAAACCATCAGGAGAATCCCGAACCATCATAAACCTCAAACCATTAAACAAATGGCTATCGTACAAAAGATTCAAGATGGAGTCCATTCGCTCCACAATTCCCCTATTAGGGAAGGACGTGGTAATGTGCACTTTGGATCTAAAAAGTGCGTATTATCACGTCCCAATTTTTTCGCAACATCAAAAGTACCTAAGATTTGCGATAGAGAAAGACGGTTCAGTCCTCCATTATCAGTTCCGTTGCCTTCCGTTTGGTCTAGCATCGGCTCCAAGAGTTTTTACAAAACTCATCATAGAGATCGTATCTTTTCTAAGGAGACGAGGTATCATTATAATACCATATCTAGACGATTTCCTGTTAGTGGCAGACTCAGTGTCCCAACTCAAGATCGATTCTCAGTTAGTGATCTCCACACTGCAGAAACTAGGTTGGGTGGTGAACTGGTAAAAATCACACTTAACCCCAAGATCAAGACGACAGTTTCTGGGGGTAATACAAGACTCAGACATCAGGAAGTCTTTTCTTCCGGACAAAAGGCGGTCAGACCTGGTAAAGAAGGTTCGACAGTTTGCAAGAACTCGGGTGACAATAAGAGATGCAATGAAGATCCTAGGCCTGATGACAGCCTGTATCCCATGTGTCAGCTGGAGCCAATTCTATTCTCGTCAACTACAGAGAGCGGTTCTAACAACATGGGACAGAAGACAGTCTTCGTTGGACAGACAGTTTGTCCTATCCTATCGAGTCAGAAAATCCCTACGATGGTGGATGGTGTCAGGAAACCTTCAGGTGGGGGTCCCATGAATCCAGACTCCAGCAGTCATGGTAACCACGGATGCGAGTCAGCAAGGTTGGGGCGGCCAGGTACTCGGAAGATATTACCAGGGTCTGTGGAATTCGGAAGAGAGCAACAATTCTTCAAACCACAGAGAGCTACAGGCGGTTTGGAAGGTTCTGTGGGCAGCCCGGTCCCTATTAAAGAACAAGCATCTGAAGATCTTATCGGACAACACGACGGTGGTAGCTTTTCTTCGCCATCAAGGGGGCCCGAGACATCCGAAACTGCAACGTCTGTCGGATCAGATATTCGAATGGGCAGAAAGTTCGGTACTTTCAATTTCAGCAGTCCACTTAGAAGGCTCAAAGAACCAGGTTGAGGATTTTCTGAGCAGAGAAAAGCGAGTGGGAACTGAACAGCGGAATCTTCAAGACCCTGTGTCAGCGTAGGGGGAACCCCGTCCGTGGTTCTTTTCGCGACCAGAAGAAATACAAAGATAAAGACCTTCTTCTCCCTAAATCCTCAGGACAATCCAGCAGGGGTAGATGCCCTTTCTCAATCGTGGAGCTCGGGTCTGCTATACGCCTTTCCCCCTCTGGCATTAGTACCAAGGGTACTCAGGAAGATCTGCGAGGACAGAGCTCGGGTGATCCTGGTGGTCCCTTTCTGGGCCGGAAGGAGCTGGTTTCCCCTACTAAAGAAGCTGGCAGTGGACAGTCCTTACCATCTTCCAGTCAGGGGGGACTTACTTTCTCAGGGTCCGATCCTCCATCAGAACCCAGGAAAGTTGCGGTTAACAGCTTGGATCCTGAGCGGCAGATCCTAAGGTCAAGAGGCCTTTCAGAAGGAGTGATTTCGATTCTACAAGCAAGTAGGAAACCAGTGACTTCAACAATATATCTCAGAACCTGGAGAAAATTCTGCAGTTTTTGTGGAGACACAACAATCGATGTTGATCACCCTAACATACCCAGAATTCTTGATTTCCTACAGCAGGGATTTAAGAACTGGCTCAAACCAAGTACTTTGAGGGTTCAAATTGCAGCCCTCAGTGTATTTTATGACTCTTCCCTTGCCGCTCACCCTTGGATCGCTCGGTTCTCTAGAGCGGTCTCGAGGCTGAAACCTCCAATCAGGAAGTCTGTGCCTCCCTGGGACCTTAATTTAGTCCTTAATGTTTTATGCAAAGAGGCCTTTGATATAAACAGGGATATAAATATCGCTAATCTTTCCCTAAAAACAGTTTTTTTAGTAGCCATTACATCAGCCAAAAGATTAGGGGAACTTCAGGCCCTTTCCATCCAGAACCCTTATCTACAAATATTTGATGATAGGTTGGTTTTAAGGCTTGACCCAGGATTTCTTCCCAAGGTAGCCTCTGTATCAAATATTAACCAAGAGGTCGTTCTTCCGTCTTTTTGCCAATCTCCTAAAAATCAAAAAGAAGCCTTTTTCCATAACTTAGATGTTAGGGAGACGGTGCTGAAATACTTGGACATGACTAGGGCCTGGAGACAGGATAATAATCTCTTTGTCCTGTATGGGGGTCCTAATAAGGGAAAAAAGGCATCAAAATCCACTATTGCCAGGTGGATTAGATCCACTATTACCACGGCCTATCAGTTACAGGGAAAAGATCCTCCAGATAGCCTTAAAGCTCATTCATCCAGGGCTATGGCCACGTCTTGGGCCGAAAAAGGTGGGGCCTCAGTAGATCAGATTTGTAATGCAGCATCCTGGTCTAACATTAGCACTTTTTCAAAACACTACAAATTAGACGTAGTTTCTTCTCAGTTAGCTTTTGGCAGGAAAGTGCTTCAAGCGGTAGTCCCACCCTAGAACTAGGAAGTTTCCTTTGGTACTTCTCCATGGTGCTGTCGGGTGGTGACCTGGAAAACGGTAATTAATCTTACCGATAATTGTATTTCCAGGAATCCATCCTGACAGCACGGATAGTTCCCTCCCTATGGCAAATATTTGTTTTACTTATGTCAAGTAACATTTGTATTAATCTTGTTATGTTCAAAATAAATTTTCTGTTTACATCCATCCAGATGTGTTACTTTGGAAAAGCACTGAAGGGTGGAAGGGGGAGGGTCCTTTTAAACTCTCGTGTTTCCTGTCCCACTGTGTATAAGAAGGACGTCCTCCATGGTGCTGTCAGGATGGATTCCTGGAAATACAATTATCGGTAAGATTAATTACCGTTTTTACTTTGTGTTTTTCCTGCCAAGAGATGCAGTAATTATGCATAAATGTATACACCAAATACTTAAGGTGTGCATATACTCTGAAGCCAAGTTCACACTGTCAGTACTTGGTCAATATTTTACCTCAGTATTTGTAAGCCAAAACCAGGAGTGGAACAATCAGAGGAAAAGTCTAATAGAAACATATGCACCACTTCTGTATTTATCACCCACTCCTGGTTTTGGCTTACAGATACTGAGGTAAAATACTGACCAAATACTGAACATGTGAACCTGACCTAATAATCAGAAACTGACGACACAATTACTGAGTGTGCTGCTATTTTTTTTCAGACGAAAACATATTTAACAGATGCAAAATAGATATATGAATCAGTGAGTTGCTCCCCCCTTTTGCTAATTTTTACACTATTTGTTGCCATAAATGGTATTTGCAAAGCTGTAATCTATGAGACCAGATCATAATTTCATGCTAAATTTGCAGTGTCTTTTTTTTTCAATAAATAGAGAGAGAGAACATTTAACTGTTTTTAGACAACAAAACGGGGTTATGTTAATTAAAGCACCACTCCAGTGGATTTTTTTCATTGCACCTCTGGAGTGGCGCTTTAAAGGTAATTCCCCTGCCCCCTGTCTTATACTCACCTGCCCGTTGTCTTATTCTCACCTGCCCCTTGTCTTATACTCACCTGCCCCTTGTCTTATACTCACCTGCCCCTTGTCTTATACTCACCTGCCCCTTGTCTTATACTCACCTGCCCCTTGTCTTATACTCACCTGCCCCTTGTCTCATACTCACCTGCCCCTTGTCTTATACTCACCTGCCCCTTGTCTTATACTCACCTGCCCCCTTGTCTTATACACACCTGCCCCTTGTCTTATACTCACCTGCCCCTTGTCTTATACTCACCTGCCCCTTGTCTTATACTCACCTGCCCCTTGTCTTATTCTCACCTGCCTCTTGTCTCATACTCACCTGCCACTTGTCTCATACTCACCTGCCACTTGTCTCATACTCACCTGCCCCTTGTCTCATACTCACCTGCCCCTTGTCTTATACTCACCTGCCTCTTGTCTCATACTCACCTGCCCCTTGTCTTATACTCACCTGCCCCTTGTCTTATACTCACCTGCCCCTTGTCTCATACTCACCTGCCCCTTGTCTCATACTCACCTGCCCCTTGTCTCATACTCACCTGCCCCTTGTCTCATACTCACCTGCCCCTTGTCTCATACTCACCTGCCCCTTGTTTCATACTCACCTGCCCCTTGTCTCATACTCACCTGCCCCTTGTCTCATGCTCACATGCGGCTTCCTTCATCCTTTTACAGCTTCACTCCCGTTGGTCTCCAGTGAAAAGTGACCTGTCGTCATCTCCAGTGTTTCATGGAGGTCCTTCTTCCTTGCAAGTCTGAGTGCCTTGTTCTGGCTCCCATACACTTGCATTGAGCTCTTGTGATGTAGCTTCTGACATCCAACCAGTCAGAAGCTGCACTCACAAGATGGAGCCGCGGGATTGGAGCAACGTCTGTAAAAGGTGAAGATGTCAGAATATGAGTATAAGAATGGGGGCTTACATTTAAAGCGACACTCCAGCACCGACCCCTCCCCCCCACACACACACTGGAGTGGTGCTTTAAGCCTGGAGGACAGCCTCTTGCCTCAATCCAGGTGTATATTGGGGCTTACGGTGTTTAATTGTCAGATTTCCTCCTTTGTTACATTGTCAGATTTTTTTTCTTTTGCAAATGCATTGTGCTTATTAAGATGACATGAAAATAAAATGGTATATATACATATATATTTAGTCTTTTACAGATCTACAGCATAAGCCATTGCTTTGTGACCTGACTGTAGAAGAAGGTCAAAGGTTAAAAGTAATATTTGGCTCTAGCACTGGTTTCCATGTCATTGATGTCGATTCTGGGAATACATATGACATCTACATCCCATCTCACGTAAGTAGTGGAGAAGCATCATATCATAGTCAATGTAAAGCTAAATTCACACGTCGATGTGTCAGTGTCCGAGCACCATGATGCACCGAGCAGCTGCCGGTCTCCTAGACATATGTGAGGCTCCTGAGCTTGGGCCAGAAGTCCAGCGGCTGGTCCGTGCGCTGACTGTGACACACAGAAGTGTGATTCTCGCCTAAAGATGACACTCGTGCTTTATACAGACACTAAAGCTTATGTTAGATGCACAATTGTAACCCCTTAAAATAATAATAATTATAGTCTTTTATACTGTGATTTTTTTTTTATCTCCCTGTAATATAGCTAACCATGCTGTACTCAGCATTATTGTAATAGCGGGGGTTTCTTACTTCTGGCATATATGGAATAGCCACAGGATTGCACCTCTGGAATCCATCCAGATCTCCAAAACTGGGGTCTGTCGCTCCCCATTCTGACCCAGTCACAAGTATAAAAGAGGTGGCCACTCATGCAAGGCTCTCTCCATTCACTTCTGTTAATATAGCAAAAAAATGATCCCTTTCCTATGATGTGCTAATGACCAAGATTTCTGCCTACCCAGACTTTTATGTGACACCTGCCTGAAGACACTGGCACTATTGCGGTTGTCGCTATCTGACACCTGGTTTAATGCCTACAGTTCTTGTCTTACACATATGTACTAATAAAACATACTTGGGCTAATGGTTTTCTTGAGGTTCTCCTACCTTTTCTGTTTGTGGACAAATGCACAACAAAATGATAATGGATCTATTCTGCAGTATGATAGAAGTCAATATTTGAGGCAGAAAAAGAATAATTGGTAACTGCAAGTGCCTATATACATGAGGGGAGAGAGGAGAAGCCACAAACCTTTGAGGGTCTTACCTTGTCTGGATTATAAAATTGAATCTGCCCGATCTTGAGGAGGCCCCATGCACATCATATGGCTAGCCGGTCCTACCGAAATCTGAAATTGACTAAACCTCCCTTTCAATCCAATCAAGCAAGCAAAGCTCAAGTGTCTCGTCACCCCGATACTTTAGGCCATTGGAGCTGAGCCATTATAAATTGTCCAGAGTACTTGTATCAAAATAAAAACATTGGCATAAGAAAATACAATTGCTTTTGCTTTGCTTATTTGTAGATTCAAGGTAACATCACCCCACATGCCATTGTCATCTTGCCCAAAACAGATGGCATGGAAATGCTTGTATGCTATGAGGACGAGGGAGTGTATGTGAATACCTATGGCCGAATAACTAAAGATGTGGTGCTTCAATGGGGTGAGATGCCAACTTCAGTAGGTGAGTTCTTTTTGATGCATAAAAATACGATTTTCTGTCCCAGTTAAAAAAAAAAAAAACTTTTTCCCCCTAAGCCCGTGTAAATGATAGTGTAGTGTTAGGCTACATTCACATTAGCGTTGCGTCGGCCGCAGCCGCGGCGACGCATGCGTCATGCGCCCCTATATTTAACATGGGGGCGCATGGACATGCGTTGTCTTGCGTTTTGTGACGCATGCGTCATTTTTGGCGCAAGCGTCAGGGCGCAGACGACGCAGCAAGTTACATTTTTTTTGCGTCCAAAATCAAGCCAAAAATGGACGCATGCGTCACAAAACAATGCGTTTTTGCATGCGTTTTGCATGCGTTGTGCGTTGCGTCACCGACGCAACACACAACAACGCAAATGTGAACGTAGCCTTAGTGTGTTAATATACTCTCCAGTTGCTGTCTTCTCCGGTATCCAGTGCTGATCCACTTCTCTTTTGAGTCATATGATGGCAATTGTCTGGATCATGCTGCGCTCCTCGTGACCAGGAAAAGGCTTTCATAATGCAAGTCTACTGAGCATCAGACATGGCCCCATAGGCTTACGTCAGACATGGCCCCATAGGCTTACGTCAGACGTGGCCCCATAGGCTTACGTCAGACGTGGCCCCATAGGCTTACGTCAGACGTGGCCCCATAGGCTTACGTCAGACGTGGCCCCATAGGCTTACGTCAGACGTGGCCCCATAGGCTTACGTCAGACGTGGCCCCATAGGCTTACGTCAGACGTGGCCCCATAGGCTTACGTCAGACGTGGCCCCATAGGCTTACGTCAGACGTGGCCCCATAGGCTTACGTCAGACGTGGCCCCATAGGCTTACGTCAGACGTGGCCCCATAGGCTTACGTCAGACGTGGCCCCATAGGCTTACGTCAGACGTGGCCCCATAGGCTTACGTCAGACGTGGCCCCATAGGCTTACGTCAGACGTGGCCCCATAGGCTTACGTCAGACGTGGCCCCATAGGCTTACGTCAGACGTGGCCCCATAGGCTTACGTCAGACGTGGCCCCATAGGCTTACGTCAGACGTGGCCCCATAGGCTTACGTCAGACGTGGCCCCATAGGCTTACGTCAGACGTGGCCCCATAGACATATAGAGGAAATGCTGCTGGCGCCAGATGCAGCGAGGGTGTGCAGGAAGGTGAGTAGGATGTGTGCTGGAAGCCAGTGGCTGCGGGTGTCACTGTGCATGCTATAGAAGAAATTAATATTCTATTCTCTTTAGCAGCGGGCACAGTTACAGCCGCAGCTGCCGGCTCCTGCCTCTGTGACTCACCTTTCCGCCGCTCCTCCTCCCCCTCTGTCTTTCTGGGACCGTGACTCGTGTATAAGCCAAGGGGGATGTTTTCAGCACAAAAAAAAATGCTGAAAAACTCAGCTTATACACTAGTATATACGGTATTAGGTCACAATAACTCCTCTTCAGGTGTCAGGGACGCCTGCATATGCATTTTTACACTTTAGAATTAGCCTTGTGCACAATGCTGCTCAGAAGGTAAAAGTTGACCCACAAATAGGACCTGATCATGTTGTTTTATGGAAAAGCTCTGTGCCCTGTCCCCATGACCGGAGAGAGTGATCTATTACTAACTATTACTAATAAGCCGGTCTGCCGCACCCTGGGATTCCTCTGTCCTAACAGTTATATTAGCATAAAACACGGGTACTGGCGATCGGTGAGGAACGGTGTGGCTAGAATAGCACTCATTTCACTAAGGGAAGGGCTCCATTAAGGAGAAAAATTCAGTGATAGAGGACCCTCAATCTCACAATTATATATCCACCAAAATAAATAATTTAAAATATTTTAATAATTGGAAATTAAAGGTTTTATTTTATTTATTCCACCACAGTCAGTGAATTTGCTACATTAAGGGGACAAGATTTGCTGCACCTTGAATGACTTGTGAGCGCTTCTACTGAGCGGCTTCACGATGACACTGGCTGTCAGTGATCTCTGCTGCTTTGCTCTGTGCTGCTTTGCTCTGTGCTGCTTTGCTCTGTGCAGGAGCCTATACATGTCGTCCAGTGCTTGTTTCCTGGTCTGTGTATATGAGCCAATACAAAATAATGGGAACAGAATGATTGTTAATGCAATGGTTCTGACCCCATACACCATTCATGTAATTATCGGCAGCACATGCTCTGTTTACACTGTACAATGCGCTGCCAGTAACAATCTTTTTAATACCAGCATAAATGATCTAATTACCCAATAAATTAGTGATTTTCTCTTTGTGGGTAACTATGTTTACATGAACTGATAATTGGGAACCATGGTTCCTGCCAATGCTGGTTTGCAGATTATTGCCTAATTTATAAGGGTCACTATATTTTCTTTGCTTCATGTTGCTCCCTGGGAATATTGAGATGGGTTTGTCCAGTAATGGAGAACTCGTGAAAGACATGACCATGAAACGTCATACTGGTTTGGTATTGCAATACAGATATGATTTTAATCAGATAATCATAAAAATACCAATTCCCAGTGAAACACACAAAAAATGATACAAAAGAATCTAATAGTGCACCTAGCCTAATACAATAACCCTACGCTTGCCTGCTGTCCCTTCCTAACAGTGGAGGTTGGCACCCTGATAGAGTATTTGGCGCCCCCACTCCGCGGCGGCTAGCACCTGCTCACCCTGTTAAATAACTAAGTAAAGGAATTGTGGTACACATATTACACACATAGGTAACAGATGTAAATAAATATCAATAACTAATGATAACAAAATGTGATGTACAATGTGTGTATATAGGGACTAATTTAGCAGGGACAACTGTACAACAGAAATCCTATACAACCACAGAAAGAACACAGTCAAAATGTCCCAAAAAATACAAATCTTTATTAAATATACATATATAAAAGACTGGATCAGAACAAGTATATATAATGCAAATGGGGCTAGTAAAAACCAACCAAATGTAGCACCACAATACACATAAAAGGGCTACATGGTGCCCCCCATAGAACAAGACACACCCAGGATATTACTAATAATCAAATGGTTAATCCCGGATATACACGGAAACATGGGCCAAGTATAAAATATCCTATAGTGGACAATAATGGGGAACAACAATGGACATATACAAGAATCAATTGCAAATGCAAATGGGCACAAACGCCCCATATATAGAAATAAAATGCTAATGCAAGTTGGCACAAACGCCCCACATGTCCACAATTGTCCCCATATAAATATCGAGTCCTAACCAGGACATGGCCACATGTGGCCACATGTCCTGGTTAGGACTCGATATTTATATGGGGACAATTGTGGACATGTGGGGCGTTTGTGCCAACTTGCATTAGCATTTTATTTCTATATATGGGGCGTTTGTGCCCATTTGCATTTGCAATTGATTCTTGTATATGTCCATTGTTGTTCCCCATTATTGTCCACTATAGGATATTTTATACTTGGCCCATGTTTCCGTGTATATCCGGGATTAACCATTTGATTATTAGTAATATCCTGGGTGTGTCTTGTTCTATGGGGGGCACCATGTAGCCCTTTTATGTGTATTGTGGTGCTACATTTGGTTGGTTTTTACTAGCCCCATTTGCATTATATATACTTGTTCTGATCCAGTCTTTTATATATGTATATTTAATAAAGATTTGTATTTTTTGGGACATTTTGACTGTGTTCTTTCTGTGGTTGTATAGGATTTCTGTTAAATAACTAGCAAACTATAGGAGGGAAAACAATAAGCAAAAAAAAGAAATGAAAGAAAGAGTAAGGTAAGGAAACTAAGGTGCACAAAACAATTATATATCAACCTCAGTCCATATGCTCATAGCGTTTTTAAATAACAGTCCTACTGCACACCCCACAGAGATAGAACTGTGTGCATAGGTTATCGAGATGATAATAGCAAGGGAGATATATTAACAAATGAACTGGTTCAGTCTAAGATGGCAGCACCGCCTAGGTAGCCATTGGCAGTAGTCATTATCGGTGCATTCAAAATATTCAACAATGTTTAAATACCCCAGCATAGCAGCCAACATCTTTGATCACACAGAAATTTATAATGCTATACAGGAAATGAAAAATAGTAGAATGCACTCAGCTGCAATCTTATGGATGAGATAGTAGACGCTGCTTGTACTCATGCACAGTCAGGTAGACAGAGGTAGGTGGTTCCAAAGACAGCAAACAAAGAGGGTGTTTACCCCAAAAAAACACTTAGCTGTCAACCAACGCCCTGACGCGTTTCCCCGTCATACGGTTCCTCGGGGGGCAGAGATGATGATGAACCGGAGGCCAAAGATACAGGTGCCCTGATGCCTGAGGAACCGTATGACGGGGAAACGTGTCGGGGCGTTGGTTGACAGCTAAGTGTCCTTTTGGGGTTAACACCCTCTTTGTGTGCTGTCTTTGGAACCACCTACCTCTGTCTACCTGACTGTGCATGAGTACAAGCAGCGTCTACTATCTCATCCATCAGATTGCAGCTGAGTGCATTCTACTATTTTTTATTTCCTGTATAGCATTATAAATTTCTGTGTGATCATAGATGTTGGCTGCTATGCTGGGGTATTTAAACATTGTTGAATATTTTGAATGCACCGATAATGACTACTGCCAATGGCTACCTAGGCGGTGCTGCCATGCACAAGCTTTATCTTAGACTGAACCAGGTCATTTGTTAATATATCTCCCTTGCTATTATCATCTCGATAACCTATGCACACAGTTCTATCTCTGTGGGGTGTGCAGTAGGACTGTTATATAAAAACGCTATGAGCATATGGACTTATATTTTTGCTCACTCTTTTAGCGTCTGGATTGTCCTACACGGGATCTCAATGCAGGAGGTTGATATATAATTGTTTTGTGCACCTTAGTTTCCTTACCTTACGCTTTCTTTCATTTCTTTTATTTGCTTATTGTTTTCCCTCCTATAATTTGCTAGTTATTTAACAGGGTGAGCAGGTGCTAGCCGCCGCGGAGTGGGGGCGCCAAATACTCTATCAGGGTGCCAACCTCCACTGTTAGGAAGGGACAGCAGGCAAGCATAGGGTTATTGTATTAGGCTAGGTGCACTATTAGATTCTTTTGTATCATTTTTTTTGTGCGTTTCACTGGGTATTGGTATTTTTATGATTATCTGATTAAAATCATATTTTTAAGGGGACAACATGTTACACGGTCTATGAATTTCCCTATTATTTCTCTTCTTTTTTTACGCTATTGCAATACAGACCCTATACATATTAGACTGCCAGCTCGACAGTCCCACCAGCTTTTGTCTAATGTGTGTGGGGCCTTTCTAATCAGCAGTCTTACTGAAAATGCAAAGTAGACCACAGGACTGCTATTGTCGGAGTTTTCAGCTTCATTATTGTATTTCTAAATCCCACAATTTTTCTTACCTTATACTATTTTTTTTTTATTCACAGCTTATATCCATTCCAATCAGATAATGGGCTGGGGAGAGAAAGCTATTGAAATTCGTTCTGTGGAAACCGGACATCTAGATGGGGTATTCATGCACAAGAGAGCCCAGAGGTTAAAATTTCTGTGTGAAAGGAATGATAAGGTATTACACGCGGATCACTCTGTAACTTGCAGGACCTGTATTGTAGTAGTAGAACGGCAAGAGTGGGTCTATGTACATGGGCAGAAACTTACTATGGACAAAGATGTATGAAGTCCATCGGTGCTGGTCCAATAATGTTGCCACGCAAGGGTGGACACTGACAGGTTGGGGCCCCTGTGCAAGAAATGTGACTGGCCCCCCTTCATTTTATCGGACTCGGACCCCCTCCTGTGGCAACACAGCTACAGGTGTGTGTATATATATATGTAATAAAGATAGTAGGCTGTATAATCCGATATGTAAGGTACGGAGCTGTACATAGCAAGAGAGGGCACTGCGTAGTAAGGGTTGTTAATATACATAATAAAGGAGACTATGCAAGATATAGGTGTTTGAGTGTGTATGTATATATATATATATATATATATATATATATAGATAGATATATATATATATATATATATATATATATATATATATATCTATCTATATATATATCAGCAGAGGAATCTATATAATAAGGGACGGCTCCATATATAGCTAGAGTATGGTAAGTAATAAGGGATGGTGTTATACATAATAAAAGATGAAATTATGTAACTAAGGATGGAGCTATACATAATAAGTGAGTACTCTATATACTAAGGGACTGTGCTATATATAAGTGAGTACACTATATACTAAGGGACTGTGCTATACATAATAAGTGATTACACTATATACTAAGGGACTTTGCTATACATAACAAGGCTACATCCCTGTATCTGTGTGCAGTATCTGTGTGCAGCCCGCTTTTACAGACACACTGAGCATGTCTTAGGCTGCCGTCACACTAGCAGTATTTGGTCAGTATTTTACATCAATATTTATAAGCCAAAACCAGGAGTGGGTGATAAATACAGAAGTGGTGTGTTTGTATTATACTTTTCCTCTATTTGTTCCACTCCTGGTTTTGTCTTACAAATACTGATGTAAAATACTGACCAAATACTGAACGTGTGACGGCAGCCTCATTCTGATCCTCAAAATTGGATCAGAACAGGACATTCTCTGACACTCGCAGATCTCATTCTCAGATCCGTGATTTTCACGGATGTGTGAATGGACCTATAAAACTTTACGAGTTCGTGTGCCCAAAAAAAGTTTTGTCTCAAGAAAAGCTGCAAATTTTAACAAATTAAATTGCAAAAGTACTTGTATTTACAAACACTATCCGACAATATCCATCAATGAAAATCTAAATTGCCCTTTAAGAGATTGTCAGCGAGATATCTGTCCCAAGGCATTGTTTCATTAAAATATCCATTAACCCTGAACATCACTGAATCATCCGTCCCCATCTCATGCCTGATCATTGTCCTGTATCATCTTATTCTCAATATGACCATGCATATTGTATGAAAGTCTTTCAAACCTGATATTTTCGGCAAAGGCTGATTTCAGGCAAGACTGCTGTCTTCACAGTAACTTGCAATTAATTCAACTTTACATAACGCTTTAATAAACCAGCCACGACTGTCGCAAACATACTGAAGATTACTCATTGTAGGCTGATTGTAAATTTAGCAGATTTTTAAGTTCTAGAATTCCGTTACTACGTGAACACATATATTGTCATCCAGTAAGTCTGAGTAAAGGTAGATCGAGCGCTGTCATTGTGCAGTTCTTTGCTGCTCACTTATCAATAAATTCTAGAACTTTAAACTATAAGCTGCATGTGCAGAAGTCAACCTTTGCTCATTTTCTTAGTGTTTATTGAGATACAATATATACTCTGCATGAAGCTGTACTTTAGTGTACTCAATAGCAGATGGACACCTGGCACCACCACCGATCATCTGTGATCACTTATGGTAGCGGCCAGATGTAAGCAGTGTATGGAGCCAGAAGGCCACAGCGTCATACATTGTTCAGTGGCCATTTTCATGTTCTACGAGACAGGAGGCCAGTTCTGATACTTTTAAATAGAAACTGATCTGCAGCACATGGCATCTGCCACTACAGAATGTATAGAGTTGTGGTGTTCAGGCTCCCTACACTGTTTTCTATTCTTGGGATGGACTTTGCATGTGCGCCTCATCCAGAGAGGTTGAATCTTATTTTATTATTATTATTATTATTCATTTTTATAGTGCCATTTATTCCATGGCGCTTTACATGTGAACGGGGCAAATATAGACAAGTACAATAAACATGAGTAAAACAAGGCACACACAAGTACAGGAGGAGAGAGGACCCTGCCCACGAGGGCTCACAGTCTACAGGGGATGGGTGAAGATACACTAGGTGAGGGTAGAGCTGGTCATGTGGCGGTTCAGTATACTGAGGATCACTGCAGGTTGTAGGCTTGTCGGAAGAGGTGGGTCTTCAGGTTCCTTTTGAAGGTTTCCGTGGTAAGTGAGAGCCTACCAAAACTCTTGTGCATGCCCTCATCATCTCCCGCCTCGACTACTGCAACACCCTCCTCTGTGTCCTCCCCGCTAACTCTCTTGCACCACTCCAGTCTGTCCTCAACTCTGCTGCCCGGCTAATCCACCTCTCTCCTCGCTACTCCCCTGCTTCTCCCCTCTGCAAATCCCTCCACTGGCTCCCAATTCCCTTATGAATCCAGTTCAAACTACTAACACTGATCTACAAAGCCATCCACAACCTGTCCCCTCCCTATATCTCTGAACTAATCTCCCAATATCTTCCCTCACGTAATCTCCGATCCTCCCAAGACCTCCTACTTTCCTCCACACTTATTCGTTCCTCACACAACCGCCTCCAAGATTTCTCCTGAATATCCCCCATCCTCTGGAATTCCATGCCTCAACACGTCCGACTATCGACCACCCTCGGCTCCTTCAGACGGAACCTGAAAACCCATCTCTGCAAGAAAGCCTACAGCCTGCAATAACCATTCTGCTGCCTCACCATCGCCAGAGCCGCCGCCTCACCATCGCCAGAGCCACTGCCTCGCCCCTACCTTCTGCATCTTCCCCACTATCCGATAGAATGTAAGTCCGCAAGGACAGGGTCCTCTCCTCTCTGTACCAGTCTGTCACTGTAAATTTGTTTACTGTAAACGATATCTATAACTCTGTATGTAACCCCTTTCTCATGTACATCAACATGGAATTTATGGTGCTATATAAATAAATAATAATGATAATAATTATAATAATAATAATGATGTGTTGGGGTAGAGAGTTTGAGTATAGGGGAAGCACGGGAGAAGTCTTGGATGCGGTTGTGGGAGGAAGAGATGAGAGAAGAGTAGAGAAGGAGATCATGAGATGATCGAAGGTTGTGTGTAGGTAGGTAACGGGACACCATGTCACAGATGTATGGAGGAGTCAGATTGTGAATGGCTTTGTATGTCATTGTTAGTGTTTTGAACTGTAGCCTCTGGGCAATAGGAAGCCAGTGAAGGGCCTGGCAGAGAGGAGAGGCTGGAGAGTAACGGGGAGACAGGTGGACTAGTCGGGCAGCAGAGTTTAGGATGGATTTTATTGATATTAATCATCCTGTTTTTTTCCCCCAGGTATTCTTTGCATCAGTGCGATCAGGAGGCAGTAGTCAAGTCTTTTTTATGACTTTGAACAGAAACTCCATGATGAACTGGTAACAGCTTTCCAAGGAACTCTATTCAAGGCATTCTTTCTAAACTAGGTTTGGTTTTGTAGACGTGCATAGCCTCGTAGAACTGTCCGCTGCCATTTAAACCAGTCAAGCATTCTTGTCTTCAGTTCTACAGTGTGCACAAGACTTGGTAGCAGGTTGTGAAAGTTTTCAGCAGCCCTGCCCTACAGCCGGAACGGAGACTTTGCACTTGAACACTGGGAAAACTGTGGCTCGGAGGTCCACAGATTAAGCTGTGTTACAGTGGCTTGTTCATTTTACCTTTTCATTGTGTCTTATTTTGTAAGAATGGCAAAACAAACAAACACAAAAAAAAGTATTGAGATTTGAGCCAGTTTGTTGATTACCGTCTGCCTGCTCTAGCGTTCTATATAAATATACATATGTTGTAAAATTACTGAGTAAAATGAGACAGCACAATAATGTACCTTTTTTCTGTTTTGCTGAAAGCTAAAGCTGTATAGCTGGGTAATTAAAAGAAAAAACCTTTTTGCCTTCATCAGCCTGAATGTTGCTTTTTGACAGCAACAGCCTAAATAATTTTTATCGGAAAGCAGTTTCCTCTTCTTTTTGGAAACGTAATTTATATGGCTAAACTAGCCGTAGTCTAAAGAAATCTAATGCCATTATTCAACCTGTCTGTTCCTCTGGTCTGTCGATACATACATATTGGTGTGTGTTGGCACAGTAGTGGGCAGCAGGTATTGTGTGACCGGCACGGAGGAGGTTACCTGTGGGTTTTTTCTTTTTGTATATTATGCAACAGGTCAGGGCGAGGAATATGGGAGTGTAAATGAAGGCACCTTTTAATTTTCATTCACACTGATGCAGCTATTTCAGATCGATGGCTATTAGGCAATAATAGGACTTTTGCCAATATTGTCACAGCGACACTTTCTAGTATTAATAAATTGTGGCGTCAGGAGCTTCTGTGAGGCTGTGGCCAATTCCTTTGAAAAATTGGTCAAAAGTACATCTTGTAATAACCAAAGGATGGCAGGTCTTAAATACCTGCGCCAGTCGGTTACAGGCATTAAACTTTTACAGGCCAATATTGTAAAGACAGACAGATTTCGTTTCCAGAAATTACCCAACGTGCAGTAACAGACCACATCTGTGCAAAAAAAAAAAAAAATGTATAAAAAAAAATAAATTTTACAAAGTGTGTACGTAGTTCAGGTGAATTCAGTCTTTCAATACAAAATGCTCTAATAATTTAATGATGAGAAATGTGTAACAGAAGATTATTTTTATTAGCTACAAGCATGGCTGGCTGTGGTAATAGGATGTTACATCCAGAAAATTCTGTTGCGCTTCTTTTTTTATTATTAGAGTTCTGGGTTTTGTTTTGTTTTCTTTTTATCTACCTCGGGTTTTTTTTTCTTTCTTTTTGGATGTCTTTTCTTCACCTGTTTATTGCAGCATTCTTACTCCTTTTGAGTACCTGCAGAGATGTGTTGGTAACTGCCAGTGAAATCCTGTTAGTCTCTTTCCTTAAAAAGCCTAAATACACTGAATTTTAGACCTTAAGTCTGAGAACTAATGAGAAAATTGTTTGCACTTTGCTTTGACACTGATGTACTGGATAAAGCTTATGTAGTGGTTACAGGTCAGGAGGAGAAGAGTGTGGCACCCTGTGTCATCTACAATTAGGTTGCGATTGTTTTCATTTAGTGGCTGTGATTGTACTTTCGCCGGGGGCTTTTAACATTCTGTTGCTAACTGACAACCTTTTACCAGTAAAATAATAAAAAAAATACACTGTTTCAATCTATTCTTTTTTATTGTGGGTTTTTGGGGAATACAGTAATAAAATAAAGGGAATTAATGTGTCAAGTCTGCTTGTCTTCATTTAATATTTTATTTGGTATAAAATTGGCGAGCAAGTAAAAGTCAAAATATTTCTGAATTAAAAAATTTTTCATCATAAAGCAAGGTTCCAAGGGGTCTCGTTCACACATCCAATTTTTTTTCCTAGGAGTGCCATCCATGGTTTTCACGAATGGCACTCATACCTATGATATTCTTTGGGGCTGTGAACGTGTCAGATTTTTTTACTCTTAAGGTACCGTCACACTCAGCAACTTTGCAACGAGAAAGACAACGATCCGTGACGTTGCAGCGTCCTGGATAGTGATCTCATTGTGTTTGACACGCAGCAGCGATCTGGATCCCGCTGTGCCATCGCTGGTCGGAGCTAGAATTCCAGAACTTTATTTGGTCCTCAGGTCGGCACGTATCGTCATGTTTGACATCAAAAGCAACGATGCCAGCAACGTTTTACATGGAGCTAACAACCAGCGAGAACGATAAGTGAGTCGCCGTTACGTCACTGGATCGCTCCTGAATCGTTCTGGAGTTGCTGTGTTTGACGTCTCTACAGCGACCTAAACATCGACGCTCCAGCGATCGGCTCGTCTATATCGCTGCAGCGTCGCTGAGTGTGACGGTACCTTTACAGAGTGGTCTGTGGAAAATATAAGAGACATATAAAAGTCGGAACAAAATCAGCAATACAAGGCAATGACAGCATGCACTATATGCCACTGAGAATCGGAGCGCACTTGCCCAATCAAGTCTATGGGTTCGTGAAAAATCGGCCCACACTAACAACTTTTATAGGATGTGATTTTCTTGACGTTTTCCTTAGTCTCTAACTGTGTAACTCTACACCTTTCTTCATATTTTTTCTGTATTAGTATCCTGGTGGCCCTGATGGTCAAGTAGAATAGTAGACCCCATTCATTATTATGTCATTATTATTTCTTTTTAGAGTACCATTGAGGGGGTTAAATACAAAATACAAATAAAATACAGAAAACAAACTAACAATGACAGAAGGCTGCAGAAAGGAGAGGGCCCTGCCCTTGTGGACTTGTATTGTACAGGATGATGAGGAAGGAGACAGTAGGCTGGTGGATTTGCAGCAGTTCCGGTGATGGCAATGTGCATTGCAGTCTGTAAGCTTTCTTGAAGAAATGGAAGTTCCGTCTGAAAGTTTCGAATGTGTTGGATCATTTGACATGTTGGAGCACTGAATTCCAGAAGATGGGGGGATACTCGGGAGTTCTGGAAGCGCTCTTTTTAGACCAGTTAGTCCACATTATTGTAAAATTCCATAAGAGTTGTCTGAGGCCACGAGGCAATAATCCTACTTACAATTAATGTCCTAAAAACTGTAGGTAGGCTTCATAAGGGGAAGTGTTGAACAGTGCTTACCCATAAAGGCTATTTAGCCAGTGAAATTACTCACTTTAACTCGCATAAAAGGGAGGAATTGAATAATAACTACCTCCATGTGAGATCGCCTATTGTATTAGATTTTGTATTCGATTTTGTATTTTTGTATTAGATGTATATAATAGCAGGGATGAATTGGTTAATGTATGAAGAAAAAAGGGGGATCCAGCTCCGGAATTAAAATTGAAAGACTTTATTTCAACATATTAAAAATGGAAAGTGGCTTACAGATGACTAACATGTTAGTATTAAAGAACAGCCATGACCCGCTGTGCTCTGCTTTACGGCTGGCCGAAAAAGCAATAGTGTGCAAAAAACACACCATATATATACATATTTACGGCTGGCCCTCACAGTCAGTGCGGGAAGCTGACGGCGAGGGACGTGACAGACACCGGAATGTAAGTATGTAGTGTTTGGTTTTTTTACATTTACAATGGTAACCAGGGTAAATATCGGGTTACTAAGCGTAGCCCTGCGCTTAGTAACCCGATGTTTACCCTGGTTACCCGGGGACTTCGGCATTGTTGGTCGCTGGAGAGCTGTCTGTGTGACAGCTCTCCAGCGACCACACAACGACTAAACAGCGACGCTGCAGCGATCGGCATCGTTGTCTATATCGCTGCAGCGTCGCTTAATGTGACGGTACCTTAAGGTCGCTATTTGGTCATGAATTGCCATGGCAAACATCAGGACCACACAATCATGATCTGAGGGCACCAATTGGGATAAAGAGGAAGCCCCCACACTCTGTTAACCATTTATAATGAAGTAATAACTATTTACAGCAGCATCTAAGGGGTTAAACAGATTTGGACGGTGCAAACATTGATCGTGGCTGATGCAGAAAGTTGTCAGCTATAGTGCACAACCGACAGATGCTGGATTGTTACCTGTATGGGGAGGCTATTCTCTTAGGCTAGGGTCACATTGCGTTAGTGCAACCCGTTTAGTGCTAGCGGGTTGCGCTAACGCAATGTTTTTACTGTGGCCGCGTCCCGGGGTCGCGGTAACGTCCCCGCTCTCGCAGATCCCCGATCTGCGAGAGCGGGGAACGGACCGCGGGCGCGCATCGGACGCTGCAAGCAGCGTCCGCGGCACGCCAGGAAACACCGGCGCGTCGCTAGCGCGTGCCGAACATGGCACGCGCTAGTGCTGCGCGTTCCCATTGCCGTGAATGGGCGCGCTAACGGACGTGTTGCACGGCGTTAATTTCGCCGTGCAACGCTGTCCGTTAAGCGCGTTCCCATAACGCAATGGGAACCCAGCCTTATATGTAAGGTCAGTTAAAAGGCGTATTGGCTGTCATTAAAGAGCACATTCTTATTATTACCATAATAATTTGATAATTAAAAGTTATATTTTATTAATCTCAGAATCTTTACTTAGGGTTTATTTGCCGTTCGGTAAATTATCATATTAAATCCTACGCTAATTCCAGTTGAACTGTATCGGATGGCGGTTCATATAAGGACTCCATCCCCTGGCTTGTTTGTTCTAATTTATGTACGGCAAATAATATTTCTTCATAAGCTGATGGGTTTTCTGTCAGTTTGACTCCAGTATGTTCAGTCTGACTAAAGCATTGCTGTGTTTCTATTGAGATGTTAGGATATTTGACCACTCTGAATTTCATACAGAGTCCTCATTTGAACCTATTCAGGAATGAATTGTGCCTATTGATGTGGAATTAAGTTTGGTTTTTAACCTGTTTAATTACTGGAGATTTTATTAAGTGTTTTGAGCATTTTAATGATTTTTAAAAGTTAACAGAGTATTCCCATCTCCAAGATCCTATCCTAATATATAGTAGGTGTAATAATAATAATAACAAATATCAGAAGACTGCAAAGTTAGGGGTCTAGCCCATTTTGGCTCTCACTGAAGAGCTGGAGGAAGGTGAGTTTCAATGCTCCTTTCATTTTGGTGCTGGTGCTGTGTGGCGGCCATTGTTGCTGTGGCTTTGTGCTGGTGGGGCGGCACGGTCTGGAGTCATGGGGGCTCAGTCTCGCAGCATGGGTGCTGTGGGGCAACAGGCCGTCCGCCCTGCTGGTGCGTGGCCGCGGTGGCGGTGGTCGCCGCATGGCTCCGCTCCGTTAGGGCGATAGGACGCACTATGAGGTTTGCCGTGAAGTGGCAGTAAGCTTCATACAGTCTGATCAGAATGTTGAACTGAAAACCTCATGTTCAGTATATAAATTTTTGCCTAGCGGCTTTAGATCAACGTATGATTTTGGGATGTGCGGTTCATGCTCTTTTTTTTCCTTTTAACAAATATCTCTAATTAGAAGTGTAGTATCGTTTATTCTGATTCGCTATGTGTTTCCCCATGTGCAGGAATTACACGACCTTAGGTATCCATGGTTATGACCACTGATATAGTGACAGCTAGTTGCTAGTGGTCATAACCATGGATACCTAAGGTCCTGCAATGCCTGCACATGGGGACAGAGATATAGCGAATCAGAAAAACTATACTAAATTTCTAATTGGAGATATTTGCTATTATTATTATTACACCTACTACATGTTGGGATAGGATCTCGGAGATGGGAATACCCCTTTAAGTTTTATTTCTCACATTTTTGCTTCTATAGGTCTTGAGAGAATCGACAAATACATGTTAGAAGATATCGGGAAATTAGTTCTTTTAGAATGGTTCAAGTCTTCATATTTATCCATTGGGTGATAAGAGATACATGATGGCCAGGCAGTAGTAGACAGTATGTAGACCAATACATGATACCTATTTTGAGCTGTTCTGTATTTTTATGCCTGTATCTGGAAATGTAATTATTATAAATTAATAGCTCTGTAATAGGTTTATAGTGGGGTAAAATTAAGTGAATTATTCATGGAAATATCACTTGGCGCTTTCAGTTTTACTCCTGATTCTGATTTCACCTAACTATGTACCCGTTTCTCATTTAGATCCTACATCTGTACCTTTTGGTACTAAACTTGGTCCTGTCTTTTGGCTTTCCCCTTATACCTTCCAATCCTTTTTGAATGGATGTTAGTAGATTGTTGCCCAGAGAAACTTTACCCCCCAAATCTCCCTACATGACTGCTTTACTTCAGCAGCCATTCTGGGGACCAATACTATTCTGTAAATTCTCCTTGACTCTTTCTTGAAAAAAAAAAAAAAATGGGGGCTCGGGCAAGCATGACAATCAAGAAATCCCTTGGATTACGACAACCAAGAAATCTCTGGCCAGGCAACAGCTTTTTTTCAGTTTACATCTTTGTGCAGAAAGTGATCTTATTCCCTTTACGTTGACTGTGTACCTTGGTTCAAGGCTGTGCAAATTGGCATTCAATGTAGTGACGATAACGCAGACCGCTTTCTGAGTCTTCAGCAGTGAATGAAATGGCACCAGGCGTGTTTGAATAACAGGGGAATTTAGGAAATTCAACTTGAAGTCGATCCTCAGTGGATTGATCCGCTCTACTGATGACAATTGATGCAGCTTTGCCATCAGTTGTCTTCAGGCACAAAGATACTGATTTGTATGACTTGGTTATATGGAAACCCTGCCTTGTTTTACTTTCGAGTAGCTATAGTCAGTGAAAGCTATTTTATTATTTATCAAAATTGGTGTGCACAATGAAATCATTGTGAAATATATATGTACGATGATTGTACTGATCAAAATTATCAAAATTTCCATAGGAATTATTTTTTAATCCCTGTGTTGACTATTGGTGGCATGTTATATTAAATTAACCGTTGTTTTCCCATGAACAAAGTACTGCACATTTAATCAATAGATCTTGGAATAATAACTTCCACAATTGGATGTGTTTAACCCCTTAATGAACAGAGCTTTTTCGTTTTTTACTCCCCACCTTCCCAGAGCCATAACTTTTTTTATTTTTCAGTCAATATGGCAATGTGAGGGCTTCTTTTTTGCGGGACGAGTTGTACTTTTGAATGACACCGTTGGTTTAACCATGTCGTGTACTAGACAACGGGAAAAAAAATTCAAGTGCGGTGAAATTGCAAAAAAAGTGCAATCCCAAACTTTTTTGTTTGGCTTTTTTTGCTAGGTTCACTAAATGCTAAAACTGACCTGCCATTATGATCCTCCAGGTCATTTCGAGTTTATAGACACAAAACATGTCTAGGTTCTTTTTTATCTAAGTGGTGAAAAAAAAATTCCAAACTTTGCTAAAAATAAAAATAGCAATTTTCCGTTACCCGTAGCGTTTCCATTTTTCGTGATCTGGGGTTGGGTGAGGGCTTATTTTTTGCGCACTAAGCTGACGTTTTTAATTATACCATTTTGGTGCAGATACGTTCTTTCTATCGCCCGTTATTGCATTTTAATTCAATGTCGTGGCGACCAAAAAAACTTAATTTTGGTGTTTTGACGTTTTTCTCCCTACACCGTTTTGCTATCAGGTTATTCCTTTTTTTTTATAGACTGAGCGATTCTGAACACGGCGATACCAAATATGTGTAAGTTTGATTTCTTTTAATTGTTTTAATTTGAATGGGGGGTGATTTAAAATTTTAATTTTTTTTAATTTTTCTTTCATTTTTTTTTTTTTTAATAATTTTGGCATGCTTCAATAGCCTCCATGGGGAGACTAGAAGCTGCCATAACTCGATTGCCTCTGCTACATAGAGGCGATTCACAGATCGCCTCTATGTAGTAGAATTACAGCATTACTTATGAGCGCTGACCACAGGGTGGCGCACATAGCAATCTGGCATCCACAACCATAGAGGTCTGCAGGAGACCTCTGGTTGTTATGCCGGTGTGACGGGGGTCAACGGTGCGTGCATTTCTGGCCGGATGACCGAAATCGCTTGTTAAATGCCGCTGTCAGTTTAACAGCGGCATTTAACTAGTTAATAGGTGCGGGTAGATCGCGATTACGCCAGCGCTTATTGCGGGTACATGTCAGCTGTTCAAAACAGCTGACATGTCCTGGCTTTGATGCGGGCTCACGGCCGGAGCCCGCATCAAAGTGGGGCTTCTGCCATCAGACATAATATTCCGTCCAGAAAGGGGGTTAAAAAACAAATGTCCCTGTGCTGAGATAATCTTATAAATGTGCCCCTGCTGTGTACTGTGTAATGGCCGTGTCTGACCGTACAGGGACACGGTCTGATCATACCACAGCTCCTGGGCAAGAGGAGAAGAAAAAGAATATACAGACAGGACAGCATGGGATTGCAGATTTTTGCTTTTCTGTAAAGAAGTACATTTCCCTGCCTGTTTAAAGAAGCACTCACATAAAAAATGTTATCCTCTTAATACATTTATTTAACAAATTTAATTGTGGAAGTTATTATTCTAATATCTAGCTATTAAAATGTACTTAGTTCATGGGGAAAAACCCCTTAAGATTACCATGTTTGTGAAATACAAAGATGACTTTTTAGACTAGTCTGGTCTGAATATTTTCTTGTGCTGCTATTTCTTGTACACAACACTACAAATAAAGGATTTTATATCATTCTGCATATGACTTTATGCATAAATCTTTAAACATTTCTCCTAACTTTTAACACACTAAACGTATGCACGAATGAATATAAGAAATACATTTTGGTAATGTGCCAAAAGTAACTAACACGAGCGTCATTTGAGCAATGAATAGCATTTTTTCAGACAGCTGTCATAGAAAGCTGATTACGGTATATCCTCATTTGAGGTCACAGAAGTAAAACGTCTGAAAATTCTAAAAGGCCGGTGGTCAACACAAGATGTATAATATGTACAGTACAAGTAGGTCTGTTATTATGAGGTTTCATCAGTTCTGAAAATGATGAAATAAAAAAAGCAACATTTTTCTTAAGGAATGGCTGCCTTTTCCTGTTTAATCTTTTTCAGGAAGATGTATTTGTGTAAGAGCAGGAGAACCTTTGTGTGAAGTTTTTCCACCAGGTAGCCGAACAGCAGGAGCCTATTGTTACCACTGTGCATCCTCACTGTGAGAAACCCTGCAGGCAGACAAGATGTCTACAAGATGGTGGCACATAAGGGACATCAAAGTACAGCAAGTCCCTAGAAATAAAAGCGGAGTTCAAAACTGTAAAGTCTTTGCCATTTCAACATTGACTGTATAGACTTCAAATATTTATCCAATATTAAATTTAGAGTGCAGAGGAAACTTAAAAAGTGAGTGGCCCTGTAATTTAGCATGCAGGACCTGGATGAAAAAATAGAATGCATCTTTGCATGCAAATGATAGCGTTCAGTTATTTTTTTTTATATATAGAAAAGACTGATGTTGGAACATCAGTAGGCAGGAGATTGCAGCCAGCATATCCACAAATAGCATAAGCTACAGAATATGAATGATTATACCTTGTATATCTAAAAAAGAAATAATAATAATACTGTTGGTTTGCTGTATAGGCTGTGTAATAAAGGGCTGGATCAATAAAGCCTGGTTCCTGTCTTCCAAAAGTATTGCCACAGCTGTCCATAGATTGCGATGTTGCAACTGTCGCATTCATTTCAAAAGAGATGAGCTCCACTACCAGACACAACCCATGGATGGAATAAGGAAATGCTTCGGAAAGAAAACTTGGAAGCTTTCACATTTTGTATAATCCATTTTAGTTGTTCTCATCCAAACATAGGAAAAAAATCAGAAAAAAACAAGAGGGAGCCTACTATGATACTAGTCTCTAACCTCCAATTTAATTAGTGACTCTTACCAGTGATACTGTTATTATTATTTATTTATTTATATAGCACCATTGATTCCATGGTGCTGTACATGAGAAGGGGTTACATACAAGTTACAGATATCACTTACAGTAAACAAACTAACAATGACGGACTGATACAGAGGGACGAGGACCCGGCCCTTGCGGGCTTACATTCTACAGGATTATGGGGAAGGAGACAGTAGGTTGGGGGTTGCAGGAGCTCTGGTGTTGGTGAGGCGGTAGCTTCGATAGTGATGAGGCGGCAGCGGTGTCAGTGCAGGCTGTAGGCTTTCCTGAAGAGATGAGTTTTCAGGTTCCGTCTGAAGGATCCAACTGTGGTTGATAGTCGGACGTGTTGGGGCAGAGAGTTCCAGAGGATGGGGGATATTCGGGAGAAGTCTTGGAGGCGATTGGATGAGGAGCGAATAAGTGGAGGAGAGAAGGAGGTCTTGGGAGGACCGGAGATTGCGTGAGGGAAGATATCGGGAGATTAGTTCAGAGATATACGGAGGAGACAGGTTATGGATGGCTTTGTAGGTCAGTATTAGTAATTTGAACTGGATACGCTGAGGGAATGGGAGCCAGTGAAGAGATTTGCACAGGGGGGAAGCGGAGGAGTAGTGAGGAGAGAGATGGATTAGTCGGGCAGCAGAGTTAAGGATGAACTGGAGAGGTCCAAGGGTGTTAGCAGGGAGGCCACAGAAAAGGATGTTGCAGTAGTCAAGGCGGGAAATGATGAGGGCATGCACAAGCATTTTAGTAGATTGGGGGTTGAGGAAAGGACGGATCCTGGAGATATTTTTGAGCTGAAGGCGACAGGAGGTGGAAAGAGCTTGGATGTGCGGTTTGAAGGACAGGGCAGAGTCGAAGGTTACTCCGAGGCAGCGGACTTCGGGTACGGGGGAAAGCATGATGTCATTGACTGCGATAGGTCAGGTAAGGAAGATTTGTGGGATGGAGGAAAGATGATGAGTTCAGATTTGTCCACATTGAGTTTGAGGAAGCGAGAGCAGAAGAAGGAGGATATGGCTGATAGGCACTCTGGGATTCTGGACAGCAGAGCGGTGACGTCTGGGCCAGAGAGGTAGATCTGAGTGTCATCAGCATAGAGGTGGTACTGGAATCCCTGGGACTTTGAGTTGTCCCAAGCCAAGTGTATAGATTGAGAAAAGTAGGGGTCCTAGAACAGAGCCTTGGGGGGGACTCCAACAGAGAGAGGGTGGGATGAGGAGGTAGTATGGGAGTGGGAGACGCTGAATGTGCGGTTGGAAAGGTACGAGACGATCCAGGATAGGGCGAGGTCTTTGATGCCAAAGGAGGAGAGGATCTGTAGTAGGAGGCAGTGGTGAACTGTGTCGAAAGCAGAGGACCGGTCTAGAAGGAGGAGTACAGAGTATTGTCCAGTAGCTTTGGCGGTAAGTAGGTCATTAGTGATTTTGGTCAGGGCAGTCTCAGTTGAGTGATGGGGCGGAAACCAGATTGTAGATTGTCGAACAAGTTAGATGAGAGGTGGGAGGAGAGTTCAGCATGGACGTTCTGCTCCAGGAGTTTGGAAGCGAATGGGAGCAGCGATATTGGGCGATAGCTGGACATAGCAGTTGGATCAAGGGTTGGCTTTTTAAGGATAGGCGTGATTGTGGCATGTTTGAACGCAGAGGGGAAGGTGCCAGAAGTTAGTGATAGGTTGAAGAGGTGGGTTAGGGATGGGATAAGTGTGGTGGTGAGGTTGGGGAGGATGTTGTGAATTCTGTTGTCGAACTCCCTCCTGTGGTCATGAATGGTACTTCGGCGAGTTCTGTCTATGGGCTCCCTCTGGTGGCTGTGAGTGAAGCTGCTGCTTCTGAGGTTCCTTACACAGGTGATGTGGTTTATCCTTTGGTTGACTGCTCTATTTAACTCCTCTCAGATTGTTACTCCATGCCAGCTGTCAATGTTTTTGCATTGGTTCAGTTCGCTCCTGGATCTCTCTGGTGACCTGCCTTCTCCTGCAGAAGCTAAGTTCCTGATAGTCATTATTTGTTCATTGTTTTCTTGTCCAGCTGGTTTTCATGATTTTGTCTTGCTAGCTGGAAGCTCTGGGATGCAGAGTGGCCCCTCCGCACCGTGAGTCGGTGCGGAGGTCTTTTTTGCACACTCTGCGTGGTCTTTTGTAGGTTTTTGTGCTGATCGCAAAGTTACCTTTCCTATCCTCTGTCTATTTAGTAAGTCTGGCCTCCCTTTGCTGAAACCTGTTTCATTTCTGCGTTTGTGACTTTCATCTTTACTCACAGTCAATATATGTGGGGGGCTTCCTTTACCTTTGGGGAATTTCTCTGAGGCAAGGTAGGCTTTATTTTCTATCTCTAGGGCTAGATAGTTCTTAGGCTGTGATGAGGCGCCTAGGTCTGGTCAGGAGCGCTCCACGGCTATTTCTAGTGTGTGTGATAGGATTAGGGCTTGCGGTCAGCAGAGCTCCCACATCCCAGAGCTCGTCCTGTATGAGGTTTAACTATCAGGTCATTCCGGGTGCTCCTAACCACCAGGTCATAACAGGAGGAGATGGGATGGGGTCGAGCGCACAGGTGGTGAGGTGCGATTTGGAGAGGAGACAATTAAGCCCCCCTTCAGTGATGTTGGATAGGGAGGTTATGGGGTTTGGGCATTGGTCTGGTATACAAAGGGGTTGTGGTGGTTGAACAATAAAGACTTGCCTTGTCTGGTCGATCTTATTTTTAAAGTGTGTGACAAAGTCCTCAGCAGAGATGAGGGAGGTTGGAGGGGGCAGTGGGGGGCAGAGGAGGGAGTTAAAGGTTTTGAATAACTGTTTGGGGTTGTAGGATAGGGAAGATACGAGGGTTGTGAAGTAGGCCTGTTTAGCAGAGGTGAGTGCAGATTTAAAAGCGAGTGTTGCTTGTTTGAATACAGTGAAGTCATCTTGCGAGTGTGTTTTCTTCAAACGCCGCTCCGCAAACCTGGACACTTGCCGAGCTTTTTGGTGGTGTTATTGTGCCATGGTTGTCTATTGATACGTCGCACTCTGCCATGGACGAGAGGGGCAACCGTGTCAATAGCTGATGCGAGAGTGGCATTGTAGAAAGCAGTGGCAGTGTCTGCGTCATGGAGTGAGGATATGGATGCCAGTGGTAGGATGGAGTCAGAGAGTGTGTGGGTGTCTAGGTGTGCAAGGTTTCTGTGTGGGTGTGCATGTTGCTGGACATGGATGATCGGTGAGGAGGACAGGGATGAGAAGGTGAGCAGATGGTGGTCGGATAGAGGGAGAGGGGAGGTGGTGAAGTTAGATAGAAAGCAGAGACGGGTGAATACCAGGTCTAGTGTATGCCCATCCATGTGAGTGGCTGTGGAGGACCACTGAGTAAGTCCAAAGGATGAGGTAAGGGACAGAAGTTTGGAGGCTGTTGACTGAAGGGTATCAATGGGGATGTTGAAGTCACCCATAATGATGGTGGGAATGTCAGCAGAGAGAAAGTGAAGAAGCCAGGTGGAGAATTGGTCAATAAAGGCAGTGGCAGGGCCCGGAGGTCGGTATATGACGGCCACTTGGAGGTTGGAGGGAGAGTAGATGCGGACAGAATGGACTTCAAAAGAGGGGAGGATAAGGGAGGGAAGAGGCGGGATTGGGTTAAAGGTGCAGTTTGAAGAAAGGAGAAGACCCACTCCTCCACCATGTTTGTTGCCGGGTCGAGGGGTGTGGGTGATTTGAGGTTGAGGAGCAGGTCAGCAGAGGACAGGTGGGGAGGTAAGAGGGAGGGGGAGATGATTACTAGGTTAGAGAGTGCTGGGATTTGTGATAGCGAAAGAGAGAGGACTAGTGGAGCAAACACTGTAGGGGCATATGTAAACATGGTGAAAGAGTAAGATGGGTTAATAGAAAAGCTACATCCAAGTAATAAGAAGTGCTTACTCAGAAGACGTACCCGGAAGAAACAGATACATAGTGGGGTCCTGACTCCTGCCGTGACTAACTGCCGTTGAAATAACCGGCGTCGGTATGCTTAGCTGCCGTGATGCTTTGCTGCAGGGATGCACGTGTCTGACCCCACACGCGTGTCCCCCTTAAGATGCTACTAAATTTATAGGACTGACTAAAGGATCAGGTGAGAGGGATTGTGGGTCCTTATTTAGGATAAATTAGCAATTGGCCAACACCCCAGGGGAGGTTACATGATCAAAGGCACTGAGCCTGGCTGCAACCATATGCTCTAACACCTTGAACACGATAATATCTCCTGTGACCCCAGCATGGATGGACAGCAATGAGTAATACAATGCAACAAATGAATTTAGCAAACATTCAACAGGCACATTAAAAGGGAAGGTGCAGGATGATAGGCGGCAGATAACAGCGAGTAGTAGAGATATACTGTTAAAGCTGCATTTACACTGCAAGATAACTGCAAATCCCTGGTTCATCAGATGAAATGATCTTTTGCGCACTGCCGAGAACCATGGCAGGCCATGCGCACGGAGTGCTCATCATTTACTTTGGTCTGCCAGTGTAAAGAGACATTTAAACTGCCGACTGGTAAAAGTTTACTGATGAGTTGTCCTATGGTGCTGCCAGTTGGTCCATATAAACAAGGGATGGGAAACCTGTTTTCTGCCAAGGGCCATTTGATCCTGCTATATTTGGTCAACAATTAACTCGCCCCTATGTGATGGCTGGAGCTCCTTTGAGTGCATGGTGTTGGTTCACAGCAAACAGCTTTCAAATGCAAATGCCACACCTGAAATCAGCTTCAGACCTCTTACCTGCTTAATTGATGGACTAATGAGGCAATTGCCAATGCAGGCCATTAAAGACCTTTTGAGATAATTGTGCAATTACTTTTGGTGCCATTAAAAAGAGGCAGCTACATATTAAAGAGCTATAATTCCTAAATCTTTACTACAATTAGGACATGAATACCCACAAATTAAAGCTGAGAGCCTGCACTTCAAGCCCATATTTATTTTATAACTGTATGTTGAATATGTTTAGATGCAAATATTTGTTACTCCATTATTTAAAAAAAAATCTCTTCGATCCATCCTGCACAAATAACTACAGACCAGTCTCCAATCTCCCTTTCATTTCTAAACTCTTGGAGCACCTGGTCTATTCCCACCTTACCCATTATCTCTCCACTCACTCTCCTAGATCCATCACAGTCCGGCTTCTGCTGCCTACATTAGACAGAAACTGCACTCATCAAAGTGGCTAATGACCTTTTGACAGCAAAATGTAATGATCGCCACTCTCTACTCATTCTTCTCGACCTCTCTGCAGCTTTCGACACTGTCGACCACCACGTCCTAATATCTATGCTCCAATCAATAGGCATAAAGGACACTGCTCTCATCTGATTCTCCTCCTATCTTTCTCGCCTCTTCTTCAGTGTATTATTTGCTGGCTCCACTTCTCCTCTTACTATTGGGGTCCCTCTGGGTTCAGTCCTTGGCCCCCTTCTCTTCTCTCTACACGACCCCAATCGGACAGACCATGAGCAGATTTGGTTTTCAGTACCATCTTTATGCTGATGACACACAAATATACACGTCATCCCCTGACCTTACCCCCGCTGTATAACAAAACTGTTTGTCCACAGTCTCCAACATCATGTCCCCTCTCTATCTGAAACTCAAACCTTTCCAAAACTGAACTACTTCTGCTCCCGTTGTCTACTGACCTCTCTAAAGCTGATATCTCCCTCTCTGTGGATGGCACCACAAAAACGACCAAGCAGCAGGCTCACTGTCTGGGTGTTATGTTTGACTCCGATCTCTCCTTCACCTCCCATATACAATCTCTTACCCACTCTTGCCACTTACACCTAATTTCTTACCCATTCTTGCCACTTACACCTAAAGAACATCTCTAGAATCCACTCCTTTCTCACCATGGAAAGAACAAAAACTCTCACTGCTGCCCTGATCCTCTCCCGCCATGATTACTGTAATTCTCTATTAATTGGCCTCCCCCTCACTCGACTTTCCCCTCTCCAGTCCATCCTTAGTGCAGCATCCAGGGTCGTCTATCTGCCTAATCCGTACTCGGATGCGTCCGCTCTTTACCAATCATTGCACTGCCTGCCATACTTTACAGGATCCAATTTAAATTGCTTGTTCTCACCCACAAAGTTTTCCAGAGTGCGGCACCCCCTTATATTTCCTCCCTAATTTCTGTTTAACGACCTAACCACTTGTTACGCTCCGCAAGCAACATTCGACTAACATCCGTACCTCCCACTCCTGGCTCCAAGACTTCTCTCGAGTAGCACCAATCCTCTGGAATGCTCTCCCCCAAGAAATCAGGACTGACCACAGCTTATACAGTTTTAGGTGCTCCCTAAAATCACATCTGTTTAGAGTGGCCTATCACGTTCCCTAATGGAAGTCCTTTTATATATCTACTATATAATTGTCTAAGGTCAATTTCGTCTGTCTGTCTTTCTGTCACGGATATTCATTGGTCGCAGCCTCTGTCTGTCATGGAAATACAAGTCGCTGATTGGTCGTGGCAAAACGCCCGCGACCATTGCCACGACCAATCAGCGACGGGCGCAGTCCGGCGGCAAAATTGCCGCTCCTTCCTCTCCGCAGTCAGTGTCCGCTCCATACTCTTCTCCAGTCAGCGCTCACACAGGGTTAATGGCAGCGCTAATGGACCGCGTTATGCCGTGGTGTAACGCACTCCATTAACACTGCTATTAACCCTGTGTGACCAACTTTTTTACTATTGATGCTGCTGTGAAGAGCAGAACAAAAATGATTACCTCAATGAACAAAAATAAAAAAAAAAGAATTTGTGATAAATATTGACCTGTCCATTCAAGGACATTTTAGCTATAGTATGAAATCCTGTTTTTCTTGTCTGTGGAATTGCCTTTGTACTGTTTGTTGTGAAACTGCCACCCACGAAACTGTTTTCTTTTCTTTTCTTTCTTTCCTGTTTTGTCTCTTTGTTTAAACATGCAAAACTTGTATAACCACTAAACCTACTGAAACAACTATATAAAGAAGGGATAGCACTTTGAAGGCAGGCGTGCTTCAGAGACTTCCAGTGATACACTATACAAGACGTGTCTTGTGTATTATTTCTGGTGATTCCCCACTTCCAAAGGCTGCTCCGACTGAGTGTGATCCCGACATTTCCTGGCGCCCGAACAGGGACCCGAGGTCTGTGTATTCCTTCAAGAACACCGGCAGAATACGAACGAAAAGAGAATCTGGGATAATGGACGGCAGATGAACAAAAACCTGGCCAGGTAAGAGACACTGTTAGATCTCTTATATCTGCCCTGCACTGTCCGTAAGATTTTCTGTGTCGTGTTCTTTAGCGGGTAGTTCTAGTAGAGGAGGATACCTATAGCTCGGGTTCTTGAACTATTTAGGAATTGATCACCTCACGGAGTACGGCATTGAATGAGAGTGAATGTGAATAGAAGGTGTGTGGAAGTTGGGAATAGCCCTATAAGCCGCCCAGGGGGTTGAAACAGAAGAAGTGACTGTCCCACTGGGCAACGTGGTTGCGTCCTTTCGGGGAGACCTCCGCGCCTATGTTCAATCTCTGATCCTGTCTTTGACAAAAACCTGGTGACGGATAAGTGTATGATAGTATGAGCCCAGGACAGATAAATTAGCCTGGGACAAGATACGTTGTATGTTCTTTTTCTTTTTCTGTCTGGTTGCATTTGTGTTGTTTGCTATAGGTGTAGGAATCAGGATTTTCTTACATCAACACAGTTTAAACATCCTAGCTCCTTAGGAAGAAGGTAACGAGGTATTCTCATACCCAAACGCCACCTAGGGCAAGAAAAAGACATCCTAGCTCCTTAGGAAGAAGGTAACGAGGTATTCTCATACCCAAACGCCACCTAGGGCAAGAAAGCTCAGGATAAGAAAATGGGGAATAAGCAAACAAAGTCGGAACCAGAAGAATTAGATATCTATACTATCATAAAGGAGAGAAGTGGTGAAGATGCCACTAAGGGGCTGAAAAAGATTTTTAGTAAGTTTGGAGTTACTAGGGCAGAAGCTTTTAGTAGAAAACTATGGGAAGGAATTCAGGAAAGGAAAAAAGGCATAATCAGAGACAAGAAATGGATAGATCAGATCCAAGCATTGATTGATGTCTCTAGGGTAGCAGAAAATGAGGGATGGACATATAATCAACAGAGTAAAAAGTGGTGTATTAGACCCACAGGCTGTGGAGAAAAACAAAATGTGGAATCTAAAAATACCCCACCCCCATACCTTAACCCACATGCCCCATCTTTTCTCCAAACACCACCTCAAAGTTTAGCCGGACCAGGAGGATGGGTATGTCCGCACTGTGGACAACAAAATCCAGACTGGAGAAATGATTGCCTAGCCTGTGGTACACCTAGACATGGCGCTGTACTTGCCCCTGTTAGGGTAGTACCAAGACCCTTTAGGGAACCTGGTGCTGACGGAGTAATGGGAACTAGATATCACCAAACTCGACAATATTTCCCTTGGTCCCCCGCTGAAGGCATGTCTCTCTTGCATAACGCACCAGATCCCACCCAGTGTCCAGTTAGATTTGCACAATATATACAGCAAATTATGCAGACTCACGCTGGAGTTTGGGCAGATGGAGAAGAATTATGTAGAATGAAAATGACTCCTGGACTCTTCCAGGAGCTATTAGCAAATCTACAGGTACATAGGCCCCAAGCAGGAGATGGTGCCTTGCAAACGATAGAATCAGGTACACAATTTGTAGATCACTTAATGGTTTTCATGAGGGAGAGACAGAGGCAGAGAGGAACAACGGGAGTGGTGGCTCAGAAATCTGGACAATCAGTAGACGAATATTATCTAAGTGTAGAAAATAATTTCAGAGATGAAGGCATGGATCTAACCGCTCCAGGAATGATGAGGTTAGTTACAAAAACCTTTATAGATGGATTGTCTCCAAAAGTGAAGGAAAAGCTTAAGGCCGCAACCCCTGATTGGAGAACCTTGGAAGACCCACACCTGGCTAGACAGAAAGCTGTAGGGATAGAAATGGACTTAAGAGAAAATTCTAAGCCAGTAAGAATTGCACAGGCTAATACTGGCTCTGCTAATCAAAAGTTTACTTGTCATTACTGTAAGAAGCCAGGACATTTCCAAAGGGAATGTAGGAAGAGAAAAACAGATATAGATTCAGGAACCTTTGTACCCAAAAATAGGATAAATAACCCAGTGCCTGATCAAACAGACAGCTCAGAATGACTGAAAGTTATGCAGGTCTCTCTTCCTTCTAGAAGACCAATAATACAAGTTGAAGTTGAGGGTAAAAATGTACCTTTTCTGATAGATACGGGAGCAACATCCTCCATTTTAAATCAGGACTTTTTACCATATCCTGACAATATATCCTCAAAGGTTACATATGCAGAAGGGTATGATGGTAAAATTCAGGCGTTGCCCTTTACAAAACCTTTAAATGTGAGCTTTGGCCCTAAAACTTTTGTATCCAAATTTTTATTTGCTAAAGGTGCACCTACCTGCTTGTTGGGTACTGATGTCTTAAGTAAAATGCATGCAAACATCCATTTTAGAGAAGATGGCACAGTTATGCTGACCATCCCTGAAGATGCAGAAACTCTGGAACCATATGTTAGAATACAGGCAATGGAGGATTTTCCCGAAATTTACACTCAACAAGCAAAAATTGACTTGTCTCGGGTTCCTGACAGCCTATGGGCAAAAGGAGACACTGATGTAGGATTTTTATCAGTAGCTCCTATACTGTTAGAAACTGCCCCGGGAACCATATTACCTCAGCTTAGGCAATACCCCATCAGCGCCCAGCAAGAACAGGCGATTTCTCAACAAATTCAGGATTATGTGTTACAAGGTGTTTTGGTAGAAATCAGGTCACCCGCCAATACACCCTTATATCCTGTTAAAAAGAAAGTGTCCTCCAAAGAAACTATGGTGAAATATCGCATGGTGCACGACTTACGGGAAATCAATAAGGTTTTGGCACCGGTCACCCCTGTGGTACCGAATCCTCATACCTTACTGTCTCAAATTCCCAGCACTGCTGCATATTTTACGGTAATTGACTTATCAAACGCATTTTTTTCTGTGCCACTACATAAGAACTGTTGGCATTTGTTTGCCTTTACATTCAAGGGTAAACAATTAGCATGGACAAGATTGCCACAAGGTATGGTACACTCACCAACTTTGTACTCTGAAGCAATGCAGACCGTGCTAAAAAATTTCATCCCAGAACCAGGAGTAGTCATTCTACAGTATGTAGATGACTTACTTATTTGTTGCCCTGATGAGCAGACGGCAGTTACCTCAACTGTTAATTTCTTAATTTTCCTAGCGCAAGAAGGCTGTAAAGTAAATAGACAGAAACTCCAGGCTTGTCAACAAACAGTCGTGTTTTTAGGTCACTGCATATCACAGGGCATCAGACACCTCACACCTCAACGTACGGAAGCCATACGTAACATGCTTGAACCCAGGAATCACAAACAGCTGCGTACTTTCCTAGGTATTGTTTCACACTGTAGACAGTGGATCATACATGCAAGTCAACTCATGCAGCCTTTATATGACTGTATTGCCAACACACCATATTCACTCAGTGAAGAGGCTAAACAGTCATTTTCCTCTTTGAAAACAGCACTGGTATCAGCTCCGGCTTTGGGACTCCCAGACTACACTAAACCTTTTCAATTGATGGCAGCTGAGATATCCTCACATGCTACAGGGGTGCTCACACAAAAACATGGAAACAAACAGAGACCTGTGGCATACATATCAGCTCATCTGGACCCTGTAGCTAGAGCCGCACCTTCTTGTGTAAGAGTAGTAGCCGCAATTTCACTGTTATTAGATAAAGCTTCTGAGATTGTTCTTCATCACCCACTTCTAGTTCAGACCACTCATGATGTACATGGCATTCTTAACCAGGTCCAACCTAAACATATTTCAATGGCCAGACACCTCCGTCTCCAATGTTCCCTACTACTGCCGCCCAACATTTCCTTTGCCAGGATTCAGACTCTTAATCTCGCGTCTTTGCTCCCTTTAGAGTCTGAGGGGGGTACCATACCTGAGGAAACTGCACTCTCCAACTCCTTTGAAACTGCACTCTCCAACTCCTTTGACCCATCAAAGTCAATGCATGATTGTGTACAATTAATGGAACAAGAGACTCAGGGCTTATGTAATGTACGTGACAAGCCACTCTGTAATGCTACATTTGAACTTTTCATAGATGGCAGTAGATATGCAGATATGAATGGACAATTTCATACAGGTTATGCGGTAGTAACTCAGCATGAAGTGCTGAAAGCAGAACCTCTCCCTGCTAATCAGTCTGCACAAGAAGCAGAACTTACGGCATTAGTTGAAGCTCTAAAAATAGCCAAAGATCAGACAGCAAACATATACACTGATTCTAGATATGCACATGGCATTATTTTCGATTTTGGCGTAATATGGAGAGCCAGAGGTTATATGACTGCTTCAGGCCAACCTGTTAAACATGCCTCCCTCATTAGACAGATTCTGGAGGCAGCACAAGAAACTAAAGAAATAGCGGTGATAAAGGTAGCTGCACATGTGAGACTCGACACCGAGGAAGCCAGGGGTAACGATAAAGCCAATAAGGCAGCAAAACAGGCAGCACGTAAACCCTTACATCATGCCCACACACTAGATAGCTCTGAAGATGATGAGGAAAGATTGAAGGAAGCTCAGAAACAGGTAGACGACGAAGAACGAGGGCAGTGGCAGAAAAAAGGGGCAGAAGATCAGCAAGGATTATGGAAAAAAGGAACTTTGTTGTGTTTACCCAGAGCCTGGTACCCCGCAGTGGCAAGTGACCTCCACCTACCCACGCATGTGTCGGCAAATGGTATGACGCTCAAGGTAAAAGAAAGGTGGTTGGCTCCAGGCTTTGGTAATTTTGCTCGGAACATGTGTGCTGCATGCGCTATATGCCTGGCACACAATCCAGGTCAGGCCATTAAAACCCCAACCAAGCATCATGTAAGACCACTGTATCCCTTTCAAAGACTCCAGATCGACTACATCCAACTTCCTAGGTACAATGGATACGAATATGTGCTTGTGTGTGTGGACATGTTCTCAGGGTGGCCAGAGGCTTATCCAGTTCGTAAAGCCTCAGCAAAAACTACTGCCATTAAAATAGCACATGAACTGATACCCCGTTACGGCATGCCTGAGGTGATCGAGTCAGATAGGGGTACCCATTTTACTGGGGAAATATTCCAGAATGTTATGAAAATGTTGGGAGTAGAAAACCAGTTTCACACTCCATATCATCCACAGAGTTCAAGTAAAGTGGAAAGATTAAATGGGACAATAAAATTAAAAATCCAGAAGGCCATGGCAGAAACAGGAAAGCCTTGGACCGAGTGTCTACCACTTGCCCTGTATTCCATCCGAAACACCCCAAGGGGGAAGGCTAAGCTGTCACCACATGAGATTCTTTTTGGTAGAGCAGCAAATTTGGGTTGTTATTTTCCACAACAACTGATGTTGAATACTGAGACTTTAACTGCTTATGTACAAGAATTACAAAAACGTTTAACTAAAGTGCATTCGCAAGTTTTTGCTTCCCTTCCAGATCCAGAAAATCTCGAAGGAGGCCACAAGTTGGAACCTGGTGATCAAGTCTACGTGAAAAGACACACCAGAAAGACTCTGGAACCGAGATTTGATGGACCTTTCCAAGTCCTGTTAACAACTCCAACAGCAGTCAAGCTTGAAGGAAAGGCATCATGGATACATGCAAGCCATTGCAAAAAAGCAGTATAAGACTCATGATATTGATGTTAATAATGTTAACCTCAACGGAGGCATGGGAAAGACTGAATTCTCTAGCCCCTTTGAACAATAGATTCGTACAACATCATAGAAAATTAGTGCATGACTTGTTAAATAATACGCAACCCCTGGCAGATTGTTGGATCTGTACCCATTCACCAGTATCAGCCACAAGTATACCTTTTCTAGCAGTTCCCGTGTCAGCTGAAGAAATATTCGCTTGGCCTAATTGTTCAGACAACCTGGCCAACAACCAACCTGGCAATACTAGACTATGGAATACTACAATCGCCATACCAATTGTGGGATGGGTAGAATTTCCTTGGTGGCAGGGCAATCTTACAGGAAAAATAGACAACTTACAATATTTAGCATTCAAGGGAGGAAAATGGGTACCTAGGAATAAGACTGGATTAACTGATTTAGGACAGGTCCCCACTGAAAATCTACAGCTCAGTTTCAGTACAACCACCCCTTCCTCTGATGCTTTCAAACCTACAGTATTGGAAAGATACATACATTATAGAAAATGGGAACATTCTGAGTTGTTCCCCCAAGGTGATGCAAACAGTTGTACAAGTAAGCCGGGGAACCTGGTTTGTAATGAATCCAATGAGTATGTCAACGGAATGCATGTATGTGGGAATCCCGCAGCCGGGTACTGTAGCCCCTTGGGACAAAAACCCTCTTGGTGTATGCTTCAGAATGTATCTAGTTTTGTGGATTTGGCTCACATATTGGTATTGCAGCACTCAGCTTTGTGGGATCTGCCTGAGGGTACATTTTGGATATGCGGAGAAGGAGCATATAAATGGCTTCCCGTAGGTATAAAGGGTACTTGTACATTAGGACGCCTAACCCCGGCTACTTTCATAATTTCAAATAAACAAGTGAATATGCAAGCCGTGCCCAAGCACACACTGTATAAAAGAGCTGCAGATAACTCACCACGTCCCTCGGGGAGGCCGCATATAGTACAAATGGGAATTCCCAACAAAATTGCTAGTACCATTTTTATTTATCCTATGTTAACACAGATGTGGGATAAATTAGTTAGAGCCACGGATTATCTAGATGATCAGATTTGGGATATATTGGACATATTAAATACTAGTATAGCTGTACAGAATCAGCTTATAATAGTCACTAACCAACATACCCTGGTATTGGATTACCTAACTGCCTCACAAGGGGGTATGTGTCAAATCATCGGACCCACCTGCTGTCATTATATAGACCCGAATAGTACTATGAGTATGAGATTTAAATTAAAAGACGTACAACGACTCAGGGATCAGTATGACAAAGACAATGACCAAAATAAGGATAGCTGGTGGTCAGATACCTTTTCTTTTCTTAACCCGGCCAATTGGTTCAGAGGGATCGGTGGGTGGGTTACCGGGATTATGCAAAGCCTAATACATACAGTTATGGTTATTGTAATTATATATGTATTGTTCAAGGTTGTACTCAAGGGTATCTCGGTATGCACAAATAAATTTTGTGTAATGGATGCGAGAATATAAAGTTGTTTTTTTTTGTAATATCACAAAAAGAATGACTAAAATGATCGACAAGGTTTTGAATGGAATATGTCAAAGGGGGGATTGTGAAGAGCAGAACAAAAATGATTACCTCAATGAACAAAAATAAAAAAAAAGAATTTGTGATAAATATTGACCTGTCCATTCAAGGACATTTTAGCTATAGTATGAAATCCTGTTTTTCTTGTCTGTGGAATTGCCTTTGTACTGTTTGTTGTGAAACTGCCGCCCACGAAACTGTTTTCTTTTCTTTTCTTTCTTTCCTGTTTTGTCTCTTTGTTTAAACATGCAAAACTTGTATAACCACTAAACCTACTGAAACAACTATATAAAGAAGGGATAGCACTTTGAAGGCAGGCGTGCTTCAGAGACTTCCCAGTGATACACTATACAAGACGTGTCTTGTGTATTATTTCTGGTGATTCCCCACTTCCAAAGGCTGCTCCGACTGAGTGTGATCCCGACACTGCCTATGCAGCATCAATAGTAAAAAGATCTAATGTTAAAAATAATTAAAAAAAATAAAAAATCATCATATACTCACCTTTTGGCGCCTTTTCTGCTCCTCGCGATGCTCCGGTGACCGGTCCATGCATTGCGATCTCGCGAGATGATGACGTAGCGGTCTCACGAGACCGCTACGTTAACATCTCGCGAGACCGCAATGCACTCTTGAGACCGGAGCATGTGAGGAGCGTCGGTAAACGCTTCCTGGATCCAGGGGCCAACGGAAGGTGAGTATAGAACTATTTTTTATTTTTCTTCGCGGGCTGGGCAATATACTACGCGGGCTGTGCAATATACTACGCGGGCTGTGCAATATACTACGCGGGCTGTGCAATATACTATGCGGGCTGTGCAATATACTATGCGGGCTGTGCAATATACTACGCGGGCTGTGCAATATACTACGCGGGCTGTGCAATATACTACGCGGGCTGTGCAATATACTACGCGGGCTGTGCAATATACTACGCGGGCTGTGCAATATACTACGCGGGCTGTGCAATATACTATGCGGGCTGGGCAATATACTACGCGGGCCGGGCAATTTACTACATACTACGTGACTGGGCAATATACTATGTGGCTGGCCAATATGCTACGTGACTGGGCAATATACTACGTGGCTGGCCAATATACTACGTGGCTGGCCAATATACTACGTGGCTGGGCAATATACTACGTGGCTGGCCAATATACTACGTGGCTGGCCAATATACTACGTGGCTGGCCAATATACTACGTGGCTGGGCAATATACTACGTGGCTGGGCAATATACTACGTGGCTGGGCAATATACTATGTGGCTGGGCAATATACTATGTGGCTGGGCAATATACTATGTGGCTGGGCAATATAATATGGCTGGGCAATATACTATGTGGCTGGGCAATATACTATGTGGCTGGGCAATATAATATGGCTGGGCAATATACTATGTGGCTGGGCAATATACTATGTGGCTGGGCAATATACTATGTGGCTGGGCAATATACTTTGGCTGGGCAATATACTATGTGGCTGGGCAATATACTATGTGGCTGGGCAATATACTATGTGGCTGGGCAATATACTATGTGGCTGGGCAATATAATATGGCTGGGCAATATACTATGTGGCTGGGCAATATACTATGTGACTGGGCAATATACTACGTGGCTGGGCAATATAGTGCGTGACTGGGCAATATAGTATGTGACTGGGCAATATAGTACGTGACTGGGCAATATAGTACGTGACTGGGCAATATACTACGTGACTGGGCAATATAGTACGTCACTGGGCAATATAGTACGTGACTGGGCAATATACTACGTGATTGGGCAACATACGTGATTGGGCAATATACTACGTGGCTGGGCAATATGCTACGGGGCTGGGCAATATACTACGTGGTTGGGCAATATACTACTTGGGCTGTGCAATATACTACTTGGGCTGTGCAATATACTACGTGGACATGCATATTCTAGAATACCCAATGCATTAGAATCGGGCCACCATCTAGAATATATATATATATATATACAGTGGGGCAAAAAAGTATTTAGTCAGTCAGCAATAGTGCAAGTTCCACCACTTAAAAAGATGAGAGGCGTCTGTAATTTACATCATAGGTAGACCTCAACTATGGGAGACAAACTGAGAAAAAAAAATCCAGAAAATCACATTGTCTGTTTTTTTAACATTTTATTTGCATATTATGGTGGAAAATAAGTATTTGGTCAGAAACAAAATTTCATCTCAATACTTTGTAATATATCCTTTGTTGGCAATGACAGAGGTCAAACGTTTTCTGTAAGTCTTCACAAGGTTGCCACACACTGTTGTTGGTATGTTGGCCCATTCCTCCATGCAGATCTCCTCTAGAGCAGTGATGTTTTTGGCTTTTCGCTTGGCAACACGGACTTTCAACTCCCTCCAAAGGTTTTCTATAGGGTTGAGATCTGGAGACTGGCTAGGCCACTCCAGGACCTTGAAATGCTTCTTACGAAGCCACTCCTTCATTGCCCTGGCGGTGTGCTTTGGATCATTGTCATGTTGAAAGACCCAGCCACATTTCATCTTCAATGCCCTTGCTGATGGAAGGAGGTTTGCACTCAAAATCTCACGATACATGGCCCCATTCATTCTTTCATGTACCCGGATCAGTCGTCCTGGCCCCTTTGCAGAGAAACAGCCCCAAAGCATGATGTTTCCACCACCATGCTTTACTTTAGGTATGGTGTTTGATGGATGCAACTCAGTATTCTTTTTCCTCCAAACACGACAAGTTGTGTTTCTACCAAACAGTTCCAGTTTGGTTTCATCAGACCATAGGACATTCTCCCAAAACTCCTCTGGATCATCCAAATGCTCTCTAGCAAACTTCAGATGGGCCCGGACATGTACTGGCTTAAGCAGTGGGACACGTCTGGCACTGCAGGGTCTGAGTCCATGGTGGCGTAGTGTGTTACTTATGGTAGGCCTTGTTACATTGGTCCCAGCTCTCTGCAGTTCATTCACTAGGTCCCCCCGCGTGGTTCTGGGATTTCTGCTCACCGTTCTTGTGATCATTCTGACCCCACGGGGTGGGATTTTGCGTGGAGCCCCTGATCGAGGGAGATTATGTGGTGTTGTATGTCTTCCATTTTCTAATTATTGCTCCCACTGTTGATTTCTTCACTCCAAGCTGGTTGGCTATTGCAGATTCAGTCTTCCCAGCCTGGTGCAGGGCTACAATTTTGTTTCCGGTGTCCTTTGACAGCTCTTTGGTCTTCACCATAGTGGAGTTTGGAGTCAGACTGTTTGAGGGTGTGCACAGGTGTCTTTTTATACTGATAACAAGTTTAAACAGGTGCCATTACTACAGGTAATGAGTGGAGGAAAGAGGAGACTCTTAAAGAAGAAGTTACAGGTCTGTGAGAGCCAGAAATCTTGATTGTTTGTTTCTGACCAAATACTTATTTTCCTCCATAATATGCAAATAAAATGTTAAAAAAACAGACAATGTGATTTTCTGGATTTTTTTTTCTCAGTTTGTCTCCCATAGTTGAGGTCTACCTATGATGTAAATTACAGACGCCTCTCATCTTTTTAAGTGGTGGAACTTGCACTATTGCTGACTGACTAAATACTTTTTTGCCCCACTGTATATATATATATATATATATATGCACCACACATACTGGCTAGTGACAACCTCGTGCAGCCTTTATCCCCCTTCCCTCAAGATAGCTGTACCATCATTATAAATAAGCATCTGTACTTTGTTTATCCCCCCACCTCATTGTAGATTGTAAGCTCTTACGGGCAGGGTCATCATTACTTTTGCTTTAATTATTGTATTATCTTTAACGTTGATATTTATGACTTGTATATGAACTGTTGAATTGTAAAGCACTGCGCAATATGTAGGCGCTATTTAAATAAAGATTATTCTTATTATTCAAATATAGGAGTGGTGTATACACATCACGTAGAGTACACTGGGGATGCAGCATGTACATCACATTTGAGACACTGGAGCTGCAGCATATACATGACATAAGAGACACTGTGACTGCTGTATTTACACCACATATGAGACACTAGGGCTGCACCCTATAAATAGCATAGGAGACATTGGGGCTGCAGCATATACATCACATGGGAGATGCTGGGAATTGGAGCATCTACATTACATGGGAGACACTGGGGCTGCAGCAGATACATCACAAGGGAGACACTATAGCTGCAACATATACATCATATAGGAGACATTGAGGCTGGAGTGTATAGAATAGGAGACACAGGATGAAGTATATACATGTCAGAGAAAAATAAAAAATCCGTAATACATTTCCAGAGAGGGGACATATCACTCCTCATATTGAACATCTGGGATTAATTATAACAGGGAAAGTTAGAGAGTGAGCGAATACCTCATCTCCTTCGAAGTAGCGGCCCCCTGCAATCACCAGGTAATTAAGGCAGGAAGTTCTACTCCGAGAGCCAGATACCAAAATGGACATTCATTTACACAGAGGAGAACTGCCTCTCAATGCGGAAACTTCCTCTTATCAATTAATCTGTTGAAGACCAGCCAGTGGCAGTGTCCATATATGAATATTGGGGTTTGCATCAATCTGATAAATATAGGAGATACATTTTTGGCGTTGTAGCAAAGGGACAAATAGAACACATTCACTCACATCACTATCAGTCCATTCTAACCCCTCCAACTTATTGGTCCAATAGATTATGCTATCCAGCTCATATTTGATCAGTATGTAAAGTTAAAATCATAATAACAAAATGTGACAACATTATCTACTATCTGGAACCTCCATGGTGAAGTTATCATGTAAGTTGAGGATCTCATAAAATTCTGACATACCCAGCACATCTCACAATCAGCCCACACTCATGAAAAGGAGGTACACTACCGTTCAAAAGTTTAGGGTCACAATTTTGTGTTTTCCATGAAAACTCATACTTTTATTAATCAAATGAGTTGCCAAATTAATTGAAAATCTAGTCCAGACATTGACAAGGTTCAAAAAAAAGATTTTTATTTGAAATAATAATTTTTTCCTTCAAAGTTTGCATTCGTCAAAGAATGCTCCCTTTGCAGCAATTACAGCATTGCAGACCTTTCGCATTCTAGCACTTAATTTGCTGAGGTAATCTGGAGAAATTCCACCCCATGCTTCCAGAAGCCCCTTCCACAAGTTGGTTTGGCTTGATGGGCACTTTTTGCGTACCATATGGTCAAGCTGCTCCCACAACAGCTCAATGGGGTTGAGATCTGGCCACTCCATTACAGATAGAATACCAGCTGCCTCCTTCTTCCCTAAATAGTTTTTCCATAATTTGGAGGTGTGCTTTGGGTCATTGTTCTGTAGGGTGAAATTGGCTCCAATCAAGCGCTGTCCACAGGATATGGCATGGCATTGCCAAATGGAGTGATAGCCTTCCTTATTCAAAATCCCTTTTACCATTTACAAATCTCCCACTTTATCAGCACCAAAGCAACCTCAAACTATCACATTGCCTCCACCATGCTTGACAGATGCCATCAGGCACTCTTCCAGCATCTTTTCAGTTCTGCGTCTCACAAATGTTCTGTGTGATCCAAACACCTCAAACTTGGATTTGTCTGTCCATAACACTTTTTTCAATCTTCCTCTGTCCAATGTCTGTGTTCTTTTGCCCATATTAATCTTTTCCTTTTATTAGCCAGTCTCAGATATGGCTTTTTCTTTGCCACTCTGCCCTGAAGGCCAGCATCCCGGAGTCGCATCTTCACTGTAGACGTTAACACTGGTGTTTTGCATGTACTATTGAATGAAGCTGCCAGTTGAGGACCTGTGAAGCGTCAATTTCTCAAGCTACAGATTTTAAGATACTTGTCATGTTGCTCAGTCGTGCAGCGGGGCCTCCGACTTTTCTTTCTACTCTGGTTAGAGCCTGTTTATGCTCTCCCCTGAAGGGAGTAGTACACAACGTTGTAGGAAATCTTCAGTTTCTTGCATGGAATAGCCTTAATTTCTAAGAACAAGAATAGACTGTCGAGCTTCACATGAAAGTTCTTTTTTTCTGGCCATTTTGAGAGTTTAATGGAACCAACACATGTAATGCTCCAAATTCTCAACTAGCTCAAAAGGAGGTCAGGTTTATAGGTTCTCTAATCAGCCAAACTGTTTTCAGCTGTGCTAACATACTTGCACAAGGGTTTTCAAGGGTATTCTAACCATCCATTAGCCTTCTTACACAGTTAGCAAACACAAAGTACCATAAGAACACTGGAGTGATGGTTGTTGGAAATGGACCTCTATACACCTATGAAGATATTACATTGCAAACCAGACGTTTGCAGCTAGAATAGTCATTTACCACATTAACAATGTATAGAGTGTATTTCTGAATCATTTAATGTTAGCTTCATTGGAAAAAACTGTGCTTTTCTTTCAAAAATAAGGAAATTTCTAAATGACCCTAAACTTTTGAAGGGTAGTATATGTGTTTGTAACCTTGAGGTGGTAAAAGCCAGTATTTGGGTTTGGGTCTTTGATCATTCTGGGAAGACATAGTTCGCTGTGAGAGTGTTCCATTTTCCTAATTGAAGTACTTCCCTCAACTGTGCTGTGAGCCATTTCCGTGACTCAGATTGAATTTTCTTTCCTTACCCTTTTAAATGTAAGTAATTGTATGTATTGTATTGTTTTGCTCCCATTATGTATCATCTTGTATATTTCTTATAAGTTATAACCACTGCCTACATTTGTGGATCAAATATATAAAGTCGAATAGCTCCATTCCTCTTCCTCTGTAAGCCACACCCCTGAAGCCATATGCTACCTGTAACGTGTGTCCAATCGGCCTGTATAATCGATTGTGGTGGCAGCAGCTAGTGGCTCGTTTTTTGATATTGTGGAGTTGGCAATGACTGTACCGGGGTGTGTGTGTATGTATATGTGTGTGTGTGTATATATATATATACAGTGGGGCAAAAAAGTATTTAGTCAGTCAGCAATAGTGCAAGTTCCACCACTTAAAAAGATGAGAGGCGTCTGTAATTTACATCATAGGTAGACCTCAACTATGGGAGACAAACTGAGAAAAAAAAATCCAGAAAATCACATTGTCTGTTTTTTTATCATTTTTTTTACATATTATGGTGGAAAATAAGTATTTGGTCAGAAACAAACAATCAAGATTTCTGGCTCTCACAGACCTGTAACTTCTTCTTTAAGAGTCTCCTCTTTCCTCCACTCATTACCTGTAGTAATGGCACCTGTTTAAACTTGTTATCAGTATAAAAAGACACCTGTGCACACCCTCAAACAGTCTGACTCCAAACTCCACTATGGTGACGACCAAAGAGCTGTCAAAGGACACCAGAAACAAAATTGTAGCCCTGCACCAAGCTGGGAAGACTGAATCTGCAATAGCCAACCAGCTTGGAGTGAAGAAATCAACAGTGGGAGCAATAATTAGAAAATGGAAGACATACAAGACCACTGATAATCTCCCTCGATCTGGGGCTCCACGCAATATCCCACCCCGTGGGGTCAGAATGATCACAAGAACGGTGAGCAAAAATCCCAGAACCACGCGGGGGGACCTAGTGAATGAACTGCAGAGAGCTGGGACCAATGTAACAAGGCCTACCATAAGTAACACACTACGCCACCATGGACTCAGATCCTGCAGTGCCAGACGTGTCCCACTGCTTAAGCCAGTACATGTCCGGGCCCATCTGAAGTTTGCTAGAGAGCATTTGGATGATCCAGAGGAGTTTTGGGAGAATGTCCTATGGTCTGATGAAACCAAACTGGAACTGTTTGGTAGAAACACAACTTGTCGTGTTTGGAGGAAAAAGAATACTGAGTTGAATCCATCAAACACCATACCTACTGTAAAGCATGGTGGTGGAAACATCATGCTTTGGGGCTGTTTCTCTGCAAAGGGGCCAGGACGACTGATCCGGGTACATGAAAGAATGAATGGGGCCATGTATCGTGAGATTTTGAGTGCAAACCTCCTTCCATCAGCAAGGGCATTGAAGATGAAACATGGCTGGATCTTTCAACATGACAATGATCCAAAGTGCACTGCCAGGGCAACGAAGGAGTGGCTTCGTAAGAAGCATTTCAAGGTCCTGGAGTGGCCTAGCCAGTCTCCAGATCTCAACCTTATAGAAAACCTTTGGAGGGAGTTGAAAGTCCGTGTTGCCAAGCGAAAAGCCAAAAACATCACTGCTCTAGAGGAGATCTGCATGGAGGAATGGGCCAACATACCAACAGCAGTGTGTGGCAACCTTGTGAAGACTTACAGAAAACGTTTGACCTCTGTCATTGCCAACAAAGGATATATTACAAAGTATTGAGATGAAATTTTGTTTCTGACCAAATACTTATTTTCCACCATAATATGCAAATAAAATGTTAAAAAAACAGACAATGTGATTTTCTGGATTTTTTTTTCTCAGTTTGTCTCCCATAGTTGAGGTCTACCTATGATGTAAATTACAGACGCCTCTCATCTTTTTAAGTGGTGGAACTTGCACTATTGCTGACTGACTAAATACTTTTTTGCCCCACTGTATATACCGTATATACTCGAGTATAAGCCGAGATTTTCAGCCCACTTTTTTGGGCTGAAAGTCCCCCTCTCGGCTTATACTCGAGTCATATACCCGGGGGTCGGCAGGTGAGGGAGAGCGGGGGCTGTGTAATCATACTTACCTGCTCCTGGCGCGGTCCCTGCAGTCCCTGGCTTCCCCGGCGCTGCAGATTCTTCCTGTACTGAGCGGTCACATGGCACCGCTCATTACAGAAATGAATAGGCGGCTCCACCTCCCATAGGGGAGGAGCCGCATATTCATTGCTGTAAATGATCGGTGCCATGTGACCGCTCAATTACAGGAAGAAGCTGCAGCGCCGGGGAAGCCAGGGACTGCAGGGACCGCGCCAGGAGCAGGTAAGGGGAGCGCAGCGCTGCATGATATTTACCTGCTCCTCGCTCCGGTGCGGCTCCGTTTGCAGCGTCCTCTAGCAGTGACGCTCAGGTTAGAGGGCGCTGTGACGTAGTCAGTGCGCGCCCTCTGCTGAGCGTCAGTGCTGGAGACGGAGCCGCACGAGGAGCAGGTAAATATTGAAAGCGCCGGCGTCCTGAGCGAAGAGAGGTGAGTATGTGATTTTTTTTTTATGGCAGCACCAGCAGCATTATATATGGCACAGCTTTATATAAGGAGCATCTATGGGGCCAAAAAGTACGGTGCAGAGCAATATATATGGGGCACAGCATTATATATGGAGCACCTATGGGGCCAAAAAGTACGGTGCAGAGCATTATATATGGCACAGCATTATATAAGGAGCATCTATGGGGCCAAAAAGTACGGTGCAGAGCATTATATATGGCACAGCTTTATATGGCACATCTATGGGGCCATAAAGAACGGTGCAGAGCATTATATATGGCACAGCTTTATATGGCACATCTATGGGGCCATAAAGAACGGTGCAGAGCATGATATATATGGCACAGCTTTATAAGGAGCATCTATGGGGAAATAATGAACGGTGCAGAGCAATATACCGTATATGGGGCACAGCTTTATAAGGAGCATCTATGGGGCCATAATCAATGGTGCAGAGCAATATACCGTATATGGGGCACAGCTTTATAAGCAGCATCTATGGGGCCATAATCGACGGTGCAGAGCAATATATATATGGCACAGCTTTATAAGGAGCATCTATGAGGCCATAATGAACGGTGCAGAGCATTATATGTGGCACAGCTTTATATGGAGCATCTATGGGGCCATAATGAACGGTATAGAGCATTCTATATAGCACAGTTGTATATGGAGCATCTATGGGGCAATAATGAACGGTATGGAGCATCTATTTTTATTTTTTAAATTTACGAGTAGCTGCTGCATTTTCCACCCTAGGCTTATACTCGAGTCAATAAGTTTTCCCAGTTTTTTGTGGCAAAATTAGGGGGGTCGGCTTATACTCGGGTCGGCTTATACTCGAGTATATACGGTATATATATTGTAAGATTACGCTACCTGAGTGTGTTGGGGAACACTCGCTTGGCAGCAGGATAAACACTTCAGGCACGATATCTCACATAAATCTGGTTTATTAAACTTCATAAACCACATGACGTACAGTCCATTGCAATACATTCCATGATACAACAAGCACCTACAGTTTATGAAGGTACCTGACGGGAGCTCCTGCTCCACCTGCTGACTCCTTGTCAGTCCTCTGGGAAAGCTGCCTTACGGGGTTCACCAACTTGCCTGGCCGGCACACATCAGTCAGTCCAGAGACACCGAAGGACTGTAGCTTCCCCACACAGTAGCTGTCACTGGCTCTGCAGATCCCGGTCCTCACCTCATGCTATTCAGGGATCCGGTCCTACTCCCAGGACCTCCCAACACCCAGGTTACACAGGATCACACAGGTGGCCAGTCTGGGTACTATTCAGGACGTCCATCCCCAGCTGGGACCGTCCAATACCCAGGCCACCAGTAGCAAAGTCCCACCATGTGCTATTCAGGAAATCCCAGAATTATCCAATACAGGCTTCCAGGTCCTTGCACTTGCACCATTCAGATCCAAACACAGGAACCATGTGACCCACACCCTGGTCACATTACATACCCTGAAACCACACCCCTGGGTGGGAGTGTGGATGTGTGTGGCTAGTCTGACCCTCCCATCTCTCATGACTAGCCGTGCCAATCTCCCATTAGAATTTACACATTTACATGTGGGACTACATTTCCCAGACCACAACATAACTTTAGACTGACAGCGCAGAGTGTCCTCCTCTGCGACACACATACCGGCCATCTACAATTCTGCCGGACTTTGTCTCATCACAACTATGCCTCCAAGTGCATCTTGAAGTGCACACGCAGCGCCCCCTGGCTGTAACATTGGTGACTGCACCACAATATATATATATATATATATATATATATTGTAGCGTGGCTAAAGGATGTCTAATCGATGGGAGATATGTGTCTTATAGATGGCTTGCTGCTGTGATGTAACCATGGCTACCTATATGTGTTTCAGGACCTGTGGTGATGTCACAACCACATGTCTGGTCATGTGATGGGTTCTGGGTGTGGTTAGACATATAAAAGAAAGCCTGATGCTTAACACAGGTGGGTATGTGTGGAGGTGAAACCCTCCGGAGTGTGTTACGGCTTCAGGACTGAGCCGGATGAACTGGACACTTGTTTTTCTTTACCTGAACCAAAGGCTATTTGCTTTCTGTTGTTTGCCACATGGTTTATGAAGCAATAAACCCAGTGAACTTTAAAGGAACACGTCTCCTGAGTGTCAGCCGTCGCAGCTGAGTGAGTGAAATCCCTACAATTGGTGGAGAATGCGGGCAGCGTTCCCAGCGGAGACGTGAGTTTATTTTGAATGTCCTGGGTCAAGGCTGTTGCAAGCCAGCAAGCATTGCCGGAGAAAATGGAGGACCTGCTGAAACACTTGGTCCAGATGCAGTCACAGCAGGAGAAAAGGCAGCAAGAGACCAACAGGCTGTTGATGCAGCAGATACAACAGAGCCAGCAGGAGCAACGGCAGCAGATGCAACAAAGCCAGCAGGAGCAACGGCAGCAGTTACAACAGAGCCAGCAGCAGATGCAGCAGAGCCAGCAGGAGCATCAGCAGCAGATGCAGCTTATGGCAACCGCCATCCAGGGAAAGGCGAGCGCCCCAACCCCAGGTTTGGCTGATGACACCCACGTCCGGAAAACGGTAAGATGCGCATTGCAGAAAATGACTCCCGGGGATGATGTTGAGGCCTTCCTGACGGTGTTTGAGAGGGTCGCTGAGAGGGAAAAACTTCCGCCAGAGCAGTGGGCAGAGGTACTTGCGCCATACCTGACGGGAGAACCCCAGAAGGCGTACTATGATTTGACCTTGTAGGATGCCAAAGAGTATCACAAATTGAAAGCCGAGATTCTCGCACGTTTGGGGGTGACACTGACTGTCAGGGCACAGCGAGTTCACTCCTGGGGCTATCACCAGGACAAACCACCTCGTTCCCAAATGTTTGATCTGTTGCACCTCATCCAGAAATGGCTGCAGCCAGAGTCCTCTGCGCCTGCACAGATGGTAGAACGGGTGATGATGGATCGGTTTGTCCATTCCCTCCCGAGGCCTATACAGTCTTGGGTTGCCCAGGGTGATCCCCAGAATGCCGACGAGCTGATCGGACTGGTTGAGAGATACCAAGGGTTGGAAGGCTCCTTCGGGAGGCAGCCCATGCCGTACTGGGGATCCCAGAAGGCAGCTGAGTCCCAAAAAGGGGTGGTGCGTCCAAGGTCACAAAGGGCGGGGGAGGTGGTGCCCAAGGTCCCCACGGGTGATATTGTTTGTTGGAGGTGCCACAAGCCAGGACATATAGCTGCCCGTTGTTCCCAAACCACTGAGCAGATGGACTGCAGCATGGGACGCCGTTGTTCATACTATGCGTATCCAGCTTGCAGTGTGAACTCTCCGCCCAACGAGGGACCTCAAGCATGTCCCGTGAAGGTGAACGGTCAAGCAGTAACGGCACTGTTAGACTCGGGGAGCCTAGTGACCCTGGTGAGGGCCACTTTTCCTCTCCACCTGCTCCCGGGAAAGAAGGTCGGAGTGCGGTGCATACATGGTGATGCAAAGGACTACCCTGTGGCCAGTGTGAACATTGAAACGACATGTGGCACGGAGTCCCACATAGTCGGCGTCATTCAGGACTTGTTGCACCCTATAATTATTGGCCGGGATTTCTGTTTGTTTTGGGATTTGTGGGGGAAAGGTTCTGAGCTCCCTAGCAAGAGTAGGGAACCAGTGAACCCGGGAAGGGTGGTGCCACACCCAGAGTCAGACAGGTTTCCTTTTTGTGTCCTGGCTGGAGATGAGGAGGAAGTGTCCCCTGCATCTGACATTCTGGAGTTAGAGGTATCCGGTGAAAATTTTGGGACTGCCCAACATAGGGACCCCACTCTGAGGGAAGCCTTTAATAATGTCACAGTTATTGACGGGGTGGTACAGGAGCCGGGGGCAGACACAAGATTTCCCCATTTTCTAATGAACAGGGAGTTGTTGTACCGGGTCACGAAAATAAGGGAGGAGTTGGTAGAGCAGTTGGTAGTGCCGGGTCCATATAGACGGAAGGTGTTGGATATGGCCCATTCACACATCTTGGGTGCACACCTAGGGGTGGAAATAACGCAGGAACGGGTTGTGCAGAGGTTCTATTGGCCTGGGTGCCACCGGGAAATAGTGAACTATTGCAGGTCCTGCTCTACATGTCAGCTAACTGCTCCCACTCCTCATTTCCGGAACCCCCTTGTGCCACTGCCCATTATTGAGGTGCCATTCGAGAGAATTGCCATGGACTTGGTCGGTCCCTTAGTTAAATCAGCCCGGGGCCATCAGTATATATTAGTCATCCTGGACTATGCCACACGCTATCCTGAGGCAATTCCCTTGAGAAATTCTTCTTCAAAGAGTATAGCTCGTGAGTTGGTCCATGTCTTTTCCCGGACAGGTCTGCCGAAGGAGATCCTGACTGACCAGGGGACACCTTTCATGAGCAAGATGATGAGGGAACTATGCAAAGCCCTGAAAATCTCCCAGTTGAGGACCTCGGTGTACCATCCCCAGTCAGATGGCCTTGTTGAGAGATTTAACAAGACACTGAAGAGCATGCTGAGAAAAGCTATAGAGAAAGACGGTAGAGACTGGGATTGTCTCTTACCCTATTTGATGTTTTCCATTCGTGAAGTTCCACAGGCCTCCACAGGTTTCTCACCGTTTGAGCTTCTGTATGGCCGACATCCACGAGGACTCCTGGATATAGCCAAGGAAACCTGGGAAGCCGAAGTCACGCCCCACAGAAGCGTCATTGAGCATGTGGCCCTGATGCAGCAGAGGATTGCAAAGGTGATGCCTATCGTGAAAGAACACCTTCTCCAAGCACAAGAAGCTCAGGCCAGTGTCTACAACCGGTCTGCAAGAGTGAGGCAATTCAATCCGGGAGACCGAGTTCTTGTGTTAGTTCCGACAGTGGAAAGCAAGTTCTTGGCCAAATGGCAAGGGCCATATGAGGTTGTCGAGAAACTTGGTGAAGTAAACTATAAAATTCACCAACCAGGAAGACGGAAACCATTCCAAGTATACCATGTCAACCTTATCAAGCCGTGGCAAGATAGAGAGCCGACAGTAACTCCATCGTTGTTAAGCAACCCAGAAGATGAGGTTGGAGCAGTTACTATAGCGGAGACGCTATCGGAGTCCCAGAAACAGCAATGCCGGGAGTTACTCCAGAAAAACAGGGACCTGTTTTCCGAGTTGCCTGGGTACACGAAGGTCATAGAGCATGAGGTCCTGACAGAGCCCCATGTGCGCGTGAACGTGAAGCCCTATAGAATTCCTGAGGCCCGTCGAGAAATAGTCTCCAAGGAAGTGGAGCGTATGTTGAAGCTTGGAGTCATTGAGGAATCCAAGAGCGGTTGGTCGAGCCCAATTGTCCTGGTCCCAAAACCTGATGGGGAGTGGAGATTTTGCAACGACTATAGGAAGTTGAATGAGGTCTCCAAGTTCGACGCATATCCCATGCCCCGCGTTGATGAGCTCATCGAAAGGCTTGGGCCCGCCAGGTACATAACCACCTTGGATTTGACGAAGGGGTATTGGCAGATCCCCATGGCACAGGAAGCCAAGGAGAAGACGGCGTTTTCTACACCAGATGGATGCTTCCAGTATGTCCGGATGCCATTTTGCCTACAGGGAGCTCCGGCCACCTTCCAAAGGGCTATGGATAGAGTCCTTGCACCCCACAAGGCATACGCTGCTGCGTACCTAGATGATATCGTCATCTTTAGCCCGGACTGGGAGAGTCATCTGGAGAAAGTCCAAGCGGTGTTTGATGTTATAAGAGAGGCCGGATTTACAATAAACCCGAAGAAGTGTGCATTGGGTAAAGAAGAAGCTAAGTACCTTGGATACATAGTGGGTCATTGAGAAATAAAACCCCAAATCAGTAAAGTGGAGGCAATTCAAACATGGCCAAAACCAGTTTCCAAGAAGCAAGTTAAAGCCTTCCTGGGAATCGTGGGATATTACAGGAGGTTCATCCCAAACTTCGCCACAATGGCGGCGCCTCTGACTGACCTGCTAAAAGGGACAAAATCAGTAATGGTTAAGTGGTCCGAAGAAACAGATTGAGCCTTCCAAGAAATGAAAGAGGTTTTATGTAAGCAACCCGTTCTGATGGCCCCAAACTTCAAGAAAGAGTTTATTCTTCAGACAGATGCCTCAGATGTTGGGGTGGGAGCAGTCCTTTCCCAAGAACTACATGGAGAGGAGAATCCTGTTCTCTATCTGAGTAGGAAGCTGTCCTCGTCTGAAAAGAACTACTCAGTCGTTGAAAAGGAGTGCTTGGCCATAAAATGGGCAGTCGACACATTATGGTACTATTTGCTGGGACGTAAATTTAGACTGATATCCGACCATGCCCCACTTAGGTGGATAAGGGAAACGAAGGGTAGAAATGCTAGGGTCACCCGTTGGTTCTTAGCCCTGCAGGACTTCTGTTTCCATGTGGAACATAGGGCCGGAAAGCTGCACGGTAATGCTGATGCCCTGTCAAGAATCCCTTGTCTAGTGGGAGAAAGTGCCAAGCCCCACGGCTTTAGGCAGAGGGGGGAGGTATGTAGCGTGGCTAAAGGATGTCTAATCGATGGGAGATATGTGTCTTATAGATGGCTTGCTGCTGTGATGTAACCATGGCTACCTATATGTGTTTCAGGACCTGTGGTGATGTCACAACCACATGTCTGGTCATGTGACGGGTTCTGGGTGTGGTTAGACATATAAAAGAAAGCCTGATGCTTAACACAGGTGGGTATGTGTGGAGGTGAAACCCTCCGGAGTGTGTTACGGCTTCAGGACTGAGCCGGATGAATTGGACACTTGTTTTTCTTTACCTGAACCAAAGGCTATTTGCTTTCTGTTGTTTGCCACATGGTTTATGAAGCAATAAACCCAGTGAACTTTAAAGGAACACGTCTCCTGAGTGTCAGCCGTCGCAGCTGAGTGAGTGAAATCCCTACAATATATATATATATATATATATGCATATATAGTCCACCCATTGGAATCAGAGGTGTATATACCATATACCAATAACTGGCCTAATAGAGGAAACAGCCATGGTCTCATCCGTCATTTGTCACTCAATTGCCTATGTTACGTGTTACGGAACCACTCAGCACCCAGAATATGTTGTGCAGTTATATGTATGTATAATAGGTTCCAAGTGAGATGCATGTCCCTAATGTATCAGCCCACAGGCTGCGCCCCTGGGCAAAGGGGACACGATATTCCCCTTTTGTCCGCCCCCCACCTTTGTAATTCCCACAGTAAATATCGGCAGGCTCCGGCCACCTGCGGCTATTGTAATGTATGCCTGGCCTGCCGCTTTTCTATTGGCCTGCCCTCTGTATCTGTGTGATATATTCTGTGTCCTGTGAGTAAAGTGTTGTCAGACCTAAAATACGTGGAGAAGCAGTGATCTTTTATATGCGCCCATGTAACCAAGCAATTCCAGCCAGCGTCCTTCATTCAGACACATGCGCAGAAAGCTGCGTGGCTCATGTGGAGGTCAGACTTTGAGGAGGCCCCATGTTAAAGAAAATGGCAGCAAAGTTGTTTGAAATAATGAACACTGTAAGAGCAAACCCTAAAAAGCAATGGCAGAATTGCTCCTTGTTCTCAGTTTCGCCATAATTGGAATTGTTTTTGCTTTTTTTTCTTCTAGCTATTTTTCAGTGAATAATATAGCAATGCACATGGTGTCATTCAAAGCTCCACCTTATCCTGCAAATAATACAAACCCTCATTCAGCTGGTGGAGGGAAAATGTAAAAGTTATGGCTCTTGGAAAGAAGGGAGGATTAATTATTCAATTAATTAATAATTCAATTATGAAAACCATGCAGCCAATTAAATTAAATTTTAAAGCTGCGTAGATTTTCTGTGAAACGCATGGACACTTTTCTCATCTGCCTTCTGGCAACATTCATTGGATTTTTTTAAAAAAATGAGTCAGTTTTATTATTTTATCTAGCAGCGGGTTAGAGATTAAATATTAAAACTTAACTTTTACTTTTACTATTTAAAATCACAAGCGTGACCGTAGGTGAACAAAGTGCCAGTGTTTTAAAACCAATAACAATAACAAAGACCACAACACAGAACACAGGTAAGAACCAAATGGAACAATATTTGTAAATCACTCATATGTTTCAGGGATTTCGTACATATGGTGCTTAACAGCAAATGAGCAAGCTCAACAACAACAGTATAAGGCGGGCCAGACCCCGACCTATTGTATTCAAACCACCGATAGCACCGGAATACATATATGCCTCACAAAACTGTTTGTGCACATCAGCATACGTTCAGTAGGTGTCTATGCGTGGATACATTTGTTAACAGCGTTTCAATTTATACTCATCTGTGGGGCCGATGCTGTCAGCGGTGCCTCCTCAGAGTATCCGGGACTTAGAGGCGGATCATGCCGTACTATCCATTAATCCCGGTTAAAGCCTATGCACAAGGCGGTTACGTCACACGAGCTGTGCAGCGCGTGGGCGATAGTAGCCGGAAATGAGTCACTGGCAGCCGTGCACGCGCTGCACGGAGGAACACATGGATTCTATTTAAGACAGGTAAAGGACGCATGGGTTAGCAATGCTCGTGTATGTGGCAGCACGTATGTCATCATTCCCCTGATGAATTAAAAGAAGAAACGCGTAAGGGAGACATAGGCTTTTCTTTATTTTATTTATTTTAACGTAAAACTAAATTCACATATTAGCCCCAGTTACAGGGCAAATTCCGCATCATGACTGCGTCCTAGAGCTGATCTGTGTCTAATACCAAGCAGCATCTGCACCCTTGGCACTTGGTGATCGTGACACTTGATGAGGAAGTGGGTTCACAGTCTACTGAACTGTATGTACAGCACTCATTCCTCATTGTGTGTCCAGTGATCAAGAAGGCAGGGAAAGTAATAAACCATCTCTGCCTTTTCTATGGGGAATCTAGCTCTCTAGATAGTAAAATTGATTTTTTTGGGGGGCGGGACAGTATAAAAAACAGTCCTGCACAGGTTCTGTCCAATCTAAGGCCTGCCATGCTCACACAGATATCCCATCATCCACTGCAAGTCTCGCTATAAGGGCTCGCTCATATTGGCGTATAATACGTAGGAGGACAATGTGAGAAAATCTCGCATTGCACTCTGACCAGTGTTATTCAATGAGTCGGAGCAGATCTGCACATTTTTTGCCATGTCAATTCTGCATGAGAGTGAAATTGCGATTGGCAGCGTAGTCGCACTGCGTGCACCTATTCAAAATATAAATCACATTTTTTTGGGAAAATTAATACTAAACAGTAAATCCCAAAACATTTATATTTTGAGTATCTAGTGGTACTTGTATCCCCAGTTTAGGGGTATCCTATTAAGGGCAACCTATGTGAATTGTGCACCTATTCAAGTCTATGGGTGTGTGCAAACATCAGACTGCACTCTGTCATCCAAGTGCAGTCCGATAAACGCGGAGACAGACAATGGAGTTGATGGAGAGATTAATCTCTCCTGCTCCTCACCTGTGATCTGATTATCGCATGCGAGAGGATCGGAACACTGACGCTCGGCATCGCCTCGGCTGCCATACGCTAATATGACCCCTAAAACTCATCATCCACTTCAGATCACAATCAACCAGTTTTTATTAATTGCAGGCAGTTTTAAAAATGCGTATAATTCCTGTAAACGTTTTATTCTTATTTTTTTTACTAATGAGACTGAATTTGTTTTGGCCGGGCAGCACTGACGAGAAAAAGCCAAAGTAAAATAAAGTGTTTTAGGTCGGGATCACACATGCGAGAAACACGTCTGTGTCTCGCATGTGAAATCCAAGCTCTGGCACCGGCACTGTGGAGCGGAGCATGCGGCCGCATAGCAACACATGGAGCCGCACGCTCCGCTCCGGAGTGCCAGCGCCAGAGCTTGGATTTCACATGCGAGACACGGACGTGTTTCTCGCATGTGTGATCCCGGCCTTAGAAGAGTTCTCTGAACCTCTTGTGAACTTCTTTTACCACTCATACTGAGCTGCCTACAAGTGGATATTTCCAAATGAAGCACATCAAACCAACAAGCAGCTGTTCCGATGGATTACTAGATCAGGTATACTAGAACGGCACAGCAACCTGGAACCAGCAGCTCAGTATGAGCTTGTAATGAAGGAACCACCCAAAATACTCTCCATATTACGCTTGGCACCCATAAGCAGAATTTTATGTGGATTTACTTCAGGAAAAATTACTTAGTGCATTAGTCCCCTACTCAAACACTTGCTATGAGGTACAGGTCCCCACCTCCTATTAGGGGCTTAATGCTTTTACAGCACAAAAAGTAAGAAGTAAACAAAGCATATATAGTAGTATATTGCATAGTAACGTAATAAAGCTATTTATGGCACATGGTGCATATTTTAACAAACCAGATCATGAAAGTGAAGAAAGCTGATAATGGTTAACATTGCCAGTAGGGAAAAAAGCTCAGTTATGTCAAAGTAAAAAAAAAATAATAATATTTCTATATATTTTACCTTGCTATAATTGTATAAGCTTTTTTTGCCAAGCACACCATTTGAAGGTAGAGAAAATAGACAGTTTTTGCATTTTGATATTTTTTCCTTTATTTCTTGTACTTTAAATTGTCATTGTTATTTTAAGAAACACTGGATGGATCAATAGTACAAGCAAATAAAATAAACTTTGTAACACATCTTATCAGAGAAATATATTTCTTTTTCTACTTATAAGAAAATTCTTCCCCCCCTTTTCAACTTTTCAACACTAAAAAACTACTAAAATCTGCCTGGGTCAAAACAAAATAGGCTTCAAGGTCACTGCGGTGTCAGATAAAAGCTGCTTAATAAAATCTATAGAGCAGGTAAGAGGAGTCAGAGGAAGCACAGAAACCTTGCTGCTTTCTAGTAAGTGGTTTTACACCCCAGATTTGGATTCACAGCTACACTGCTCAATACTGTTAGTGATAGTACCCATGCTGTTGCTTCTAAATGTGTGTTTCAGAAACACAGCAGAGTAGGAGTCTCTCATGTCTTTGTGCTGTGTATGGGAGACATCAGAGCAGCTAATTTTCATCTGCCAGCTCAGAGATAATTGGAAATTAGACACAGATCCTGAAAAGTGGAAAAGTAGTGAAAAATTGCTAATGTACACAATTCATATGCCATCATCTTTGCTTTCATCATGTAGGGTATAACAGGTCATTTGTGAATCAACCAATCACACTTTAGAAATAGGTTCCCATGTAAATAAAAATGTAAATTTGCTTCCCTTGAGCATGTACAATCTAAAGGAGAGAACTGAACATAATGGGTTCCATGAATCTGTTGATGTCCGTTTGAAATATGATGATCCGTCGCTGACTTTAATTCCATTTTTTTGCTACTACGATGTAGAAATCAAATGAGATCTCGGAGCAGATATAAAAATGGCTTTAAAATTTCATCTACGACTTTGAAAATGAAGAATTCTTTAAGTATTATATCATATACATCAATTGGAATACATTTTGCAATTCTTATTAACCAATATGAGCACAAAAAAAAGTTTATAATAACTTATTGCAGTTTATGTAAATTTAATACACTTTTGTCATAAAGGTAATTTCCAAACAGTAGCTGAAATGGTAAGTAATAACAATCTCAACAAAGACATTGTGGTGGTCTTTTCCGTTTCTTTTGTCCAGGAAATCTTTTGGAGAAAATAGGGTGTAACTCTACTGAGCAGCTGGAGACCATTGTATGAAAATATTCTTATTTTGTAAGACACAAAACCAGACGGAATGTCTCTTTAACTTTGTTGTAGATGAAGCAAAGTAAAACAAGTAGTCTACGTATGATGATGAGATGATGCAGTTAGCAAGCGTCAATGAAAATCTATTTACATTGAAACCAATGAATGAAGGATCTTGTCAGCTGCCCTAGTAACCCAAATTATTAAATCTTATATCTACTTTCTAAAAAGTCCCTTGGCATAGAAAACATTAAATTCTATAAAGCAACTTCAGTAAGGGGGCATTCACCCCACCCCCTCCTCTCTAATCACAGAATTTCCAGTAGGAAAAGGAGCTTACATTCTAAACCTCCTTGATGCTGAATTGCTCAATGAACATAGGGAAGTGGGAGAAATAAGATTCCCAAGTACCCCCCCCCCTCCCCTCAGCAACTCCGCCATCCCACGGTCCCTCCAGATTTCTCCCACGGCCCTCTGCCTATTCTTCCTGAAACAAAAAAATGGTGAGCACATGTACAGTGCACCCGCCAAGATCTGCTGGGCTGACAACAGCAAGGATTTTTCCTATTGGTTTATTTTGATCACTGTGATAGGGTCTATACCACAGAGATCAAAAGCTAATAATTAGTACGTCATCCCTTTAGATAGAATTACATTTTTTTAATTTAATAATCCATCGTCCCCACCCATTATCATTACAGTCCCTACTCCCTATTCCCTACTGTACTTGTGCTTTGGCAAAACTAATGTTATTTGGTCCGGCCAATAAAGCTTCCTTGAATATACCGTATATACTCGAGTATAAGCCGACCCGAGTATAAGCCGACCCCCCTAATTTTGCCACAAAAAACTGGGAAAACTTATTGACTCGAGTATAAGCCTAGGGTGGAAATGCAGCATTTACCGGTGAATTTCAAAAATAAAAATAGATCATTATTTCCCCATAGCTGTGCCATATAGTGCTCTGCACCGTTCATTATTTCCCCATAGCTGTGCCCCATATAGTGCTCTGCACCGTTCATTGTGCCCCATAGCTGTGCCATATACGGTGCTCTGCACCGTTCATTGTGCCCCATTGCTGTGCCATATACGGTGCTCTGCACCGTTCATTGTGCCCCATTGCTGTGCCATATATGGTGCTCTGCACCGTTCATTGTGCCCCATTGCTGTGCCATATACAGTGCTCTGCACCGTTCATTGTGCCCCATTGCTGTGCCATATACGGTGCTCTGCACCGTTCATTGTGCCCCATTGCTTTGCCATATACGGTGCTCTGCACCGTTCATTGTGCCCCATATCTGTGCCCATATACGGTGCTCTGCACCGTTCATTGTGCCCCATTGCTGTGCCATATACGGTGCTCTGCACCGTTCATTGTGCCCCATTGCTGTGCCATATACGGTGCTTTGCACCATTCATTATGCCCCATTGCTGTGCCATATACGGTGCTCTGCACCGTTCATTGTGCCCCATAGAAATCTCTGCCGCCGCTGCTGCAATAAAAAAAAAAACCACATACTCACCTCCCTTGATTGCAGCTCCCGGCGTCTCGTTCCGGCGCCTCCATCTTCCCGGCGTCTCTGCTCTGACTGATCAGGCAGAGGGCGCCGCGCACACTGTATGCGTCATCGCGCCCTCTGCCTGAACAGTCAGAGCGCAGACGCCGGGAAGATGGAGGCGCCGGCCGGGAAGATGGAGCGGCGCCCGGCGGCTGGAACGAGGACAGGTGAATATGCTATACTTACCTAGTCCTGGCGATCCTCGCGCTGTCCCTCTGCCTGGTCTTCGGTGCCGCAGCTCTTCCTGTCAGCGGTCACCGGCACCGCTGATTAGAGGAATGAATAGGCGGCTCCGCCCCTATGGGAGGTGGAGCCGCTTATTCATATCTCTAATGAGCGGTCCCACGTGACCGCTGAAGAGGGGAAGAAGCTGCAGCACAGAAGCCCGTGGGACGGCAGGGACAGCGCGAGGATCGCTGGGACTAGGTAAGTATGCCTCAGCGCCCTCACCCCCTCACCCGCCGACCCTGCCACCCACATTGACTCGAGTATAAGCCGAGAGGGGCACTTTCAGCCCAAAAATTTGGGCTGAAAATCTCGGCTTATACTCGAGTATATACGGTATATATATTATATATATATTATATATATACTAGATTGTGGCCCGATTCTAACGCATCGGGTATTCTAGAATATGCATCCGTAGTATATGGACAATGATGATTCCAGAATTCGCGGCAGACTGTACCCGTCGCTGATTGGTCGAGGCAACCATTATGACATCTACGTCGATACTGTGCCCGTCGCTGAATCAGAAACGTGAGATGTCTACGTCCTTTATGACATTATCGTCGCTGTGCCCGTTGCTGATTGGTCGAGGCCTGGCGGCCTCGACCAATCAGAGATGCGGGATTTCCAGGACAGACAGACAGACAGACAGAAAGACAGACAGACGGAAAAACCCTTAGACAATTATATATATACTAGATTGTGGCCCGATTCTAACGTATCGGGTATTCTAGAATATGCATGTCCCCGTAGTATATGGACAATGATGATTCCAGAATTCACGACAGACTGTGCCCGTCGCTGATTGGTCGAGGCAACCTTTATGACATCATCGTCGCCATGGCAACCATTATGACATCTACGTTGATACTGTGCCCGTCGCTGAATCAGAAACGTGGGATTTCTACATCCTTTATGACATCATCGTCACTGTGCCCGTTGCTGATTGGTCGAGGTCTGGCAGCCTCGACCAATCAGAGACGCGGGATGTCTACGTCCTTTATGACATCATCGTCGCTGTGCTCGTCGCTGATTGGTTGAGGCCTGGCGGCCTCGACCAATCAGAGACGTGGGATTTCCAGGACAGACAGACAGACAGAAAGACAGACAGACAGAAAGACAGACAGACAGAAAAACCCTTAGGCAATTATATATATAGATAGATGTATGTATATATATATTATATATAAAAATGAGTGTGTGTATGTATCGGCAACCAATCACTAAGCATCTTTCATTTTACCAGAGCTGTTTATAAGAAGATGAGCTGTGATTGGTTGCTATGAGCAACAGTTTCCTTGTAGACAGTTGTGTTAACTGAGGCCTATTATTCTTATAATTTCTATGGTGTTATCCTCCTTTTGTAAAGCTGGAAATAACAATTTATTACCGTGCCAACACAGACCACCCTCTGACACAGACTGCAGGGGAAGCCCAGTATCACACAGGATAGGATTAGCTACACAGCCTATTATCAGGGCTGCCACTAGGAATTTCGGGGCCCCATGCTGGCAAAATGTTCGGGGCCCCCTTGAGGCTCCACCCCAGCCCCGCCTCCACCTCTCAAACTGTCCACAGTGAAAAGATTTTTAAAGCCGCCACCACGAGAAGGTCAGGCCCTACCCTACTCTAACAACTACAGTGAACCAGCCAAACATATGATCACAAAGTGATCCCTTCCTCTACCAACATAGACCAATAGAGAATAAGGAAGGTGCCAATATGTAAAAAGGTATAAATTTATTGAGCACACATATTACAAATTATACCAGCACTAAATGGCAAAAGGTATAAAAATATACATACAATAATATGGCAATACCCTAAAAGATAGGGGGAGAGTAAGGCAGGCTATATATCAGCGAAAAACCAAAAAAGGAAGAGACCACAATCCTAAGGGTATAAATCACTATATCCCGGATCACACCTAACTATAAACAGTGTACCATAAGGCCCATATAGGGCTATGCATGATCAGATACTATATTATTACAGACTGTCAATTTCATATAGTTGTTACATATGATAGACCAGTTGTATATCAGATCAAGACTACACCATGTACCATCAGATATAGGTATAAGAAGTACACAGTGAGGCTAACCACAATAGTGCCAGTATCCCTGTAGGGTGCCTGACTCAGATTACAGTCACATAGGTGATCACATACCAGAGTTCCGTAATACACATGCAGTAATAAGTTAGTAAAATAGTGGCACACATAATACGCAGCTCATATATTACCTGCGGCCATGATACAACCCCGGATGGTGGCCCCGTAGCGCACCTCGACGCGCATTTCACTGCCCCCGCAGTTTCGTCAGGACCTACCCTACTCTAACCTACTAAACATTTGTTAAAATATCCAATACAAGTTAGGTATATTTTTATTTATTTTTCAATTTTTAAAATGAACAATACCACATACAGGGCACAAATACCACCACACCACGACCAGACACCATATTACCACCACATAGTGACCAAATAATAGCACATACAAGGAACAAATACCACCACACCATGTCCAGACCACATATTACCACCATATGATCACCAATAAAACCACATACAAGGAGCAAATACCACCACACCATAACCAGACCAGATATTACCACCACATTGTGACCAAATAATAGCACATACAAGGAACAAATACCGTCACACCATGGCCGGACAACATATTACCACCACATAGTGACTGAATACTACAATACTGATCAGTAATAAAAAAAAAACACAATACTAATATCACCATAAGTCCCAGTATTCACAGGAGATCTGTACTGTATGCACTGTCTGTGTACAGGTAATACATTGATCACCGGTGACATTATACACAGGAGCTCTGTATATAGTAACATAGTAACATAGTAACATAGTTAGTAAGGCCGAAAAAAGACATTTGTCCATCCAGTTCAGCCTATATTCCATCATAATAAATACCCAGATCTACGTCCTTCTACAGAACCTAATAATTGTATGATACAATATTGTTCTGCTCCAGGAAGACATCCAGGCCTCTCTTGAACCCCTCGACTGAGTTCGCCATCACCACCTCCTCAGGCAAGCAATTCCAGATTCTCACTGCCCTAACAGTAAAGAATCCTCTTCTATGTTGGTGGAAAAACCTTCTCTCCTCCAGACGCAAAGAATGCCCCCTTGTGCCCGTCACCTTCCTTGGTATAAACAGATCCTCAGCGAGATATTTGTATTGTCCCCTTATATACTTATACATGGTTATTAGATCGCCCCTCAGTCGTCTTTTTTCTAGACTAAATAATCCTAATTTCGCTAATCTATCTGGGTATTGTAGTTCTCCAATCCCCTTTATTAATTTTGTTGCCCTCCTTTGTACTCTCTATATTATACACTATATAGTGTATAATGTAAAGGAAATACAGTGATCACTGGTGATGTTGTACACAGGACCGCTGTGTTGTGACCTGGTGGTTAGGAGCACCCGGCACGACCTGATAGTTAAACTCACACAGGACAAGCTCTGGGATGTGGGAGCTCTGCTGACCGCAAGCCCTAATCCTATCACACACACTAGAAATAGCTGTGGAGCATTCCTGACTCTCCCTAGACGCCTCTTCACAGCCTCAGAGCTAGCTAGCCCTAGAGATAGAAAATAAAGCCTACCTTGCCTCAGAGAAATTCCCCAAAGGAAAAGGCAGCCCCCCACATATATTGACTGTGAGTAAAGATGAAAGTCACAAACGCAGAAATGAAACAGGTTTCAGCAAAGGGAGGCCAGACTTACTAAACAGACAGAGGATAGGAAAGGTATCTTTGCGGTCAGCACAAAAACTACAAAAGACCACGCAGAGTGTGCAAAAAGACCTCTGCACCGACTCACGGTGCGGAGGTGCCACTCTGCATCCCAGAGCTTCCAGCTAGCAAGACAAAATCATGATAACCAGCTGGACAAGGAAACAATGAACAAATAATAACTATCAGGAATTTAGCTTCTGCTGGAGAAGACAGGTCACCAGAAAGATCCAAGAGCGAACTGAACCAATGCAGGAACATTGACAGCTGGCATGGAGTAACGATCTGAGTGGAGTTAAATAGAGCAGCCAACCAAAGGATAAACCACGTCACCTGTGTAAGGAACCTCAGAAGCAGCAGCTTCACTCACATCCACCAGAGGGAGTCCATGGACAGAACTCGCCGAAGTACCATTCACGACCACAGGAGGTAGTTTGACAACAGAATTCACAACACCACAGTGTATAGCATCAGTGTACAGGTAACACACTGACTCACTAGTGACGTCTAGGTGAAGTCCTTCTTCTTTGCTTTTAATCTTCATCCAGCACATACCGCCATCACTTCATCCAGCCAGGGCGTGTTTCTAGAGCACTGCTTGCAGAAAATATTACTTATTTCCCAAATTCAAAACTGCAACAGATGAAGAAAAAAGTGACAGTGTTACTCTGCACAGTAACAGGACCGCCCACCCTCCTTTCATTTAAAACCATATCCTCAAAAAATAAAATAAATACGTCACTGGAGTAATAATATCCCTTAATTAGCCCCTATGGTAACAATATCCCCCATCTTGGCCTTCGTGTGTCTCATTCCGCTAACTGGAAAACTTTTCCCAGACACCAGTATACAGTTAGGGCCAGAAATATTTGGACAGTGACACAAGTTTTGTTATTTTAGCTGTTTACAAAAACATGTTCAGAAATAAAATTATATATGTAATATGGGCTGAAAGTGCACACTCCCAGCTGCAATATGATAGTTTCCACATCCAAATCGGAGAAAGGGTTTAGGAATCATAGCTCTGTAATGCATAGCGTCCTCTTTTTCAAGGGACCAAAAGTAATTGGACAATGGACTCTAAGGGCTGCAATTAACTCTGAAGGCGTCTCCCTCGTTAACCTGTAATCAATGAAGTAGTTAAAAGGTCAGGGGTGGATTCCAGGTGTGTGGTTTTGCATTTGGAAGCTGTTGCTGTGAGCAGACAACATGCGGTCAAAGGAACTCTCAATTGAGGTGAAGCAGAACATCCTGAGGCTGAAAAAAAAGAAAAAATCCATCAGAGAGATAGCAGACATGCTTGGAGTAGCAAAATCAACAGTTGGGTACATTCTGAGAAAAAAGGAATTGACTGGTGAGCTTGGGAACTCAAAAAGGCCTGGGCGTCCACGGATGACAACAGTGGTGGATGATCGCCGCATACTTAATTTGGTGAAGAAGAACCCGTTCACAAAATCAACTGAAGTCCAGAACACTCTCAGTGAAGTAGGTGTATCTGTCTCTAAGTCATCAGTAAAGAGAAAACTCCATGACAGTAAATACAAAGGGTTCACATCTAGATGCAAACCATTCATCAATACCAAAAATAGACAGGCCAGAGTTAAATTTGCAGAAAAACACCTCAAGAAGCCAGCTCAGTTCTGGAAAAGTATTCTATGGACAGATGAGACAAAGATCAACCTGTACCAGAATGATGGGAAGAAAAAAGTTTGGAGAAGAAAGGGAACGGCACATGATCCAAAGCACACCACATCCTCTGTAAAACATGGTGGAGGCAACGTGATGGCATGGGCATGCATGGCTTTCAATGGCACTGGGTCACTTGTGTTTATTGATGACATAAGAGCAGACAAGAGTAGCCGGATGAATTCTGAAGTGTACCGGGATATACTTTCAGCCCAGATTCAGCCAAATGCTGCAAAGTTGATTGGACGGCGCTTCATAGTACAGATGGACAATGACCCCAAGCATACAGCCAAAGCTACCCAGGAGTTCATGAGTGCCAAAAAGTGGAACATTCTGCAATGGCCAAGTCAATCTCCAGATCTAAACCCAATTGAGCATGCATTTCACTTGCTCAAATCCAGACTTAAGACGGAAAGACCCACAAACAAGCAAGACCTGAAGGCTGCGGCTGTAAAGGCCTGGCAAAGCATTAAGAAGGAGGAAACCCAGCGTTTGGTGATGTCCATGGGTTCCAGACTTAAGGCAGTGATTGCCTCCAAAGGATTTGCAACAAAATATTGAAAATAAAAATATTTTGTTTGGGTTATGTTTATTTGTCCAATTACTTTTGACCTCCTAAAATGTGGAGTGTTTGTAAAGAAATGTGTACAATTCCTACATTTTCTATCAGATATTTTTGTTCAACCCTTCAAATTAAACGTTACAATCTGCACTTGAATTCTGTTGTAGAGGTTTCATTTCAAATCCAATGTGGTGGCATGCAGAGCCCAACTCGCGAAAATTGTGTCACTGTCCAAATATTTCTGGCCCTAACTGTATGTCACACTGATGACACACGGATGTCATCCGCGTGTCATCAGTGCATAAGTGTTCGGGACATATTGTGGACCGTGTTCCCAGTAAAAAACTGATATGTTCAACACTAACATGTGCGCAGAACCATAGATTTGAATGGTTCTATGTGCGTAAGTGTCTCCAGTAATTGTGGAAACTCTCAACATATGTACTGGAGACACTGACATGTGAAGGGGCCTTAAAGAAATGCAAGGTATCCATACAAATCAGATGCTATACTGTGGCTCTGTGTAGTAACATAGTTATTAAGGTTGAAGGAAGACTTTAAGTCCATCTAGTTCAACCCATAGCCTAACCTAACAAGCCCTAACATGTTGATCCAGTGGAAGGCAAAAAAAAACCCATGTGGCAAAGAGTAAGCTCCACATTGGGGAAAAAAATCCTTCCCGGCTCCACACACGGCAATCAGACTAGTTCCCTGGATCAACGCCCTATCAAGGAATCTAGTATATATAACCTGCAACATTATACTTTTCCAGAAAGGTATCCAGTCCCGTCTTAAATTTTAGTAATGAATCACTCATTACAATATCACACGGCAGAGCGTTCCATAGTCTCACTGCTCTTACAGTAAAGAATCCATGTCTGTTATTATGCTTAAACCTTCTTTCCTCCAGACGTAGAGGATGCTGTTATGAACAGGTAATTCAGAACCACAATGGACCTTGAAGTTCAGAGCACACAAAGTGACCTGACAATTACCAAAAACATAGGACGAGCTCTGAGACGTGGGAACTCTGCTGACCGCAATCCCTAATCCTATCACACCACACTAGAGGTAGCCGTGGATTGCGCCTAACGCTCCCTATGCAACTCGGCACAGCCTGAGAAACTAACTAGCCCTGAAGATAGAAAAATAAGCCTACCTTGCCTCAGAGAAATTCCCCAAAGGAAAAGGCAGCCCCCCACATATAATGACTGTGAGTAAAGATGAAAATACAAACACAGAGATGAAATAGATTTAGCAAAGTGAGGCCCGACTTACTGAATAGACCGAGGATAGGAAAGATAGCTTTGCGGTCAACACAAAAACCTACAAAACAACCACGCAGAGGGGCAAAAAGACCCTCCGCACCGACTAACGGTACGGAGGTGCTCCCTCTGCGTCTCAGAGCTTCCAGCAAGCAAGAAAAACCAATATAGCAAGCTGGACAGAAAATATAGCAAAGAAAAGTAACACAAGCAGAACTTAGCTTATGCAGGATAGACAGGCCACAGGAATGATCCAGGAGGAAGCAAGACCAATACTAGAACATTGACTGGAGGCCAGGATCAAAGCACCAGGTGGAGTTAAATAGAGCAGCACCTAACGACTTAACCTCATCACCTGAGGAAGGAAACTCAGAAGCCGCAGTACCACTCTCATCCACCAAAGGAAGCTCATAGACAGAACCAGCCGAAGTACCACTCATGGCCACAGAATTCACAACAGGATGCCCCCTTGTCCCTGTCTCAGGTCTATGATTAAAAAGATCATCAGAAAAGTCTTTGTACTGTCCCCTCATATATTTATACATTGTAACATGATCACCCCATAGCCTTCGTTTTTCCATACTAAATAGCCCCAATTGTAATAACCTATCTTGGTATTGCAAACCCCCCAGTTCTCTAATAACCTTGGTCGCTCTTCTCTGCACCCGCTCTAGTTCAGCTATGTCTTTCTTATACACTGGAGACCAGAACTGTACACAGTATTCTAAGTGTGGTCAAACTAGTAACTTGTACAGAGGTAAAATTATGTTCTCCTCATGAGCATCTATAACTCTTTAATGAATTGGGAGCGTAAAATGCGGGAGTACCAAGACACACTGGTGCATTTCATCATGTTCTCCATTCCAACCGAGAGCAGTGCTTCTAGTGCTTTACAAAGCAGCTCAGTGCATCGAGGCAGCGGAGGAAGCTCTGCACAAAGAGGGAGCAGAAGCAGTGCCTCAGCACAAGGCAAGACCAGTATGGCCCAAATGTGGCAAAGTTTTGTGTCCCCGCCACAAATGTCTACACCATCACAGATGGCTCCAGTCAGCAGGAGGCAACGTTTCCGTCAGATGGTGACAGACTACATGTCTTGCCCTCTCAGTGTACTCCCAGACCGCTCTTCCCCCTTCAAGTTTTGGGTCTCTAAGTTGGATACATGGCCAGAGCTTAGCCAGTATGCATTGGAGGTGCTGGCTTGCCCTGCTGCTAATATATTATCGGAACGCATCTTTAGTGTCGCAGGTGGTGTACTAACAGACCGTCGCATGCGACTATCCTCTGATAACGTTGACCGGCTTACTTTTCTGAAAATGAACAAGGACTGGATATCGAAGGAATTTGCCAGTCCTCTTCCAGATTAAATAATAGGTTGGCAACAGTATCCAGGTCTCCTGTTGTTTTCATGTTTCTACCACCTGAACTGTAATCCCTGGGCTCCAACACCGCCAGTTGCTGCTCAGAATGTGAACATATGGCTCCAGCCATATGTTCTCCTATCCTGCACCATGTGATGTCCCATCCTGCACCATATGATCTCCCCATCCTGCCCCATCTGTCTCCATCGTACACATCCTACCCCATGATCCTACACCATCTGTCTCCATCCTGCCCCATCTGTCCCATGATCCTGCACCATCTGTCTCCATCCTTCCCCATATTCCTGCCCCATCTGTCTCCATCCTGCCCCATCTGTCCCATGATCCTGTACCATCTGTCTCCATCCTGCCCCATATTCCTGCCCCATCTGTCTCCATCCTGCAGCATGTCTCTATCCTGCACCCCGTGTCTCCCATCTGCCCTCGTGTCTCCCATCTGCCCCGTGTCTCCATTCTGCTCCGTGTCTCCATTCTGCTCTGTGTCTCCATTCTGCCCCGTGTCTCCAATCCTGCCCGTGTCTCCATTCTGCTACCTGTCTCCATTCTGACCCGTGTCTCCATTCTGCCCCGTGACTCCATTCTGCCCTGTGTCTCCATTCTGCCCCATGTCTCCATTCTGCCCCATGTCTCCATTCTGCCCCGTGTCTCAAATCCTGCCCCGTGCCTCCATTCTGCAACCTGTACCAGAATGATGGGAAGAAAAAAGTTTGGAGAAGAAAGGGAACGGCACATGATCCAAAGCACACCACATCCTCTGTAAAACATGGTGGAGGCAACGTGATGGCATGGGCATGCATGGCTTTCAATGGCACTGGGTCACTTGTGTTTATTGATGACATAAGAGCAGACAAGAGTAGCCGGATGAATTCTGAAGTGTACCGGGATATACTTTCAGCCCAGATTCAGCCAAATGCTGCAAAGTTGATTGGACGGCGCTTCATAGTACAGATGGACAATGACCCCAAGCATACAGCCAAAGCTACCCAGGAGTTCATGAGTGCCAAAAAGTGGAACATTCTGCAATGGCCAAGTCAATCTCCAGATCTAAACCCAATTGAGCATGCATTTCACTTGCTCAAATCCAGACTTAAGACGGAAAGACCCACAAACAAGCAAGACCTGAAGGCTGCGGCTGTAAAGGCCTGGCAAAGCATTAAGAAGGAGGAAACCCAGCGTTTGGTGATGTCCATGGGTTCCAGACTTAAGGCAGTGATTGCCTCCAAAGGATTTGCAACAAAATATTGAAAATAAAAATATTTTGTTTGGGTTATGTTTATTTGTCCAATTACTTTTGACCTCCTAAAATGTGGAGTGTTTGTAAAGAAATGTGTACAATTCCTACATTTTCTATCAGATATTTTTGTTCAACCCTTCAAATTAAACGTTACAATCTGCACTTGAATTCTGTTGTAGAGGTTTCATTTCAAATCCAATGTGGTGGCATGCAGAGCCCAACTCGCGAAAATTGTGTCACTGTCCAAATATTTCTGGCCCTAACTGTATGTCACACTGATGACACACGGATGTCATCCGCGTGTCATCAGTGCATAAGTGTTCGGGACATATTGTGGACCGTGTCCCCAGTAAAAAACTGATATGTTCAACACTAACATGTGCGCAGAACCATAGATTTGAATGGTTCTATGTGCGTAAGTGTCTCCAGTAATTGTGGAAACTCTCAACATATGTACTGGAGACACTGACATGTGAAGGGGCCTTAAAGAAATGCAAGGTATCCATACAAATCAGATGCTATACTGTGGCTCTGTGTAGTAACATAGTTATTAAGGTTGAAGGAAGACTTTAAGTCCATCTAGTTCAACCCATAGCCTAACCTAACAAGCCCTAACATGTTGATCCAGTGGAAGGCAAAAAAAAACCCATGTGGCAAAGAGTAAGCTCCACATTGGGGAAAAAAATCCTTCCCGGCTCCACACACGGCAATCAGACTAGTTCCCTGGATCAACGCCCTATCAAGGAATCTAGTATATATAACCTGCAACATTATACTTTTCCAGAAAGGTATCCAGTCCCGTCTTAAATTTTAGTAATGAATCACTCATTACAATATCACACGGCAGAGCGTTCCATAGTCTCACTGCTCTTACAGTAAAGAATCCATGTCTGTTATTATGCTTAAACCTTCTTTCCTCCAGACGTAGAGGATGCTGTTATGAACAGGTAATTCAGAACCACAATGGACCTTGAAGTTCAGAGCACACAAAGTGACCTGACAATTACCAAAAACATAGGACGAGCTCTGAGACGTGGGAACTCTGCTGACCGCAATCCCTAATCCTATCACACCACACTAGAGGTAGCCGTGGATTGCGCCTAACGCTCCCTATGCAACTCGGCACAGCCTGAGAAACTAACTAGCCCTGAAGATAGAAAAATAAGCCTACCTTGCCTCAGAGAAATTCCCCAAAGGAAAAGGCAGCCCCCCACATATAATGACTGTGAGTAAAGATGAAAATACAAACACAGAGATGAAATAGATTTAGCAAAGTGAGGCCCGACTTACTGAATAGACCGAGGATAGGAAAGATAGCTTTGCGGTCAACACAAAAACCTACAAAACAACCACGCAGAGGGGCAAAAAGACCCTCCGCACCGACTAACGGTACGGAGGTGCTCCCTCTGCGTCTCAGAGCTTCCAGCAAGCAAGAAAAACCAATATAGCAAGCTGGACAGAAAATATAGCAAAGAAAAGTAACACAAGCAGAACTTAGCTTATGCAGGATAGACAGGCCACAGGAATGATCCAGGAGGAAGCAAGACCAATACTAGAACATTGACTGGAGGCCAGGATCAAAGCACCAGGTGGAGTTAAATAGAGCAGCACCTAACGACTTAACCTCATCACCTGAGGAAGGAAACTCAGAAGCCGCAGTACCACTCTCATCCACCAAAGGAAGCTCATAGACAGAACCAGCCGAAGTACCACTCATGGCCACAGAATTCACAACAGGATGCCCCCTTGTCCCTGTCTCAGGTCTATGATTAAAAAGATCATCAGAAAAGTCTTTGTACTGTCCCCTCATATATTTATACATTGTAACATGATCACCCCATAGCCTTCGTTTTTCCATACTAAATAGCCCCAATTGTAATAACCTATCTTGGTATTGCAAACCCCCCAGTTCTCTAATAACCTTGGTCGCTCTTCTCTGCACCCGCTCTAGTTCAGCTATGTCTTTCTTATACACTGGAGACCAGAACTGTACACAGTATTCTAAGTGTGGTCAAACTAGTAACTTGTACAGAGGTAAAATTATGTTCTCCTCATGAGCATCTATAACTCTTTAATGAATTGGGAGCGTAAAATGCGGGAGTACCAAGACACACTGGTGCATTTCATCATGTTCTCCATTCCAACCGAGAGCAGTGCTTCTAGTGCTTTACAAAGCAGCTCAGTGCATCGAGGCAGCGGAGGAAGCTCTGCACAAAGAGGGAGCAGAAGCAGTGCCTCAGCACAAGGCAAGACCAGTATGGCCCAAATGTGGCAAAGTTTTGTGTCCCCGCCACAAATGTCTACACCATCACAGATGGCTCCAGTCAGCAGGAGGCAACGTTTCCGTCAGATGGTGACAGACTACATGTCTTGCCCTCTCAGTGTACTCCCAGACCGCTCTTCCCCCTTCAAGTTTTGGGTCTCTAAGTTGGATACATGGCCAGAGCTTAGCCAGTATGCATTGGAGGTGCTGGCTTGCCCTGCTGCTAATATATTATCGGAACGCATCTTTAGTGTCGCAGGTGGTGTACTAACAGACCGTCGCATGCGACTATCCTCTGATAACGTTGACCGGCTTACTTTTCTGAAAATGAACAAGGACTGGATATCGAAGGAATTTGCCAGTCCTCTTCCAGATTAAATAATAGGTTGGCAACAGTATCCAGGTCTCCTGTTGTTTTCATGTTTCTACCACCTGAACTGTAATCCCTGGGCTCCAACACCGCCAGTTGCTGCTCAGAATGTGAACATATGGCTCCAGCCATATGTTCTCCTATCCTGCACCATGTGATGTCCCATCCTGCACCATATGATCTCCCCATCCTGCCCCATCTGTCTCCATCGTACACATCCTACCCCATGATCCTACACCATCTGTCTCCATCCTGCCCCATCTGTCCCATGATCCTGCACCATCTGTCTCCATCCTTCCCCATATTCCTGCCCCATCTGTCTCCATCCTGCCCCATCTGTCCCATGATCCTGTACCATCTGTCTCCATCCTGCCCCATATTCCTGCCCCATCTGTCTCCATCCTGCAGCATGTCTCTATCCTGCACCCCGTGTCTCCCATCTGCCCTCGTGTCTCCCATCTGCCCCGTGTCTCCATTCTGCTCCGTGTCTCCATTCTGCTCCGTGTCTCCATTCTGCCCCGTGTCTCCAATCCTGCCCGTGTCTCCATTCTGCTACCTGTCTCCATTCTGACCCGTGTCTCCATTCTGCCCCGTGACTCCATTCTGCCCTGTGTCTCCATTCTGCCCCATGTCTCCATTCTGCCCCATGTCTCCATTCTGCCCCGTGTCTCAAATCCTGCCCCGTGCCTCCATTCTGCCACCTGTCTCCATTCTGCCCCCGTGTTTCCATTCTGCCCCGTGTCTCCAATCCTGCCCCGTGTCTCCATTCTGCCCCCGTGTTTCCATTCTGCCCCGTGTCTCCAATCCTGCCCCCGTGTCTCCATTCTGCCCCCTTGTCTCCATTCTGCCCACTTGTCTCCAATCTGCCCACGGGTCTCCAATCTGCCTCTTGTCTCCATTCTATGCCGGGCTGGATGGAGACAGATGGTCCATGTGTCTCTATCCTGCCGGTGAAACATTGCAGCTTGCCACTTTCAGTTAAAAAAAATGTAAAAAAACTTTCCTCTTACCTGGCCGCGCTCCTGCGGCGGAGATCCCTCCCGGTGTCCCAGCTCGCACTCTCCGGCGAATGACAATGACGTCATATGCCGGCGATGCGCGCTGACGTTGGCTGCCAGCCTCCAATTGGCTGGCGGATTTAACCATTGCCATGTGGGCTCGCATGGGCCCGCAAGGCTGCAATAGAGTAACTGAACCTGCGTCTCGGACGCAGGTTCAGTTACCAATAGAAGCTTGCCGCTGGGGCCCAGGCCCGATGAGCAAAAGAGACGGAGCCTGATACGGGCTCACCGGGCCCCATACTCCTTTGCTTCCAACCCTGCCATGTGCCCAAACAGTAGTATTCCCCCACATATCGGCGTACTCAGGTGAAATTGCACAACAAATGGTCCATTTTCTTCTGGTATCCTTATGAAAGTAAATTATTTGGGACTAAAGCAAAATTATTGTGAAAACGTAAAATGTTAATTTTTTCCTTACACATGCCATTAGTTCATGTGACCACCTGAAAAGTTAATAAATTTCTTGAATGTGGTTTGGAGGACTTTGAGAGTTGAAGTTTTTAGAATGGTGTCACATTTGGATATTTTCTGTCATATAGGCTCCTCAGTCACTTGAAATGTGATGTGGTCCCTAAAAAAAAATGGTTTTGTAAATTTTGTTGAGAAATTGCTGATCAACTTTGAACCCTTCTAACATCCTAACAAAAATAATTATGCTCAAAAATCGTGCTGCTCTAAAGTAGAAATGTGGAAAATGTTATTTATTAACTATTTTGTGTGGTATAACTATCTGATTTAAGGGCTTACAAATTTAAAGTTTGAAAATTGTGAAATTTTCCATTTTTTTGTCTCAGAATCACTGGGATCCATTGAAGCATTCTAGAGTTATTACCACATAATGTTTAGAATTGAGAGTCCTCAGTGGTTGATACCTTTTAATAGCTAACTGAAAATATGGTAACAAATTGCAAGTTTTCGAGACTACTCAGGTCTCTTCATCAGGCAAAGACTAAAAGAAATTCTGAAGAATCACATATTTATGCACAACATAGCACAGAAAAATAACATGGATAAGACCGGTGCCATGAGGCAGAATTACCATAAGTGATAAACAGTTATATCCATAAATATTGGACCAGTTCTTAGATAAGGAATGTTTTATTGTCCTCTGATTGGGGTCTGGTTCTGTTGTGATTACCCCACATGGTCTGAGGGGCAAGTTCCTTAGTTGATGTAAAAAGACATAAATCCATGCGACACATTCATTTCTGCACTAAGATTGTCAAAGATCATCATCAGTTTATATTCCCATATTCTTCTGTCTCTCTTAGATTTGAAGTTACCTTTTAAAACAAGTAATTTCATGTCAATAATGTTATTATTTGGGAGACAAAAATGTATTGCCACACGTAGATCCATTCTTTTTTCTCTTATTGTGTGGCGGTGAGAATTAATTCTTGTTCTAAGCTTTTGCCCTGTCTCCCCCACATACAGACCCCCAGTTGGACATTTAGTACAAATAATTAGGTACACCACATTAGAAGTGACGCAGCTGAAAGTACCTGGGATCTTGTAGTCCTGATGTGAATTGGGGATCTTTATCTTGTCCGTGGTCATTATAAATGGACAGGATTTACATTTTTTTTGATTGCAAGGAAAGGTACCTGCAACTGTTGGAGAGGACAGGGAGCTCTTGACAATGATGCTTCTTAGATTTGGGGGCTGCCTAACACACAGTAGTGGGGGGTCTGGAAAAATGGATTGTAAGCAGGCATCTTTTTTTAGTAAAGGTTGTAATTTCCGTGCAGCTCCCCTTAGCACCTCCAGATTTGGATTGTAGGTAACTACTAGAGGTACCCGGTTATTTTCTTCTTTAGCTTTGTAATATAATGGAGAAATAGTGGTTGCTGGGGACCGAGTATCGAGGGACGGCTGCCGCTATCAGGTTGCGAAAAGCTTCCATCTCTACGAGCCTAAAAGGCAACATTTTGAGCGAAAGCTGTAGCGAAATGTGGGAATTTAGTTGTGTGGCCTGTGGGGCGTTGGCTGCGTATTTACCCTTGCATTCCAAGGACTGGGGTATGGAAAACTGAACACTGCGCTGGACGTGCTTGCTGATGGTGTTAGTTGAGTGTGTGCAATGACAGGGGCAGGAGACATCTTCACATGTACCATGGACGGGATTGGCTTGCATGCACAACAGTGGAACAAGAAGTGGTGACACTGTTCCTGGACCCTGGGGTTCGGATTACAAAGTCGGGTGCTTTGCTGCCATTTGCCTGATCATGCTGGTGGTGGTCATGCTGGTAGTTTTGCTACTCCTGATGATGCTGGCATGGCAGGTGGTGCAAATGGCCTTTTGGGCGGTTATCGGCAGACTCTTTAAAAAACACCCAGACTCAGGAAGACCTAACAGTTGGACTGGCACCTTCTGTCATGCTGGTGTTACGAGGAATGGTTGCCTGCCTTCTGTCTGCGACCACCACACTGCTTCTTCCTGCCTGTTGGGGTGCTACATCTCCCTCCCCATGTGTGCTGCTGTCCTCACTCTGCAAGTCTTCCTGCCAAGTTGGGTAAGTTACTATATCATCCACCACCTCATCTTCCACTTCTGCACCCTGGTCATCCTCCTGACTTTCTGGCAATTGCGTCTCATCGTCGTCCACCTCTTGTGACACTTTCCCACCATCACCTTCGTGTGACCGTGGCTGCTCAAGTATTTGGGCATCGCTACATGCGGTCTCCTCTTGCCCCACTTCAAGTGGACCGGGCAAGAGGCCCGAATCTGTAAATGGAAAAGTAAACAGCTCTTCAGAGTGTCCAAGTGTGGGATTAGTTGTCTCCGGGCACTTGACATGGTGGGAGGAAGGAGGATCAGGGTGAGAAATATGGGTTCCAGACTCACGGCTACTGAGACTTGATTGTGTGGAAGACAGGGTGGTGGTGGCAAAGTGACTGGAAGCATTATCCGCTATAAAACCAACAACCTTTTGAAACTGCTCTGGGTTCAATAGTGGTGTGCTGCGGTCCCCTAGTAATTGGGACAGGAACGTTGGGTGAGAAGATGTGGGTGTTCCTTGTGGCACAATTTCACTTGTCCATGGCCTCGGCCTCTGCATGCATCATCACGTCCAGTTCCCCATCCCTTGCCACGCGCTTTGCCCATTTTAAATGGAGGACAATATTTTCCACGTTCTCTACAAATGGATGAATTTGGAGTGAACTTATATGTGATCTGTGTGACGGACAAACCACAGTTTTAATTATCTGGCCTGTAGGAAACTATTTTTACCAGCAAACTGGTGTCAATAACTTCGCTAACACACTGCAACCAAATTTAAATGGAGGCCAGAAATGGCAGAATTTTTAGCGCAATTATATGTGATCCATGTGAAGAACAAACCACAGTTTTAAATAGATGGATTTTTAGTGCTGTAATATGGAAAGGTTCTGGCTGTATTCTGCAGTCCAACAAGCAAATGGAGCAGAAAAACCTGTGTTCTCTGGATTGCTTTTTAATCAAATAATCAGGATTAAGATCCAAAAAAAATTATTCCTGGACCCTGATACCTGCGGATATGTCTACAAATATCTGTTAAAGCAGCAGCAGACAGAACTGGAATGGGCCCTCTTGCTATATGCACTGCAGTCTGCCACATACGCTGCCTGCCTAGAACTGATATCTATGCAGCTGGATTAACCCTCAGAAGGACTGTTAGTTGAGATGGATATGTGTATAATATATTGTGGTATACCTACACTAACTAAGACACAAGCAAATCTCTCCCTAGCTCAGCAGCAACTCTCCCTACACTGCCTAATTCCAGAGTAGACTGTTACGAGCATGGCGGTGCCAGTTCTGATATAGATCTGATGACCCTGTGCGGCCAGCCAATCACTGTAATGCCACAACCAACATGGCTGCGGCATTACAGTGTGTGGCAGAACATCCCTGCATGTTCATTGACTCTCTAAAGAGCGCCAAACATGCAGGGCGGTGACCCGAGCTCTGGAAATACTCGACGAGCTCCGAGCATCTCGAGCAGTGAGATGCTCGGGTGAATACCGAGTAGCGGCGTGCATGCTCACTCATCACTAATGCTAATTCAATAATAAGAGAGTGCTTTGGGTATGGCAAAAAAGTGCAAATATGCAATACCAATAATCATCTGAATCTTTTTTTCTCACTTTCTTAGATTTAACTTTGAGGACTATTAGTGATTTAAGAACCTAAATGGTGTAATATTCACTCAGACCTATGTTGAAGTAAGTAAAAACAAAGAAAGAATTTTGTAGCTGACAACCTAATGAAATAGGATTTTAGTGGTGCTGATCTATGGTGTAAAAATTGAAATCAAGGAGTATACTGACGTTTCTACACCCATTTTGCAGGAGGGAGAACATGGCTGGTAGCTGCAGACCAGTGCTGTGAAAGCATGTTGCTGCAGTTTGAATTGCCATTGCCACCTCCCATAACGCCATATACTGTGAGAATGTAAAGTGAAAGGATTCTTATAGCACAGACACAGTATAAACAAAAGCCCTATTTTGACAATATAAATCGCTATGTGAACAATCAAATGCTAGCGTCCCTCAACCCCGACACACATTTTGCCCAGCTTCCTCCGGGGGGAAACGTGTCATGGCAGGGGGCGCCCAGGTTTAAATACTGCAATGGAGCAATGAGAGTGAGATGTGGTGCAATGCTGTTAATAGAGTATATGAAACAAAGTGGGCATGCTGAGTTTGCATAACTAAGGTGACTTGAGGCTGCACTCACATGAACAAAGCAGAGTTCCACCCTGCCCTGGTGGAAGAGGACAGTGAAGGAGGCAACAAACATGGTGATTAACCCCATAAGGACCAGGAGTATTTCCATTTTTGCATTTCCATTTTTTGCTCCCCTTCTTCCTAGAGCCACAACTTTGTTGTTTTTCCGTCAATATGGCCGCGTGAGGGCTTGTTTTTTGCAGGATGAGTTGTACTTTTGAACGATACCATTGAATTTACCATATCATGTACTGGAAAACAGGAAATAAAAACTCCACTAGGTGAAATTTTCAAAAAAGTGCAATTCCACAATTGTTTTTTTTTTTTTTAACCATGCTTACTAAATGCTAAAACTGACCTGCTATTATGAATCTCCAATTCACTATGAGTTCATAGATACCAAACATGTATAGGTTATTTTTTTAAGTTAAGTGATGAAAAAAAATCCCAAATTTGTAAAAAAAAAAAAAAAGTTGCCATTTTTCGAGACCCATAGTGTCCCCATTTTTCGGGATCTGGGGTTGTGTGAGGGATTCCTTTTTGCGTGCCAATCTGTCATTTTTATTGATACCATTTTGGGTAGTTGCATTTTATTGCAATATTGCTGTGACGAAAAAAACGTAACTCTGACATTTAGATTTTTTTCTTGTTATGCCGTTTACCAATCGGATTAACTCTTTTTATATTTTGATTGGGCTTTTCTGAACATGGCAATACTAAATGTGTATGTTTTAGGTTATTTTTATTTGGTTTATTTTGAATGGGGCAAAAGGGTGATTTTAACTTTTATATTTTTAAAAAAAATTTTAATACTTACATTTTTTTTTAGACGTTTTACTTTAATAGTCTCCTTAGGAGACTTGAAGCTGCGATCATCTGATTGCCCTGCTATATTTACAAAAATGCTCATCTGCTATGAGTGCCGGCCGTGGGGCTCTCCTGCAGACCCTGGGTTGTCATCCAACCCATCGGCGACCCATAATCATGTGACAAAGGCACTGATGGCTTCCGGCATTGCCATGTTAAATGCCGCTGTCGGAGTTTGACAGCAGCATTTAACAGGTTAACAGCCTGTTAACCTTGTGATCCACCTGCATCTGTTAGGGGAACATCACAGCTGATCAGATCAGCTGTGATGTGCTGGAAAAGGTGCACCAAAGAGGGGAAGGAAGGTGCCTTATAACGGATATACGGTATTTGTCATTGGGCGTTAAGGGGTTAAAGTGAGACCTGAGTTAGTGAAGAGGGCGCTGGAGCGTCCTGCGTAATTTATATCTAACTTAAAGGGAGAATGATAGCAACAAGTCAGAACTAGGACAAAATGGTGATCCATTCTTATTCGATACAACAAATAATGTGACTCATTTATGTGATAAAACAAATTGTTCTGCCCATCTTAATGTGCAGAGAGTTAATTATCATGTTATTCAAGTTGTGGCCACTGGAGGTCATCAGTTGCCTACTTTTCATGTTGTTTACCAACCTTTCCCTCCTAAGAGCAGTGTCTTATGGGTTAGTTCCGCCCACATTCTTCTTGTGAAGACAAGCTTCAGTAGCCATTTTTCCTCAGATCTGCAGAGAGGCACACGTGCTCCTGTCTCGCTTACTTTCTTACCCCTGTCCTAACGGATCTCGGTACGTTTATAAAGGTTTAATGCATCTTATGTTTGTGTTAGTATTTAAGCCTTATGCAGCTCCTATAGTCAGATATAGTTAGGCAGATGTGCTTTGCAGCTTGCAGTTAGGTTAATGTGTACTCTGCATTTAGATAGATGCATTCTTGTATAGAATAGGGCAGTGCTGTTAGAATTACTGTGTAATGCACTCTGTATAATTCTTGCTGTTATGTCCCAGTTATTTATGTGATTACACCCTGTATGTGCATATACTGAAATGCTGTTATTCTTTACAGTTTTCACCAGTCATCCACTATGATCAGTCATCCACTATGATCAGTCATCCACTATGATTATTCACTGAACATCCACTTTGTACATCAACATCATTCACTATTCGATCATCTACTATGAATACTGTCCACCATTGTTGTTCAACGTTATAGTTTTGGTTATCATCACCCTAATAAATAAGACTTAAGCATCAACACAGTCTGTTTACTGGGATGTGGATGAAGGTTTAGCCGTATGTTGGAATCCACACAGCATCCTACCTGGAGGAAGACAGAACAGTGAAAAACGAGACCGCCAGTCGCAGGCGGTGATTGTAAAGTAAGAACAGATTAGCTGCCTTCAGTGAAACTGATAGCCGGTCGCAGGCTGTAGTTGTTCAGACTGTACGGAACCGCTAACACCCACACTGCTCCGCATTCGGGTATCACAGCAGCCGCCATACAGCCGCGGGACTATACTGCAGCCCGCCAAGAGAAGCTACATCATTCCCGCCACGCGGAAGCTCACCGCACCTAGACTCAGTTTCCCGCCAAAACACTCAGCAGTACGCAGCTAAGCGCACAATGTCTCGAAACAGCACATCCTCACTCAAGACGAGGTCACGAGCAAGCTCTAACAGGTCATCATTAGCAGAGCTGGCTGCTGTCGCTCGTGCTGAAGCTGAAGCAGCCAAAGCGAGGTCCTCCTTTGCCGAGAAAGAAATGCATCTAAAGCTGAGACAAGCAGAGCATGAGGCAGAAAAGGTAAGTTTGCAGGCAGAACAAACTGCACGCCTGCAAGCCGAAACCGCACGTTTGCGGGCAGAGCAAGAAGCAGAAGGTGCGCGCCTGCAAGTGTCTCTAGAAAGACTTATGGTAGACAAAGAGGCAGCAGCTGCAATAGCTAAGGCAGAGTACTTGGAAGCCATGAAGGATCCTGATTATGAGAGACGCAGCAACGTTCTTGGAACAGATCTAGAGCAGCAAGATCCAGCTCAGCGCGTCGCAGAGTACGTTCATCGACACTCCAGCATGGACAACACCCTCGACAGAGTACAACGATCAGCCTACGCCGATTATCATCGATCAAACCCCGAACTTCACTACTACAAACAAGAAGACGTCCAACACAGAGGAGTCGACCACAGCTACCGTTCCACTGAGAAGAAGGTACAGCTCCCACCTCACCTTAAAGAGACATCTTCTTCACCAGAAAAGTACTATGCAGACTGTCCGAAGCCAAGAGCGTCTCACAGGTATGGTGACGCACCACACACTAGACATGGCTATAACATACCGGCTCGTACCAACACTGATCAAGCCACCATAGACTTGGCAAAGTTCTTTGCCCGCCGAGAACTGGTAACAAATGGACTTGTAAAGTTCACTGACAAAGCCGAAAACTACAGGTCGTGGCGAGCTTCGTTCCAGAACGCCATTCAGGGACTGGACCTTTCTAGTAGTGAGGAGTTAGATCTCCTGCTAAAGTGGCTTGGAACTGAATCGGTCGAGCATGCTAAAAGACTAAGAGACATTAACATAGAATACCCACACATAGGTTTACGTAAAGTGTGGGAAAGACTTGACGAATGCTATGGGTCCGTAGAAGTAATAGAGAATGCTTTATTCAAAAGAATTGATGATTTCCCTAAGATAGGGCCCAAGGGTTATCAAAGACTTAGAGAATTGAATGATTTATTGATAGAGTTACAGGTCGCCCAGAAGGAAGATCACTTGGCTGGATTGGCATTCTTAGACACTGCTAGGGGTGTCAATCCAATAGTACAAAAACTTCCTTACAATCTTCAAGAAAGGTGGATTATACATGGTTCACGGTATAAACAAATTCATAACGTACCATTCCCTCCTTTTGCTCTATTTGTTGAGTTTGTCACCCAGCAAGCCAAGATCAGAAATGACCCTAGTTTTGATTTCACTCTGTCATGTTCCACTACCCCTGGTGTCAAACCCAGTAAGACACCCGTGGCAGTCCATAAAACTGATATTGATTCCACAGGTCCTCCACACAAGACAACTAAGCCCCCTACGGAAGAGAGCAAACCTCAGGATGTCAGTAAGCAGTGTCCTCTACACAAGAAACCACATCCTCTACTAAAGTGCAGAGCCTTCAGGGAGAAGACTTTAGAGGATCGCAAAGGTTTCCTCAAGGAAAACAACATGTGCTTCAAATGCTGTGCTACGACCTCTCACTTCGCCAAGAACTGTGGAGCTAGCGTGAAATGTGCAGAATGCAGCAGCACGGATCACAATACAGCCTTGCATCCTGGACCACCTCCAGGAGTGTTGTCACAAGCAGAGGAGCATGATGAGAAACAGAAGAACACCGACGAAGACACCCCTGCGGTCACCTCTCAATGTACGGAGATCTGTAAGGGACTCAAGGGAGGAAGATCCTGCTCAAAAATCTGCCTTGTCCGAGTCTATCCAACAGGCCACAGAGACAAAGCGCTCAAGATATATGCAATCCTAGATGACCAAAGTAATAGGTCTTTAGCCAGGTCCATCTTCTTTGACAACTTCAGCATTGTAGGCCCCGGTTCTCCCTACTCCCTTAGGACATGTTCAGGTACCATCGAGACGGCGGGGAGGAAAGCAACCGGATACAAAGTGGAGTCCATGGATGGCCAGACCTGTCTGTCACTACCGACCATCCTGGAGTGCAACCAGATTCCTGACAACAGGTCTGAGATACCTTCACCAGAGGTGGCAACGTATCACCCCCACCTGAAGCGTATAGCCCACCTGATAACTAAGTTGGAACCAGAAGCGCCAATAGCTTTACTTCTGGGAAGAGATATACTACGAGTCCACAAGACTAGAGAATATATCAATGGCTCACTGAATGCTCCATACGCGCAGAGGCAAGACCTTGGATGGGTCATTGTAGGAGATGTCTGTCTAGGAGGAGCACACAAGCCGGTCTCAGTCAACAGTATGCTTACCAGCACACTAGAAAATGGACGTCCATCTCTCTTCCAGCCGTGTCACAATAGTCTGCTGGTAAAGGAACTACCGAGCAGCACTCCCCTACCTTGCCCTTTCTCAGTTCCTATCAACGAAGACCACGCCTGTGAAGGTGAACAAGACCACATAGGATGTACAGTCTTCCACAGGATGAAGGAAGACAACAAGGTAGCGATGTCTATAGAAGACAAGATATTCCTGGACATCATGGACGAACAAATAGTCAAGGATACGGCGAATAGTTGGGTCGCACCTCTACCATTTCGACCTCAGAGGAGACGCCTACCCAACAACAAGGAATTGGTCTACAGCAGATTCATCTCCCTAAGACACAAGCTTCAGAAGTCACCTGAGACGAAGGAACATTTCTTTACCTTCATGGGAAAGATATTCCAGAACAACCACGCAGAGATTGCACCTGCACTTCGACACAGAGAGAAGTGTTGGTACCTGCCCATCTTCGGAGTGTACCATCCTAAGAAGCCAGGTCAAATTAGAGTGGTATTCGACTCAAGTGCCAAATGCGAAGACGTGTCATTGAATGATGTCTTACTGTCGGGCCCAGACCTCAACAACAGACTTCTGGAAGTATTACTCTGTTTCCGTAGAGATTCAGTGGCATTTATGGCCGACATATAACAGATGTTCCACTGTTTTCTCGTCAAAGAGGAACACAGAAACTACCTGAGGTTCTTCTGGTACCGTGACAACGACCCGGACGAAGACATCGCAGAGTACCGGATGCGGGTACACATCTTTGGGAACAGTCCTTCCCCAGCGGTCGCAATCTACGGCCTCCGACATTCTGCCAAAAAGTGTGAAGAAGAGTATGGCTCGGACGTCAGGTCCTTTGTGGAAAAGGATTTTTACGTGGATGACTGTTTGAAGTCCACACCGACAAGTGAGGCCGCAATCAGTCTACTAAAGAGGACTCGTGACATGCTCGCTCAGTCTAACCTAAGGTTACACAAGATTTCTTCCAACAGCCGAGAGCTGATGGAAGCCTTTCCCTCTGAAGACTATTCCAGCGATCTAAAGGATTTAGACCTCAGCATCGACCCCCTTCCTATGCAGCGGAGCCTTGGATTGCTGTGGGACCTGAAGACAGATACCTTCACCTTTCAGATCAGCAAGGATGAGAAACCCTTCACGCGCAGAGGAGTTCTTTCCTTCGTGAATAGTTTATACGACCCCTTGGGGTTCGTAGCTCCAGTAACCATCCAAGGAAAGCTGATGCTCAGGGACTTCACCCAAGACACTACTGATTGGGATGATCCACTTCCAGCGGGAAAGGCTGACCTGTGGGCAGAGTGGAGGAAGTCTCTTGAAGCCCTGACCAACCTTCGTGTGAAACGACCGTATGCTCCTGTGCCATCCACAGAGGTCAAAACGCAAACACTTTGTATTTTCTGTGATGCATCAGTCAAGGCGATTGCAGCAGTAGCGTACCTCAAATCCACAGACGTAAGCGGACAATGCCATATCGGGTTCGTTATGAGCCGGACGAAATTGGCGCCACTTCGTGAACACACGATACCCAGACTGGAACTCTGTGCTGCTGTCCTTGCAGTTGAGTTGGCCGAGCTGGTCTTGGATGCGATGGGCCTGAAGATCGGGGATGCAGAGTTCTACACCGATAGCAAGGTGGTACTAGGGTACATCTGTAACGAGACACGACGCTTCTACGTCTACGTCAGCAACCGGGTACTTCGGGTAAGAAGATCCACCGACCCTAATCAGTGGCACTACGTACCTACTCATCACAATCCTGCGGACCACGCGACTAGATCCGTTGCACCCAGTCATCTGAAGGACACTTCATGGTTCACAGGTCCTACCTCTTTGTACCGTTCGATGTCCCACATCAGCAGGCCTGAAACTTTCGAACTAGTGGGTCCAGACACAGACAAAGAGATCCGACCTCAAGTGTCTGCTCTACATACAGAGATTTCAAGCTGCCACCTCGAATCTCACCGGTTCAGCAGGTTCTCCACATGGAAGTCACTTGTTCGAGCTATAGCTTGTCTATTTCATGTAACCCAGTCCTACAAGTCAGCACTACCTGATAGCCAGAGACGTTGTAAAGGTTGGCATCACTGCAGGCTTGCGTTTACTGCTCCCGACCTGGAAAGAGCCAAGGTTATAATACTTTGTGCCGTACAAAGAGAAACCTATGGCAGAGAAATAGACAACCTCAACAAGGGACAACCCATTCCTGAGGTCAGTGGGCTGAGGAAGCTCCCCCCGATTGTCGATCAAGAAGGGCTGCTGAGAGTCGGTGGTCGTCATCAAGAAGCTGAGGTAGAAGTTTCAGAGAAGCACCCGGTGATAATTCCTGGACGTCATCACGTAACAACCCTGCTGATTCAACACCATCATGTCTTGGTGAGACACCAAGGCCGTTTGTTCACTGAAGGAAACCTAAGGGCAGCTGGACTATGGATAGTTGGAGCTAAGAGAAGAGTGAGCAAACTCATCTTCGACTGTGTTACGTGTCGCAAACTCCGGGGCACATTCCAAAATCCGAAGATGGCCAATCTTCCACCCGACAGACTCAGTTCTGAACCTCCCTTCACCAACGTTGGACTAGATGTATTCGGTCCTTGGTCTGTGGCTACACGACGGACTAGAAAAATACTTACGGAAGCAAAGTGTTGGGCGGTTCTATTCACGTGTCTGTCCGTCAGAGCCGTTCATATCGAAGTAATCGAATCGATGGACACATCAAGTTTTATAAACGCACTTCGACGCTTCATCGCAATCAGAGGACCTGTGAAGCATATTCGTTCTGACCGAGGTACAAATTTCGTCGGAGCGGCAAGAGAACTCCAAATCCCTTCCAATCTGGACATCGATAATGTGGAAAGGTATCTAGGTGAGCAAGGATGTACCTGGACCTTCAATCCACCACACTCATCGCACATGGGAGATGCGTGGGAAAGGATGATAGGGATAGCACGCAGAATATTAGACTCTATCTTCTTGCAAGCTAACACCAGACTTACACAAGAGAGTTTATCCACGTTCTTGGCAGAGGTCTCAGCCATCATGAATGCCAGGCCACTGACAGCACTTTCTAGTGATTCTGGAGATCCATCCATCCTTACTCCTGCAATGTTACTCACACAGAAAACCTGTGTCCCGAAAGCTCCACTTGGAGAATTCAATGACAAAGACCTCTACAGACGACAATGGAGGCAGGTACAAAGCGTGTCCAACGTCTTCTGGAATAGATGGAGGAAACAGTATCTTTCCACTCTGCAAAGCAGGACAAAGTGGCAGAAAGACCGCCCAAACATTCAATCTGGCGATGTTGTACTTGTCAAAGACAGTCAGTCACATCGGAACGAGTGGCCACTCAGCCTAGTCATTAAGACCCTGCCCAGTAAAGATGGGAAAGTGCGGAAAGTAGAGGTCAGAGTGTGCAAGCTTGGAGAAAACCAACTGTTCCTCAGACCCGTTACCGAGCTTGTATTATTATTTTCCCCAAAAAAACCTAATTGTGGCATCTGTTGACGCCAAGCGGGGAGTGTTCTGCCCATCTTAATGTGCAGAGAGTTAATTATCATGTTATTCAAGTTGTGGCCACTGGAGGTCATCAGTTGCCTACTTTTCATGTTGTTTACCAACCTTTCCCTGCTAAGAGCAATGTCTTATGGGTTAGTTCCGCCCACATTCTTCTTGTGAAGACAAGCTTCAGTAGCCATTTTTCCTCAGATCTGCAGAGAGGCACACGTGCTCCTGTCTCGCTTACTTTCTTACCCCTGTCCTAACGGATCTCGGTACGTTTATAAAGGTTTAATGCATCTTATGTTTGTGTTAGTATTTAAGCCTTATGCAGCTCCTATAGTCAGATATAGTTAGGCAGATGTGCTTTGCAGCTTGCAGTTAGGTTAATGTGTACTCTGCATTTAGATAGATGCATTCTTGTATAGAATAGGGCAGTGCTGTTAGAATTACTGTGTAATGCACTCTGTATAATTCTTGCTGTTATGTCCCAGTTATTTATGTGATTACACCCTGTATGTGCATATACTGAAATGCTGTTATTCTTTACAGTTTTTCACCAGTCATCCACTATGATCAGTCATCCACTATGATCAGTCATCCACTATGATTATTCACTGAACATCCACTTTGTACATCAACATCATTCACTATTCGATCATCTACTATGAATACTGTCCACCATTGTTGTTCAACGTTATAGTTTTGGTTATCATCACCCTAATAAATAAGACTTAAGCATCAACACAGTCTGTTTACTGATGTGGATGAAGGTTTAGCCGTATGTTGGAATCCACACAGCATCCTACGTGGAGGAAGACAGAACACAAATTAAGGGAATATAGTGATGAAATAAGTGAAAATGCCATTCGGCGTTCTTAATAAAGAAGTGCTTATGACTAGTATTTGAAAATGTGTGCAAAAATTTAAATGATGAATTACAGTATAAATCCTATATCATCATAAAAAACTCTATCTACCAGGGGGTAAAATAATAAATATAGAAGATCCTCTACATGAGCCTTAGTGCCATAGATACCTGGCTCATTTCATAAGGCTTTATAAAACGTACTGAAATTCCCAAACCATATGGATGGCTAGTGCCTTCCTTGTTTTTAACTTGACTTCCAAAATTAGATGATATACTGTATTGCAGTCCTACAGTGGGGAAAATAAGGCTAGTTTCACATTTGCGTTTAAAAACGCAGCGTTTTAAACGCAAACGCAGGTGGTGAAAAAAACGCATGTAAACGCGTGCAAACGCTGCGTTTTTTAGACGCATGCGTTTTTGCATGTAGTAAAAAAACGCGGCGTTTTGATGCGTTTACATGCGTTTTTTTCCTGCGTTTGCGTTTTTGAAACGCATGATGAGAAGTGTGTGACAACTGCCAATCATCAAAATCAACTAGAAAACACACTATAAACAGAAATAGCTAGGGTTAGGATCCCCAGGGTTAGGGTTAGGATCTCTAGGGTTAGGGTTAGGATCCCTAGGCTTAGGGTTAGGGTTTGGATCCCTTTATCACCTTTATGGGTTAGGGTTGGCTTATCAGTGTGTATTCTTTTTTTTTTTCTATTGAAACGCATGCGTTTAAAAACACAAGCAAACACATGTGCTTAAAAACACATGCGTTTACATAGGCAGCAATAAGTTTTTTTGCGGCAAAAAAACGCATGCATTTTTTTTTTGCGGCAAAAAACGCCTCTAAAAATTACTACATGTTGCATTTCCACAACAAAACGCAAGCATAGAAATTTGAACAGCAAGGTGGATTGCTGTTAAGGGAACTAGAGAAAAAAAAATCTATAAATCTTCAGCATAGCGAGTGTGAGCGAGCTGAGTGTGGCCTGAGTGTAAGTGTGGACGGCGGTAAGTGTGACTTGTGATTCAGTGACTTTGGAGTCAGGGAGTTTCCAGGGGAGGAATTACTGAATTGCTGTGTTTCTTATTAATACTTTGTATTTATTTTTTATTTTTTTTATTTAACTTTTCTGTCTGGTGCAATCCCCATTAGGAAATGTGCTCCACTATTGTTAATGCCATCCAGTGCACATCTTGCCACATGTATGCAGCCCTTGAGCAGCCGATCGAGGGTGCATACTGCTGTGCGAGATGTGAGCACGTTGTGCATTTGGAAACCCAGATTCTGGATCTAAATGTGCAGCTGGCAACACTAAGATCCATAGACAATATGGAGAGGAGACTTCTGCTCACGGAGCAGACGCTCAATGGGACAGATGAGGGGGGGGGATGCTGGGATGGAGCTGCAGAATGGTGAAGTAGCAAGCTGGGTGACAGTTAGGAAGCGGGGTAGAGGGAAGAGTGCTAGGGAGGCTAGTCCTGATCTGGAACACCCCAATAAGTTTGCTAAGTTGGCAGATGAGGGGGGTGACAGTACAGGGGTAGCACTGCTGCAGCCAGGCATGTCCTCTGAAAGCCGGAGGAGTGACTGCTCCAGTAAGGAGGGAAATAGGAGAGCAGGGCAGGTCAGACAGGTGCTGATAGTGGGAGACTCAATTATTAGGGGAACAGATAGGGCAATCTGTCACAAAGACAGGGATCGTCGAATGGTGTGCTGCCTACCTGGCGCTCAAGTCCGACACATCGCTGATCGGGTGGACAGATTACTGGGAGGGGCTGGTTAGGACCCAGCGGTCATGGTGCACATTGGCACAAATGACAAAGTTAGAGGTAGGTGGAAGGTCATTAAAGATGATTTCAGGGATTTAGGCCGCAAGCTGAAAGCAAGGACCTCCAACATGGTATTTTCCGAAATACTGCCTGTACCACGTGCCATGCCAGAGAGGCAACGGGAGATTAGGGAGACTTCTCAGTTGGCTACAGGCTCTACGCTAGGGACGGGCTGCACCTCAATGGGGAGGGTGCAGCTGTGCTGGGGGAAAAAATGGCTAGAAGGTTGGAGGAGTGTTTAAACTAGGAATTGGGGGGGAGGGTATTCAATTTATAGGAGGGGAAGATAGTGCAGACAGAGACCTGGGCACAAATGAGGAAGTTGGGGGTGGCGGTGGCATGGGGGGTGGGGTTAGAACAGTTAATAATTTAAGAAAGAATAGAGGTACAGAGAGGAACATCAAGTGCATATATACTAATGCCAGAAGCCTCGCCAACAAAATGGACGAATTAGAACTAATGTTGTTGGAGCATAATTATAACATGGTGGGGATATCTGAAACGTGGTTGGATGAGAGCCATGACTGGGCTGTTAACTTGCAGGGCTATAGCCTGTTCAGAAATGACCATACAGATAAGCGAGGGGGAGGGGTGTGTCTGTATGTAAAATCGTCCTTAAAACCCATCCTGCGTGGTAATATAGGTGAATTTAATGAAAATGTAGAGTCCCTGTGGGTGGAGATAAGGGGAGGAGGAAAAAATAATAAATTACTGATAGGGGTTTGTTATAAATCTCCAAAAATAATGGAAGCAATGGAGAATATCCTCGTAAAGCAAATAGATGAAGCTGCGACTCTGTCTAATGTCTGTCCCCGCTGTGCTCTGCTTTTCGGCCGGCCGGCGCTGACACAGTGCAGGGAAGCTGACGCCGGGGGACAGACACCGGAATATAAATATGTACTGTTTGTTTTTTTTAACTTTTACAACGGTAACCAGGGTAAACATCGGGTTACTAAGCGCGGCCCTACGCTTAGTAACCCGATGTTTACCCTGGTTACCCGGGGACTTTGGCACCATTGGTCGCTGAAGAGCTGTCTGTGTGACAGCTCTCAAGCGACCACACAACGACCTAAATAGCGACGCTGCAGCGATCGGCATCGTTGTCTATATCGCTGCAGCGTCGCTAAATGTGACGGTACCCTAACTCAAGGTGTCAATGCAGGTGAAAGAGGCCAGTGTAAGGCTAAATAAACAAGACTAACAAACCAACAATTTGGCACATTCTTAAAAAAGAAATGCAGTGATGATGTCAGTAACCCCAAAAGTGTCATGAATGTGCTGCATTCTGCTGGAACATGTGGTACATATGAGATTAGAAGATCACAGCATTTAGCTGAGTTAACAGGTTTTTTTGTGGCATAGAAAGGGTTTCTCATGGTCTACTGATTGTGCTGCTTATTGGAACAAAAGGCTCACAAAAAAAACCTAATTCCATAAAAATATGTAAATTTTATTCAAAAAGACAAAAAACAATTATAAAACCAATTGACACCAGGTCACTGATGACCTACTATACCAGACCAGACCATAGGTAGGTTGGGGTATAGGTATACCTATTTCACCCTTTTTACCCCTATCTTAACCCTACCTATCACGGAGGTTGGCACCCTCTTGGACGCAATGTGGTGCCCCCACTCGTCGGCGGCTCTCCCTTCTATCCCTAGAATTCCCTGATTTTATCACTATGTGGGGTTTTCTGGATTAACCCCTACAAAACACATACCGCACAACAAACCATAAAGTATTACTACAGTATATAACCAATCAAGGAATTCTAACAAAAATCGCCACCATACAAAATACGTCTAGTACGCCGGCAGAGGTGTATCTAGCTCCTCCTGCACCCGGGGCAAAAGATCAGTTTGGTGCCCCCCCCCCCTCAGATTTCTGCCCCTATAATCTCCTCAGATTTCTTCTGCCCCCATAATGTCCTCAGATTTCTTCTGCCCCCATAATGTCCTGATTCCTTCCTCTATCCCCTCCCTTCCCGGGTGCAGTTGCATGTGGTGGAGAAATCTGAGGAACATATGGGGGCAGAAATCAGGACATTAGGTTAGGGGGGCAGAAGAGATCTGAGCACATTATGGGGGCAGAAATCACGACATTGCACCCATCCAGCCCCCTGGCCTTGTTTCAGTCCTCACATAGTAGTATGTAGCACAGACCACATAGTAGTATATAGGACAGCCCAAACAGTAGTATACAGCACAGCCCACACAGTAGTATACAGCACAGCCCACACAGTAGTATACAGCACTGCCCATATAGTAACATAGTAACATAGTAACATAGTTAGTAAGGCCGAAAAAAGACATTTGTCCATCCAGTTCAGCCTATATTCCATCATAATAAATACCCAGATCTACGTCCTTCTACAGAACCTAATAATTGTATGATACAATATTGTTCTGCTCCAGGAAGCAGTAGTAGTATACAGCACAGCCCACATTGTAGTATACAGCACAGCCCACGTAGTATATAGCAGCCCACGTAGTATATAACACAGCCCACGTAGTATATAGCAGCCCACGTAGTATATAGCAGCCCACGTAGTATATAGCAGCCCACGCAGTATATAACACAGCCCATGTAGTATATAGCAGCCCACGTAGTAAATAGCAGCCCACGTAGTATATAGCAGCCCACGTAGTATATAGCAGCCCACGTAGTATATAGCAGCCCACGTAGTAAGTAGCAGCCCACGTAGTATATAGCAGCCCACGTAGTATATAGCAGAGCCCACGAAGTAAACAGGAGTCCACATAGTATATAACAGAGCCCACATAGTAAATAGTAGCCCATGTAGTATATAGCAGCCCATGTAGTATATAGCAGCCCATGTAGTATATAGCAGCCCACGTAGTATATAGCAGCCCATGTAGTATATAGCAGCCCACGTAGTATATAGCAGAGCCCACGTAGTATATAGCAGAGCCCATGTAGTATATAGCAGCCCATGTAGTATATAGCAGCCCATGTAGTATATAGCAGAGCCCACGTAGTATGTAGCAGAGCCCACGTAGTATATAGCAGAGCCCATGTAGTATATAGCAGCCCACGTAGTATATAGCAGAGCCCATGTAGTATATAGCAGCCCACGTAGTATATAGCAGCCCACGTAGTATATAGCAGCCCATGTAGTATATAGCAGCCCACGTATTATATAGCAGAGCCCATGTAGTATATAGCAGAGCCCATGTAGTATATAGCAGCCCACGTAGTATATAGCAGAGCCCACGTAGTATATAGCAGAGCCCATGTAGTATATAGCAGCCCATGTAGTATATAGCAGAGCCCATGTAGTATATAGCAGCCCATGTAGTATATAGCAGCCCACGTAGTATATAGCAGAGCCCACGTAGTATATAGCAGAGCCCACGTAGTATGTAGCAGAGCCCACGTAGTATGTAGCAGAGCCCATGTAGTATATAGCAGAGCCCATGTAGTATATAGCAGCCCACGTAGTATATAGCAGAGCCCACGTAGTATGTAGCAGAGCCCACGTAGTATGTAGCAGAGCCCATGTAGTATATAGCAGAGCCCATGTAGTATATAGCAGCCCACGTAGTATATAGCAGAGCCCACGTAGTATATAGCAGAGCCCATGTAGTATATAGCAGCCCACACAGTATATAGCAGAGCCCACGTAGTATACAGCAGAGCCCACGTAGTATACAGCAGAGCCCATGTAGTATATAGCAGCCCATGTAGTATATAGCAGCCCATGTAGTATATAGCAGCCCATGTAGTATATAGCAGCCCACGTAGTATATAGCAGAGCCCACGTAGTATATAGCAGAGCCCATGTAGTATATAGCAGCCCGCGCAGTATATAGCAGTCCATGTAGTATATAGCAGCCGACGTAGTATATAGCAGAGCCCATGTAGTATATAGCAGTCCATGTAGTATATAGCAGCCCACGTAGTATATAGCAGCCCACGTAGTATATAGCAGCCCATGTAGTATATAGCAGCCCACGTAGTATATAGCAGAGCCCATGTAGTATATAGCAGCCCATGTAGTATATAGCAGAGCCCATGTAGTATATAGCAGCCCATGTAGTATATAGCAGCCCACGTAGTAAATAGCAGCCATGTAGTATATAGCAGCCCATGTAGTATGTAGCAGAGCCCACGTAATAAATAGGAGCCCATGTAGTATACAGCAGCCCATGCAGTATATTAGAGCCCATACCTTGTCCTCCCAGCCAGGCTCTGCATCCCCCCAGCCCCCGCAATCCTTTGCTCCAGGTGCTGCACAGTGCACACTTCCTGTTTAGCGACGCACGTCTCATTCTCCGGGCACTGGACGGGGTCGGAAGTCACTGCGTATCCATGGCGACGCATTGTGGGCAGCTCTCGTCTCCAGCAGCTGCGAAAGTCCCAGAGCTCTGTGCCGCCTCCTCTTCTAGCGTGCACCTCGGGCCGCAGATGCTTGCCTCAGGGGCAAAGTTTGAGAATTCCGTGGACGGGGAGGCTCCTCCTTGGACCACCGCATCAGGTGGCCTGCTGGCGCCCCCTTGTTGGCTGCGCCCGGGGCACATGCCCCGGCTGCCCCCCCCTGGATACGCCACTGAGTACGCGCTAAAAGCAATACTCATGAATACAGAGACAATTGAATAGCTCTAACGTATCCCTATAGTGATCCCTGCCTGTCAGTGGAGGTAGGCACCCTCTTGAACGCAACACGGCGCCCCCGCTCCTCGGCGGCTCTCCCTGATAACCCTAGCAACTGTTTATACTTAAGTAACAGGGAGCTATACGGTGTCACCATATCCTATAAAGATGAACGCTGCTAAGCCGGCGATAACCCCTCATTGGCTTATGAAACTTGACTTCCAGGAATTTATCAACTGTCACCCGAATAACTTTAAATAAGGAGACACAGTGCAAAATACATATATCAATAATAACAATATTTAGTTCTCTGTATATGCCTGGTATGGTATGCTGAGGGTGCATGCTATATATATAAAAAATTACTCTGCGCTTTGATAAATATAGACACAGGTTTAACCCTATGCTAATGGGTATGTTGCAATGCCCTAAATGTGTTTGGAAGGGCATTCTGATAGTGTACTAAGAAAACAATGATGTCTTGTTGGGACTCGGAGTTGGAGATCCCATTGGGACGATTGGATCATTTGAGTATGTATTTTTCACTGTGTCTCCTTATTTAAAGTTATTCGGGTGACAGTTGATAAATCTCTGGAAGTCAAGTTTCATAAGCCAATGAGGGGTTATCGGCGGCTTAGCACAGTTCACCTTTATAGTGTATGGTGACACCGTATAGCTCCCTGTTACTTAAGTATAAACGGTTGCTAGGGTTATCAGGAAGAGCCACCGAGGAGTGGGGGCGCCGTGTTGCATTCAAGAGGGTGCCAACCTCCGCTGACAGGCAGGGATCACTATAGGGATACGTTAGAGCTATTCAATTGTCTCTGTATTCATGAGTATTACTTTTAGCGTGTACTAGACGTATTTTGTATGGTGGCGGCTTTTGTTAGAATTCCTTGGTTGGTTATATACTGTAGTAATACTTTATGGTTTGTTGTGCGGTATGTGTTTTGTAGGGGTTAATCCGGAAAACCCCACTTAGTGATAAAATCAGGGAATTCTAGGGATAGAAGGGAGAGCCGCCGACGAGTGGGGGCACCACATTGCGTTCAACAGGGTGCCAACCTCCGCTGATAGGTAGGGTTAAGATAGGGGTAAAAAGGGTGAAATAGGTATACCTATACCCCAACCTACCTATGGTCTGGTCTGGTATAGTAGGTCATCATTGACCTGGTGTCAATTGGTTTTATAATTGTTTTTTGTATTTTTGAATAAAATTTACATATTTTTATGGTATTAGTTTTTTTGTGAGCCTTTTTCTACACTAATCCAATTATTATGGTACACAAATTTTCTTTATTGGAACAAAACCCTTCCATTATATAAACCTGTGCCTGGATTCCCTCCATGAATCCCTCCATGAAAGCAATAGAATCTTCATTCTGTTCTTGGCTGCTTTGGAGAAGGTTGTCTGGAGAGTCACTCTTGTTGTTTTGAGATTGTTGCATGCAGTTTCATGTGAATACCTCTTCCTTCCCTTTTTGGCTTTTCTTCGTGTCGCTTTTCTGCCTCGTTAATGTGCTCCCATCTTTCCTTTGTATTTTATCTTATTTGCTGCTTTATTGTGTCTTGGTTTACCCCTGTCTGTCCAGCCTGTGTTAGGCTAGGTTCACATTGCGTTAAAGCAGCAACACATGCGTTAAACGGGCTGCATTAACGCAAGTGCCGACATGTCATATCGCTAATGCAGATAGAGCTAGCAGATGCTCTATCTGCGCTAGTGGTGACGGACCCGGAAACACTGCAGCCTGCGTCCCAGGGTCTGTCACTCAATGACGGCACATCGCTAGCGCACGCCCATTTTGGGCGTGTGCTAGCGATGTGCCTGAAATAGAGCTTAATGGCAGTGTTAACGGACTGCGTTACACTGCGTTATGCCATGGTGTAACGCAGTCCGTCTAACGGACTTTTAAAACGTAATGTGAACCCGGCCTTACTCCTTTTACTCTTGCCCCTTTCCGGAGGTCAGGAGCATCGTAGGATTTCAGAGCAGCATAGAGCGTTATGAAAAAGCTGACAAAAAAGAAACAGAGAAGAACATTGCTATGGAGAGTAAAACTAATCCCAAACTGTTCTTCAACTATATCAATAGCAAAAGAATCAAAAGTGAAAGTGTAGGCCCCTTAAAAAATTGTAAGGAAAGAATGGTTGTAGATGACAGGGAAAAAGCTAATATATTAAACACCTTCTTCTCCACGGTATTCATGGTGCAAAATGAAATACTAGGTGAAATGCCGAGAGACCAAGCAAACCCTATATTAAGGGTCACCAATCTAAACCAAGAAGGGGTGCAAAACCGGCAAAATAAGATTAAAATAGATAAATCTCCAGGTCCAGATGGCATACACCCACGTGTACTAAGAGAGCTAAATAATGTAATAGACAAACCATTACTTCTTATATTTAGGAACTCTATAGAGACGGGGTCTGTTCCACAGGACTGGAGCATAGCAAATGTGGTACCAATATTCAAAAAGGGCTCTAAAAGTGAACCGAAGTGGTATATCTTGATTTTTCCAAAGCGTTTGATACCGTGCGACAAAAGAGGTTGGTACACAAAATGAGAATGCTGGGTCTGGGGGAAAATGTATGTAAATGGGTAAGTAACTGGCTTAGTGATAGAAAGCAGAGGGTCATTATAAATGGTATATTCTCTAACAGGTTCGCTGTGACTAGTGGGGTACCGCAGGGGTCGGTGTTGGGACCTATTCTCTTCAACATGTTTATTAATGATCTGGTAGAAGGTTTACACAGTAAAATATCAATATTTGCAGATGATACAAAACTATGTAAAGCAGTCAATGCAGAAGATAGTATTCTGCTACAGATGGATCTGGTTAAGCTGGAAACGAGAGGTTGCAGATGCGGTTTAAAAATGATAAATGTAAGGTTATACACATGGGAAGAAGGAATCAATATCACCATTACACACTGAACGGGAAACCACTGGGTAAATCTGACATGGAGAAGGACTTGGGGATCCTAGTTAATGATAAACTTACCTGGAGCAGCCAGTGCCAGGCAGCAGCTGCCAAGGCAAACAGGATCATGGGGTGCATTTAAAGAGGTCTGGATACACATAATAGGAGCCTTATACTGCCTCTGTACAAATCTCTGGTTAGACTGCACATGGAGCACTGTGCCCAGTATTGGGCACCGATGCTCAGGAAGGATATAATGGAACTAGAGCGAGTACAAAGGAGAGCAACAAAATTAATAAAGGGGATGGGGGAGCTACAATACCCAGAGAGATTTGCAAAATTAGGATTATTTAGTCTAAAAAAAAGATGACTGAGGGACGATCTAATAACCATGTATAAGTAAATAAGAGGACAATACAAATCTCTTTCCGAGTATCTGTTTATACCAAGGAAGCTAACAGTCACAAGGGAGCATTCTCTGCGTCTGGAGGAGAGAAGGTTTTTTCCACCAACATAGAAGAGGATTCTTTACTAGTGATGAACGAGTGCACTCACGCTCGGGTGACCTCCGAGTATTTATGACTGCTCGGAGATTTCGCTTTCATCCCAGCAGCTGAATGATTTACAGCTACTAGACAGTTTGATTACATGTGGGGATTCCCTAGCAACCAGGCAACCCCAAACATGTACTTAGGCTGGCTACTAGCTGTAAATTATTCAGCTGCCGTGATGAAAACTAAATCTCCGAGCAGTCATAAATACTCGGAGGTCACTCGAGCGTGCTCGGGGAAAACCCGAGCAACGAGTACACTCGCTCATCACTATTCTTTACTGTCAGGACAGTGAGAATCTGTAATTTCTTGCCTGAGGAGGTGGTGATGGCGAACTCATTCGAGGAGTTCAAGAGAGGCCTGGATGTCTTCCTGGAGCGTAACAATATTGTATCTTACAGTTATTAGGTTGTTTAGAAGGATACAGATCTGGGGATTTATTCTGATGGAAAATAGGCTGAACTCAATGGACAAATGTATTTTTTCGGCCTTGCTAACTATGTTACTATGAGAATCGGGCATCGGGCATTATGTGTGGCCATTATACAGTATGCAGCATCATGTGTGGCCATATACAGTATGGAGCACTTTGTGTGGCCATTATACAGTATAGAGCATCATGTGGGGCCATTATACAGTATGGAGCATCTGTGGGGCCATTATACAGTATGGAGCATTATGTGGGGCCATTATGCCATATGGAGCATCATGTGGGGCCATTATACAGTATGGAGCATCATGTGGGGTCATTATGCCATATGGAGCACTGTGTGGCAATTATACAGTATGGAGCATCATGTGTGGCCATTATACAGTATGGACCATCATGTGTGGCCATTATGCAGTATGGAGCATCATGTGAGTCCATTATACAGTATGGAGCATCATGTGGGGCCATTATACAGTATGGAGCTCTATGTGGGGCCTTAATACATAATGGAACCTCATGTGGGGCCATAATACTGTATCAAGCACTATGTGGGGCCATAATACTGTATGGAAGGCAATGTGGGCCCCATTATACTGTATAAAGCACTATGTGGAGCCAATTACACTTTATGGAGAATTATGTGAGGCCCATTACACTGTATGGAGGACTATGTGGAACCATTGTACTGTATGGGTGACATTTTGTTCTCATTATACTGTATGGAGAGCTGTGTGGGGATTACCTTTGGAAAATCACACTATGATGGGGTCATCATTCTTTGTTATTCTATAGTATAAACACTGTAGGGCGCTAATGTAGGAGTTGTTTTTCTAATCTAAAACCTCAGTATTCCAGTTAAATTGCTGTGTTGGCACTTTGCAAAAAATAAGTGGGTTTTAGATTGCAGTTTGGGCACTCGGTCTCTAGGGTGATCGGGCCATAAAGGGTGGTGACTGCTCTCAGGCCTGGGACTTTCAAGTTGTCACTCAGGAGATTTGTTGTGCCTCCAGAGCCTACATTGTTACCATCACAGTCAGTCTGTGTTTGCTATGACCTTGAGGACCAGGTGACTACGGAGATGAATACTAGTGGTTTTATGCATCCTTGCCGTATGCCATTTCCGGTCAAGGCCAGTCTTAAGGGTCCAGAGGCACCTCGTAGAAAGGGGGTACTGTCACGAATCATTAAGGGATTCATGGCAACTCTGAGTCTGCTGAAATGTAATTTTTTTTCCTTTGGTCTATCAAGAATTAATGTCAGTCTTTATTGGCAGTTTCTTTTAGGCTGGTCAGCTGATGTTGGTTGGTAACCACTTCCACCTCCCTTTAAATAGTCACATAACTTATCAGCTGATCATTGGTTATACAATTTTTTTTCGGTGCAGACCAACGAGGTGTGTGGAGCTCGCCTGTGACGGTGGTGTTGCTGCTGTTGGAGTTCTGTTATCCTGGTGTCATTTTCTTTGCTGCCGTGGAGCTTATCAGAAGATCCTGAGCTGAGTATTATCCTTTTTGTCAGTCCCTTGTTTGTCACTTCCCCTGTGTGCTATCATTTGTAGTGGTGAGGCTAGCGTCCTTAACGGACAGTGCACTAGGTAGGATTCATAGAGGCGACAGTCAGAGACTAGGCACGGGACGGTGGGGGGAAGAACACGCATAGGACATTAGGGGAGCTTAGGGACGGGCAGAGGTTGGGGTCCGGAGGTGTCTCATTTCCCCACTCCCTACCGTTATGGCCTTCTTCTTCTTTTTACGTCCCATTGTATTTATATGCTGTGTTGTCCGCTGGATTTACTGTACCTGTGTCCGAGCGTGACAATGTGTTTCAACAGTGTAGATTCATCTGTAACATTTACCTATTGTTAATGACCCAGGCCATAATCTGAGACTAAATCAAAATTCACAACTAGAAGGACACAATAGTAAAGACAAATGGCCCCCACTCTGACAAGTACATAGTAAAATGCACTGTAGTAATACAAACAGCACCAAAATTATGTGCAGCAGCATCAAGCGATAGAGCTCAGTGTCAGGGAGCAGGTCAGAAGGCCACCAACTTGATGCAACACTTCTGGGACCCATAAATGCTACTTTGGCTATAACACCTATTATCAAAATAATTCCTGTATAAGGAGGACATAGCTAAACTAGAGCAAGTGTAGAGGAGAGCTTCTAAAAGTGACAAAGTATAAATATAACATTATGGGAATTAGATTTCTGCTATGGGACATTGATCCAAGAACTTATCTGATTCCAATTTATGGAGTTAGGAAGGAATATTTCCCCTAATATGGGAGACTTAGCATCTGCCTCATTTTTTGCTTTCCTCTGTGAGAAGATACAGATCAGAGATCAGAAAAATCTTTGACCGTGGGGGTGGTCAAGGAGTGGAACAGGCTGCCACGAGAGGTGGCGAGTTCTCCTTCAATGGAAGACTTCAAATAGAGGCTGGACAGACATCTGTCTGAGATGGTTTAGTGAATCCTGCGTTGAGCAGGGGGTTGGATACTATGACCCTGGAGGTCCCTTTCAACTGTAAGTTTAATGAACATGTTACGTTATTGGTGAACTCGATGGACTTGTTTCTTCTTTCAACCTTATGAACTATGGAACTATGATATCTCTTGCACAGAATACCCCCCATGCCAGGCATCTGCTGTCATCACAATGTATGTTCCTATACACAGCAGTATGTTAATAATTACACTGGAGTAAAGCGACTCCAGCCAGGAGCTATTCTATGTACAATAAGACGTTGTTCAGATAATAAACTCTATATCCACAAAATCAGAAAACATACCGTCCTTGACTTTTCTGTCCCAGTCACAAAACACTATGCACAAAATACGTACTAAACATGAATTTCCTGTTTTTAGTTTCCGAATCTCCCTCTATGTCAGTGTTCCCCAACTCCGGTCCGCAAGAGCCACCAACAGGTCATGTTTTCAGGATTTCCTGAGTATTGCCCAGGTGATAATTGCATCACCTTCACAGGCAATAATTCCTACGAAGGAAATCCTGAAAACATGACCTGTTGCTGGCTCTATACCTGCCTGCTCTGTTCTGCTCTGCTTTCTGACTCCTCCCAACTTCTTAATTCAGCACTACTTACTAATCTATTCTAAAAACGTCAGCTCGGCATGCAAAAAATAAGCCCTCACCTGACCCGAGATCCCGAAAAATGTCTATGTACTTGTAATGACCTGGAGAATCATAATGGCAGGTCAGTTTTAGCATTTAGTGAACCTAGCAAAAAAGCCAAACAAAAAACAAGTGTGGGATTGCACTTTTTTTCCTATTTCACCACACTTGGAATTTTTTTCCTGTTTTCTAGTACAACACATGGTAAAACCAATGGTGTTGTTCAAAACTACAACTCGACCCGCAAAAAATAAGCCCTCACATGGCCATATTGACGGAAAAATAAAAGAAAGTTATGGCTCTGGGAAGGAGGGGAGCGAAAAACGAAAACGCAAAAACGAAAAAGGGCTGCGTCTTGAATTGAAGCAACCGCACACACAGTCTATGGTGATAAACCCTTTCCGGGTTCCAGTCCTGCAATCCAGCATGGGATACGCAAATATGCATAAATTAAACTTGGATGAGGAAGGGGAAAACAAAAACAACAGTCTTTTATCCGTGACCATTCGGGCCACCCACGACACTCAATCCTGGTGTCGTAAATTGCTCACTGCCCTTTCAGAGATGCGGAACAGTCTCTTCTATTCAACTGGTACAATCTGCACAAAAAACATCCCTTTTTTGTAGGAACGGGGCCACATCAGTGTATGCATGGCTGCTGATTAGAGTAGTGGGCTGCATTTTGGCCCTGCATAACAATAAAGGTATGGCCCGAAGACCCACTGGAGGACGACTCATCACTGTTCCTCCGACTTCTTTCCTTCGGCAACGACCGACTCAGCAAACTTGGTGCCTCCCACTCCTGTGACCCGCCTGTGGTCACCGTTTCCTTTAAGAGCCCCTCTGCCCTCTGTCTCACTGCAGGTGCTGCGGTCGTTACAAGCGGTTGCTGGACACACTGCACCTCCTGTGCCTGTCTCTCCTAGATATCAAAGACCACTGTGACCGCCACAGCATATGGTCCTTGTGGCAAAACAGGTGCAGGGACTGGGGTGAGGGTAAGCATCACACTCACTGTGACTGCATACAGCTGCGACGGTCCTCCACTGCGGCCGCACAAACTCAGGATCATGGCTGCGGTGGTCCCTCTTTCCACGGCTTCCGCTTTCTTGACTGCTCCTTCTGGCTAAGGGTCCTCCACATCTACAGTGCTCCAGCTCCTGGTGATCTTCCTCACCGACTGCTGCATACGGACAGGTAACTCGGCAGTGGTATCTCTATACCTGTCACGTAGTCTTGCTCTTCTGGGCTCCTCCCATTCGTGGGCAGAGTCACTTCTGGCTGCTTCACCCATTTCCTCACACTCTGTTGGAAAGGCTGAAATCTCTTCTTTGCCCTCACCTATTTCAGACAGACATCAGTCACAGTGGGCTGTGGCCTCGACTCAGGCCATGGCCTCCTTCCTTTTGGTGCCAGTTTCTTTCTAGGATGGCCATGAAAGGTGGTACCACCCTCCATTTTTGCGCCGCTGACTATCTCCTTCTCGAAAGAGTTTGGCAGCATCTTGTTACAAAACTCAGTAATAAGTCCACAAGTCCCGGGAATCTTTTCCACCAGTCCTATAGCTGCAGGGATTCTGGATTTGATCCTGCTGACTACGCTAAATGTAACAAGGTGGCACGGGGTGGTAGTCGTGGGCGAGTTCATGAAGCAACAGTTGGTGAGAACGCTGGCACCTTGCACATGAAGGGAAGAATACTCACTTTGCTGGAATCCTAGTCCCATGAAGTACCATAGAGTCACATTTTTGTTTCAATGGTTAAACTTTACTAAACAGCAGCATATTTCTCTCACAGACAGCACAATTCAACACAGAGACATCATCTTATCTTTCCCTGCTGTCCAGGCAGACTCGGTTCTTCCTTTCGACTCTGTCTATATCCTTGGTCAATCGCTGACCCACTATTGGACAACCCCTGGCCCTCTTCTGGACAAGCTCTGTCCCACTCCTGCTCCAAGCCCACCAGTTTCCTGCCATTTCCCTGGTCCGGCTGTGAGTTATAAGGTAATGGGCTTGCCGACTCAGCTGCCTCCTAATTCCAGCCACTAGCTTTGGACCCTTCCTTGGAACGGTTCTTGTCTAAACTGGTGACTACCTGCATGATTCTCAGCCTGGGGACCCTTACTGAAACAGCTTTATCCCCACGGCCTGTAATACTCTGCTCACACATGATGCCCGGGCGTCTGTCTCTAATCAGGAAGTGCCTTTCCTATGCTCCCTGCTCTGTGCTGCTCTGCTCTGTGATTCCTTCCATCTGCTTACCCCTATGGTCCTGCACTACTTACTAATCTATCCCTAAGCTAAAGCACAATACATCACATTACAGTACATGACAAATACATTACAGTGAACACCATAGCAAAACATTAAACATCAGGGTGCCACATGTGACACAGGTGAACAGCATTAAGGAGAGAGAAGGTACATGCGGGTCCCCGCCACCTACTTACACTGGTTTTTGTTTCTTTCTTTGGTTTTGTCTGTTTGAACACCAGTGTGAACATTCTTCTATTTTCAATGCATACCAACTTGTACTCAATTTCATTTTTTTTGTTTAATTGGAGGAGAAAAGACAAATGTCAGCAGAGAAGTTCTGTGGTATACATCCAGTTGGTTGAAAGCAAAAAATATACATCTTTACCATCAGGGGCATAACTTTGGAACAGAAAAAAAGAAAGACTGTTACAAAACCAGTGGAGCTGCTGCAATTGGAGGAGGTACTTAGTTTTAATAGAAAATTCTAGTGAAAAATCCTCTTTAAGTGAAAAGTGCTTGTAAATATCTAGCACACAAAGATGACTGTACGGCTCCTGACTTGAACCCTCTGTAGGTTGTCACATATTTAGTTGTTTATGTTCTTGTGTCATTGGACATTCTTCTCTACTTTAAGACCAAACAGGTTAAACAGCTTCCCAGAGAAAATACATTGAACCTGCGGTATATCGGGAAGCTAAAGCTATCATTTATCTATGAGCATATATATGAGTATACTGGCATTATATAACATATAGTGGCAGTGATGACAAATGTGAGATCACGGTACCTGTTCAAATTATGGTACAGGAATAAAGCCAATGGGTAGATTAGTACATCAGACTGTCTGCGGCCCTTTGTAAAGGACTCAGTTGTCCACATAGTATAAAAGTCACATGACCACATAGAATTTTCCAAAACAACTTCATGTAATCTCCATTCTAAGACCTTCTTAAGCGCTTGTGTGTATATGTTGTAAAGCTGCAGCAGCTTCATACGCAGTGAAGAAGCAGTGACCCACAAATTCAAACACAAAAGTCTCTTTTAATGTGTTTCTTCACAGCATTAAAGTCCACTTCACATAAATGCATATAACTTCAGTGATCAATTTACACCAGTTCAAAGTAATGCATATCACATGGCTTTAGATTTGCGGTCCCTAAACAGGCCAGACTTCCCTTGTCCAGTTTCCCTGGGCGACCGCACGCCATCTCACAGTCTCTATATGTCTCCATACACACAGCCTCATATGTTGCAGACACTGCACACGCCAGCCCTCCTCTGACTAGTTCTTGTGGGTGCCCTGCATCGCTGTATAACAATCTCTTTACAGACTCTTTACTCACACAGTCATACACAGTTCAGGATATCCTCCGGATAGCAGCCGGGCACCATATCCACCTGTTTGCAATCGTTGCACATGCTAGTCCTCTTTTGGGTACAGGGCATCCACCTCCGGGCACAGGACTATCCACATCCGACTCCTACGGGCACAGGACATCCACCTCCGGGCACAGGACTGTCCACATCCGACTCCTACGGGCACAGGACTATACACATCCGACTCCTAAGGGCACAGGATATCCACCTCCGGGCACAGGACTGTCCACATCCGAGACCAGTACCATGGACGATTTGCATCTCTGTGTACGCTGCGGGTGCCAGGCTATCAGCTGCCCTGGGTGCTGGCTCTGCTGGCCTCTGCCTCTGCAGACCAGCACACACCAGACTGACACTGATGTGCACCTCGCACACCTGGCCTGACCTGGCCAGACACCTGACACGGCCTGACACACCCATACCCCTTACTGCAGGGCTTTTAAACACACACAAACCTGTGGCCTTCAGCCACCCGGAAAACCCGGACCAGAGATCCGTGACTCTCATGCACACCTATGGACTTCATCCGTCTGCATGCACATTCTGGGGAGAACAAACAGCGCCCCCTAGCTGTATCAGAGGCCACAGCCTCACAATGTATATACAGTGCCTTGCGAAAGTATTCGGCCCCCTTGAACTTTTCAACCTTTTCCCACATATCATGCTTCAAACATAAAGATACCAAATATAAATTTTTGGTGAAGAATCAACAGCAAGTGGAACACAATTGTGAAGTTGAACAAAATTTATTGGCTATTTTAAATTTTTGTGGAAATTCAAAAACTGAAAAGTGGAGTGTGCAATATTATTCGGCCCCTTTAACTTAATACTTTGTGGCGCCACCTTTTGCTGCGATTACAGCTGCAAGTCGCTTGGGGTATGTCTCTATCAGTTTTGCACATTGAGAGACTGAAATTCTTGCCCATTCTTCCTTGGCAAACAGCTCAAGCTCAGTGAGGTTTGATGGAGATCGTTTGTGAACAGCAGTTTTCAGCTCTTTCCACAGATTCTCAATTGGATTGAGGTCTGAACTTTGACTTGGCCCTTCTAACACCTGGATACGTTTATTTGTGAACCATTCCATTGTAGATTTTGCTTTATGTTTGGGATCATTGTCTTGTTGGAAGACAAATCTCCATCCCAGTCTCAGGTCTTTTGCAGACTCCAACAGGTTTTCTTCAAGAATGGTCCTGTATTTGGCTTCATCCATCTTTCCATCAATTTTAACCATCCTCCCTGTACCTGCTGAAGAAAAGCAGGCCCAAACAATGATGCTGCCACCACCATGTTTGACAGTGGGGTTGGTGTGTTCAGGGTGATGAGCTGTGTTGCCTTTACGCCAAACATATTGTTTGGCATTGTTGCCAAAAAGTTATATATATATATACAGTGGGGCAAAAAAGTATTTAGTCAGTCAGCAATAGTGCAAGTTCCACCACTTAAAAAGATGAGAGGCGTCTGTAATTTACATCATAGGTAGACCTCAACTATGGGAGACAAACTGAGAAAAAAACATCCAGAAAATCACATTGTCTGTTTTTTTAACATTTTATTTGCATATTATGGTGGAAAATAAGTATTTGGTCAGAAACAAAATTTCATCTCAATACTTTGTAATATATCCTTTGTTGGCAATGACAGAGTTCAAACGTTTTCTGTAAGTCTTCACAAGGTTGCCACACACTGTTGTTGGTATGTTGGCCCATTCCTCCATGCAGATCTCCTCTAGAGCAGTGATGTTTTTGGCTTTTCGCTTGGCAACACGGACTTTCAACTCCCTCCAAAGGTTTTCTATAGGGTTGAGATCTGGAGACTGGCTAGGCCACTCCAGGACCTTGAAATGCTTCTTACGAAGCCACTCCTTCGTTGCCCTGGCGGTGTGCTTTGGATCATTGTCATGTTGAAAGACCCAGCCACGTTTCATCTTCAATGCCCTTGCTGATGGAAGGAGGTTTGCACTCAAAATCTCACGATACATGGCCCCATTCATTCTTTCATGTACCCGGATCAGTCGTCCTGGCCCCTTTGCAGAGAAACAGCCCCAAAGCATGATGTTTCCACCACCATGCTTTACAGTAGGTATGGTGTTTGATGGATGCAACTCAGTATTCTTTTTCCTCCAAACACGACAAGTTGTGTTTCTACCAAACAGTTCCAGTTTGGTTTCATCAGACCATAGGACATTCTCCCAAAACTCCTCTGGATCATCCAAATGCTCTCTAGCAAACTTCAGACGGGCCCGGACATGTACTGGCTTAAGCAGTGGGACACGTCTGGAACTGCAGGATCTGAGTCCATGGTGGCGTAGTGTGTTACTTATGGTAGGCCTTGTTACATTGGTCCCAGCTCTCTGCAGTTCATTCACTAGGTCCCCCCGCGTGGTTCTGGGATTTTTGCTCACCGTTCTTGTGATCATTCTGACCCCACGGGGTGGGATTTTGCGTGGAGCCCCAGATCAAGGGAGATTATCAGTGGTCTTGTATGTCTTCCATTTTCTAATTATTGCTCCCACTGTTGATTTCTTCACTCCAAGCTGGTTGGCTATTGCAGATTCAGTCTTCCCAGCCTGGTGCAGGGCTACAATTTTGTTTCTGGTGTCCTTTGACAGCTCTTTGGTCTTCACCATAGTGGAGTTTGGAGTCAGACTGTTTGAGGATGTGCACAGGTGTCTTTTTATACTGATAACAAGTTTAAACAGGTGCCATTACTACAGGTAATGAGTGGAGGAAAGAGGAGACTCTTAAAGAAGAAGTTACAGGTCTGTGAGAGCCAGAAATCTTGATTGTTTGTTTCTGACCAAATACTTATTTTCCACCATAATATGCAAATAAAATGTTAAAAAAAACAGACAATGTGATTTTCTGGATTTTTTTTTCTCAGTTTGTCTCCCATAGTTGAGGTTTACCTATGATGTAAATTACAGACGCCTCTCATCTTTTTAAGTGGTGGAACTTGCACTATTGCTGACTGACTAAATACTTTTTTGCCCCACTGTATATATATATATGTTTTTTTTTTTTTTTTTGAGAAATATATCCAGTATATATATATATATATATATATATATATATATATATATATATATATATATATATATATATATATATATACTGGATATATTTCTCCAAAAAATAAAGGGAACACTAAAATACCACATCCTAGATATATCTGATTGAATTATTCCAGTTGCAAATTTTTATTCATTGCATAGTGGAATGTGTTCAGAACTATAGAGCATAACAATTATCAATGGAAATCAAAATGAATATCCCATGGAGGTCTGGATTTGGAATGATACTCAAAATCAAAGTGGAAAATCAATTTACAGGCTTATCCAACTTCAGTGGAAATGCCTCATGACAAGGAAAAGATGCTCAGTATTATGTGTGGCCTCCACGTGCATGTATGACTTCCTTACTGTACAACGCCTGGGCATGCTCCTGAAGAGGTAGATTGTAAGCTCTCATGAGCAGGGTCGTCTTATTTTGCTTTAATTATTGTATTGTTAACGTTGTTACTTATGACTTTTGTGTTTGAAACTGTTAAACTGTAAAGCGCTGCGGAATATGTTGGCGCTATATAAATAAAGATTATTATTATTAAGAGGCGGCAGATGGTCTCCTGAGGGATCTCCTCCCAGACCTGGACTAAAGGTACCTTCATACTAAAACGACGCTGCAGCGATCCAGACAACGATCCGGATCGCTGCAGCGTCGCTGTTTGGTCGCTGGAGAGCTGTCACACAGACAGCTCTCCAGCGACCAACGATGCCGGTAACCAGGGTAAACATCGGGTTACTAAGCGCAGGGCCGCGCTTAGTAACCCGATGTTTACCCTGGTTACCATCCTAAAAGTAAAAAAAACAAACGCTACATACTTACCTACCGCTGTCTGTCCCCGGCGCTTTGCTTCTCTGCTCTGGCTGTGAGCGCCGGGCAGCCGGAAAGCAGAACGGTGACGTCACCGCTCTGCTTTCCGGACGCTGTGCTCACAGTGAGTGCAGGAAAGCACAGCGCCGGGAACAGACAGCGGTAGGTAAGTATGAAGCGTTTGTTTTTTTTACTTTTAGGATGGTAACCAGGGTAAACATCGGGTTACTAAGCGCGGTCCTGCGCTTAGTAACCCGATGTTTACCCTGGTTACCAGCGAAGACATCGCTGAATCGGTGCCACACACGCCGATTCAGCGATGTCAGCGGGAGAGCCAGCGACCAAAGAAAGTTCTGGCCCTCTAGCCCCGACCAACGACATCACAGAAGGATTCTGATCGCTGCTGCGTGTCAAACTAAACGATATCGCTAGCGAGGACGCTGCAACGTCACGGATTGCTAGCGATATCGTTTAGTGTGAAGGTACCTTAAAGCATCTGACAACTTCTGGACAGTCTGTGGTGCATCGTGATATTGGTGGATGGAGCGAGACATGATGTCCCAGATGTGCTCAATCGGATTCAGATCTGGGGAATGGGCAGGCCAGTCTATAGCTACAATGCCTTCATCTTGCAGGAATTGCTGACATAGTCCAGCCACATGAGGTCTGGCATTGTCCTGCATTAGGAGGAACCCAGGGCCAACCGCCCAAGCATATGGTCTCACAAGGGGTCTGAGGATCTCATCTCGGTACCGAATGGCAGTCAGGCTACCTCTGGCGAGCACATGGAGGGCTGTGCGGCAATCCAAAGAAATGCCACCCCACACCATCACTGACCCACTGCCAAACTGGTCATGCTGAATGATGTTCCAGGCAGCTTATCGCTCTGCATGGCATCTCCAGACTCTGTCTTGTCTGTCACATGAGCTCAGTGTGAACCTGCTATCATCTGTGTAGAGCACAGGGCGCCAGTGATGAATTTGCCAATCCTGGTGTTCTGTGGCAAATGCCAAGTGTCCTACACGGTCTTGGGCTGTGAAGGGAATTATCACACTCACCAAACCTAGCAACAGTCACAGATAAATCCACCAACTGTCTACTCAAATATCCACCAACAACCTCCAGCCATGCAGCATAAGCTAGATTTGACGATATGTGTTAAGGTACCGTTACACTAAGCGATGCTGCAGCGATATAGACAACGAGCCGATCGCTGCAGCGTCGCTGTTTGGGTCGCTAGGAGACGTCAAACACGGCAACACCAGAACGATGCAGGAGGGATCCAGTGACGAACTTATCGTTCTCACCGGTTGTTAGCTCCATGTTAAAACATTGCTGGCATCGTTGCTTTTACTGTCAAACATGACGAATCACGCTGACCTGACGACCAAATAAAGTTCCGGACTTCTAGCTCTGAGCAGCGATGTCACAGCGGGATCCTGATCGCTGCTGCGTGTCAAACACAACGAGATCGCTATCCAGGACGCTGCAATGTCACGGATCGTTGTCGTTCTCGTTGTAAAGTTGCTCAGTGTGAAAGTACCTTTAGCCAGGACCCAGATAATATAGAGAGATGGGAGTGGCTCACATTGCACAGCTGAGAGCCTTAGCTCCAACAGCTCTCAACAGAGCAGATTAACCCCTGCACTGCCCAAATAAATTTACACAGTTTAATAAAAAGGTGAAGTGCTTCTATTCAGCGCAGGAGTAGGAGAAATCAGACACTGGAATCTTCTGGCTCCTCTCTGTCATGGTAAACCCCTGACAGTAAACTCTCTTGGTGGCCATGTGAAAGAATAAGCAGCCCCCAACAGTTTAAATGGGTTTTTCAGTTTTAAAAAGATGGACCTCAAGCGATTCCTGGAATATCGACTAAACCATAGTGCTCACCCTCACCTTGCTGTATAATTGACTGCCGCTGCTGCTCAAGTCTCTGTGTTTTGGCTACAGTGGTGATTTCGTGTGTTAATTCATAGTTTTGATGCCTTCAGTGTGAATGCACAATTTTCATAGTCATGAAAATACAGAAAAATCTTTAAATGAGAAGGTGTGTCCAAACTTTTGGTCTGCACCGTGTATATATATATATATATATCTACTATATAAAGCTGAATGTGTGTGTGTGTGTGTGTGTGTGTGTGTATGTGTGTGTGTATGTCCGGGATTGGCATCTGCACCGTCGCAGCTACAGCCACAAAATTTTGCACAGTCACACGTCTGGACCCGAGAGCGTCATAGGCTATATTGTGAGGCGAAATTTTAACCCCGCGCATTCCAATTCACCAAACAATTTTGCCCCTATCTACATAATGGGGAAAAAAGTGAAAGGAAAAGTGTTGGAAGCGTCGCAGCTACAGCCACAAAATTTTGCACAGTCACACGTCTGGACCCGAGAGCGTCATAGGCTATATTGTGAGGCGAAATTTTAACCCCGCGCATTCCAATTCACCAAACAATTTTGCCCCTATCTACATAATGGGGAAAAAAGTGAAAGGAAAAGTGTTGGAAGCGTCGCAGCTACAGCAACAAAATTTTGCACAGTCACACGTCTGGACCCTGAGAGCGTCATAGGCTACGTTGTGAGGTGAAATATTAACCCCACGCTTTCTAATTCACCAAACAATTTTGCCCCTATCTACATAATGGGGAAAAAAGTGAAAGGAAAAGTGTTGGAGGCGTCGCAGCTACAGAAACAAAATTTTGCACAGTCACACCTCTGGACCCTGAGAGCGTCATAGGCTACGTTGTGAGGTGAAATTTTAACCCCGCGCGTTCCAATTCACCAAACAATTTTGCCCCTATCTACATAATGGGGAAAAAGTGAAAGGAAAAGTGTTGGAGGCGTCGAAGCTACAGCCACAAAATTTTGCACAGTCACATGTCTGGACCCCGAGAGCGTCATAGGCTATATTGTGAGGCGAAATTTTAACCCCGCGCGTTCCAATTCACCAAACAATTTTGCCCCTATCTACATAATGGGGAAAAAAGTGAAAGGAAAAGTGTTGGAAGCGTCGCAGCTACAGCAACAAAATTTTGCACAGTCACACGTCTGGACCCTGAGAGCGTCATAGGCTTCGTTGTGAGGTGAAATTTTAACCCCGCGCTTTCCAAATCACCAATTTTGCCCCTATCTACATAATGGGAAAAAATGAAAGGAAAAGTGTAGGAGGCAAATTGACAGCTGCCAGATGTGAACAAGGGGGACTTAAAGAATGAGAGCGATGGCGCCAAAGAGTATATACCGTACAGTTGCTAAGGTGGGGCCTCGACATGGGATACTCACCACACACGGGGATATGAACACACACAAATGCGCCACACACTACCACGTGCTTGAACAGATATTACCCTCAGCACACATTTCACCACAAATACACCAACCTCGCCACATAAAAGTCAAAACACAAAAGTCGCCACTCAAAACTCGCCACGCGCAGAACTCGCCACATGCAAAAACTAGGCTCTTGCAAAACTCGCCACAAGTGCAAAATTCTCCTCATGAAAAACTCGCCACACGCAAAACTTGCACACGCGGAAAAATTGCCACATGCACAAAAGTTGCAACACATGCAAAAGTTGCCTCACACAAAACTTGCACATACTCAAAAGGCACCACACATAATACTCGCAACACGCAAAACTCGCCATGCGCAAAACTTGCTGCACACAACTTGCTACACTAACCTGTCACATGCAACTCGACACACAAAAAGTTGCTACACGCATGTTGCTACACAAAACTCATCTCACAAAAGTCGCTACATGCATGTCGCCACACGCAACTCAACATACACAACTTGACAAACGAAACTCGCCCTAAAACACACACAAGTCTGGTATTATCCTTCAAAAATAAAAATCTGATTAATAAGGAGACAAACTACAACAATTGCACCATATAGGAAATACAGCAGCTGTCAGTCACATGACCTGTCTATTATGTGTATGTGTGAGCTAATATATACTGCCAGGGGGAGGGCTTCCTGTTGGCTGGGGATTTATCAGGCTGCCAATTTAGCTTACAAATACTGAGGTAAAAATACTGAGCAAATAACGTGTGAACGAGGTCTAATACAGGAGGAGATGACACACAGGTATATACTATATACAGGGGAGATGACACACAGATATATACTATATACAGGAGAGATGACACACAGGTATATACTATATAGAGGAGGAGATGACATATAGGTACATATATATACAGGAGGAGATGACATACAGGTATATACTATATACAGGAGGAGATAACATACAGGTATATGCTATATATAGAAGATGACATGCAGGTATATACTATATGCAGGAGGAGATGACACTCAGATATATACTATATACAGGGGAGATGACACACAGGTATATACTATATACAGGAGGAGATGACATACAGGTATATGCTATATATAGAAGATGACATGCAGGTATATACTATATGCAGGAGGAGATGACACTCAGATATATACTATATACAGGGGAGATGACACACAGGTATATACTATATACAGGAGGAGATGACATACAGGTATATACTATATATAGAAGGAGATGACATTCAGGTATATACTATATATAGGGGAGATGACACACAGCAGGTATATACTATATACAGGGGAGATGACATACAGGTATATACTATATACAGGAGATGACATACAGATGTTTACTATATATAAGGGAGATGACAAACATGTATATACTGAGGTGATGAGGTGAAAATGAGAGGTGTGAGGTGAAAATGAAAAGGTGTGAGTGCAAAATGAGAGGAGTGAGGAAAAATAGTGGAGTGATCAGAAAATGACAGATGTGAGGTTGAAATGACAAGTGTTAGGGGGGAATGAGAGGAGTGAGGGAGAAAATGAGAGGTGTGAGGGAGAAAATGAGAGATGTGAGGGGGAAAATGAAAGATGTGATTGGGAAAATGAGAGGCGTGATGGGAAAATAAGAGAAGTAAGGTGCTATAACTAACCACAGATATTTACTATGCCCAGGCAACGCCGGGCTCTTCAGCTAGTATTATATAAAGCTGAATGTGTGTGTGTGTGTGTGTGTGTGTATGTCCGGGATTGGCATCTGCACCGTCGCAGCTACAGCCACAAAATTTTGCACAGTCACACGTCTAGACCCTGAAAGCGTCATAGGCTATGTTGTGAGGCGAAATTTTAACCCCGCGCGTTCCAATTCACCAAACAATTTTGCCCCTATCTACATAATGGGGAAAAAGTGAAAGGAAAAATGTTGGAGGCGTCGCAGCTACAGCCACAAAATTTTGCACAGTCACATGTCTGGAACCTGAGAGCGTCATAGGCTATGTTGTGAGGTGAAATTTTAACCCCGCGCTTTCCAATTCAAGAAACAATTTTACCCCTATCTACGTAATGGGGAAAAAGTGAAAGGAAAAGTGTTGGAGGCAAATTGACAGCTGCCAGATGTGAACAAAGGGGACTTAAAGAGTGAGAGCAATGGCGCCAAAGAGTACATACTGTACAGTTGCTAAGGTGGGGCCCCGACATGGGATACTCACCACACACGGGGATATGAACACACACACAAATGCGCCACACACTACCACGTGCTTGAACACATATGCCACCCTCAGCACACATTTCACCACACATACACCAACCTCGCCACATAAAAGTCGAAACACAAAAGTTGCCGCTCAAAACTCGCCACGTGCAAAACTCGCCATATGCAAAACTAGGCTCACGCAAAACTCTCCACACGTGTAAAACTCACCTCATGGAAAACTCGCCACACGCAAAACTTGCACACACGGAAAAATTGCCACATGCACAAAAGTTGCAACGCATGCAAAAGTTGCCTCACACAAAACTTGCACATACTCAAAATTCACCACACATAAAACTCGCCACGTGCAAAACTCGCCGTGCGCAAAACTTGCTGCACACAACTTGCTACACTAACCTGTCACATGCAACTCGACACACAAAAAGTTGCTACACGCATGTCGCCACACAAAACTCATCTCACAAAAGTCGCTACATGCATGTCGCCACATGCAACTCAACACACACAACTTGATACATGAAACTCGCCCTAAAACACACACAAGTCTGGTATTATCCTTCAAAAATAAAAATCTGATTAATAAGCAGACAAACTACAAGAGCAACAAATGTACCATATAGGAAATATGGCAGCTGTCAGTCACATGACCTGTCTATTATGTGTATGTGTGAGCTAACATATACTGCCAGGGGGGAGGGCTTCCTGTTGGCTGGGGATTTATCAGGCTGCCAATTTAGCTTACAAATACTGAGGTAAAAATACTGACCAAATAACGTGTGAACGCGGTCTAATACAGGAGGAGATGACACACAGGTATATATTATGTATAGGGGAGATGACACACAGTTATATACTATATACAGGGGAGATGACACACAGGTATATACTATATACAGGAGAGATGACACACAGGTATATACTATACACAGGAGGAACACAAATCTAAGAAAAACGTAGTCATAAGTCCCATTATAGAAATATATAAACTTTATTCAAAAATAACAACAGGTGCACAGTAAAAAGTGGGAAACTCACCTGTGCTATCAACAGCACGCACAAATGGACAGAAAATAATGCACACTAGCCCATGTAATAGGTATCATAGCCACATCGGTATACAGCATGTGTATAAATCAAAAAGTCACATAACAGCGATCAAATAACAATGTCAGAATATATACATACCGGCAGTATAAGATGGGTACACGTGCGCATCAAAGACCCGTCCCCCCAACGCGCGTTTCGGCCAATGCCTTTCTCAAGGGGTGACTAGTGTGTAAACTGACTGGAGATATATACTTACAAAACCGGAAGTAGAACGATACACATAACTCACGGCAGCTGTACCGCTCGGCCGCATCACCCGGAAGCACAGGGGCCCCATGTGATCACAGGGCTGCGGCCAGGTACGGACTGGGACTGAAATTCAGCCCTGGCATTTGAAATCATACAGGCCCATGCTGTCCCCGTCCCTAAGCACCAGATGGAATATATTATTAATATTTCCCTGCATGGAGGTAAGTAATATTTACTACAAGACCAATATACTAATGTTACCCGTGGCCTGCTAGGGTAAGTGATGGAGTCAGCGACTTTGTGCTCCATCACAATTCTTAACAGTATGGCTGTCTTGAGAACACTGATTCTGTTAACAATGTTGCAGACAAGGCAGCCCACAACCAGACAGGCCCTTCTGGCATTTGCCAGAATTGCCAAATGGCCAGTCCGGCCCTGGCTGCGGCACCGCGGTATCATAAACCGGAGGTGACATATGTACTGTGGGGATGAAGACGCCGAACTGCCATCTTGGTGTAGCCAGAGGACATGCGCAAATGTAGCCGTGGGGACATAGACCATAAGTTCTAACTGCGCATGCGCAAGCAGCCGACCGCAACCATACTGTTGGAGACCACAGGGTGTCGCTCTAGGATTCTCATTGTGGCCATCTTGGGGAAGATAAAAGCTGTACGAGCATAAGTATATCTATTACTGCCACAAATACAGAAGCAACATCAAGCGGCCACCGACAGCATGATTGCGGTATAATTGGAGCGAACAGAATTACCCACGCAATAAAAGGGGGCAAAACCCACTAATGACCAAAAAAATAAAGAAAATAAACAAAGTAAAAGATAAAAACTAAGGAAAAATAAATTATAATATATTAAATAGGCGGACAAATGCCCGTATAGATAGTGTGTCCAAATAGGTTATATTTACATATATATATATAATATTTTCGTGCCCTTAGAGTTGAGAAAGGAAGAACTCCTTTCCACATTGGGACAGGCGACACAGTGGCCACACGGACTACAATCAAGCTTGGGTGAAAAATTATCCAAAAATGTCCTGGTTGACTGACAACTGTAATGGCTCTGGACTAAATGGTCCCTGAGATTCCTCGCACGCCTGGATGTTAAAGAAGGCCGATCAGGGAGGAATCTCTTTACAGTAGAATCAACCATCAATATTGGCCAGGCTTTTTGTAATATCTGGCGTACCTGATGGGATTTAGTACTATAAGTAGTAATAAACCTCAGCTTATCGCTACCACCCATCACTGCACGGTCTGAAGTACCATAGATTAAACTATTGCGTGTAGTATATTTAGCTTTTAAATAGGCCCTTTTACTCAATCTACCGCTATATCCACGTTCCCTAAAGCGTCTCCTTAGTTCATCCGCCCTTTTCTCAAAGTCACAATCGGTGGAGCAGATCCGTCTGAGACGAAGGAACTGTCCCACCGGTATGGATCGAATCATATGGGCCGGATGTCCAGAGGAGGCATGCAATGGAGTTTTTGTAGATGTTTCTTTACGGAAAATATCAGTATTTACAATTCCCGTAGGGCCCTTCTTGACAGTAACATCCAAAAAATCTATAGATACGGCATCGGCCACAAATGTAAGGTATTCAAGTCGTTGCTGTTCAGTCGAGACATATATTGAGCAAGGTCGACGGATGTGCCCTGCCAGATGAAGAAGATATCATCAATATATCGTGTCCACAATGGGATACGATCTATTGATCCTTGTTCATCTGACAGGAGGAGGTCCCTCTCCCACAGCCCCAGGAAAAGAGCGGCATAGGAGGGCGCAAAGGCCGCACCCATGGCGGTCCCCTGGAGCTGTAGGTAGAAGGACCCCTTAAACACAAAGAAATTGTGGGTGAGGGTGAACTCTAGAAGCTCCAGCAGAAGTGCTCTCATACCCACAGATAATGATGAAGAGTCTAGAAAAAATCTCACGGCATTAATGCCGTCACTATGCCTGATATTGGTGTAAAGAGATTCCACATCTGCTGTAGCCAATAGAGTCCCACCCTCCAAACACAATCTGTCGACCCTGCGCAACAGATCCCCAGTGTCTTTGAGGAAGCACGGGAGGCTAGTAACCAGGGGCTGAAAATGGAAATCAATCCACCTGTTTACATGTTCCAACAGGTTTCCTCGTCCTGAAATAATAGGTCTGCCAGGTGGTGACTGGAGGTTCTTATGTATTTTAGGGAGCAAATACAATGTTGGTACAGTAGGTTCTTTCACAGATAAGGCAGCAGCTAAGTCTTTGGTGATAACGTCGTCCTGTAGAGCCCGCTGGATAATGGAGTCCAACTTACCAGAAAAAGTGGAAAGTGGATTATAAGTTAATTTTTTATAGCAGATCTTGTTGTCCAGTTGTCTATATACAGTGGGGCAAAAAAGTATTTAGTCAGTCAGCAATAGTGCAAGTTCCACCACTTAAAAAGATGAGAGGCGTCTGTAATTTACATCATAGGTAGACCTCAACTATGGGAGACAAACTGAGAAAAAAAAATCCAGAAAATCACATTGTCTGTTTTTTAATCATTTTTTTTGCATATTATGGTGGAAAATAAATATTTGGTCACAAACAAACAATCAAGATTTCTGGCTCTCACAGACCTGTAACTTCTTCTTTAAGAGTCTCCTCTTTCTTCCACTCATTACCTGTAGTAATGGCACCTGTTTAAACTTGTTATCAGTATAAAAAGACACCTGTGCACACCCTCAAACAGTCTGACTCCAAACTTCACTATGGTGAAGACCAAAGAGCTGTCAAAGGACACCAGAAACAAAATTGTAGCCCTGCACCAGGCTGGGAAGACTGAATCTGCAATAGCCAACCAGCTTGGAGTGAAGAAATCAACAGTGGGAGCAATAATTAGAAAATGGAAGACATACAAGACCACTGATAATCTCCCTCGATCTGGGGCTCCACGCAAAATCCCACCCCGTGGGGTCAGAATGATCACAAGAACGGTGAGCAAAAATCCCAGAACCACGCAGGGGGACCTAGTGAATGAACTGCAGAGAGCTGGGACCAATGTAACAAGGCCTACCATAAGTAACACACTACGCCACCATGGACTCAGATCCTGCAGTGCCAGACGTGTCTGTTGTGAATTCTGTGGCTGAATTCACTCCTGTGGTCACAAGTGGTACTGCAGCTTCTGAGCTTCCTCCCTCAGGTGTTCTGGTGAGCTCGTTAACTGCTTCATTACTTAACTCCGCCTGATGCTGCTATCCTGGCTCCTTGTCTATGTTTCAGTGTTGGATCTGAGCTTCTCCTGATTGTTCCTGTGACCTGCTGCTCTGTATAGCTAAGTGCTTTTTGCTTTTTTGTTGCTTTTTTTAGACGTGGAAACTCTGTAGACTGCACACCTGATCCTATCCTAAACACAACTAAAAGCGGCTGTGGATTGCGCCTAACAACTACCTAGGCAACTCGGCACAGCCTAAGAAACTAGCTAGCCTGAAGATAGAAAAATAGGCCTGACTTGCCCCAGAGAAATTCCCCAAAGGAAAAGGCAGCCCCCCACATATAATGACTGTGAGTAAGATGAAAAGACAAAACGTAGGGATGAAATAGATTCAGCAAAGTGGGGCCCGATATTCTAGGACAGAGCGAGGACAGTAAAGTGAACTTTGCAGTCTACAAAAAACCCTAAAGCAAAACCACGCAAAGGGGGCAAAAAAAACCCACCGTGCCGAACTAACGGCACGGCGGTACACCCTTTGCGTCTCAGAGCTTCCAGCAAAACAAAAGACAAGCTGGACAGAAAAAAAAGCAACAAAAAAGCAAAAAGCACTTAGCTATACAGAGCAGCAGGTCACAGGAACAATCAGGAGAAGCTCAGATCCAACACTGAAACATAGACAAGGAGCCAGGATAGCAGCATCAGGCGGAGTTAAGTAATGAAGCAGTTAACGAGCTCACCAGAACACCTGAGGGAGGAAGCTCAGAAGCTGCAGTACCACTTGTGACCACAGGAGTGAATTCAGCCACAGAATTCACAACACGTGTCCCACTGCTTAAGCCAGTACATGTCCGGGCCCGTCTGAAGTTTGCTAGAGAGCATTTGGATGATCCAGAGGAGTTTTGGGAGAATGTCCTATGGTCTGATGAAACCAAACTGGAACTGTTTGGTAGAAACACAACTTGTCGTGTTTGGAGGAAAAAGAATACTGAGTTGCATCCATCAAACACCATACCTACTGTAAAGCATGGTGGTGGAAACATCATGCTTTGGGGCTGTTTCTCTGCAAAGGGGCCAGGACGACTGATCCGGGTACATGAAAGAATGAATGGGGCCATGTATCGTGAGATTTTGAGTGCAAACCTCCTTCCATCAGCAAGGGCATTGAAGATGAAACGTGGCTGGGTCTTTCAACATGACAATGATCCAAAGCACACCGCCAGGGCAACGAAGGAGTGGCTTCGTAAGAAGAATTTCAAGGTCGTGGAGTGGCCTTGCCAGTCTCCAGATCTCAACCCTATAGAAAACCTTTGGAGGGAGTTGAAAGTCCGTGTTGCCAAGCGAAAAGCCAAAAACATCACTGCTCTAGAGGAGATCTGCATGGAGGAATGGCCAACATACCAACAACAGTGTGTGGCAACCTTGTGAAGACTTACAGAAAACGTTTGACCTCTGTCATTGCCAACAAAGGATATATTACAAAGTATTGAGATGAAATTTTGTTTCTGACCAAATACTTATTTTCCACCATAATATGCAAATAAAATGATAAAAAAACAGACAATGTGATTTTCTGGATTTTTTTTTCTCAGTTTGTCTCCCATAGTTGAGGTCTACCTATGATGTAAATTACAGACGCCTCTCATCTTTTTAAGTGGTGGAACTCGCACTATTGCTGACTGACTAAATACTTTTTTGCCCCACTGTACTTCTTTCTCATATATATCCACGGGCCACAAGACGACGTTACCACCTCTATCTGCCGGCTTGATGACTATGTCCAGCAGATTTTTAAGAAACCCCTAAGTCTTTCCCTCTCAGCTCTAGATAGATTATCCTGTATAAAGGAGCATTGAATGTTCCTAAATTCCTCCGTCACCACCTGGACAAACAAATCAATATTAGCACAGGAAGATAACGGAGGAAACCTGTTGGAACGAGGGCGAATAGATGGAGGAATCTTACCTCCATCGTGCCTATGTTCTATCACCAACTCCTCCAGAATCCTCAACGCATTCTGTTCTTCCTCGGTGGGGAACAATAGATGTAGTTCATTATTGAAATGGTATCGCTTGAACAGCAACGACCGGGCAAACAGATGAAGATCTTTAACACTAGAAAACATATCAAAATTCGATGTAGGGGAGAAAGAAAGACCCTTCTCCAAAAAGTTTGAAATCTGTAACTGATAGTATATGGTTACTTAAATTAACCACCTTGTTGTCCCTTTTAGATAAATCAGACGATATATTGCCTCTCTTGTAGGGGTGGTAAGAATGATCCGTAGTCTACCACCACCACCTCCAGTTGTAGAAACCGATGCTGAGGATTGATCAGACCGTGTGCTCAGGGATGACAGAGAGGTATTTGAGGTTGTTCTTATAAATGGCTGATTGTTTTTATTTCTCCACAAATATACTTTCCTAGTTTGGTAATCCTTGGTATCTCTACCAAACTTAGAGAGTTGAGATTCCTGAATTTTTTTGGCCAATGCATCCATCGACTTATCAAAGTCTCCCTCAAAACTCTGCAATTTATCAGTAGGACAACCAATCTTGACCTCAACCTGCATAGTCAATCATTTTATCTAGTTCCACAATTGAATTTGTGTTGAAGTTAATCAATAATTGCATGAGTGTATTTGAACATAGGGTACAGGCATCTTCCCACTGTGTAACAAAAGATGTATCCTCTACCGGAAAAGATGGGATCACGCTGACCCTAAGTCCTCTAGGGACCATTTTATTCCTAACATATTTCTCCAAGAATAGTCTATTCCACCACCTACGTGAACGTTTCAATAACATAGTTTTGATAGAATATAATTTCTCATCCCACTCTGAGTCCACCGCTTGCTGAACATCCGTCCCACTGCTACAGAACACCTGATCCACTTGATCGAGCCATACTTTCTCTTTGGCTCTATAGTCCATGTCGATCCCCACGTAACCTGTGCACAACACAGCAAATAAGATTAATAGAAAATACTTAGTGGGAAGCATATCAGTCAATAACAACATATTACTGATCTAAGTACCAATATATGACTGACTAGGACCATCACGGACAAACTGCATAATCATAAAGAACACAAATCTAAGAAAAACGCAGTCATAAGTCCCATTATAGAAATATATAAACTTTATTCAATAATAACAACAGGTGCACAGTAAAACGTGGGAAACCCACCTGTGCCATCAACAGCACGCACAAATGGACAGAAAATAATGCACACTAGCCCATGTAATAGGTATCATAGCCACATCGGTATACAGCATGTATATAAATCAAAAAGTCACATAACAGCGATCAAATAACAATGTCAGAATATATACATACCGGCAGTATAAGATGGGTACACGTGCGCATCAAAGACCCGTCCCCCCCAACACGCATTTCGGCCAATGCCTTTCTCAAGGGGTGACTAGTGTGTAAACTGACTGGAGATATATACTTACAAAACCGGAAGTAGAACGATACACATAACTCACGGCAGCTGTACTGCTCGGCCGCATCACCCGGAAGCACAGGGGCCCCATGTGATCACAGGGCTGCGGCACCGCGGTATCATAAACCTGAGGTGACATATGTACTGTGGGGATGAAGACGCCGAACCGCCATCTTGGTGTAGCCAGAGGACATGCGCAAATGTAGCCGTGGGGACATAGACCATAAGTTCTAACTGCGCATGCGCAAGCAGCCGACCGCAACCATACTGTTGGAGACCACAGGGTGCCGCTCTAGGATTCTCATTGTGGCCATCTTGGGGAAGATAAAAGCTGTACGAGCATAAGTATATCTATTACTGCCACAAATACAGAAGCAACATCAAGCGGCCACCGACAGCATGATTGCGGTAGAATTGGAGCGAACAGAATTACCCACGCAATAAAAGGGGGCAAAACCCACTAATGACCAAAAAAATAAAGAAAATAAACAAAGTAAAAGATAAAAACTAAGGAAAAATAAATTATAATATATTAAATAGGCGGACAAATGCCCGTATAGATAGTGTGTCCAAATAGGTTATATTTACAAATATATGTATATATGTCTTCCTCTCCCCACATATAAATATAGGGAGCACACACTTGCGTAGTACATACCAAACACCCAATCCAATATGCATAAGTACACTAGATGGAATATTCAAAGTAATATAATATTATTAATAATTAAATATATGTGGCATGTATCACACACATGTGTCTACCCTACACATAACCATGATCTTGTTTGGAATACAGCACTCCATATACATAAAGCCGATTTTACATCTCCACAGCTACATGTCACAAAAAGTACGCCAATCATGTCCTCTTCAAAAGCACTAGATAGAAGTCCACAGAAAGTTTTTTCCGCTTCACCATTCAACCACAGAGGTCACCGACTGCCATGTGTTATGGTCCATAATACTAGAAAAAAATAAAATCAATGAAAATTTGTCCTTTGCCGCATTTCTGTAGTCCGCCGCTTGCTGTTTCTCCCCTCCTAGTGCGCATCTTCCGCATGTGTGTGTTTTATTCTGATTTTAATTGATTTTATTTTTTTTCTAGTATTATGGACCATAACACATGGCAGTCTATTTTAGATTGGCCGAGGATCCATGTTTATTTCAACGAGGAGGAAAAAATCCCAAACAATAGATTATCTTCTGGGGTATCAGGGATCAGGCTTATTGAAATTCAGGAAATGACAGAGTCAGTATGCCTTATACACAATACACTGTGAGACAGTCCTGCCGAAATTAGCGGCTGTAAGTGAATTTGATCTGTGTATGGACACTTTTTGAGCCTCTACAGTAAGGGTATGTTTCCATGGTCAGGAAACGCTATGGATTAGACACTGTGTACAGCCGCAGCATCCAATCCGCAGCGGCCAGTTGTTACAGCATAGTGGATGGGATTTCATGAAATCCCATCTCCACTATGCGTTCAAAGATGAAGCTTTCCATAGCGAAACACACCTTGGGTGTGGTGGGTCGCTGGCTTGCAGCTTTAACTAGGTAACTATCTTTGTTGTGCATACATTGTGGGTTTACTTAATATTGTTTAGTGTCTTATATGAGTTCATTTGCTCTGCCCGTGGTGCATTCCTATTTACCACAGTATTTCACTATTATTAGGTACATATGATTTATTATTACTCAAACTGATGTTACGTGGTGTGGTTTTTTCCATGGACTGAGCGGATCTCCTGTATCTTGAGAGCACTGGTTTGCACATTTACTTATATTTTATATGAATTTGTATGGATATTTGCACGTTATGTAATGTAACTTTACACCCCCTAAATTTATGCATTGTATGTTATGCCATTTTAAGCCATACCCACCCTCTTTCTCCTGTACTTTGTTGGTTTTTATCCCCATTCGTTTTTCAGTTATTTTTTATTAACACTTGTGGTTCTTTTGTATTTATTGCAGTAATAAAATCTATTAATTTAATAGTTATTTTTGTAAAGCGATATTATTGGTGTTGCTTATGCATTTTTTTGCTTTCAGTTGGAATACATATGATTGAGTTCACCCTTTGGTGTTTGATAATTACTTGTAGTCACAAGAAATACTGTAAAGGTACCTTCACACATAACGATTTCGTTAACGATATCGTTGCTTTTTGTGACGTAGCAACGATATCGTTAACGAAATCGTTATGCGTGACAGCGACCAACGATCAGGCCCCTGCTGGGAGATCGTTGGTCGCTGGGAATGATCAGGACCTTTTTTTGGTCGCTGATCACCCGCTGTCATCGCTGAATCGGCGTGTGTGACGCCGATCCAGCGATGTGTTCACTGGTAACCAGGGTAAATATCGGGTTACTAAGCGCAGGGCCGCGCTTAGTAACCCGATATTTACCCTGGTTACCATTGTAAAACTAAAAAAAAAAAAAAACAGTACATACTCACATTCTGATGTCTGTCACGTCCCCCGGCGTCAGCTTCCCTGCTCTGACTGTCAGCGCCGGCCGTAAAGCAGAGCACAGCGGTGACGTCACCGCTGTGCTCTGCTTTACGGCCGGCCGGCGCTGACACAGTCAGTGCGGGAAGCTGACGCCGGGGGACATGACAGACATCGGAATGTATGTACTGTTTTTTTTTTTTACTTTTACAATGGTAACCAGGGTAAATATCGGGTTACTAAGGGTGGCCCTGCGCTTAGTAACCCGATATTTACCCTGGTTACCCAGGGACTTCGGCATCGTTGAAGACAGTTTCAACGATGCCGAAGTCTTTCCCCTGATCGTTGGTCGCTGGAGAGAGCTGTCTGTGTGACAGCTCCCCAGCGACCACACAACGACTTACCAACGATCACGGCCAGGTCGTGGTAAGTCGTTTAGTGTAACGGTACCTTAAGTACTGTCAAAGTCTCAACCATTAGATATCATCATTTAATCTGTATCGTGGGTCTATGATAGCCTTATGAAATGTATTGTTTGTAAATTGATGACTTAAGCTATTAGAGAGGTGGATTCGACTAATCCAACTCTCTCCTCGCTACTGTTCTGCTTCTCCCCTCTAAAACTCCTTTCATTGGCTCCCAATTCCCCAACATATTCTGTTCAAAATACCAACATTGACATACAAAGTTATCCATAATCTGTCTCCTGATGGTGATCAATGGATGGAACAGGCTGCCACGAGAGGTAGTGAGTTCTCCTTCAATGGAAGCCTTCAAACAGAGGCTGGACAGTCATCTGTCTGTGAGGGTTTAGTCAATCCTGCATTGAGGGGTTGGACAACATGACTCTGGAGGTCCCTTCCAACTCGAACATTTTATGATTCCTTCATATATCTCTGAACAAATCTTTCAATATCTTCCAACACGTAATCTCTGGTCCTCCCAAGACCTCATTCTCTCCTCCACACTTGCACGTTCCTCAATCAATCACTTCCAAGACTTCTCCCTTGTATCCCGCACCCTCTGATATTCTGTGCCCCAACTCGGCTGATTATCCACTACATTGAGAACTTTTCAGATGGAGCCTGAATATGGCATCTCTTCCAGAGAGCTTACATCCTGCAATTTTCCAGCTCCTATCTCACCACCATTTGAGATGCCCTACTGTCTCTTTCTCCATTATCCCGTAGGCTGTAAACCCGCAAGGGCAGGACCTTCTCCCTTCTGTACCAGTCTGTCATTGTTAGTTTGTTCATTGTAATTCATTTGTGTTTGGTATGTAACCCATTTTTATGTACAGATCTATGGAATCAATGGAATCAATGGTGGTCTAAAAATAAATATTAATTTTAAGCTTAAATATGTGCTGCCAACCCTTATCTATAGATATACATGCTTGTTTTGGCTGAACAGACATTCTCTATAGGAAAAAAAGAAGTCATAAGCTATAATACATCTCTGGAACAGGTTTATTCCTTTCGAGAAAAAAATTGATTAAGCATGTTGAATCTCAACTCAATCCTCTTTTTATGCACGGGGTGGGAGGCTTCCAAATCATCTCCAACAGCAGATAAAGAGGGAAGCTTGGGAGGCTCCTTTGCTCCTCTTCAATGGCCTATTGGTCCCACTAAAATTGAAAGGTTTGCCCTGCAAATGTGTATGGCCACTTTAAAAGTTTACGAGCCTCAAGTTCAGTAGATGATGAGTGAATTCTGCAATTTCTGGCTTGATAAGACCGAATTGTGGAAGTGAAATAGTGATGAAATGTTATGACTTGTGCTATGATCAGCTGAGCAGTAGAATGAATGTATAACACGGCAAAATGTTAATATTTGTAAAATCAAAGAAACTTTTCAGTGACTGTGAATGAACAGCAGTGATGGCCTTTTGCCCCATGGCTGTTTCACAACTGCTGGTTGTTGTCTTTAGCTAGTTGAGCTCCCCCTCCTCTAGGACGGCCTCTGTACCTGTATATATACAGCCACAGGTCACAGACAAAATTCAGTCTCTTGGAGCTGGCTGGACAAAGAAACAATGGACAGGAAAATGCAAGAGCCGAAGGTATTGTACTCTTTATATATATATATATATATGAATTATTTCTGTAAATATATGGTCAGTAGCCTGAAAAAAGTGGAGGAGTCTGTATCTAAACCTCTAACCAGTAAAACTATATTATATTAAGACTTAGTATTATTATACTAAGGAATGAAGACAGCGTTACATCCATAGCTTATGGTCAGCGTAATTGTTTATTGCATTGTTTTACCAGTCATTATTGGATAATGATTCCATGACTTCTGGTGTCACCAGCCGGTATATAACGATTATATTGTATGTGGTGGAATATACTAATGTTCATTCGCTGTATCATGGATATTTCTGCATTATAAAGAGGAACCTGATCTGACCATCGCCGCAATCCGCATCATCTACCTACAACGGAATATGATTTTTTTTTACTGAATGGTAACCATGTTTTGTTACCATCTACAATATTACACCATGTGTGGTTCTGCTGGATCGTCCACACATTGAACTATTCAGCTGTACAGCCATTCAAACCCAGGGGATAATCTGCCAGACAATGGAGTCATCCTGCAAGAGGCATTCCGGTATGACCCCCGTATAGACTGCGCACTGTAACCCTTTGTTCATACACCTGATTATATTCATTGTGTCGTGGTAATTACATATATAGAGACTGATAGTCCTCCCCATTTGCATGACAATGTTTCATAATCATACCTGTACTAAATTCGCAGTGGAAATCACAATATGATGAGTAATCTGAGCAATAGTTTCTGCACATGTAAAGTTCTTGTACATTACACAGACCACAGAGAATGAGCTTTCATTTTTTTAAAGGTTTTATTTATCATCGGGCTACTAAATTTACATCCCTTAGGGTATGTTCACATGCTGCTGATTTTCCTGCCCCCCCAGATTATTGGCAGGAAAAATGCTGCAAACTTTTTTTTTTTTATGTTTTTTATGCGTTTTTTTCAGCATTTATACTTGTGGTTTTTTTTTTTCCATTCAGTTCAATGAGGTAAAAAAACGCTGAAAGAATTGACATCCTGCAAATTTAAAAAAAACACCTAGCAGCTCATAAAAGCCCGGAAAAAAATGTGGCAAAATCTCATTTACTTTTCTGGTACTGTAAAACGCAGCATTTTTTCCGGTCAAGAAAACACACAGAAAAAAATGCTGCAATAACGCCATATGTGAACATACTCTAATGAATCTCATTAGGTCGAATTAATGTATAACTATATGGTATCACTAGGGGTAAAGTACATGAGATAGTATTCACGTATTACCTAACCTATTACTACATCCAATTACTAGTAGGAACAGTACAATAGATGGCACTAATGTATGATCCTTTACTAATCCATTGCTGCTACCGTATGTAGGGACAATAAGTATTAGCAGGAGGGATGACTATGTATATTGGAGGATCATTCAGACAGGAGGGAAGCACCTATATAACACTAACCTCTGCTCTCAACAGCTGCCGCCCTTTGCTACAAGTGCACATTTTCTGTGGATAAGCACTTTTCCTATGACTAAACAAGTTAACAGGTTTATGACCCTGCAGACATCCTCATGTGCAGCTGTATACTGCACTCTCCTGTACTATTAGTTATTAGGCTCATCCATACATAGTTTTTATATAAGAAAGACAGGACCTATGTTTTCACTAGTAATATACTTTTAGCTTTGCTAGAGAAAATAAAATTGGAAATGAAGTTCTCATTGGTACTTTTAGAGAGTGTGGGGGATTCTCAATGTCTACAGTACTGAAATGTTAAACCGATTTAGAAAATAATAGCAATTTTGATCATTATTGTCATTCTGATCTCATCTGAACAGCTCTTACTTGCTTAGTACAATAAAGATTAGTGATGTGTGAGCACATTGTGCTGCGTACAGACCTATATAAAGCAGATCTGTTACCAAATTTTGCTAAATGATACTTTTAGACTTGATTAGGCTGGTGTATTTACTCTGAAAGTCCATTTAAAATGGTTGTAGCCATAGAATAAAATAGATCACGAATCCATGTGCTGGCATAGTTCTCGGCAGCACAGGTTCTGTTTACACTGGGCAATGTGCTGCCAAGAATGCTTATTTTTAAGACACTAAAAAACATTATCAGTAGTATCAACCCCCTTCAGCCAACTATATGGACATGTAAGTCATAGCAAATTGAGTAAACTGATACGTTGATATCTGTAATCTGACATTTTATTCCAAAGAAATCCATTTTTTCTAAATATGACCTATTAATATCTAGGAGATCTCCCTGAGAATATGCCTCCAGTGCTGATTTTAAATGAAAGGGAATGTTACCAATGTGAGACATGTAGATCAGGAGAGCAGACTGTCAGTCATTACATGTCTCTCACTGGTAATACCCAATTTTATCTAATATACACTTTGGAGGCAGATTCTCAGGGAGATCTATGTCCATAGATCTTAACAGCTCATTTACAAATTAACCCTCCGTCACATACAACTGATCTGACAGGCGCTTCTCTTTTACTTTCATTTCTCCGTCCTCACCAGATTGTGAGGAAACCCCCTCCCTCCAGGTAGTCTCCTGTCTCTTGAAGGTCTGTGAAACCTGATATCACAGTTGGATTTCAGAGCTTCAGGGGAGAGGATATAGCTGCACAGATCTCTCAGGCTCATTGTATGTGAATACGTCACATTCAGTAAGGTTGGTATTTTATGTTTTTATTCATCACAATAGTTTATTTAGCTTGTTTTATGAATGTATAGCACCAAATGTGAGGATATTTCATAGAAATAAGGGAGATTTTATAAAAGAAAGTGTGCTGCTCAGGCATATACAGTAGTTCCCTAACATATTCCTTCTCTTGCTTCAGATTATCTGCTGAAATGGAGAGGAAAATGTACAATTTATCCAAACAACTTGATGTTGAGGAAGTAACAAACATGCTGTTAGATGATAGAGACCTCACACTGAATGAGGATTTAGGAGAGGAAAGTGAGATTGATTCTCATGATGAGGTGGAAGAATGTGTCCTGGATTCTGAAACAGAGCAAGATGGTGACAGTGGTGAGGATGAAGAAGTTGGATCATATTATATTGGAAAAGATAAAAATACTAAATGGAACAAGAAGCCATTCCAGAAAAAACGTAGGGAACCTTTAAACATTATTACTCACCTTCCTGCAGTAATAGGAACTGCACGTAATGCAAAAACTGCAGTTGAATGCTGGAACAGTATATTTACAGATGACATTCTGGACTCTATTGTCACATATACCAACCAATATATAGACATTATAAAGGACAAGTACATCTGCAACAGAACCATCAAGCCCACAGATGAAATAGAACTGCGTGCTTTTTTTGGATTACTGTACCTTGCAGGAGCTTATAGGGCAAATAGACAAAGTTTGGAGGAACTTTGGGGTAAAGATGGGGATGGAGTTGAAAAATTTAGCCTTGTTATGTCCATAAACAGATTCAAGATTCTAATTCGTTGCCTTCGGTTTGATGACAGAACTACCCGAACCGAACGCAAAACACATGACCGACTTGCTCCAATTTGTGATATATTTCAAAGATTTGTTGTAAACTGTAAACAAAGTTATTACCCTGGAGAGAATCTCACTATTGACGAAATGCTCCCTGGTTTTCGTGGTAGATGTGCCTTTCGTCAATATATTCCATCAAAGCCAAACAAATATGGAATAAAAATTTATGCCCTTGTTGATGCCAGTAAGACCTACACTTACAACCTGGAAGTTTATGCAGGAAAACAACCAGAAGGTCCTTACTGTGTCAGCAACAAACCCATTGATGTTGTAAAAAGACTGGCTGAACCCTTATTTGGATCGGGTCGCAATATTACAGCTGACAATTGGTTTACAAGTTGTGATCTGATTGATTACCTGAAAATTCAGAAGCTGTCATATGTGGGAACTGTAAGAAAAAACAAAAGGGAATTGCCGCCACAGTTTGTAAGTGTGAAAGAGAGACAACAGTACAGCAGTATGTTTGCATTCCGTAATGGAAAGGCTTTAGTTTCCTATGTACCACATGCCAAAAAAATCGTACTTCTTCTATCAACACTTCATGATGATGCTGCCATCGATCCTGGGACTGGGGCAGAAAAAAAAACGGAGATAATTACATTTTACAATGCCACCAAAGGGGGTGTGGATACAGCAGATCAGATGTGCTCCACTTTCAACGTCAGCAGAAACATCAAACGCTGGCCAATGGTCATATTTTTTGCTATGTTGAATTTGGGTGGTATAAATTCACAAGTAATTTATCTTGAAAACAAGCTTGAACCACTCCGTAGACGATTGTATCTGAAAAAATTGGCCCATGAACTAGTACTTGGAGAGCTACGCAGGAGAAGCGTGAAAACAATCGGTATCCCCTCTCGCCTTCAAGTTCAGCTCAAAAGGTTCCGCCCAGAAGATGATGGTGAAAAGTCACCATCTGCACCACCTCACAAAAGAAGGAGATGCACCACCTGCCAAACGGAAAGCGGAACCAGAAGGCTTTCAAATTATGAATGTCTCAAATGTCATAAAGCAATTTGCCTGACACATGCAAAAATGGTGTGTAATTTTTGCTATTTGCTCTGCAAGTGTGACTTTTCTGGGGAAACCTCAGCATCTACTTCTGATTGAATATGTTTTTAATAGTACTTAAGGTACCTTAAAATTAAGTTTGTGTTCAAAAATTTTCTTTGTACATTTTTTTGAGAGAGTCGAACTGGGGACTATTTGGCGGGAGTTTTGAAAAGTTTGTATTTCATAGTTATTAGTTTTATGTTAAGTAAATGTTTTTTTTTGCAACTGATTATGTGTAGTCTCTTTTATTACATCCCTATGAAGGTCACTGATCACTTTTAGAGCACTGAAATTGCAAACATTAGATATTATAGGTATTTTTCCAGCAGGCGCCTGACAGGCACATTGTATGTGAACTCGTTAGTCCGAATATTGTATGTGACGGAGGGTTAAGACTCATGTGGCAAAGCTCGATAGAGGGTCGATATTGACTTGGAGACAATTTTACATATGTAAAAATGAAATGTTGCTTACAGAAAACAAAATCTTATGCCTGTGTGTAGGACGGAGGCATACGTGCTTACTGTAGTATCTTGTTACTTTATCATGGGTCTTTACAATATGCCTCTGTAATAAGACTGAATGCTGTGTGTATATTTAGAGAGAGAGTAATATTGAACCAGATATTACTCCACCTACAGTATGGAACGTGAATATCTACCTACTGAAAGTAGAATTTAAAACCACCAAAAAATCTGATCACTCTGGTCTTCCTTAATTCAATTTTCTTATTAATAAAAAGATGCTTGGACAAGTAAGATTTTCTATTATTATTATAATTAATAAACCATGTATTACATTGTGCGTTACATGTGAAAAGGGGTATACATAATAAAAAATAAGTACAGTAATTTTGAACCAAACAAATCACCGACTGGTACAGGAGAGAGGACCCTGCCTGCGAGGACGCAATTTACAAGGGTTGGATGAGGGTAGAGCTGGTTGTGCAGTAATATTGGTGGAAAGAGAGTTACTGTAGGTTGTACACGAAAAGAGGTGGGTCTTGAGGTTCCTTTTGAAGGTTTCCACAGTAGGAGAGAGTCTGATATGTTGGGGTAGAGAGTTCCAGAGTAGGGGGTCAAATCTTGTATGCGATTGTGGGAAGAAGAGATAAAAGGGGAGCAGAGAAGGAGATCTTGTGAGGATCGGAGCTTGCATGCAGGTAAGTGCCGGGAGACTAGGTCACAGATGTATGAAGGAGACAGTTTGTGGATGGCTTTGTATGTCATGGTTATGAACTGGAGTCTCTGGGCAATGGAAAGCCAGTGAAGGGATTGACAAAGAAGAGAGGCCGAGGAATAGCGGGGGACAGGTGGAGACAGAGGGGAGACAACAGAGTAGGAGGTTACAGTAGTCGAGATGGGAGATGATGAGGTCATGCACTACTGTTTTTTTCAGATTCTTGGATACGGAATGTGCAGATTCAGGAAATATTTTTGAGTTGGAATTGGCAGGAAGTGGAAAGGGCTTGGATATGTGGTTTGAAGGCGTGATCAGAGTCAAGAATTACCTCGACATAGCGAGCTTGCGGGACTGGGGAGAGTAAGTAGCCATTGACTTTGATGGATAGGTCTTTGGGGGGGGTTGAGTGAGATGGGGGAAAGATGATGAATTCTGTTTTATCCATGCTAAGTTTTAGAGATCTAATAGAGAAGAAAGATTACATTTTGAGTTATGCGATTATGTTATGCTGTAATGTCTTTTATTTTCTGTACAAGTCCCCTCTAAAAATATAAAGTGCTGCGGAATATGTTGGCGCTATATAAAGAAAATTATTATTATTATTATGAAATAGCAGCCAGATATTGTGGGATTCTTGTTATTAAGGAGATGATTTCAGGTCCTGAGAGTTACATTTGTGTGTCATCAGCATAGATATGATACAGAAACCCATGAGACTCTATGAACTGTCCCAGGCCAAGATGTACATAGAGAAGAGCAGGGGCCCCAGGAATGAACCTTGGGGGACACCGATAGATAGGGGGCGAGATGAAGAGGTGGTGTGTGAGTAGGAGATGCTGAATGTCTGTTCTTTTAGGTATGAAGAGATCCAAGATAGGGCCAAGTCTGTGATGCCAAGAGATGAGCGAATCTATATATCTATATGGGTGGTGCCCTCCAAAATCGCTAGACACTGGTGGTCAACTGCTACATATCAAATAATGTAACCACACTTGAAAAAGAAAGAAATATGTAGACAACAGTGATCACCTCACAAATTTTATTACGTCAACAATAATCGGTAAACAAGACAAGCCGCAAATTGATTAAAAACATTTAAAAGCACACAAATGGCTACAATATAGCAAACGACCAACCTGGTATGAATATGAACCCAGTTCACAATCTACTATCCAAATCAAAATACAATTGGCGTGCTGGAAATTTAAAAAAAATAATCTGCCTATATGGAAAATGCGGTCCATTTAGTTGCAATACAATCAAGCGTTTTGAGTTTATAAAGTGCAAACTGCAATGCATTATTTCATATGAATAAATGAGCATTCAGACATGCATTTGATGCAAAAAGATATAAAAAGGTAGAAAAAATAATTATATATGGGTTCCAAAAAATACTATACCAGCATGACCAATTTTAAGAGGAGTATCATGTCAAATTAGATGAGAGAATCTGTAGTAAGAGGAAATGGTCCACTGTGTCGAAGGCAGTGGACAGGTCCAGGAGGAGGGCAGAGTAGTGTCGGTTGGATTTGGCAGTTAGTAGGCCATTGGTGACTTTAGTCAGGGCAGTTTCAGTGGGAAGATATGGTCAGAAGCCGGATTGTATGCAGTCAAAGAGGGAGCAGGAGGAGAGCTGGGAGAACAGTTTAACATGGACGTGTTGTTCCAGTAGTTTTTAGGAATAGGGGAGAAGTGATATGGGGCAATTGCTAGAAACAGAGGATGGGTTAAGGGAGGATTTTTTGAAGATAGGTGTGATGCATGTTTGAAGCAAGAAGGGAAGACACCAGTTGATAGTGACAGGTTGAAGAGATGGGTTGGGATGAACACAGTGGTGAGGTTTGAGATAAAGTGGGATGTGATGGGTCTAGTGCACAGGTGGTGAGATGTGATCTGTAGAGTAGAGAGGAAAGTTGGTCTTCCATAATGGCGTAGAAGCTGGTTTTGGAGATAGCTTTGTCTGATGTTATCAATCTTCTGCTTGAAGAATAAGGTAAAGTCTGCAGCTGACATGAGAGGAGAGGAAGGGGGTGCTGGGGAATGGAGGAGAGAATTGAAAGTGTTGAATAGCTATAGGGTTGTTTGACAGGAAGGATATGAGAGATGAGTGGTAAGTTTGTTTTGCTGCAGTGAATGTGGACTTGAAATTGGTGATGGACTGTTTGTATGTGATTAAGTGCTCATTGGAATGGGATCTTCTCCATCTTCCCTCAGCAACCTTGAAAGCCTGCATCAGTTCTTTAGCCAGGTTTGTGTGCCAGGGTTGTCTGTTGATTGTACAAGCTTTGCTATGTGTAAGAGGGTGACCGAATCGAGAGCTGCAGCTATTGTGGTGTTATACAGAGTGATAGCAGTATCTGCATAGTGTAAGGAACTTATGTCTGCAAGAGAGAGAAGGGATTCAAAGAGTGTAAATCAAGGTGTTTGAGATTTCTACAAGGGTGTGCAAGTTTGTGGGGTGGGGATTGTGCACCTGGAGAGGAGAGGGAGGAGAATGTGAGTAGGTTGTAGTGAAACAGAGGGAGAGGTGAGTTAGATAGGGAACAAGATGGGTGAAGATGAGGTCCAGTGTTGTGGCCTTCTTTGTGAGTGGCTAATAGAGGAAGTGAGAGAAAGAAGCTTAGAGACAGGTGAGTTGGAAGCATCAATGGGGATGTTGAAGTTGCCCATGATGATAGTGGGGATGTCAGCTGTTAGGGCTGGCAATCAGGCAACACAGCGTGCAGTAATCAGCGCACATACAGAGATCTGGCAAAAACCCAAAACAATAGGACGAGCTCTGAGACGTGGAATCTCTGTAGACTGCAGTACCTGAACTGTCCTCACACAACTGGAAGCAGCAGTGGATTGCGCCTATCACTACCTATGCAACTCGGCACTGCCTGAGGAGCTGACTAGCCTGAAGATAGAAATACAAGCCTGACTTACCTCAGAGAAATACCCCAAAGGAATAGGCAGCCCCCACATATAATGACTGTTAGCAAGATGAAAAGACAAACGTAGGAATGAAATAGATTCAGCAAAGTGAGGCCCGATATTCTAGACAGAGCGAGGATAGCAAAGAGAACTATGCAGTCTACAAAAAACCCTAAAACGAAAACCACGCAAAGGGGCAAAAAAGACCCACCGTGCCGAACTAACAGCACGGCGGTGCACCCCTTTGCTTCTCAGAGCTTCCAGCAAAAGATAATAACAAGCTGGACAGAAAAAACAGAAAACAAACTAGAAGCACTTATCTAGCAGAGCAGCAGGCCCAAGGAAAGATGCAGTAGCTCAGATCCAACACTGGAACATTGACAAGGAGCAAGGAAGACAGACTCAGGTGGAGCTAAATAGCAAGGCAGCCAACGAGCTCACCAAAACACCTGAGGGAGGACGCCCAGAGACTGCAATACCACTTGTGACCACAGAATTCACAACAGTACCCCCCCCTTGAGGAGGGGTCACCGAACCCTCACCAGAACCCCCAGGCCGACCAGGATGAGCCACATGAAAGGCACGAACAAGATCTGGGGCATGGACATCAGAGGCAAAAACCCAGGAATTATCTTCCTGAGCATAACCCTTCCATTTGACCAGATACTGGAGTTTCCGTCTAGAGACACGAGAATCCAAAATCTTCTCCACAATATACTCCAATTCCCCCTCCACCAAAACAGGGGCAGGAGGCTCCACAGATGGAACCATAGGTGCCACGTATCTCCTCAACAACGACCTATGGAATACATTATGTATGGAAAAGGAGTCTGGGAGGGTCAGACGAAAAGACACCGGATTGAGAATCTCAGAAATCCTATACGGACCAATAAAACGAGGTTTAAATTTAGGAGAGGAAACCTTCATAGGTATATGACGAGAAGATAACCAAACCAGATCCCCAACACGAAGTCGGGGTCCCACACGGCGTCTGCGATTAGCGAAAAGCTGAGCCTTCTCCTGGGACAAGGTCAAATTGTCCACTACCTGAGTCCAGATCTGCTGCAACCTGTCCACCACATAATCCACACCAGGACAGTCCGAAGACTCAACCTGTCCTGAAGAGAAACGAGGATGGAACCCAGAATTGCAGAAAAATGGAGAGACCAAGGTAGCCGAGCTGGCCCGATTATTAAGGGCGAACTCAGCCAACGGCAAAAATGACACCCAATCATCCTGGTCAGCGGAAACAAAACATCTCAGATATGTTTCCAAGGTCTGATTGGTTCGTTCGGTCTGGCCATTAGTCTGAGGATGGAAGGCCGAGGAAAAAGATAGGTCAATGCCCATCCTACCACAAAAGGCTCGCCAGAACCTTGAGACAAACTGGGAACCTCTGTCAGAAACAATATTCTCAGGAATGCCATGTAAACGAACCACATGCTGGAAGAACAAAGGTACCAAATCAGAGGAGGAAGGCAATTTAACCAAGGGCACCAGATGGACCATTTTAGAAAAGCGATCACAGACCACCCAAATGACAGACATCTTTTGAGAAACGGGAAGGTCAGAAATGAAATCCATCGAAATATGTGTCCAAGGCCTCTTCGGGACCGGCAAGGGCAAAAGCAACCCACTGGCACGTGAACAGCAGGGCTTAGCCCTAGCACAAATTCCACAGGACTGCACAAAAGCACGCACATCCCGCGACAGAGACGGCCACCAAAAGGATCTAGCAACCAACTCCCTGGTACCAAAGATTCCTGGATGACCGGCCAGCACCGAACAATGAAGTTCAGAGATAACTTTACTAGTCCACCTATCAGGGACGAACAGTTTCTCGGCCGGACAACGATCAGGTTTATTAGCCTGAAATTTCTGCAACACTCTCCGCAAATCAGGGGAGATGGCAGACACAATGACTCCTTCCTTGAGGATACTCGCCGGCTCAGATAACCCCGGAGAGTCGGGCACAAAACTCCTAGACAGAGCATCCGCCTTCACATTTTTAGAGCCCGGAAGGTATGAAATCACAAAATCAAAACGAGCAAAAAATAACGACCAACGGGCCTGTCTAGGATTCAAGCGCTTGGCAGACTCAAGATAAGTAAGGTTCTTATGATCAGTCAAAACCACCACGCGATGCTTAGCACCCTCAAGCCAATGACGCCACTCCTCGAATGCCCACTTCATGGCCAGCAACTCTCGGTTGCCCACATCATAATTACGCTCAGCAGCAGAAAATTTCCTGGAAAAGAAAGCACATGGTTTGAACACTGAGCAACCAGAACCTCTCTGTGACAAAACCGCCCCTGCACCAATCTCAGAAGCATCAACCTCGACCTGGAACGGAAGAGAAACATCAGGTTGACACAACACAGGGGCACAGCAAAAACGACGCTTCAACTCCTGAAAAGCTTCCACGGCAGCAGAAGACCAATTAACCAAATCAGCACCCTTCTTGGTCAAATCGGTCAATGGTCTGGCAATGCTAGAAAAATTACAGATGAAGCGACGATAAAAATTAGCAAAGCCCAGGAATTTCTGCAAACTTTTTAGAGATGTCGGCTGAGTCCAATCCTGGATGGCCTGAACCTTAACCGGATCCATCTCGATAGTAGAAGGGGAAAAGATGAACCCCAAAAATGAAACTTTCTGCACACCGAAGAGACACTTTGATCCCTTCACAAACAAGGAATTAGCACGCAGTACCTGGAAAACCATTCTGACTTGCTTTACATGAGACTCCCAATCATCTGAGAAGATCAAAATGTCATCCAAGTAAACAATCAAGAATTTATCCAGATACTCACGAAAAATGTCATGCATAAAAGACTGAAAAACAGATGGAGCATTGGCAAGTCCGAACGGCATCACCAGATACTCAAAATGACCCTCGGGCGTATTAAATGCCGTTTTCCATTCATCTCCCTGCCTGATTCTCACCAGATTATACGCACCACGAAGATCAATCTTAGTAAACCAACTAGCCCCCTTAATCCGAGCAAACAAGTCAGAAATCAATGGCAAGGGATACTGAAACTTAACAGTGATCTTATTAAGAAGGCGGTAATCAATACACGGTCTTAGCGAACCATCCTTCTTGGCTACAAAAAAGAACCCTGCTCCCAATGGTGACGACGATGGGCGAATATGTCCCTTCTCCAGGGACTCCTTCACATAACTGCGCATAGCGGTGTGTTCAGGTACGGACAAATTAAATAAACGACCCTTAGGGAATTTACTACCAGGAATCAAATCGATAGCACAATCACAATTCCTATGCGGAGGAAGGGCATCAGACTTGGACTCTTCAAATACATCCTGAAAGTCCGACAAGAACTCTGGGATGTCAGAAGGAATGGATGACGAAATAGACAAAAATGGAACATCACCATGTACTCCCTGACAACCCCAGCTGGTTACCGACATAGAGTTCCAATCCAATACTGGATTATGGGTTTGTAGCCATGGCAACCCCAACACGACCACATCATGCAAATTATGCAGTACCAAAAAGCGAATAACTTCCTGATGTGCAGGAGCCATGCACATGGTCAGCTGGGCCCAGTACTGAGGCTTATTCTTGGCCAGAGGTGTAGCATCAATTCCTCTCAACGGAATAGGACACCGCAAAGGCTCCAAGAAAAATCCACAACGTTTAGCATAATCCAAATCCATCAGATTCAGGGCAGCGCCTGAATCCACAAACGCCATGACAGAATATGATGACAAAGAGCACATTAAGGTAATGGACAAAAGGAATTTGGACTGTACAGTACCAATAACGGCAGAGCTATCGAACCGCCTAGTGCGTTTAGGACAATTAGAAATAGCATGAGTAGAATCACCACAATAGAAACACAGTCTGTTCAGACGTCTGTGTTCTTGCCGTTCTACTTTAGTCATAGTCCTGTTGCACTGCATAGGCTCAGGCTTACTCTCAGACAATACCGCCAGATGGTGCACAGATTTACGCTCGCGCAAGCGACGACCGATCTGAATGGCCAAGGACATAGACTCATTCAAACCAGCAGGCATAGGAAATCCCACCATTACATCCTTAAGAGCTTCAGAGAGACCCTTTCTGAACAAAGCCGCTAGTGCAGATTCATTCCACAGAGTGAGTACTGACCATTTTCTAAATTTCTGACAATATAGTTCTACATCATCCTGACCCTGGCATAAAGCCAGCAGATTTTTCTCAGCTTGATCCACTGAATTAGGCTCATCGTAAAGCAATCCCAGCGCCTGGAAAAATGCATCAATATTACTCAATGCAGAATCTCCTGGTGCAAGAGAAAACGCCCAGTCCTGTGGGTCGCCGCGCAAAAAAGAAATAATAATCAAAACCTGTTGAATAGGATTACCAGAAGAATGAGGTTTCAAGGCCAAAAATAGCTTACAATTATTTCTGAAGCTCAGGAACTTAGTTCTGTCACCAAAAAACAAATCAGGAATCGGAATTCTTGGTTCTAGCATCGATTTCTGATCAATAGTATCTTGAATCTTTTGTACATTTACAACGAGATTATCCATTGAGGAGCACAGAGCCTGAATATCCATGTCCACAGCTGTGTCCTGAAGCACTCTAATGTCTAGGGGAAAAAAAAGACTGAAGACAGAGCTAAGAAAAAAAAATGATGTCAGGATTTCTTTTTTCCCTCTATTGGAAATCATTGAATAGGCTCCTTGTACTGTTAGGGCTGGCAATCAGGCAACACAGCGTGCAGTAATCAGCGCACATACAGAGATCTGGCAAAAACCCAAAACAATAGGACGAGCTCTGAGACGTGGAATCTCTGTAGACTGCAGTACCTGAACTGTCCTCACACAACTGGAAGCAGCAGTGGATTGCGCCTATCACTACCTATGCAACTCGGCACTGCCTGAGGAGCTGACTAGCCTGAAGATAGAAATACAAGCCTGACTTACCTCAGAGAAATACCCCAAAGGAATAGGCAGCCCCCACATATAATGACTGTTAGCAAGATGAAAAGACAAACGTAGGAATGAAATAGATTCAGCAAAGTGAGGCCCGATATTCTAGACAGAGCGAGGATAGCAAAGAGAACTATGCAGTCTACAAAAAACCCTAAAACGAAAACCACGCAAAGGGGCAAAAAAGACCCACCGTGCCGAACTAACAGCACGGCGGTGCACCCCTTTGCTTCTCAGAGCTTCCAGCAAAAGATAATAACAAGCTGGACAGAAAAAACAGAAAACAAACTAGAAGCACTTATCTAGCAGAGCAGCAGGCCCAAGGAAAGATGCAGTAGCTCAGATCCAACACTGGAACATTGACAAGGAGCAAGGAAGACAGACTCAGGTGGAGCTAAATAGCAAGGCAGCCAACGAGCTCACCAAAACACCTGAGGGAGGACGCCCAGAGACTGCAATACCACTTGTGACCACAGAATTCACAACAGTCAGCAGAAAGAAAATTAAGTAGCCAGGTGGTAAAGTGAAAGTAGTGTGCCTTTAAAACCTAATATTTAATGGGCAATGACTGGTATGTGATGACTGTTGTATATTGTTTCTTGTGGTTGCTGCAATTCTCTTCATTTTGTGAATTCTGATCATGATCGTTTAGCCCTCCCATGTAAGGGTACCGTCACACTATACGATTTACCAACGATCACGACCAGCGATACGACCTGGCCGTGATCGTTGGTAAGTCGTAGTGTGGTCGCTGGAGAGCTGTCACACAGACAGCTCTCTCCAGCGACCAACGATGCCGAGGTCCCCGGGTAACCAGTGTAAACATCGGGTTACTAAGCGCAGGACCGCGCTTAGTAACCCGATGTTTACCCTGGTTACCAGCGTAAAAAAACAAACAGTAAATACTTACATTCCGGTGTCTGTCCCTTGCCGTCTGCTTCCCGCACTCACTGACTGCCGGCCGTAAAGTGAAAGCACAGCACAGCGGTGACGTCTGTTATGTTTGCTAATGACAGGTGTTATGAAGGCAATCCAGAAACACAGTGTGCTTAGCGATCAGAGCGCACACAGTGATCTGACAAATACCCAAAAATACAAGAACGAGCTCTGAGACGTGGAAACTCTGTAGACTGCACACCTGATCCTATCCTAAACACAACTAAAAGCGGCTGTGGATTGCGCCTAACAACTACCTAGGCAACTCGGCACAGCCTAAGAAACTAGCTAGCCTGAAGATAGAAAAATAGGCCTGACTTGCCCCAGAGAAATTCCCCAAAGGAAAAGGCAGCCCCCCACATATAATGACTGTGAGTAAGATGAAAAGACAAAACGTAGGGATGAAATAGATTCAGCAAAGTGGGGCCCGATATTCTAGGACAGAGCGAGGACAGTAAAGCGAACTTTGCAGTCTACAAAAAACCCTAAAGCAAAACCACGCAAAGGGGGCAAAAAAAAAACCACCGTGCCGAACTAACGGCACGGCGGTACACCCTTTGCGTCTCAGAGCTTCCAGCAAAACAAAAGACAAGCTGGACAGAAAAAAAGCAACAAAAAAGCAAAAAGCACTTAGCTATACAGAGCAGCAGGTCACAGGAACAATCAGGAGAAGCTCAGATCCAACACTGAAACATTGACAAGGAGCAAGGATAGCAGCATCAGGCGGAGTTAAGTAATGAAGCAGTTAACGAGCTCACCAGAACACCTGAGGGAGGAAGCTCAGAAGCTGCAGTACCACTTGTGACCACAGGAGTGAATTCAGCCACAGAATTCACAACAGTACCCCCCCCTTGAGGAGGGGTCACCGAACCCTCACCAGAGCCCCCAGGCCGACCAGGATGAGCCGCATGAAAGGCACGAACAAGATCGGAAGCATGAACATCAGAGGCAAAAACCCAGGAATTATCTTCCTGAGCATAACCCTTCCATTTAACCAGATACTGGAGTTTCCGTCTAGAAACACGAGAATCCAAAATCTTCTCCACGATATACTCCAATTCCCCCTCCACCAAAACCGGGGCAGGAGGCTCAACAGATGGAACCATAGGTGCCACGTATCTCCGCAACAACGACCTATGGAATATATTATGTATGGAAAAGGAGTCTGGGAGGGTCAAACGAAAAGACACAGGATTGAGAACCTCAGAAATCCTATACGGACCAATAAAACGAGGTTTAAATTTAGGAGAGGAAACCTTCATAGGAATATGACGAGAAGATAACCAAACCAGATCCCCAACACGAAGTCGGGGACCCACACGGCGTCTGCGATTAGCGAAAAGTTGAGCTTTCTCCTGGGACAAGATCAAATTGTCCACTACCTGAGTCCAGATCTGCTGCAACCTATCCACCACAGAATCCACACCAGGACAGTCCGAAGACTCAACCTGTCCTGAAGAGAAACGAGGATGGAACCCAGAATTGCAAAAAAATGGAGAAACCAAGGTAGCCGAGCTGGCCCGATTATTAAGGGCAAACTCAGCCAACGGCAAAAAGGACACCCAATCATCCTGGTCTGCAGAAACAAAACATCTCAGATATGTTTCCAAGGTCTGATTGGTTCGTTCGGTCTGGCCATTAGTCTGAGGATGGAAAGCCGAGGAAAAGGATAGGTCAATGCCCATCCTACCACAAAAGGCTCGCCAAAACCTTGAAACAAACTGGGAACCTCTGTCAGAAACAATATTCTCAGGAATGCCATGCAACAGAACCACATGCTGAAAGAACAAAGGTACCAAATCAGAGGAGGAAGGCAATTTAGCCAAGGGCACCAGATGGACCATTTTAGAAAAGCGATCACAGACCACCCAAATGACTGACATCTTTTGAGAAACGGGAAGGTCAGAAATGAAATCCATCGAAATATGTGTCCAAGGCCTCTTTGGGACCGGCAAGGGCAAAAGCAACCCACTGGCACGAGAACAGCAGGGCTTAGCCCTAGCACAAATCCCACAGGACTGCACAAAAGTACGTACATCCCGTGACAGAGATGGCCACCAGAAGGATCTAGCCACTAACTCTCTGGTACCAAAGATTCCAGGATGACCAGCCAACACCGAACAATGAAGTTCAGAGATAAGTTTATTAGTCCACCTATCAGGGACGAACAGTTTCTCTGCTGGACAACGATCAGGTTTATTCGCCTGAAATTTTTGCAGCACCCGCCGCAAATCAGGGGAGATGGCAGACACAATGACTCCTTCCTTGAGGATACCCGCTGGCTCAGATAAACCCGGAGAGTCGGGCACAAAACTCCTAGACAGAGCATCCGCCTTCACATTTTTAGAGCCCGGAAGGTACGAAATCACAAAGTCGAAGCGGGCAAAAAATAACGACCAACGGGCCTGTCTAGGATTCAAGCGCTTGGCAGACTCGAGATAAGTCAAGTTCTTATGATCAGTCAATACCACCACGCGATGCTTAGCTCCTTCAAGCCAATGACGCCACTCCTCGAATGCCCACTTCATGGCCAGCAACTCTCGATTGCCCACATCATAATTACGCTCAGCGGGCGAAAACTTCCTGGAAAAGAAAGCACATGGTTTCATCACTGAGCAATCAGAACCTCTCTGTGACAAAACCGCCCCTGCTCCAATCTCAGAAGCATCAACCTCGACCTGGAACGGAAGAGAAACATCTGGCTGACACAACACAGGGGCAGAACAAAAACGACGCTTCAACTCCTGAAAAGCTTCCACAGCAGCAGAAGACCAATTAACCAAATCAGCACCCTTCTTGGTCAAATCGGTCAATGGTTTGGCAATGCTAGAAAAATTACAGATGAAGCGACGATAAAAATTAGCAAAGCCCAGGAACTTTTGCAGACTTTTCAGAGATGTCGGCTGAATCCAATCCTGGATGGCTTGGACCTTAACTGGATCCATCTCGATAGTAGAAGGGGTAAACATGAACCCTAAAAATGAAACTTTCTGCACACCGAAGAGACACTTTGATCCCTTCACAAACAAAGAGTTAGCACGCAGGACCTGAAAAACCATTCTGACCTGCTTCACATGAGACTCCCAATCATCTGAGAAGATCAAAATGTCATCCAAGTAAACAATCAGGAATTTATCCAGATACTCACGGAAGATGTCATGCATAAAAGACTGAAACACAGATGGAGCATTGGCAAGTCCGAACGGCATCACTAGATACTCAAAATGACCCTCGGGCGTATTGAATGCAGTTTTCCATTCATCTCCTTGCCTGATTCTCACCAGATTATACGCACCACGAAGATCTATCTTAGTGAACCAACTAGCCCCCTTAATACGAGCAAACAAGTCAGATAACAATGGCAAGGGATACTGAAATTTAACAGTGATCTTATTAAGAAGGCGGTAATCAATACACGGTCTCAGCGAACCATCCTTCTTGGCTACATCCATTGAAGAGCACAGACCTTGAATATCCATGTCCACACCTGTGTCCAGAATCACCCAAATGTCTAGGGGAAAAAAAAAGTGAACACAGAGCAGAAAAAAAAAAAAATGATGTCAGAACTTTTTCTTTCCCTCTATTGAGAATCATTAGTTTGGCTCCTTGTACTGTTATGTTTGCTAATGACAGGTGTTATGAAGGCAATCCAGAAACACAGTGTGCTTAGCGATCAGAGCGCACACAGTGATCTGACAAATACCCAAAAATACAAGAACGAGCTCTGAGACGTGGAAACTCTGTAGACTGCACACCTGATCCTATCCTAAACACAACTAAAAGCGGCTGTGGATTGCGCCTAACAACTACCTAGGCAACTCGGCACAGCCTAAGAAACTAGCTAGCCTGAAGATAGAAAAATAGGCCTGACTTGCCCCAGAGAAATTCCCCAAAGGAAAAGGCAGCCCCCCACATATAATGTCTGTGAGTAAGATAAAAAGACAAAACGTAGGGATGAAATAGATTCAGCAAAGTGGGGCCCGATATTCTAGGACAGAGCGAGGACAGTAAAGCGAACTTTGCAGTCTACAAAAAACCCTAAAGCAAAACCACGCAAAGGGGGCAAAAAAAAAACCACCGTGCCGAACTAACGGCACGGCGGTACACCCTTTGCGTCTCAGAGCTTCCAGCAAAACAAAAGACAAGCTGGACAGAAAAAAAGCAACAAAAAAGCAAAAAGCACTTAGCTATACAGAGCAGCAGGTCACAGGAACAATCAGGAGAAGCTCAGATCCAACACTGAAACATTGACAAGGAGCAAGGATAGCAGCATCAGGCGGAGTTAAGTAATGAAGCAGTTAACGAGCTCACCAGAACACCTGAGGGAGGAAGCTCAGAAGCTGCAGTACCACTTGTGACCACAGGAGTGAATTCAGCCACAGAATTCACAACAGACGTCACCGCTGTGCTCTGCTTTCACTTTACGGCCGGCAGTCAGTGAGTGCGGGAAGCAGACGGCAAGGGACCTGACGGACACCGGAATGTAAGTATGTAGTGTTTGTTTTTTTTTACATTTACGCTGGTAACCAGGGTAAACATTGGGTTACTAAGCGCGGTCCTGTTTACCCTGGTTACAAGCGAACGTATCGCTAGATCGGTGTCACACACACCGATCTAGCGATGACAGCGGGAGATCCAGCGACGAAAGAATGTTCCAAACGATCTGCTACGACGTACGATTCTCAGCAGGATCCCTGATCGCTGCTGCGTGTCAGACACAGCGATATCGTAGCGATATCGCTGGAACGTCACGAATCGTACCGTCGTAGCGATCAAAATGGCACTGTGTGACGGTACCCTAACAGTATTACATCTCTTAATAAAAGGATGTTTACAAATTACTGTAGATAGCATCTATTCTTCCTAGGAACTGCCTACTACTGGACAAGCTCTTGTTAATGGAATTGGGGATGGTGAAAAAATGAAAACAAAAAATGATACTTTAGAGACTGGAGTTATTCATCCATACTCAGGGCAGTATCTCCCAACAGTATTATGACATCATCATCTGGCAGGGCCATCACCTGAATGCTGAAGCCACTGATTTCCACCTCCTTTGGTCCATTATTAAGGGACTGTCTAGTATTGATAATGATGATAATGTGTGCAAAACTGTAAAGCGCTGCGGAATATGTTAGCACTATATAAAAATAAAGATTATTATTATTGACAACCTTTTCAAGGCCTCCACACATAGTAGATGAAAGAATGCCAAATCCACTGAGTTGAATGGAACCAGCTGACTATTTGATGTCTAGGAGGATCAGATGATGCCAGAGGAGAGAAGGATTGGATCATTGAAACATTAACGGATGATCCTTTTGATTTCAAGGTAGATAAGCCCCTAAAAGGGAAGTCTGGCAGATGATCTCTCTTCTCACCCTGTTTAAAACACATGAATGCTCCACCAGACTGGGAGGTCTAGCTGTTTGCTGAACATTTAGCCGACAATTATGAGGATGGTCAGCTTTATTCTTATATGAGGGCAATAGTAACCTTATCAGTTAATGGGTCAAGGCTACACAAAAAAACAATGTGTACTTACTGTATACTTGTACTGGGAGCCATACATTTATTCCACTAGTAATGGAGACAAAGATTGCTTTCAATGTTACGGTCTATGTATAAAATATGTCAAAATAAGAAAGAAGGTATTTATTTGTAAGTACTTTGTATTACTTATCTTGTTCTGTTCCTCTGTTGTATCATAGTCCAGTGCTGTGTTCACAATTCTGCTCTTTGTCAGTTCAAACAGATAAGTTTGTCTAGAAGCTTATCTGAGTTTCTATAATTAAATGAGACATTTGCATAGCTAACAACAATTTGCATAGCTAACAGCAATCGCCGAACCAATGTCACTGTCCCGATTTGGGGGGCATTGCACGGATTTGAGAAAGCTGTCCTGGTAGGTCAGGGCTGTGTCCCGACTTCCACACACTCTGTGTAATGTCTTCTCTCAATGTCTTTAGTGTTCTACTGCCTCATCAGTTGGCAAAGCTGGCATCTCTCTGCTCAATACATACTTACAATCAATGAAGTAAACAATTCTCTTTTCTTAAAACCTGGTCTCTGGTATTCGAACGCCCAACCTTTTCTATACTTGAACGGTCAGTGTATTCTCCGAAATTACAGGCAAATTTTACTAACACATAGAGCTACATACATACAGTATATACCACTATATTTCTATATACCTGAGTTCTAGGGTGAAAATAAAAGTTACATTTTTTTCCAACTTATAACATTGCTAAAAAATAAATAAAAATAATTAAACAAATTGTATTTGTAACTCCTAAAATGTAACACTGAGGCCGTGCGCACACACAACATAGATGATGTGTTTTTTCAACTGCTTTTTATCTGAACGTTTTCTGCAAGTGTCTGCACCACACTACTCAATAACATTCTTCTCTGATTATTGCGTTTTTGCGGTGTTTTTTTTCCGTATTTTATCCCTTATTTGAACATCTTTGGTGCAGACTTTTAATGTTTGTTTTCTACAGTACTGAAGAGCTTTGATTCTGCACTTAAAAAAGCAACAGCATTTTTTTCACATGCATTTTTAATAGGCTCCACATAGAGCCCTATAGTTAAAAAATGCAACAAAACAGCACAGTTTAACCCCTTAGTGACAGAGCCAAATTTTTTAAATCTGACCAGTGTCACTTTATGTGGTAATAACTCTGCAACGCTTCAACAAATCCCAGTGATTTTGAGATTGTTTTTTCGTGACACATTATACTTTATGATAATGGTAAATATAGGTCAATATGTTTTGTGTTTATTTATAGAAAATATCAAAAATTTGAGAAAAATTTTAAAAAATTAGCAATTTTCAAAGTTTGAATGATTATCCCTTTAATCCAGATGGTCATACCTCAGCAAACCATTAATAAATAACATTTCCCACATATCAGCTTTACATCAGCACCATTTGTAAAATGTTATTTTATTTTCTTAGCATTTTAGGAGGTTTAAAATTGTAGCAGCAATTTTTCATTTTTTCAAGGAAATTTACAACATTTATTTTTTTAGGGACTTATCCATGTTTGAAGTGACTTTAGGGGTCTCATATATTGGGAAACCCCCGAACGTGATACCATTTTAAAAACCGCACCCCCTGACATATTGAAAACTGCTGTCAGGTAGTTTATTAACCCTTCAGGTGCTCTAGAGGAATTAATGCAAAGTGGTATGACAGAAATGAAAATGTGTATTTTTACCACATAAATGTCGGTAACGTCTGAACAGGTTACAACAGCCGACAGACTCTAAGGCCGCTACTTGGTCATGAATTGCCATCGCAAACATCAGGACCACAAAATCATGATCTGAGGGCACCAACTGGGATAAAGAGGAAGCCTGCACACTCTGTTAACCATTTATAATGATGTAGTCACTATTGACAGCAGCATCTAAGGGGTTAAACAGATATGTACGGTGCCAACACTGATCGTGGCTGATGCAGCAAGTTGTCAGCTTTAGTGGACAGCTGACAGCTGCTGGATTGTCACCTGTATGGGGAGGCTATTCTCTTATATCTCAGGTCAGTTAAAAGACGTATTGGCGGTCATTAAGGGGTTAAGGCTGCCGTCACACTAGCAGTATTTGGTCAGTATTTTACATCAGTATTTGTAGCCAAAACCAGGAGTGGAAAAAATAGAAGAAAAGTATAATAGAAACATATGCACCACTTCTGCATTTATCACCCACTCCTGGTTTTGGCTTACAAATACTGATGTAAAATACTGACCAAATACTGATAGTGTGACGGCAGCCTAACAGTGTCTTTACACACAAAGTGGGCAGGAGTTTTCATGAAATCACATCCACTTAGGATATTTATGACATATTCACATATAGTGCAATTGTTGCGTCTTTTTATGCTGCTTTTTTTGGTAAGAAATTCTGCTGCCTTAAACTGTCCAATCAAATCGGATGTGATTTCATGAAAACTGCACCCTTTGTGCGTCTAATGCCGCTGCTGAGCTGTGCAGTTTAGTTCCTTTTTTTCTCTTTAGGCTTCTATGGGTTGTGTGAAAAAAATGCATGTAAAAAATATAGTTGCATTTTTAAGTGTAAATCAAAGCTTTTCTCTACTATAAAAAAACACATTAAAATTCTGCTTCAAATCTGCACCAAAAATACATCAAATGAAAGGAAATATGCAGAAAAAAAGCATAAAAAATACAATAACCAGAGGAGATTGTTATTATATAGTTTGTTGCAGACATCTGCAAAAATCAAAAACACAGTATTTACATTTTGTGTGAACATGGCCTTACAGAAACCATAAAGCAAGACCTCATATAGTGAATTTGAGTAAAAATTTAAAAATATCTAGCTGCTTTAACTAATAGATGAGCAAAAAATAAATCCATAGATCCCAACAGTCCTGGATCCAGCTTTGGGTCTACAGCTTGCAGTCCTGGTGTCTGCTGAATATCCCTGACTGCCACTATGCCACAAGGTTACATTTGGGATCTATGAAAACAAATTACATCTGCTTTGGGTAAAAAAAAAAAAAAAAAAAAAAGAACAGTGTTACTTCCCCCCTGCGGGAATAGCAATGCCTTTCCACTGCTACCCCTATGGGGTCTTTGCTAACATGCCTGCAGCTCAATAGTTTTGTACTATCCACCTCTGGAAAATGCTGAGCCCCATGAGTCTCTGCAGACGTCATGTAGACACTTTTCTTCCTTTCTACATTACATTGTGATTTTGGAAAAATATTTATATTAAGTTGGGTCTAGCTCCTGTAAGGAATATTGTTCCTTTGCAAAGATTCCTTTTTGGACCTTGTGTTTCTTCACATTAAGGTACCTTCACACATAACGATTTCGTTAACGATATCGTTGCTTTTTGTGACGTAGCAACGATATTGTTAACGAAATCGTTATGCGTGACAGCGACCAACAATCAGGCCCCTGCTGGGAGATCGTTGGTCGCTGGGAATGATCAGGACCTTTTTTTTGGTCGCTGATCACCCGCTGTCATCGCTGAATCGGCGTGTGTGACGCCGATCCAGCGATGTGTTCACTGGTAACCAGGGTAAATATCGGGTTACTAAGCGCAGGGCCGCGCTTAGTAACCCGATATTTACCCTGGTTACCATTGTAAAAGTTAAAACAAAAAAAAAACAGTACATACTCACATTCCGTTGTCTGTCACGTCCCCCGGCGTCAGCTTCCCGCACTGACTGTGTCAGCGCCGGCCAACCGTAAAGCAGAGCACAGCGGTGACGTCACCGCTCTGCTTTACGGCCGGCGCTTACACAGTGCAGGGAAGCTGACGCCGGGGGACGTGACAGACAACAGAATGTGAGTATGTACTGTTTTTTTTTTAACTTTTACAATGGTAACCATGGTAAATATCGGGTTACTAAGCGCCGCCCTGCGCTTAGTAACCCGATATTTACCCTGGTTACCCGGGGACTTCGGCATCGTTGAAGACAGTTTCAACGATGCCGAAGTCTTTCCCCTGATCGTTGGTTGCTGGGAGAGCTGTCTGTGTGACAGCTCCCCAGCGACCACACAACGACTTATCAACGATCACGGCCAGGTCGTATCGCTGGTCGTGATCGTTGGTAAGTCGTTTAGTGTAACGGTACCCTTAGTCTTGGGAATGCATTCCTTTCAAGATACCCATCACAACACAGAGGGGGAGGACAAAGTCAACAGCAAGAGCCATAAAGTGTAATTATCTAAAGGTACCGTCACACTCAGCGACGCTGCAGCGATATAGACAACGAGCCGATCGCTGCAGCGTCGCTGTTTAGGTCGCTGTAGAGACGTCAAACACAGCAGCTCCAGAACGATGCAGGAGCGATCCAGTGACGTAACGGCGACTCACTTATCGTTGTAGCTGGTTGTTAGCTCCATGTAAAACATTGCAGGCATCGTTGCTTTTGATGTCAAACACGACGATACACGCCGACCTGAAGAGCAAATAAAGTTCTGGACTTCTAGCTCCGACCAGCGATATCACAGCGGGATCTAGATCGCTGCTGCGTGTCAAACACAACAAGATCGCTATCCAGGACGCTGCAACGTCACGGATCATTGTCGTTCTCGTTGTAAAGTTGCTGAGTGTGAAGGTACCTTAAGGCTAGGCTCACACATACAGTATGCTCCATGAGCACTGCGTCTGGCTTTCTGTTGTAATTCCTGTGAATACTTTTCTGCACAATGATGAGAAAATTATTCTTCTAATGTACCCATAGTAATCCCCGAAAAACAGGATTCCAATGGAAACCCCAACATATCCCAAACAGGTTTTCGCTGCACTTTTGCAGTGTTTTTTTTTTTGCTGTGTTTTTGCTAAATAAGACTATCATTATTAAACATGTAGATAAATCACATATGTAATGCGCTCCAAAAACGTAGCACTACCTGCATCTTGAATGCAACAGTTTTCTGCCAAGAAAGCAGGTTCTGGGTGTAGAAAAATGCTGCAAAAACGCTATATGTGAATATAGCCTGACGTATTTACAGTGTACTGGGCAGACTCTTGTGTCATATATTCAGGTCCTCACTGGCTTCACTTCTCTCCCAGGACTTTCTCACTCTGTCTGATCCACTTCTTGAAAGCTTTGTACTTTTTCTGGTCACTCTTCACTTTCTCTCAGATAAATAAGACACACCGCCTCACTGCATCTGCAAATTGTGTCCCATTCTGTCGGTGCATGGACCAGCCAAATCAGTAAGTTATCGCTTTAAAAAAACTGGTGAAGTTCAGTCCAGCACACAATCTGTTCTCCCACTTAAAAAGATTAGAGGCCTGTAAGGGTACCTTCACACTGAGCAACTTTAGAACGATAACGATAGCGATCCGTAACGTTGCAGCGTCTTGGATAGCGATATCGTTGTGTTTGACACGCAGCAGCGATCAGGCCCCTGCTGTGACATCGCTGGAGCAGAAAGGCCAGAATTTTATTTCGTCGCTGGATCACCCGCTGACATCGCTGAATCGGCATGCGTGACGCTGATCCAGCGATGTCTTCACTTGTAGCCAGGGTAAACATCGGGTTACTAAGCGCAGGGCCGCGCTTAGTAGCCCGATATTTACCCTGGTTACCATTGTAAATGTAAAAAAAAAAAACACTACATACTTACATTCCAGTGTCTGTCGCGTCCCCCGGCGTCAGCTTCCTTGCACTGTGTCAGTGCCGGCTGGCCGTAAAGCACAGCGGTGACGCGACAGACACCGGAATGTAAGTATGTAGTGTTTTTTTTTTTTTACATTTACAATGGTAACCAGGGTAAACATCGGGTTACTAAGCGCAGGGCCGCGCTTAGTAACCCGATGTTTACCCTGGTTACCCGGGGACTTGAGCATCGTTGGTCGCTGGAGAGCTGTCTGTGTGACAGCTCTCCAGCGACCACACAACGACTAAACAGCGACGCTGCAGCGATCGGCATCGTTGTCTATATCGCTGCAGCGTCGCTTAATGTGATGGAACCTTTATTGACATCACAGGTAGACCACAACTATAAGAGTCAAAATGAGAAAACAAATCCAGAAAATCACCTTGTCTGATTTGGCAAAATTTATTTTGCAAATTATGGTGGAAAATAAGTATTTGGTCATTAACAAAAGTTCATCTCAATATTTTGTTATATCTGTTGGCAATGACAGAGGTCAAATGTTTTCTGTAAGTCTTCACAAGGTTGGCACACACTGTTGGTCGTATGTCAGCCCATTCCTCCATGCAGATCTCCTCTAGAGCAGTGATGTTTTGGGTCTGTCGCTGGGCAACACGGACTTTCAACTCCCTCCCAAGGTTTTCTATGGGGTTGAGATCTGGAGACTGGCTAGGCCACTCCTGGACCTTCATATGCTTCTTACGAAGCCACTCCTTCATTGCCCTGGCGGTGTGCTTCGGATCAGTGCTGCCACTAGGAATTTCGGGGCCCCATACTGGCAAAATTTTCGGGGCCCCCTTGAGACTCCACCCAGACTCCACCCCAGCCCCGCCTCCACCCCTCAAACTGTCCACAGTCAAAAGATTTTTTTAAGCCGCCACCACGACAAAGTAGACTCTTTTGGCCGGGCCATACTCTACTCTATCCTGATAATCATTTGTTAAAATATTCAATACAATTTAGGTATATTTTTATTTATTTTTCAATTCTTAAAATGACCAATAATATCACATACAGGGGACAAATACCACTGCACCATTAACAGACACCATATTACCACCACATGATGACTAATAATACCACATGCAAGGAACATATACCGCCACACCATGGCCGTACAACATATTACCACCACATAGTGATTGAATGCTAAAATACTGATCAGTAATAAAAAACACAATACTATTATCACCATAATCATAATAATAATAATAATAATAATAATTTTATTTATACCTATTCCGCAGCAAATTATAGAGGGGATTTGTACAGACAATAGACATTATCGCATAACGAAAGTCACAGTTCACAATAGGTACCAATAGGAGTGAGGGCACTGCTCGCAAGCTTACAATCTATGAGATAAGTGCCATTATGCATAGGAGATCTGTACTTAGTCTGCAGTGTCTGTGTACAGGTAACACAGTGATCACCGGTGACATTATACACAGGAGCTCTGTGTATAGTGTCAGTGTACAGGTAATACAGTGATCACTGGTGACATTGTACACAGGACCGCTGTATATAGTATACAGTGTCAGTGTACAGGTAACACACTGGCTCACCAGTGGCGTCTCTAGGTGAAGTCCTTCATCTTTGCTTTTCATCTTCATCCAGCACAGATCGCTGTCACTTCTTCCAGCCAGGGCTTGTCTCTGCACAAAATAACACAGTTATCTAGAGCACAGCTTGCATAACACATTATTTATTTTTTTCCCAAATTTTAAGCTACACCAGATGAAGAAAAAAAAGGCGACAGTGTTGTTCTGCACAGTAACAGGACCACCTCCCCCATTTAAAACACTTACCTCAAAAAATTAAATACCTCACTGCAGTAATATCTCCATCCTGGCCCTTGTGTGTCTCATTCCTGGCTACAGCTATATGTTCTCCCATCCTGCCTCCATGTGATGTCCCATCCTGCCCCATATGATAACCCCATCCTGCCCCATCTGTTCCATGATCCTGCCCCATCTGTTCCATGATCCTGCCCCATCATACCCATGATCCTGCCCCATGATCCTTCCCCATCTGCCCCATGATCCTGCCCCATTTTTCTCCATCGTATCCATCCTGCCCCATGATTCATAGTTGTGGTCTACCTATGATGTTAATTACAGGCCTCTCTCATCTTTTTAAGTGGGAAAAGTTGTACAATTGGTGGCTGACTAAATACTTTTTCCCCACTGTATAATTAAAATATCATTGTGTTTCGAACAAATAGGTCTAATTCACAGTTCAAAATGTGTTGGAGTTTTAAGTGGATGTTGTGTGTGAACATTATCATATAATAAAGTTTCACTGAGACACGACTAAACTTTCCCCCATATTCACTCTAGATCTGGCAGCTCTCTAAAGTGTGTTTTTTCCTACATTCCTTCCTCTGCCTGGAGCAGTCAGGGGTGGCCTTTGGAGGAGGAACACCATATCTGATAGACGTGACCATCGCCCACTTAGGCCATGCTACCACGGTTAGCAATTGGCAGCGCTACGGACGCGCAGCACATGTCCGCTGCATCCAAATTGCTGCTGGCTTTTTAATGCAGGTGAATCCGCATGTGTTCATTGAACCGTGGGGAATCACCACGTCAATACATTGTATGGGTGAGATTTATCTTGCAGAGACTCGCATCAACGCAAGATAAATTGACATGCTGCGGTCTAGAGAGATGCACCGCATGTCCGTCTCCGCAGGTGAGCCGCGGCGTCTCTGGATGCATAGTGTTCATGGGATTTCTTAAAATCCCACCCACTAAGCTGTAACATCTGGACACTGCATCCATATAGTCAGAGGCGTATCTAGGGTTTCTGGCACCCGGGGCGAGAATTCAATTTGACGCCCCCCTTCCCAAGGACATATGCGATTTGCACACTTAGTCATGTACCGACGAGCCGCTCTCCCTAATGCTCTCAATATTCAGTGAAAAACTGAGAGAAGCAGAAGAGAAGCTCGTTGTCACAGGACCATAAGTATGAAAGTCACATATGAGTGAAGTGTCCTTGTGACGACTACTGGAACCTGCAGAGCTGAATCCTGGCATCGCAGGCTTCTGAATTCTCACAACTAATGCACTGCACACTTTTAGGATTCTCCCTGGCCAGTGGACATGTCCATGCAGCGCTAGAACATGCAAACTTGAAAAACGAAATTTGAACTGCATTACTGCACTAGAAATATGAAAAATGAGAGCGTTTCCATGTTTATGCGCTAAGCGCTCTCATTTTTCATATTTCTAGTGCAGTAATGCAGTTCAAATTTCGTTTTTCAAGTTTGCATGTTCTAGCGCTGCAGTGTGCTGCCTTATTTACTTAACTATATACGAGTTGGTGACTCTAGGTTCAGCACCTGTTCACACTGAGTCTATGTTTGGATGTGCCGGTCAGGTTTTTGAAATGTATTCTCTAGCCTTCTGATCGTGCACTCCGCCTCCTAGCCACAGGTGTTTTAATTACAGCAGGTCCGATACCCCTCCACAGAGAGAGAGAATTTTGGTCTAGGAAGAGGTTTCACATGTACCCATTCAGATGGAGATGTTTATTCTAAGCGAGGTAAGGCAAGTGTAGGACCTGGTATAAGAGAGATGCCGTAAAGGGGCTACCAGGTACACATAAAATTGGCCATTTTTATGCGCTAAACGCTCTCATTTTTCATATTTCTAGTGCAGTAATGCAGTTCAAATTTCGTTTTTCAAGTTTGCATGTTCTAGCGCTGCAGTGTGCTGCCTTATTTACTTAACATTTACATCCAGGTACCTTATAGATGAAGTCATCCCTGGAGTCGTTCTCTTCACACTGACCTCTCCTTTCCATACCAGCCCCCTCTTCACACTGTTCTCTCATACTGTGTTCCCCTATAGGGCCCAGTATTTATACTGTACTCTCATCACACTCCCCCTCCTTGGTATATTGTCCCCTCCTGGCTCTGCCCTTACACTGTCCCTCCATGCTACGCCCCCACTACTCATTTTCTATTCTGTGCCCAATCACCTTTCTCCCCCATACTGTCTCCTCACACTATTCCCTTCCCTCCTCATACTGTTTCCTCTCACATCCCCCTGTTCACCATACTGTCTCCTCATATATTTACCCCCTCACTTTCTACACTGCCTGCTCACCTGACTCCCCATACTGTGTCTGCACACATCCCATCACCCTCACTCCCCGTACTCTGTCCACATACATTTTTCACATCGCTACTCATACTGTGTCCACATACATTCCCCATTCGCTCCTCATACTGTCTGCACCCATCCCCCATACTGTTTCCTCAGATGTGCCCCCATTCCCCAGTACTGTTTCCTCCTACATGCTCCCTATTCCCCAGTACTGTTTCCTCCTACATGCCCCCAATTCCCCCGTACTGTTTCCTCATACATGCCCCCCATTCTACTGTACTGTTTCCTCATATATGCCCATTATTTTCCTCTACCCCACCCCATCATTGCTCTCTTCATCACCTCCATCTTTGCCTTCTCCACGACCACTATCATTTCTTTCTCCCCACCACCCCATAATTTCCCATTCCACAACCTCCATCATTTCCGCCTTCCCCAGCACTCACATCATTGCCCATTCCACCACCTCCATAATTTCCTCCTTTGCCTTTTCCACCACATCCGTCATTTTCTCTTCCCCCACCATCCCCATCATTGTCCTTTCCACCAGCATCATCATTGTCCTTTCCGCCGCCATCATCACCATACTTGCCCATTCCACCACCTCCATCATTTCCCCCCTCCAATATCATCAGTGTGCTTTCCAACACCACCATCCTTGTCTATTCTACCACCTCCATCATTTCTTCCCCCCTCATTATTGCCCTTTCCACCACCTCCATGATTTCCTCCTCCCCCACCATCATTGCATTCTCCCCCACCACCATCATTGCCCACTCCAATTTCCACCTCCATCATTGTTTCCCCGCACCCCCATCATTGCCCATTCCACCTCCATCATTGCCACCTCCATTATTGCCCATTCCACTACATTCATCATTTCCACCTCCCCCTCCATCCCAATTATTGCCCTCTTCCCATCAGCCCTCGCCTCTCCTCCCCGAACACACACAAAACCATTTACCTCTCTGCACATTCACCCGCAGCGCCACGCATGCACACACACACACGCAACACACACACAGCACCTCTACAAACACACACACACAGCACCTCTCACCTCTACATATACACACACAGCACCTCTCACCTCTCTATACAAACACACACAACACACACACACACAGCACCTCTCTCTTTCTCTCTCTCTCTATATATATATATATATACGCACACACACAACTCAACCTCTCCACACGCTCTGCCGCAGCATCTCATCGCCTTCCTCTGACAGCCGGCCGCTGAATGATGATGTCATCCAGCGGCACTGCCTGTGTGAGAGGAAGCGCGGGCAGGAAGACAGATCGCTGCAGCTCCACTGCTATTTTCTCTTGTAGGCAGCAGAGCTGCAGGGATTTCTCCCTGCCCGCTGCAGCCTGTTATGAACTGGTGATTCAGAAACACAATGGACCTGGTGGTTAAGAGCACACAAAGTGACCTGATAGTTACTAATAACATAGGACGAGCTCTGAGACGTGGGAACTCTGCTGACCGCAATCCCTAATCCTATCACACCACACTAGAGGTAGCCGTGGAGCGCTCCTGACCAGACCTAGGCGCCTCGGGCACAGCCTGAGAAACTAGCTAGCCCTGAAGATAGAAAAATAAGCCTACCTTGCCTCAGAGAAATTCCCCAAAGGAAAAGGCAGCCCCCCACATATAATGTCTGTGAGTAAAGATGAAAATACAAACACAGAGATGAAATAGGTTTTAGCAAAGTGAGGCCCGACTTACTGAATAGACCGAGGATAGGAAAGATAGCTTTGCGGTCAGCACAAAAACCTACAAACAACCACGCAGAGGGCGCAAAAAGACCCTCCGCACCGACTAACGGTACGGAGGTGCTTCCTCTGCGTCCCAGAGCTTCCAGCAAGCAAGAAAAACCAAAATAGCAAGCTTGACAGAAAAAATAGCAAACCAAGAAACACAAGCAGAACTTAGCTTATGCAGTGAAGACAGGCCACAAGGACGATCCAGGAGAGAGCAAGACCAATACTGGAACATTGACTGGAGGCAAGGAACAAAGAACTAGGTGGAGTTAAATAGAGCAGCACCTAACGACTTAACCTCGTCACCTGAGGAAGGAAACTCAGAAGCCGCAGCCCCACTCACATCCACCAGAGGAAGCTCATAGACAGAACCAGCCGAAGTACCACTCATGACCCCAGGAGGGAGCTCGACCACAGAATTCACAACAGCAGCCACCCTGCAGGGGCCCCCCTCCATCTCCACCGGACCCCAGTGCAGCCGCACAGGCTGCACATGCAGTATGTCTGCACATGTTGGGAGCCGGTGCGCTGCAACTTCTCTGTGCCGGCTGTCAGCTTGCGAGTCGGCACAGAGAACAGCCGACTCTCAATCCGGGGGGTGGCAGAATGCAGCTGTCGGGGGAGATATTGCGGACCGCCAAATTAGGCGGCCTGACTGTGCCCCCTGCCGGCTGCGCCCGGGGCACATGCCCCGGCAGCCCCCCTTAGATACGCCACTTCATATAGTATAATGCACCAGATAGTCCTCAATATGGTATAATGCACTCGCCATAGGCCTTCATAATACACCTGATAGTACTCATTATAGTATAATGCACTCCCCATGGGTAGACTGTAATATAATCCAGCCCCCCATAGGCAGACCTTACTATAATGCACCTCCATAAAAAAAAAATCCAATGCTCACCTCTCTTTCTCCTGCTTCCTCTCCTGTTCTGAGCTCCTGCTCATCTCCTGACAGTGGGCACCGGGTAGTGAAATCATTGTGCCGGCTGTCAGTGTCTGAGTCAGACACTGAGAGGGGGATGATGGGAAAGGGAGTGAAACGCTCCTTCTCTCATCAATGCGGTCAACTGTATCGGCATCCAGCCCTGTGATGACGGGTGGGGGGCCCACTGCGGACACCGGACCCCCCACCTACCCAGGGACCCCATAGCGGCCAGGTGGCAGAGCAGTGAGATCGATTCTCCCTGCTCTGATGCAGAATGTAACTGTGTCGGCGTGTGCAGCATGGCAATATAGTTAAAATAGCCTAGCTCTGGCTGGGCCCTCTCTGCCCACCCCGGTAGCTACACTACTGTTTATTACTGTTAAATATGACACAGTAATGGGCACTGAATGTGACTAGTTCCAGCTACAATTCAATGGAATAGCTTTATTCCTATTCTATCCTATGTTATACCATCATGCTATGCAGGGTAATACTCCGTGTATTTTATATCATTGTAGAGCACTGCTATATTACTTAGTGTAGCACATATTACTGAACTTGTGCGGTTAGTGGATATCTATAAGAATATATACAGCCTAACATGTCTTTATATGACACCATCATTATAATTGCTTATATCTATTAACTGTTATATTTCAACTTGTGTACTTGTATGTTCCAGTGCACTATTGCACACCTGGTCTATGTTCATGATGCTTGCTAATAGGTCTGTCTCTTCTTGTTTTGTATAGCTATTGTATATATAGCGTTTTATAACTATATAATATTGGTTTGATCTATGGTTGTTCTTCTTCTTTGTGTTGCTGCAGGTTTTATTTCCTTTATATTATCTTATCTGTATGATCTACTTCTGACTTAGTCTAAACAAAAATAACATCTGAAAACTTTTTTCATTATATTAAGTTATAACCAGAAAGGAATAGAATCTATTGCGTTTTCTTTTAACCTGCTCAGTTTTAATAAAAAGCATCAAATACTTTGAAAGCAGCCTAATAATGTATTCAGATAAAAATTACTATTAGAACAAACTAGAGACAGGTATGCACAATAGAAATGCAGGCAGAGATCCGAAAGTTAACAAATTATTGAATAATAAATAGCCAGCTCTATTAATTCTGTCTTATTTTACTCTTTAGAGCCTGACGGGGACCCTGATTTTTGCTGTGTTCACGTCTGTGCTGGGATCTCTGCAATATGGATATGGTATTGGAGTTATTAATGCACCACAAAAGGTAAAACATTAACGTCTATTATATTATTATTATTACTGCATAAAACTGTTATACATTGTGACTTTGCAGTATTTCTAAATGGCTTTCCAAAATTAACAACACCCTAAATGGAAAAATGGGTGACATTTTATATGACCACAATGATGTCAATAGGTTTACTCTCCATTCCCTTGTAGCTAATGAGCAGGGCAGTTAGTGACTACAGTAGTGCTCTATTGAAGCTGGGCAATTCAGAATGGTGTCAAATTAATATTAATATATAGCATAATTATTACTTTTACAGCATCTATGTCCAGGACAGTGAAGATTATTGACTGAATCCCTGGTGTGAGAAGGTACTAAAGAGGTTTGCGGTTGCATTACTGAAGGTATAGGCCAGTGATGAGGTTAAAGAGGTTTTCCAAGAATGTGATAAAATGGCCCCTATCACATAATTCAAAGGCCAGCCAAACCTAGTCACATGTCAGGAACTGTTGAAGAAACACAGTTCCCGAGATCTGTGTCTTAACTGACAGAGGAGCTGTATTGTAATCACACATACCGGTGTGCTGCATGAAAAGGCCTGTAACATGAGAAGAAAGAAATCTCCTCTGGCTGACTGAACACAACCTCAGTCCTTTATGCGCAGTCAGCTGAGTGCACCCTTAAATGTGACTTGGACAGCAGTTTGAATTACATGATGGGGTCAGTTTATTACATTCTTGGAGAACCCTTTTAATATCTCAATTTCTGTTGCCATAGGGCAGAGGATGGATTATTATAAGCCCCTTTGGCAATCTAGAATTAGGTATAAATGTCTGTATTCAAGATTTAAGGCAATTAAGTTTTTTTTCTCTTATTTATGGTGGTCTACTGAAGTGGAGACATTTATTTTGTTACTTCCGGAAGTCTATGGCAATTAAGTGGTTAATTCCATTAATCCTGTTGGTCTATGGCATTTAATGGATTAATGTCAGGTTGCCTGGTGACAGTGAAATGGATAATTTTAGGATCTTTGGTAGAGTGCAGTGGAACGGTTATTTTGGCATACCTGGTGTTCCAGTGGTTATTTATCTTTCCAGTTCCCAGGGCTGAAGCTACATACTGATTATTTCCAGAGAGACTCAGGAGTGCAATGCCCGATCATTGATGTGAAGCCCTGAAAATCCTCAGTGGAGCATACATTGTACATGTATGTACATGAGTAAGAATTACCGTACTTTAAGCAAATCGGCTGTCTTTTAGTGCAGCTTTGGGCCCCTGTATACAATGGATAAATGTTGTCTAAATCCACTGATTTCAGCTGTGTTGGTTGGCCTACTAATATGTATGAGGAACTCTTCACAAAATCATCTGTCAGGGATAATACAGATTGGGTGATTTCATGGTAACACGAGCCCCATAAAACATCCCCAATAAAAACACGTGACACAGGAAATTTTGGTTGGAATAAAATGGCCGTGGTGTTTATTTTGGGTTACATATAAAAGTTTTATTTTAATCCAAGAATAAGCATAACCATTAAAATCTGAATAAACTGGCTTAAATCCAAACACATAACCCAATCCACCCGAAATCAACGGGCGACTTTCCCACAAATAAACGACACGACAAATATAAATAACAATTAAACATAACTTCAGGTAGGGAGGGAGGGATCTTTTATCTTCCTCAGGTGACTGGCGACAAGCCGTTAAAACAGCTGATTTTTATAGATGAAATTCTTCCCGCACTTTTTGTTTAAACCAATCAGAACATGTAAAAAGTGCGGGAACTCATACCAGATTAAACCAGAAAGAACCTGCTCATGCACAGCACAGCTTACTAAACATGCTTAACCCTTCAGAAACCATACCGTTTTAAAAGCATGAAACCACAAAAAGAGACGGGGTGGGGGGGGGAAGGAGAGGCTGTGTTATCATGCACTCGACAAAGGGGGGCGTCCATGGTAACACAAGTCCCAATAAAAACACGTGACACAGGAAATTTTGGTTGGAATAAAATGGCCGTGGCGTTTATTTTGGGTTACATATAAAAGTTTTATTTTAATCCAAGAATAAGCATAACCATTAAAATCTGAATAAACTGGCTGAAATCCAAACACATAACCCAATCCACCCGAAATCAACGGGCGACGTTCCCAAACGCCTAGCCTTAAGAAGGCGAGGCCCCCCCAAAACGCCAGAGCCACTTTTCAATGATGGTCTGGAAATCCAAATTTAAGATGTCCAGACCAACATCAGATAGATGCACCAAATCCCTCCTATACATGCCTGGAATGACATCCTCCAGATCCACATGCCTTTAAGAAAAACCTTCAGTTAAACACATAAACTTTTCCAAACTCCTGTTGACTCGCTTACGAATCCTTTCCAAGAATACCATATTACTACTGAACCATAAAAACCTTGGAACGATTTCTGAAAATACAAGGGTTGCATTAAAAAATTCTGTTTTTAAAATGGATATATCCCTTCTCATAAAAGCAATCAGATTAAGGGTGCCGATTTTACCCAAATCATTTCCTCCCAGATGCAAAATTACTAAGTTCGGAGAAGGCCATATTTTCTTCAATCTTCACATGTCTTCAATTAAATTTTTCCACTGCATTCCACGCCTGCTAAACCAAAAAACTTGGAGAAAAGAAGGATTAAAAGAAAGATTCTCTGTATACAATCTCACATTCGCCCTTTTTTTCAGCCCAAAAAACATAAGAATGTCCGATGATCCACACCGACAAAATTCCTAAAAAATGAACCAAATGTTAAGAGGGATATAAATTAGGGCGGATGTACAATTTAAATCTATCTGAATCCCAACGACCGATTTTTTTTTTATCGTGTTATCATGAAAACCCAATCTAGAGGCCTCAGTTGCCGCTCCAATACGAAAAGAATGAGATGATATTTTTAAATCCGTCAACTTCAGCTCCTTTAAACATTTTTTGAGAATAAAATTAAATTGAAAACAAGTAGCAGGCTCGCCATTAAGATGAACAAAGAATGGGCCATTGATCTTAGGCCTTAATAACACCCATTTTTTCGTATTGGAAACAGGACAAATAGTATTGTCAGAGATCGAATTCAACCGCAAGGAAGAGCCTCTACCTATTTGATCCATTTTGGATTTTCTGATAAATAGCATGACATGAGAATCAAAAATTTTAACATCTTCAACGAACAGGCCAGACGGAACAGACTTCTTTTGGGATACTAGTTCACCAATTCGCCATGCTGCAAAAAAAAGCCAAAGAAAAAGCTGTGGAAAAAAGGCACGATTCAAACTCATTAATACAAACTGAGGAAACACAAGAACAGAGGTTCTTGAGTAAATGGAAAGAAATAGGATGTCGCTCATCAGGCTTAAAGTGAGCCCTTTTAAAACCTTTTAAAAATTGGTGCACATGAAAAATATCGGACTTAGGATTGGCACCTAAAACTTTAAGAAAAAATGAAACTCCCGCTATATTTTTTGACAGGGCAGAATAAGATAAACCTTTTTTCACTAGATACTCTAAGAAATTAAACGACATTTCCACGTTACAAACTGTATGTGGGTGATTCCTGGCTAAACAAAAATTAAACCACAAATTCCATGCCGCCGAATATTCGGCCCATGTTCTATCAGCCAAAGATTTAGTAATGAAGTGTAAAATTAATCCTGTATCACATCCCAAATCCATTGTGGGCAAGCTGCTCTGTTTCCTTCTGCTTCCCGGATTTCACTCTTGGGTAGAAAAAGCTGGCAGTGACAAACAGATGCAGCATTACTAAAAACTCATTTGTTCAGACTGGCCTACCGCCTCAATGCATTAACCTAACGATCCCTGTGTGGCCTATATTAAAAAAAAAAAAAAAAAATTAATTAACTGGTTCATGCAGCTTTACATGAACACCCAAGCCTTACACTATGGCTGGTCCGAATAACTATAGCAATTGTTACCATCCACCTCTCGTGTCTCCCCTTTTCCTCATAGTTTGTAAGCTTACGAGCAGGGCCCTCACTCCTCTTGATATCTGTTTTGAACTGTATTTCTGTTATGCTGTAATGTCTATTGTATGTACAAGTCCCCTCTATAATTTGTAAAGCGCTGCGGAATATGTTGGCGCTATATAAATAAAAATTATTATTATTATTATTATTATTATTATTACTATTGCTCACAGAGGAGAAAGAAGCTTTTAACCAGATGTTATACTCCAAACAGAGAAAAACCATATGCCTAATGATCCGAGCAGCCCATCTATTTTTCGAAGACAGGGTATTCACTGCAAAAACTAAACCCTGATTATTAGAAGAAAACAAAATTATTTTATTACTGAGAAGCACACCCCAAAGCTGTAAACATAAAAATATAGAGAATAAATCCAAAACAGTCTGGTTATCTTTTACATTAAGCTGATGCCATGACAGCGGCCATGCCTCAGACGCCGAAAAAGACGAAAATGATAAGCTAAAACCTAACTCTCTATCAGCACAATAAAACAAAGACAATTCATCCGCAGAAACAAATGATGTCTGCCACACCGCTCTTCCATTAAAATTAGACAAAAACTTCAACCAAACTTTCAAATCTTCCTTTAACGCCTTACCAAGACGAATATGAGAATGCGGGGAGGAATGGCCAGCAGTTGCTTCATACAATCTCCTAGAAAAACCCTGCCTATGGGAATAATTCTTAGCGCAAAATTCAAAGCTCCTAACAAGGACTGCAATTCTTTCAGAGTAACCTTCTCTACCGCCAAACAACGAGAAACGGAAGCATGAAGCTTAGATAATTTCTCAGGGGGTAAGGAACAAGTCATACTTTCAGAGTCTAATAAAATACCCCAAAATTCTAAGAAGGTACAAGGAGGTACCGTTTTCTCTACAGCAATGGGAATGCCAAAAAGATTACAAATACTCAAAAATTTGTTCAACATAGAATGACAAATAACTGAATCAATCGGACCAAAAAATAAAAAATCATCTAAATAGTGTAACATACCGCCACCTTCAAAATCTAACTCGACTACCCACGGCTCCGGCGCAGGCGTACTTTGCTCTGCCCTGTTGAGGGCAGACAAAGTACTGCAGTGCACAGGCGCCGGAAAGGTCAGAGGCCCGGCACCTGCGCACTGCAGTACTTTGTCTGCCCTCAACAGGGCAGAGCAAAGTACGCCTGCGCCGGAGCCGTGGCTGAAGATCAGAAGAGGACGTCTTGTAATGAAGATGGGAGGCTCCGGAACGGACCGGAGACACCCATCTGACCTGACCAGCAGCGGGACAGCCCCTGGGTGAGTATAATCTAACGTCTTTTTCTCCTCTTTCAGGATACATTGGGGGCTTATCTACAGCATTACAGAATGCTGTAGATAAGCCCCTGATGCCGGTGGGCTTACCTCACCCGCGATTTTCAGGGTGACAGGTTCCCTTTAAAGCAGAATCTCTTGCTGGACGCTGTGTGTGTGCTGTCTACTGATTCTCTGAGCTCGTTTATCCCATCTCCTCTAATCTGGTCTTGTACATTAACTCTGGTGGGCCCGTTGCACCCACAGTCCTTTTACACATTGGACTAAAGTTGGCTGAACCAAGGGGAATGGGCGCCCAGTCACTTAACGCCATAGCAATTTCAGCAAGTGTGTATTTTCTGCCACAGGATGCTGCTCTCTCAGCTATCTGTGAAGATTTTCCTCCAACATGAGAGCTAAAAAAAATGGAATTGTAGTGTATGACACAATTTTCTCTAAATGTTATCCTTCTTCTTTATAGGCATAACTCACTAGTTTACATCAATTTCATTAGTATTTGGTACTATTGCCCTTAAACTGAATGACTTGGGTCAAAAGTTCAGTATATCCTTCCACAAGCTTCTCACAATAGTTGGTCAGAATTTGAGCCCATTCCTTCTGACAAAACTGGTGTAACTGATCCAGGTTTGTAGGTTGTCTTGCTTGTACCTACCTTTTCATCTTTGCCCATAAATTTTCAATAGGATTGAGATCAGGGCTATGTGATGGCCACTCTAAAACATTGACTTTGTTATCCTTAAAGGGAACCTGACAGCAGATTATGCCACTATAAGATGTGGCCACCGCCTTTCAGGGCTTATCTACAACATTCTATAAAATAAGGAACCTTTATCACAATCATCCTTACCCCACGAAGCGAGATCTTGCATGGACCCCCAGACCACGGAAGACTGACAGTCATCTTGTGTTTCTTCCATTTCTAATAATTGTACCAACAGTTGTTGCCTTCTCACCAAGCTGCTAGCTTATTGTCCTGTAGCCCATCCCAACCTACAAGGCCTACAATTTTGTCCCTGGTGTCCTTAGACAGCTCTTTGGTTTGGCCATGGTGGAGAGATTGGTGTGTGATTGACTTACAGATTTACAATTTAGTGCACATATTGTTTTACTCTCCCTCCTTAATACGCATATAAAGTATAGACCAAAAGTTTGGACACACTTTCTCATTTAAAGATTTTTCTGTATTTTCATGACTATGAAAATTGTACATTCACACTGAAGGCATCAAAACTATGAATTAACACATGTGGAATTATATACTTAACAAAAAAGTGTGAAACAACTGAAATTATGTCTTATATTCTAGGTTCTTCAAAGTAGCCACCTTTTGCTTTGATGACTGTTTTGCACACTTTTGGCATTCTCTTGATTAGCTTCAAGAGGTAGTCACCGGGAATGGTTTTCACTTCACAGGTGTTCCCTGTCAGGTTTAATAAGTGGGATTTCGTGCCTTATAAATGGGGTTGGGACCATCAGTTGTGTTGTGCAGAAGTCTGGTGGATACACAGCTGATAGTCCTACTGAATAGACTGTTAGCTGATTTTTTCTTGCCATAATACAAATTCTAAGTAAAGAAAAACGAGTGACCATCATTACTTTAAGAAATGAAGATCAGTGAGTCTGAAAAATTGGGAAAACTTTGAAAGTGTCCTCAAGTGCAGTTGCAAAAATCATCAAGCGCTACAAAGAAACTGGCTCACATGAGGACCGCCCCAGGAAAGGAAGACCAAGAGTCACCTCTGCTTCTGAGGATAAGTTTATCCGAGTCACCAGCCTCAGAAATCGCAGGTTAACAGCAGTTCAGATTAGAGACCAGGTCAATGCCACACAGAGTTCTAGCAGCAGACACATCTCTACAACAACTGTTAAGAGGAGACTTTGTGCAGCAGGCCTTCATGGTAAAATAGCTGCTAGAAAACCACTGCAACAGTGGACAGGCAACAAGCAGAAGAGACTTGTTTTGGCTAAAGAACACATGGAATGGACATTAGACCAGTAAAAATCTGTGCTTTGGTCTGATGAGTCCAAATTTGAGATCTTTGGTTCCAACCACTGTGTCTTTGTGCGACGCAGAAAAGATGAAAGGATGGACTCTACATGCCTGGTTCCTACCGTGAAGCATGGAGGAGGAAGTGTGATGGTGTGGGGGTGCTTTGCTGGTGACACTGTTGGAGATTTAATAAAATTTGAAGGCATACTGAACCAGCATGGCTACCACAGCATCTTGCAGCGGCATGCTATTCCATCCGGTTTGCGTTTAGTTGGACAATCATTTATTTTTCAACAGCACAATGACCCCAAACACACCTCCAGGCTGTATAAGGGCTATTTGACCAAGAAGGAGAGTGATGGGGTGCTACGCCCGATGACCTGGCCTCCACAGTCACCACACCTGAACCCAATCGAGATGGTTTGGGGTGAGCTGGACCGCAGAGTGAAGGCAAAAGCGCCAACAAGTGCTAAGCATCTCTGGGAACTCCTTCAAGATTGTTGGAAGACCTTCCCGGTGACTACCTCTTGAAGCTCATCAAGAGAATGCCAAGAGTGTGCAAAGCAGTCATCAAAGCAAAAGGTAGCTACTTTGAAGAACCTACAATATAAGACATTATTTCAGTTGTTTCACACTTTTTTGTTAAGTATATAATTCCACATGTGTTAATTCATAGTTTTGATGCCTTCAGTGAGAATGTACAATTTTCATAGTCATGAAAATACAGAAAAATCTTTAAATGAGGTGTGTCCAAACTTTTGGTCTGTACTGTATGTTTTGTCAATATAAAAAGGGGAATAACCGATTGCCAGATGCCTCTGGATGCTGCTTAACCCCTTTAGGAACAATGGATCGGGCATGCTAAAATTAAAGATGCCCAATCCTTCTTTCTCTGGCATCTGCTGTTGGTTGAGAGTAAGGAAACCCCTATACACAAGAGCCAGGATTTTTTTAACTTTCTTTGTTATCCGTGAAAAAGCTGGTTTTCAATGTGAACCCCCACGAGACATGACTGAGCAATTTACTGATATGGAGCTCATGGAGTAAATATGGACACAGAATTGCCTCCATTATGGAATGAATGGCTCTGTCTGGGTTGTCATTGTAATACAGTTTTTCAGGGATTCTAACGAAAATCCTGTTTGGCATACACCACTGTGTAAATGTGTACATAGCCTGAAAGTCCGTTTACACTGACCAACCAGCCGCACAATATGACCACAGATCGGTAACTTTTACTAGTCGGCTGTTGTTTAAGTGCCTATTTATATACAGTAGGCAGAACAAAGTAGATGATAACCCTTGAGCGATCTAGATTGCTCGATGTGTATAGATTGCAACTGTTCTCGGCAGATCGAGTCCTGTTTATTGCTGAGAACAATGATCTGAGGTGTTGCACAAAAGATCAATTCACCCGATGAACGATGGTTTTTCTTCTTTCATTAGGTGATCGGCAGGGTGCTTATACTACAAGATAATCGTGAAGCGAGCGTTTTTAACTAGGCTCGCTCATGATTATCCTGCAATGTAAATGTCCCTTTATGTGTATGAACAATTTATCAGGAACCCTTGAGTGTTTAATGTAATGACATGGATTAGTTTTATTTAGCCTGTTCTATTCCATCACCTAGATAATTGAAAACCACTATGCAAAAGTACTGGAGGTGCCGATAGTAGAACTCACAGACAGAAGTGGAAATGAGACAGCTGAACCTGCAGTCCACCCATCTGTTACCATGTACTGGTCGCTCTCGGTATCAGTTTTCTCTCTTGGCGGATTGGTGTCTTCCTTTTTTGTTGGATGGTTTGCAGACAAATTTGGAAGGTAAGCAGCATTCATACCTGTGCAGCATTAGACCTAATATTGGAGAAGAGAACAAAATTTAGTTTTTCCATTATTGGTAATTTTTAAGGTTGCACTGTACTAGACATTTTCGGGTTTCTTACTTTTTAAACAACTCTGTGTGATCAGAGTAACATCTAATATCAGCCTAAATGATTTTTTTTTTAAATAATCCAGTTACCATAAAAGCAAAATGTCTTTGGTGGCTGTAGTTCTGATACATGCGACATATGGGTACTAGAAGTTACCTATGAACTCTGGACAAAACATAAGTTTTTGTGTCCCACTTTGAGAGTTAAGTTCCATCTCCTATGGGAAAAGCACAAATAATACCATTCATCATGAAGAATATTGGTTCCAACAACAAGATTATTCCATTCTGTGAAAGTAATGAGAACTTTCAGGTGAGAGATTTCTGTACAGGCATTTGAGTGTATATTGGTAAAAAGTCACACACATTAAGGATGTGCTTTGTAGAACCAGTTATGTAAGAATCTGCTTGTTGTTCTGTACTATGAACTATGCTCAATACAATAAAAGTATAATTATGTAGCTCATTTGTGGCGTACAGGACAAAGTGTGTGTCCAGATTCACATTTGGCTCAAAATTTGACTCCTAATATGATGAAGTATGTTGCGATCAATAAGGAGAGATTCTGGGTAAAGATATTATTGTCAGGCTAAAGACCCTTTGTAGGTCATGCTATCTAACCATATATATCCTCCTTCAAGGGAGTCTGCCAGGAGGTTCTTGCTACATAGTCTGAAAGCAGCACGACGTAGGGGCTACTTGCTGCAGTTTCAATAAAATCAGTGTTTTACCAGCAGTAAATTACCACTAGAAGACTAGTTGTCATGTGCCCTGTAATTCTCGTGCTCTGTATCACCCCGACCAGCACTGATTGGCAGCTTTTTGCCAATGTACACAGAAAGCTGCCAATCAGTGGTGTTAAACAAAGCTCAGCATTCATATAACTGATAGATCTGGAGCAGAAAAATCAGTGATTGTTATCAAAACTACAGCAAGCAGCCCAGTAAGTGACAGATTACTAGAATCAAGGTATCTGCCCATACATCATTCTTCTCTCAGATTACATAGCACAAGCCTGGTGACTGATTCCCTTAAATTTCAGATCTTCTTTTGTATTTTAGGATTAAATCCATGATGATTGTAAATACTTTGGCCGTCATTGGTGCCCTTCTCATGGGACTAGCTCCTTTGGGACAAGCCCACGCCCTAGTAATTTCTGGTAGACTTATAACTGGTCTTTATTGTGGTAAGTGGATCATTTCTAAACTTCTCATATTTTCAACTAGAAGGTTTTTGTTTCTTTTTTATTCTGAATAAAATGTGATCTAGTTATTATCACTGTATGCCAATAATGTTGGGAAAGCTTACCTGTACCATTACTAAAGGAGCAATCACTTCACACTACAGCAGCTGCCCATAGCTTGTTGCTAAAATAAGTATTACCTATTATAAACCTGTAATGCTAGACAGCCAGTTGTTATCAGTCAGGACAGGAGAGAACCATGCCTGGTGTGGACCCTTGAGCATAGATTTTCAAAGCAGTGAAGAACATAGTCACATGCTTGTTATCATGAACACACTATCTCAACAATCTTAAGGTGCCTTGAAAACGAATTCATACCCCGTGAACTTTACCACATTTTTTAATGTTACACCCACAAATTTAAATGTATTTTATTTGAATTTCATGTGATATTTCAACATAAATTAGCACATGTTTGTGAAGTGTAGAGGAAATGATACCACGGTTTTCTAGCTATTTTAAAAATATACATCTGAAAATTGTGACGTGCATTTGTATTCAGCCCCCATTAGTCTGATAACCCTAAATATAATAATCCTGAGTAACCAATTGCCTCCACACGTCACAGAATTAGTAAACTGAGTCCATCTGTGTGTAATTTACTCTCAGTATGACTACAGCTGTTCTGTGAAGGATTCAGAGGTTTATATGAGAACATGAGGGATCAAACAGAATCATGAAAACCAAGGAACACACAAGACAGGTCAGGGATAAAGTTGAGGAGAAAAGTAAAGCAGGGTTAAGTTATAAAGACAAATTGCCCAAGATTGACGAAAGCAAGCTATAAAAAGTCCAGTTTGCAGTTTGCAAAACGCCATGTAGGGGACACAACTAGCTTGTGGAAATAGGTGCTCTGGTCAGATGAGACCAACATAGAGCTTTCTTGGCTAAATACAAAACTATGTGTGGTGGAATACCAACACTGAACATCATCACCCTGAAAACACCATCAGTCTCACTGAGTTAGAAATAGTTTCCAAAGAAGAATGGGTAAACTTTTCAACCTATAGGTGTGCAAAGCCGGTAGAGACATACCCCAAAAGACTTGCAGCAGAATTTGCAGCGAAAGATGGTCCTACAAAGTATTGACTCAGGGAGATGAATACAAATGCACGTCACAATTACCAGATTTATAATTTTTTTTAAATGATTAGAAAACCATGAATTGTTTCCTTTACACTTCACACATACTTGCCAGTTTGGGTTGGTATATTATTATTATTTATTGTTATAGCGCCATTTATTCCATGGCGCTTTACATGTAAGGAGGGGTATACATAATAAAAACAAGTACAATAATCTTAAACAATACAAGTCATAACTGGTACAGGAGGAGAGAGGACCCTGCCCGCGAAGGCTCACAATCTACATCTACATCATATAAAATCCCAATAAAATACATTTCAGCTTGTGTGTATAGTGTGAAGGAATGTGAAAGAGTTCACGAGGAACAAATACTTTTTCAAAACATTGTATATGGATGTATAGGACTCATCTAACAGTGGACCATTTTTCAAAAGTTTAAACTTTTTTTTAAATATGGATAACTGTATTTTAATTGAATTTTTACAAATAAAATTACAGAATGACGACATAAAACTCAAGATATTAGCAAACAGTGCTACACAATTTAACTTAATAATCTATCCGCAATAATGAATGAACTCAACACTGAAGAGATCACTTCTTGCGATTACATTTAAAAATGAACTGGAAGTTTTAACTTAAAGAGAATCCGTCAGGTCATTTTTGCGTACCCTACTAATAGCATCCTGAAATAGGATTTGGGCAGTTTTTTCAGGATATGTAACATAGTAACATAGTAACATAGTTAGTAAGGCCGAAAAAAGACATTTGTCCATCCAGTTCAGCCTATATTCCATCATAATAAATACCCAGATCTACGTCCTTCTACAGAACCTAATAATTGTATGATACAATATTGTTCTGCTCCAGGAAGACATCCAGGCCTCTCTTGAACCCCTCGACTGAGTTCGCCATCACCACCTCCTCAGGCAAGCAATTCCAGATTCTCACTGCCCTAACAGTAAAGAATCCTCTTCTATGTTGGTGGAAAAACCTTCTCTCCTCCAGACGCAAAGAATGCCCCCTTGTGCCCGTCACCTTCCTTGGTATAAACAGATCCTCAGCGAGATATTTGTATTGTCCCTTTATATACTTATACATGGTTATTAGATCGCCCCTCAGTCGTCTTTTTTCTAGACTAAATAATCCTAATTTCGCTAATCTATCTGGGTATTGTAGTTCTCCCATCCCCTTTATTAATTTTGTTGCCCTCCTTTGTACTCTCTCTAGTTCCATTATATCCTTCCTGAGCACCGGTGCCCAAAACTGGACACAGTACTCCATGTGCGGTCTAACTAGGGATTTGTACAGAGGCAGTATAATGCTCTCATCATGTGTATCCAGACCTCTTTTAATGCACCCCATGATCCTGTTTGCCTTGGCAGCTGCTGCCTGGCACTGGCTGCTCCAGGTAAGTTTATCATTAACTAAGATCCCCAAGTCCTTCTCCCTGTCAGATTTACCCAGTGGTTTCCCGTTCAGTGTGTAATGGTGATATTGATTCCCTCTTCCCATGTGTATAACCTTACATTTATCATTGTTAAACCTCATCTGCCACCTTTCAGCCCAAGTTTCCAACTTATCCAGATCCATCTGTAGCAGAATACTATCTTCTCTTGTATTAACTGCTTTACATAGTTTTGTATCATCTGCAAATATCGATATTTTACTGTGTAAACCTTTTACCAGATCATTAATGAATATGTTGAAGAGAACAGGTCCCAATACTGACCCCTGCGGTACCCCACTGGTCACAGCGACCCAGTTAGAGACTATACCATTTATAACCACCCTCTGCTTTCTATCACTAAGCCAGTTACTAACCCATTTACACACATGTTCCCCCAGACCAAGCATTCTCATTTTGTGTACCAACCTCTTGTGCGGCACGGTATCAAACGCTTTGGAAAAATCGAGATATACCACGTCCAATGACTCACCGTGGTCCAGCCTATAGCTTACCTCTTCATAAAAACTGATTAGATTGGTTTGACAGGAGCGATTTCTCATAAACCCATGCTGATATGGAGTTAAACAGTTATTCTCATTGAGATAATCCAGAATAACATCCCTCAGAAACCCTTCAAATATTTTACCAACAATAGAGGTTAGACTTACTGGCCTATAATTTCCAGGTTCACTTTTAGAGCCCTTTTTGAATATTGGCACCACATTTGCTATGCGCCAGTCCTGCGGAACAGACCCTGTCGCTATAGAGTCACTAAAAATAAGAAATAATGGTTTATCTATTACATTACTTAGTTCTCTTAGTACTCGTGGGTGTATGCCATCCGGACCCGGAGATTTATCTATTTTAATCTTATTTAGCCGGTTTCGCACCTCTTCTTGGGTTAGATTGGTGACCCTTAATATAGGGTTTTCATTGTTTCTTGGGATTTCACCTAGCATTTCATTTTCCACCGTGAATACCGTGGAGAAGAAGGTGTTTAATATGTTAGCTTTTTCCTCGTCATCTACAACCATTCTTTCCTCACTATTTTTTAAGGGGCCTACATTTTCAGTTTTTATTCTTTTACTATTGATATAGTTGAAGAACAGTTTGGGATTAGTTTTACTCTCCTTAGCAATGTGCTTCTCTGTTTCCTTTTTGGCAGCTTTAATTAGTTTTTTAGATAAAGTATTTTTCTCCCTATAGTTTTTTAGAGCTTCAATGGTGCCATCCTGCTTTAGTAGTGCAAATGCTTTCTTTTTACTGTTAATTGCCTGTCTTACTTCTTTGTTTAGCCACATTGGGTTTTTCCTATTTCTAGTCCTTTTATTCCCACAAGGTATAAACCGCTTACACTGCCTATTTAGGATGTTCTTAAACATTTCCCATTTATTATCTGTATTCTTATTTCTGAGGATATTGTCCCAGTCTACCAGATTAAGGGCATCTCTAAGCTGTTCAAACTTTGCCTTCCTAAAGTTCAATGTTTTTGTGACTCCCTGACAAGTCCCCCTAGTGAAAGACAGGTGAAACTGCACAATATTGTGGTCGCTATTTCCTAGATGCCCAACCACCTGCAGATTTGTTATTCTGTCAGGTCTATTAGATAGTATTAGGTCTAAAAGTGCTGCTCCTCTGGTTGGATTCTGCACCAATTGTGAAAGATAATTTTTCTTGGTTATTAGCAGAAACCTGTTGCCTTTATGGGTTTCACAGGTTTCTGTTTCCCAGTTAATATCCGGGTAGTTAAAGTCCCCCATAACCAGGACCTCATTATGGGTTGCAGCTTCATCTATCTGCTTTAGAAGTAGACTTTCCATGGTTTCTGTTATATTTGGGGGTTTGTAACAGACCCCAATGAGAATTTTGTTACCATTTTTCCCTCCATGAATTTCAACCCATATGGACTCGACATCCTCATTCCCTTCGCTAATATCCTCCCTTAAAGTGGACTTTAGACAAGACTTTACATAGAGACAAACCCCCCTCCTCCAGCATGTAACTTTTACTGCTGTATGATACCCCGTTGTGTTGCTGTAAGCCCCTGAAAATGTATAGTCTTGTGTCAGCTAGCCAAGCATATATAATTGCCAAATGAATATTCACCCCTTCCGCCACCAATAATTCTGCCCAAAGGCGTAGGGTTTTGGTTCAGGGGGGGGGGGGGGCGAAACTTTTGAGTGGTCCCCTAACCAGGTAACCTTGGTTGCAGCTCGTGAATAGTGTACAACTCGGTAATAGTGGAGGAGAACCTCAGCAGATGACCACGCTGTTACTGAAGATAATCTTTATATAAAGATTAACATGGATATTACCGCCATATAGTCAGTGGTAGATACCAATCCTGCAGAATATATAAGAGATGACAGTACAGTTATAGATGGTGACTTACCACTGACGTTCTTTCTGATGGAATCGTTCACTTTTCCCGTCTTTTCCATTTGGTCCAGACCGACATGACAACTTCTTCCAGCCAAGACTCGGCCTGCAGAGAATACACAAACTTATATATTCTGCAGGATTGGTATCTACCACCTACACAAACTCATCATCCTGCTGATACCCCAATACTGAGCCGCTGCTGCCATATGTGTCCGTATTACTGCACCTGCTGTGTGGTTCTCTGTGGCTTCAAAATTCTAAAGCACCTCTCTATAATATAGTAATGCTGGGCGCAAGTGCCCTAGAAAACAGTGCCCACATTTTTCCCCCTAGAAAGTAATAATGTCCTGTGCACCCCTTTGACAGTTGCAGTAACCTGAGTTCCCCTATAACAATAAGTGTCCACTTTACATTTAATAATGTCCCAAGTCTCCCCCCGTACAGCTCACCTATACACAGTATGATGCTCTCTTACACACAGTATAATGCCCCCTCACTGTATAGTGCCACCCACACAGTATACTGACTCCTTAGTAGCCCACAAATTGTTTGATGGCTCCAACACTAATTTCCACACTGTATGATGGCCCCCGCACTGTAATCTCCACACTGTATGATGGCTCCTTCACTGTAATCCCCACACTGTACGATGGCCCCCTAGATAGCCTCCATATAGTATAATGCACTAGTTTGTCCTAAATATAGTATAATGCACTCCCCATAGGCCTACTCTATATTGTATAATACACCCCCATAGGCAGACTCTATAGCACAAGGCAGCACCCCATAGGCAGACTCTATAGCACAAGGCAGCACCCATAGGCAGACTCTGTAGTGTAAGGCAGCACCCCCATAGGCAGACCCTGTAGTATAAGGCAGCACCCCATAAGCAGACCCTGTAGTAGAAGGAAGCAACTCCATAGGCAGACCCTGCAGTATAAGGCAGCACCTCCATAGCCAGACCCTGTAGTATAACACAGCACCCCCATAGGCAGACCCTGTAGTATAAGGCAGCTCCCATAAAAAAAACAGTAAATAAATACTCACTGCTCTTCATCCATGTTCCCGCGGTGCTCCGAGCTCCCACTCATCTCCTGAAAGCACGCCATTGCCCCTCTAAGCACTGGGCCAGGGGCAATGGCCCCCTATGCCCCCCCCGGTAGCTACGCTACTGATTCTACCCAGTGTCACTGATTGGGTGCAGTTAGACTGTCATATTACTTGTACTAGGATCACATCGCAATGCTCGGACTGACGTCTGCTCTCCTGACCTGATCATGACAGCTGCATAGAAATACATGCACTCACGCTCAGGTCAGGACAGAAGATGGCAAGTCCAAGGATTGTGATGAGATCCTCTAGCATACGGCAGTGTGACTGAATCACTGACACCGGCGCAGAGGGGTGGGAATTTGACTAGCTGGCATGCGACTATAGATTTTGAGGTGCTCACAGCAACACAACAGTGCAAACAAAAGTTACATATCCTGAAAGGCCTGCCCAAGCCCTATTTCACGATACTATTGGTAGGGTACACAAACTATTTGACAGATTCCCTTTAAAACTTTGGTAAAGAAAATTTTTTAATGTTACTATACAAGAGAGTATTGGAAGATATTAGGAATATTAACTTTATACAGGGGTCCCCTCTATTGGCCAGAGTTGCTAAAAGAAAGCTGCTAAAAAAGCCACGTTCTGATCTGGTGGACTCAGCCGTGCATTACACAGTCAGCCATTCATATGTTCCAGAAGCCAAACCTGCAGAACTGCTTCTCTGGGCTGATTTCAAATGTACAAGGAAACAATCCTTTCTGATTGGGGTAAATTCAGATCCCCAAACTAAACAATTACGGTATATAAAGATATTTTGCATTGATTTCGGTTTGGTACTTTTAAGCTACATTCTCACGATGAGATTTTGATAAATTTTTGACTCTGCGTGTTTTTGCTGTGTATCACATTGGATGGGATTGATAGAAATCTCATGCCCATTCAGCTTTTTTTACACACTGTAAACTGACCTTATCCTGCATTTTTCAAATCCGTAGCATGTTCATTTCTCTTGCGGGTATGCTGAGTTTTCTGTGTGGCTTGTCCCCATAGACTTGCATTAGGTGCGGAAATTCTGCTGCAAAAAAAAAACGCACATGTGTTTTTAGTGCGTTTCCATGGCGGAAAAGCATCGAAGACCCATTTAATCCGCACCTTAGTATTTCAATCAAATTTTGTCAAAGCAAAAAACCAGGAAGTATCAAAAACAAAGCCGCTTTATTTACAGCATGACACACCAGGAACAAAAATGCATCATCAACAATGTGATAAAAACACATGGTATAAAAACCCACACAAAAACGCAATGAAATAGCACAAATAACCTAATTGAAATAATATGTGCAAAAATTCTGCAACATAAAAAACGCACCAAAAGCTCATCGTGGGAACGTGGCCTTAGAGGGCAGTGTCCTCGCTCAGGAAGGTCAGGCAAATGCTGAGGCCCAATTGAGGAAGGAAGCCTTTCTGCTCTTATTTATGTCCTGTCTAGTTTATTTTATACAACTGTAGAAACTACACAGGAAACATCTGTGCCAAGAATCCCTATATATTAAAGTACGGTGGAATATATTTGAGACAATGTCAGACTGGGGTGCCAAGGGCCCACCAGTAACTGACTTTAAAGGGGGCCCACTTTTCACCTGCATACCAATATTATACTACCCCCATTCACAACTCTACCTATATCTATCTCTATGTAATAATAAACTGGATAGATGCTGCTTTTTTCTGTACAGAGTAAATTATGCCAAATACTGCCCATACAGAGGGATTGGGGGCTCAGATCTGCATAGGGGCCCACCGGGGGATTGCCCTGTTACTGTGTTGGCCAGTCCGAGCCTGATTTGAGCTATATATAAAAAAGATTACTATCTATCCTGAAATTATATATGGTGTTTGCGTAATCTAAGACATAATATGTGGGTGATCGCCTTTACATTGCATAATTGTAAATTCGAAAATTAGAATATTGTGTAGAAACATTCACTTTGATTGTCTTGGATATTATAGAGAAAAGAGAAATTTGGGATATGCTTATAAAATTCATTTTAAGCAGCAGAAATCAACTTTGTGCAAAAGAACAATCTTTGCGTCAGCCGTAAATAATCTTTACAATATAATTTATTTAGGGTTATCATCAGGACTAGTCCCCATCTATATAGGTGAAATTTCTCCCACTTCCTTAAGAGGAGCTCTTGGAACATTACACCAGCTCGGAATTGTAACTGGGATTCTTATCAGTCAGGTTAGTTACAAATTTATAACTATTTCAAACTAATATATACAGTATCATTGTAGAAGTAAATATAATTTAAGATTAAAATGCACATTATACAGTGGCACATAAGTTTGGGTACTCCTGGTCAAAATTACTGTTATTGTGAGCAGTTAAGCACGTTGAAGATGAAATGATCTCTAAAAGGCCTAAAGTTAATGATGACACATTTCATTTGTATTTTAGGCAAAAAAAATGTATTGTCAAGGTTTTCATTTTAAAAACTACAAAAAGGAAAATGGGCCAATTCAAAAGTTTGGACACCCTTGGATGTTTGTGTGCTCAGATAACTTTGACCAAGGTTTCAGACCTTAATTGGCCTGTTAGGGTTATGGCTTGTTCACCATCATTGTTAGGAAAGACCAGGTGATGCAAATTTCCCAGCTTTATAAAAACCCAGCCTCCTCTATCGTTGTGCCAAAAAACAGCAGCCATGCGTTCTTCTAAGCAGCTACCTAGCACTCTGAAAATGAAAATGGTGGAGGGCCACAAAGCAGGAGAAGGGCTATAAGAAGATATCAAAGCATTTTCAAGTTGCCCTTTCCTCAGTTCGAAATGTAATTTCGTAAATGTAACAAATGGCAGTTAACAGGGTGAATGTAGAAGTGAAGATAAGGTCTGGAAGACCGAGGAAAATTTCAGTGAGAGCTGCTCGTAAGATAGCTAGAGAGGCAAATCAGAGCCCCCACTTGACTTGCAAGAGACCTTCAGAAACATTTAGCAGACACTGGAGTTTTGGTGCATCGTTCTACTGTTCAGAGACAACTGCCCAAATATGGCCTTCATGGAAAGAAAGAAAGAAAGAAAACCTCTCCTGCATCCTAATCATAAAATTCAGCATCAGGAATATGTAAAATAGAATCTAAACAAGCCTGATGCATTTTGGAAAAAAAAGTCCTGTGGACCGATGAGGTTAAAATAGAACTCTTTGGCTACAATGATCAAAGGTATGTGTGGAGAAAAAATGGCACAGAATTTCAGGAAAAGAACATCTTGCCAACCATTAAGTATGGGGTTGGATCAATCATTTCACGGGTAGAGGGAAGAATGGATTCAATGAAATTTCTACAAATTCTTGTTGCAAATATAACATCATCTGTAAAAAGGCTGAAGTTGAAAAAAGGATGGATTCTGCAAATGGATAATGCTCCTAAAGACATATTTAAATCCACACTAGACTAGCTCAAAAGGCGCAAGCTGAAGGTTTTACAATGGCCCTCACAGTCCCCTGATCTGAATATCATTGAAAATCTGAGGCTAAACCTCAAAATAGCAGTACATGCAAGATGACCCAGGAATCTCACAGAACTGGAAGACTTTTCCAAGGAAGAACTTTAGGCCTTTTAGAGATCATTCTGTTGTGAATTCCACTCTTGGGCTCCCTCCGGTGGTTGTAAGTGGCACTTTTGTGAGTTCTGCTCTTGGGCTCCCTCCGGTGGTTTTAAGTGGTATGGCTGCTCCTTGGATTTAGCAGTCTGCAGCTGCTTCCACTGATTGTCTTTCTGCTCGGCTATTTATGCCTGGCTCTTCCCTTCAGCTAGTGACACTTGTCAATGGTTCCTGGTTGGATTCACATCTCTCTTGGATTTCCCTGATATCCTGACCAGTCCTGCAAAGTTAAGTCCTTGCTTTGCTATTTTCTGTCCACATGTTGTGGACTTATTTGTTCTGTGCATTATATGTTTTGTCCAGCTTGTTAGTATGGATTAATTCAGTTAAGCTGGAAGCTCTGGGAAGCAGATTTACCCTCCACACCTTTAGTCAGGTGTGGAGATTTTTGTAAATTCTGTGTGGATTTTTGTAGTTTTTATACTGACCGCACAGTATTCTATCCTGTCTTATCTATCTAGCTAGACTGGCCTCCTGTGCTACATCCTGGTTTCATTCTGTGTATGTCTTTTCCCTCTCCACTCACAGTCATTACTTGTGGGGGGCTATCTATCCTTTGGGGATTTTCTCTGAGGCAAGATAGTTTTCCTGTTTCTATCTTTCGGGGTAGTTAGTTCTCAGGCTGTGACGAGGTGCCTAGGGAGTGACAGGAGCATCCCACGGCTACTTCTAGTGTTGTGTTGAGCTTAGGGACTGCGGTCAGTACAGGTACCACCTCCTTCAGAGCTCGTCCCATGTTGCTCCTAAACCACCAGTTCATAACACATTTCATCTTCAACTTGCTTAACTGTTCACAACAACGATAATTTTGAACAGGGGTGCCCAAACTTTTGCAGGCCACCGTACATAAATATAATTAGATTTTGATTCAGAGAACAGAATGGAATTTATTATGTATTGATATTTATCCATTTACACACTTGAATCCATTTACATACTAGCCACTCATCTAAATGACCAACAAGTAATACTGCATTTAGGCTATCTTATTTGCGGCTTCCCTGTTATACAGATATTTTGTTTGTGATGAGACATAACTTATACATAACTTAATTTATAGACCTCTATGGTTTGATTTCTTTGCCTGTGTGGATTGGATGGGTTGTTACCGACATCTGTTTAGAAGTTCATGTCAATAGCACCTTTAGAAATATATTTACTTAGAAAATTAGTGATGTGTTCAATACTTATTTAATCCGCTGTATATTCTTTATGTAAAAGGATAATTAAAATACTTTTAAATCTAAGTGTGCTATGTGTTAGGAGTCGAGTTTCCTCTGCTGCACAGGGGGAATCTCGATCCGTCTCCGCTGCGGTCTCCCATTCTCCTCCAGCCGCAGTGGAGCCTGCTCAGCAGGGACGTCGATCCCAGCGTCTCGCTCAGTCTGACTCTGTGAGAAGAGTTACTGCTGCTTCTCCAGCTTCTGCCTGTAAAGCCTATACTGGTCAGCAGCGAGTGGACTTCTGTGGGACTAAGTCCTTGTCTGCGCACACTGAGCATGCCCAGGGCAAGATCTCCCGTTGGAGATCGAGGGTCATGTGCTCAGACTCTGCAGCGCATTCTATTGGTCCTCTTGGCAAGTCTTGGAAGGGCAAAGTTTCTGTGGCCGCTTCCTGTCCTGCAACTATATAAACTGCGCATGACCGCACGGCCATGCGCTAGTGTACAATTTAATATGTGTGTTTGTTGTGAGTGCAAGTCGTTCTTTAAATACCCCTACCCTATTGTATGATTGTTCGCGTATGGAGTATGGCTGCTATCTAGCGCCCGACTTATCACTCAACGTGTCACACACGTGTCAGCGTCTACTGCTGTGACCGCCAGTGCGGTGCCACGCGCCAGTGTGCGCTTCCTGACCCACGTCTGGGTGCTTAGTGGTGCCTGCCAGCACGGCACAGTTCGCACTTCGGTGCCTTAATTATATATTCCTTTCACACCCAGTTGCGGTGTACTGCCAGCAAGGGTCTAATCGGACTACAATCCCTGTTGGGGTTTAGTTCGCTGACCACTTGCTCGCGCTCTATGTGCGGTACCGCGGTCCTGTGACGCAACAGGATCGCTTTCTTCACGCTGGGTGAGGTTTAACCCACGCGTGTATACTTTTGAATACCGCCATATTGTCTGTCATTTCCTAGCAGCAGGTTTCACCTGCACGGTGGACCCCGGACTGCGAACGCATCTATATCATCTCTCTTGGTGCGTTCCGCCAGTCCTAACATTACACTAGCGCCAGGGTCTGGCTAGTGATGACAGACAAACAGCAATCTCTGCGGCATATCCAGCAGCTGGAGGGTAGGTTGGCGGCTCTCGAGAGCGCGACCTCAGCTGTGGATGTTACTGCAGTAGCTGTACAGGCTGCCAGTGTGGCTGCAGCTACTATGTCCATTGCCACCCCTGTTCCGACATTATCTCGCCTCCCGCTGCCAGAAAAATTTTCTGGTGATAGCAAGTTTTGTAGGGGATTTGTGAGTCAGTGCTCTATTCACCTCGAGCTCCTGGCTACACGTTTTCCCACAGAGCGGGCTAAGGTGGGATTTATTCTGTCTCTATTGTCGGACAGGGCGTTGGAATGGGCTACGCCGCTGTGGGAGCGTGGCGATCATGTGGTGCAGAGTGCTCCGCTGTTCCTGAGCGCTCTGAAACAGGTCTTTTTAGGACCTCAAGTCACCCATGATACTGCGCTCCAATTGCTGGCATTAACTCAGGGTGAGTCCTTGGTCAGTCATTTTGCCATCCAATTCCGCACCTTAGCATCTGAGCTGGATTGGTCGGATAAAGCTCTTATCCCCATATTTTGGAGGGGCTTGGCTGACCACGTAAAGGACGCTCTGGCCACTAGGGAGATTCCTGCCACACTGGAGGAGTTAATAACTGTCTCCACTCGAATTGACCTCCGTTTTAACGAGCGGAGGTTAGAGCGAGCCCAGTGTAGGCAGAGGTTTCGGCTGGCTCCTACTTTCGCCAAACCTCTGGAATTTCCGGTCCTGGTTCCTGAGTCACATGAGGCCAGGGAAGTGTCACAAGCAGGATCTAAGTCCCGGACCGCTTGTGCACTCAGGGTCTGTCATGTTTGCCAGCAGTCAGGACATCTAGCCTCCAGATGTCCCCAGCGGTCGAGGAAACGTCAGCGTCTAGTGGTAGTAGGTGGAGGTACACTAGACACGGCGACGTTTGCCTCTAAGTTGTCCTTTTAGGGGACAATTACTATTGGCTCATTCTCCCACTCAGTAGAGCTCTGCGTGGATTCTGGGGCGGAGGGCAATTTTATGTCTTCTGCCTTTGCCCAACGTCACGCAATACCCCTGGTTATGCTTGCTCAACCAGTAACGGTGTGAGTGGTGAATGGGTCGACATTGCCCTCACAGATAACACACCAGACCATCCCTTTTACTCTGTCCATGTCGCCATCTCATCAGGAGATAATTTCTCTGCTCGTCATTCCGGAAGGAATTGATGAGGTCCTGTTGGGAATACCTTGGCTACGGTACCACTCTCCTCATATCGAGTGGTCCTCAGGCAGAATTCTGGGTTGGGGTGAATCTTGTGGGGGTAGGTGTCAGAGGGAGTGCGTTCAGGTTGCTACTACTGAGGTACCCGCAGATCTATCCTCTCTCCCCAAGCAGTATTGGTCTTATGCAGACGTGTTCTCCAAAAAGGCAGCGGAGGTCCTTCCGCCTCATCGCCCCTATGACTGTCCTATTGATCTCTTGCCTGGTGCTGAGCCTCCCCGGGGTCGAGTTTATCCGCTATCTCTCCCGGAGACGGAGGCAATGTCACAGTACATCCAGGAAAATCTGGCAAGAGGATTCATTAGGAAGTCAGTGTCACCTGCTGGGGCAGGGTTCTTCTTCGTGCAGAAGAAGAATGGGGAATTGCGCCCATGCATAGACTACAGGGGTCTTAACGCCATCACCGTTAAGAATAAGTATCCTTTGCCCTTGATATCTGAGTTATTCGATAGACTTCGGGGAGCAAGTGTATTTACTAAATTAGATTTGCGGGGTGCTTACAACCTGATTCGCATCCGTGAGGGGGACGAATGGAAGACGGCCTTTAACACCAGGGATGGGCACTATGAATATCTGGTGATGCCCTTCGGGCTCTGTAATGCCCCAGCCGTTTTCCAAGACTTTGTGAACGATATCTTCCGGGATATGCTTTCCACCTCGGTCGTAGTCTATCTGGATGATATTCTTATCTACTCTCCAGATATTGACTCCCACCGGAGAGATGTTTTCAAAGTCTTCGACCTCCTACGGGCAAACTCCCTCTATGCCAAATTGGAGAAGTGTATGTTTGAGCAGGAGTCTTTACCTTTCCTGGGCTACATCATCTCGGCCCAGGGATTGGCTATGGATCCTGCCAAACTACAGGCAGTGATGGACTGGCAGGAACCCCATTCTCTGAAAGCGGTGCAGCGCTTTATGGGGTTCATAAATTACTATCGTCAGTTCATCCCCCACTTCTCAACCCTGGTAGCTCCCTTGGTATCCCTCACCAAGAAGGGAGCGAATCCTAAATCGTGGTCCGAAGAGGTCTCCAAGGCCTTCACTTCTATTAAGTCCCACTTTGCTAGCGCTCCCATCTTACATCGTCCCGAGGTGGATAAGCCATTCCTAATGGAGGTGGATGCCTCTTCGTTGGTGCAGGAGCAGTCCTCTATCAAAAGGATGCTCAAGGTCGGAAGCATCCATGCTTCTTCTTCTCAAAAACCTTCTCACCAGCGGAGAGAAATTACTCCATCGGGGATAGGGAGTTGCTGGCAATGAAGTTGGCCTTTTCGGAATGGAGACATCTCTTGGAGGGTGCTCGTTTCCCATTCCAAGTCTACACAGACCACAAGAATTTGGTCTATTTACAGACAGCCCAGCGGCTGAATTCTCGTCAGGCCAGATGGTCCTTGTTTTTCTCCCGGTTCCACTTCACTCTACATTATCTCGCCGGGGAGAAGAACATTCGTGCTGACGCTCTCTCTCGCTCCCTGGTGTCTACTGTGGAGGAGGAGGACGAGCCTCGGCTCATTGTCCCTTCAGAGAGTCTGAGAACCATAGCTCCGGTTTCGCTTGAGTCTGTGCCTCCGGGCAAGACTTTTGTCCCCATCAATTTGCGTCCGGAGGTTCTCTCGTGGGCTCATTCGTCCAGAGTGGGTGGACACTTTGGGGCAAAGAGGACATCTGAGTTGTTGGCGAGAATGTATTGGTGGCCACATATGGTTCGTGACGTTGGAGACTACGTTCGGGCATGTGTCTCTTGTGCCAAAAATAAGTCTCTCCGTCAACGGCCAGCTGGGTTGTTATACCCTCTGCCGGTGGCAGACAGGCCCTGGGAGATGGTCGGGATGGACTTTGTGGTGGGTTTGCCCAAGTCACGTGGCTGTACTGTCATTTGGGTTATCACCGACCATTTTTCTAAAATGGTGCATTTGGTGCCGCTTCCCCGGCTACCTTCTGCACGGGCCTTGGCAGCATTGTTTGTTAAACACATCTTCCGTCTTCTCGGTATGCCAGACAAAATTGTCAGTGACCGGGGTCCCCAGTTTGCGTCTCGGTTCTGGAGAGAGCTTTGTCGCCTTCTCAGTATCGAGTTGAATCTCTCTTCGGCATATCATCCCGAGACGAATGGGTTGGTGGAGAGAGCCAACCAGACCTTGGTCACATATCTGCGACATTTTGTCTCTGCTAAACAAGATGACTGGGCATCTTTGCTACCGTGGGCGGAGTTTGCTCTTAACAATGCTGTAGCTGACTCCACTGGACAGACCCCATTCCTCCTTAACTATGGTCAGCATCCGCGGGTACCTGTGCCCATGCCCGTGTCTTCCGCCGATTCCAGGGTGGCAGACTGGGCTGTGGAGGCACGGGACATTTGGGATCGCACTCAGGATGCCATTCGGGCTTCCAAGGAGAGAATGAGGTCCTCCGCCGATGTTCATCGGCGCCCCGCTCCGACCTTTGCTCCTGGCGACTTGGTGTGGCTCTCCGCCTGTAACATCAGGCTGCGAGTTGAGTCCACTAAGTTTGCGCCTCGCTACTTGGGTCCCTTCAAGGTTCTCGAACAGATTAATCCTGTGGTCTACCGCCTGGCTCTTCCTCCACGCTTGGGTATCACCAACACCTTTCATGTGTCCCTCTTGAAACCCGTATACATGTCCCGGTTTTCCGAGGCATCTGCCGGGACATCGGGTTCGTCTACGGACGATTACGAGGTGAACGCTATTTTGGGGTGTAAGGTGGTACGCGGCAAAAAGTTCTATCTGGTGGATTGGAAGGGTTATGGTCCAGAGAACAGGTCATGGGAGCCTGCTGAAAACATTCGGGCCCCACAGCTCATTGCTGCCTTCAAACGTAGCGAGGCCCAAGGAGGGGGGGGCCCTAGGAGGGGGGGTAATGTTAGGAGTCGAGTTTCCTCTGCTGCACAGGGGGAATCTCGATCCGTCTCCACTGCGGTCTCCCATTCTCCTCCAGCCGCAGTGGAGCCTGCTCAGCAGGGACGTCGATCCCAGCGTCTCGCTCAGTCTGACTCTGTGAGAAGAGTTACTGCTGCTTCTCCAGCTTCTGCCTGTAAAGCCTATACTGGTCAGCAGCGAGTGGACTTCTCTGGGACTAAGTCCTTGTCTGCGCACACTGAGCATGCCCAGGGCAAGATCTCCCGTTGGAGATCGAGGGTCATGTGCTCAGACTCGGCAGCACATTCTATTGGTCCTCTTGGCAGGTCTTGGAAGGGCAAAGTTTCTGTGGCCGCTTCCTGTCCTGCAACTATATAAACTGCGCATGACCGCACGGCCATGCGCTAGTGTACAATTTAATGCGTGTGTTTGTTGTGAGTGCAAGTCGTTCTTTAAATACCCCTACCCTATTGTATGATTGTTCGCGTATGGAGTATGGCTGCTATCTAGCGCCCGACTTATCACTCAACGTGTCACACACGTGTCAGCGTCTACTGCTGTGACCGCGAGTGCGGTGCCACGCGCCAGTGTGCGCTTCCTGACCCACGTCTGGATGCTTAGTGGTGCCTGCCAGCACGGCACAGTTCGCACTTCGGTGCCTTAATTATATATTCCTTTCACACCCAGTTGCGGTGTAGTGCCAGCAAGGGTCTAATCGGACTACAATCCCTGTTGGGGTTTAGTTCGCTGACCACTTGCTCGCGCTCTATGTGCGGTACCGCGGTCCTGTGACGCAACAGGATCGCTTTCTTCACGCTGGGTGAGGTTTAACCCACGCGTGTATACTTTTGAATACCGCCATATTGTCTGTCATTTCCTAGCAGCAGGTTTCACCTGCACGGTGGACCCCGGACTGCGAGCGCATCTATATCATCTCTCTTGGTGCGTTCCGCCAGTCCTAACACTATGTTCAATGCTGTAATATTATGTTGTTTGCCATCACAGTATTACATTTTGGACAGTTCTTTGCATTTCTTTGCCTGTACTATGCTTCTGCTGATTCAGTACACAACCACTGTCAGAGTGATAGTAAAAACTCAATGTTGCTCCATTTTAGGTTGTTGGATTAGACTTCATCCTGGGCAGCAAGGACTTATGGCCTGTCCTCCTGGGTCTTTCTGGTGTACCAGCTGTGATTCAGACAATTTGTCTGTTCTTTTGCCCAGAGAGCCCCAGATATGCCTACATCAAACTTGGAAGAGAAGAAGTTGCCAAAAGAAGTAAGTGATGTTCAACAGTTCTTTTTATTACAATTTAAAAAAAAAATGAATGCAGTCTAGTAACAATCCAAATAGGTGTATACTATGTTAGTCATAGTGTGCCATACCTATATTGCACTTTGCAAATAACCTCTTCAGAGTGGAAGATGACTCTAGTGCCAATTGGATCTAGCAATCCTAAAAGTAAACATCGACCCTTTTACGAGCCTTGCCACAAGACTTAGGATAAGAAGCCAAACTAGAAACTCCATTTTCATACACATATTTTGGGGTGTTTGCCAATCCTCAGTGCAAAGCAGAACATCTAATTTGGCTAGGAGAGGGGCATCTGACAGCAAGTCTAAGGAGAAACGTTTCTCCTTGTGAGGAGCATATTTTGGAGAATTTGCATTTTTAAAATCTCATAAGAGCATTACATTGCCTATAAGTCTCCTTACACTGGCTTGGCACTCCTCACAAGGAGAAACATTTCACTGTATATATCCTGTATTGCACTTGTTCATGTTTTAACGTGGAAAATGATTTAATGACAAAGTTATGGTGTGCTTGACTCTTCCCCAATGGCAGACATTGGGTAAACGGATGGTGAGGCATTTTGGATTTTTTTGTTTTTGCTCCCCCACAGAAATAAGCTACCAGCAGAAGAGCACGACAGCAAATTATTTCCATCTCACTATTGAGAATACATGCATGTTGGCTGAGCTATGCGTCCATCTGATGGGCAATAGCTATCTATGGGGCATGGCCACCTCAGGATGAATGAATACATATAATTATAAGGACAGCATATAGAAAAGTATACAGTTTTTGTTGCAAAACTCAGAATTCAGAAAAATAATTCTCACATTGTGGGAGAATTAACTGTTTTGCTTGGGACATAGGCCTGCTGCTATTGTATATCTCAAGTCGTAGCTTGGTGATCCTTGCTTCTAGTGACATGTCTGACTTGATTTGTTCTAGAATTGATTTGCTTGTTCTTCTTACCATCCATGGTATTGATAACATCCTTCTCCATCACCACATTTGGAAGGTGTCGAGTTTTTGCTAATAGAGGCATGCATTGGTCACTTTTCTGGAGGAAGACTTTGTATTACAACACTTTAGTAGTCTGCTGATGGGCTCAGAGGGCAATTTCATGAAATTGATTTTGCTGATCTAAAATTGGATTAATATTGTTGACCATGTAAGTTAATCTAATATTTAGTTTGGTTATGGACAATCCAAAGCTTCATGCAGACAACAAAGTTGTGTAACATGGAGTCAGTACAGCACATGTCCCGATTATTGTGTTTTTCTGCTTTGATATAATAATAATGAAGGCTGCAGTCAATCAGCAGCTACTGATTGTCTGCAGCAGCCATGTGACATTGTTTATATAATGAGACATAGGGCTAAGAGTAGAGAAAGGTTGATGGACAGGTAAGTATACAGTTTTTTTTAATTTATCCAGCATACTTGGTCAATTAAAACTGGTCCTGCAGTGGAAAACCCCTTTAAGGTAATCTTTATGACGATTGGTAAATGTGCTGATCAGGAAAATGTGTCTGAAACTGAACAGCAAAAAAATGAAGGAAATCATGTTGGTGAAGTACTCGGCTTGAAGCCTAAACAGTTGATTCATTCAGCAACTTGTTACTTGCAATGAATCTTTCTTGAACTCTTGACTTTGCTGGGATACAGAATCCTTTAACATTGGTTAAAAGTTAACAAAGATAAGATACAAAGAGGCAATGCTAGAAAACAAGCCATTACCTAGCTGAACAAATATATTGATTTACTGCAGCTAGATGTGTAGTCCTAGTCATGACATACTTTGTTTTGCGACCATGACATTACCATGTGCAGACCTAAAGACCCCTTCACATTAAGCGACGCTGCAGCGATACCGACAACGATCCGGATCGCTGCAGCGTCGCTGTTTGGTCGCTGGAGAGCTGTCACACAGACAGCTCTCCAGCGACCAACTATGCTGGTAACCAGGGTAAACATCGGGTTACTAAGCGCAGGGCCGCGCTTAGTAACCCGATGTTTACCCTGGTTACCATCCTAAAAGTAAAAAAAACTGACCGACGCTCACAGCCAGTACAGGAGGAGTGCAGAGCACAGAGCGCCGGGGACAGACAGCGGTAGGTAAGTATGTAGTGTTTGTTTTTTTTACTTTTAGGATGGTAACCAGGGTAAACATCGGGTTACTAAGCGCGGCCCTGCGCTTAGTAACCCGATGTTTACCCTGGTTACCAGTGAAGACATCGCTGGATCGGTGTCACACACGCCGATCCAGCGATGTCCGCGGGAGATCCAGCGACGAAATAAAGTTCTGGACTTTCTTCAGCGACCAACGATCTCCCAGCAGGGGCCTGATCGTTGGTCGCTGTCACACATAACGATTTCCTTAACGATATCGTTGCTACGTCACAAAAAGCAACGATATCGCTAACGATATCGTTATGTGTGAAGGTACCTTAATGTTTATACATTTCTTTGATCAGTCATCTAAACAATGTAGTGTACTGGGAACAGTACACCACTGGCGCCAGACCACGTGGTCACTATGGGGTCCATTAGCCGGTGGTAGCATTATGGAAGCATCATATCATATTTGAGGCACAGTGGCATCCTCATAATATATGGGTGGCACTGTGGGGACATCTTACTGTATTGGAGGGTACTGTGGAGGGCATCATCCTGTATTGAGACCACTGTGGGTACACTGTACCCTACTAAGTGTATTGTGAAGCTACAATTATTGGGAAGCTACTGTTCTGAGTAAAATAGACAGGGAAGTCATATTGTTTAGCATAGGTCCAAACAAATAGGATTTTGTTTGAGCAGTCTAAGACAAGGCCATGTCTAGTTCCTGACCAGGCACAGTTTTTTTTTTCGTACATGCAATTTATTAGAGAAATGTAAAAATCTTTCTCTTTTGGATATTCTGCATCTTGTTTGTGATCTGCGAGGCTTCATATTGATGCCACTGTGATAGTCTTATCTTTTTTTTTGCTGAGATCAAGCAATATACCAGTGGTCCCCAACTCCAGGCCTCGAGGGCCGCCAACAGTGCAGGTTTTCAGGATTTCCTTAGTATTGCACAGGGGTTGGAATCATCACCTGTGCAGATGATCACATTACCACCGATGCAATACTAAAGAAATCCTGAAAACCTGCATTGTTGGCGGCCCTCGAGGCCTGGAGTTGGGGACCCCTGCAATATACCATAGATGGAAAAATAAGGGAAATAAGTGTCTGCTTTTGCCATTTTTTATGACCACATAAGAACCACTAAAATACCTTAAAAATGTGTTCCTTATTCTATACAAATTATTTTTATATTTCGGACATGTTTGTTTAATTTCTGGGGCGGGGCTAGAACGTAGTTTGGATTGCCAGTATATAGCATTGTGGGTTATAGATAATGTAGTGCCAAAGAATGTATAATTGGTGAAGAAAGGTTGAATTTGATGGACTCCAGTCTTTTTTCAACCTATGTAACCATAGACAGCCCATGAACAATAGAAATTACAGGTTTAAAAAAATAATATTTTTTTAAAATATTTTGCAGTGTTAATGATATGCTTGTGATATAAACTGGGCTGGACCAGGAATATAAGCAGTCTTGACACATCGACCCCACCAGCCCATATACAATATAGCCTTTCCCTGATCCAGAAAATAAAGTGCAACATTTCCATGCCATATTGTTCTTTGTCACACCGCCCACCACTCGGCTAAAAAGGTTGTCTGGCAACTCTGAATTAGGAGATAAGCAGCACTAATGACGTCATATCTACACATACCTGTTAAGGAGTGTGCAGGAATAGTTTACCTGTCCTTTTCCTCAGAATAGGACATGCCTATTGTTCACGTGTACTTGTAGGTATAAACATGACATTACCAGCATCACTCACCTTTCGATGCATAAGTGGGCAACCTTTATAGGCTGCATTCACACATTGCAGTGTTTTTTGAACTTTTTGAAAATTGTGGCGCTACAGGGTGGCGCTCATAGCAATCTGGAATCAACAACCATAGAGGTCTCAAGAAGACCTTTGGTTGTAATGCCGACGCACCAATGACCCCCGATCACGTGAATGGAGTCACCGGTGCCTGCATTTCCGCCCGGATGTCCGGAAGTGCTTGTTAAATGCCGCTGTCAGAGTTTGACAGCGGCATTTAACTAGTTATTAGGCATGGGCAGATCGCAATTCCGCCCGCGTTTATTGCGGGCACATGTCAGCTGTTAAAAATGTATTTGCTGTATTCTTTAAACTTGTTCAAGACCCTTAGGAATTGATTGTTTCCTTTCCTTAATGATGGCCAGAAAATTCTCAACCGATGGCTGGAGAATCCCTTCCCTCCTTCTCTTCTGTTAAAATTGTGTTAGAGCGTTTTTTTCTATAAGTTCATTTAAATATTTGCCTGACCGCACAAAGTAAATTTTTTCTTCCACAAGGAGAATACAGTTAAGTCCATATATATTTGGACGCAGACAACATTTTTCTAATTTTGGTTATAGACATTGCCACAATGAATTTTAAACAAAACAATTCAGATGCAGTTGAAGTTCAGACTTTCAGCTTTCATTTGAGGGTATCCACATTAAAATTGGATGAAGGGTTTAGGAGTTTCCTTAACATGTGCCACCCTGTTTTTAAAGGGACCAAAAGTAATTGGACAATTGACTCCAAGGCTATTTCATGGACAGGTGTGGGCAATCCCTTTGTTTTGTCATTCTCAATTAAGCAGATAAAAGGCCTGGAGTTGATTTGAGGTGTGGTGCTTGCGTTTGGAAGGTTTTGCTGTGAAGTAAACATGCGGTTAAAGGAGCTCTCCATGCAGGTGAAACAAGCCATCCTCAAGCTGCGGAAACAGAAAAAAACCCATCCAAGAAATTGCTACAATATTAGAAGTGGCAAAATCTACAGTTTGGTACATCCTGAGAAAGAAAGAAAGCACTGGTGAACTCATCAATGCAAAAAGACCTGGGCGCCCACGGAAGACAACAGTGGTGGATGATCGCAGAATAATCTCCATGGTGAAGAGAAACCCCTTCACAACAGCCAACCAAGTGAACAACACTCTCCAGGAGGTAGGCGTATCAATATCCAAATCTACCATAAAGAGAAGACTGCATGAAAGTAATTACAGAGGGTTCACTGCACGGTGCAAGCCACTCATAAGCATCAAGAATAAAAAGGCTAGACTGGACTTTGCTAAAAAACCTCTAAAAAAGCCAGCACGGTTCTGGAAGAACATTCTTTGGACAGATGAAACCAAGATCAACCTCTACCAGAATGATGGAAAGAGAAAAGTATGGTGAAGGCGTGGTACAGCTCATGATCCAAAGCATACCACATCATCTGTAAAACACGGCGGAGGCAGTGTGATGGTTTGGGCATGCATGGCTGCCAGTGGCACTGGGTCACTAGTGTTTATTGATGATGTGACACAGGACAGAAGCAGCCGAATGAATTCTGAGGTATTCAGAGCCGCCATACTGTGTGCTCAGATCCAGCCAAATGCAGCAAAAAACTGATTGGTCGTCATTTCATACTACAGATGGACAATGACCCAAAACATAAAACCAGAGCAACCCAGGAGTTTAATAAAGCAAAGAAGTGGAATATTCTTGAATGGCCAAGTCAGTCACCTGATCTCAACCCAATTGAGCATGCATTTCACTTGTTAAAGACTAAACGTCAGACAGAAAGGCCCACAAACAAACAGCAACTGAAAACCACCACAGTGAAGGCCTGGCAGAGCATCAAAAAGGAGGAAACACAGCATCTGGTGATGTCCGTGAGTTCAAGACTTCAGGCAGTCATTGCCAACAAAGGGTTTTCAACCAAGTACTAGAAATGAACATTTTATTTAAAATTATCGAATCTGTCCAATTACTTTTGGTCCCTTTAAAAACAGGGTGGCACATGTTAAGGAGCTGAAACTCCTAATCCCTTCATCCAATTTTAATGTGGATACCTATACAGAAACCATGCCCTATTATAGGGGCAATGATAGCTCACACCAATAGTCCCCCAAAGCATCTAGATACAAATAATACTACTCAACATCCCCCATAAAACATGGGAAAATTAGAGGCAACAGCCAGAAAATGAACATACACTGTAAAATTTAATAATTTATTACATATACACAAGTAAAAAATAACAAAGGGAATATCACAAAAAACATCCGAGGACAGTACAAAAAAAATCACACATCAGGTATAAATACACATATGTAATAGTCAGCAATATTTAAAGCACCCAGCTAACCTATTCTCTATATGTACACAATACAAAAAATATAGAAACTGCTCAATACCAGAATCCTATTTGTAAAGTGGGAATGCATATGTGCAAAGAAAGGCAAGCAAGTATGTGTGTAAATGCCCACAACTCCAGATGGAAACTGCTCTGTGTCAGGATCCTAGTTGTAAAGTGGCAATGCTTGTGCAAAATGAATACCTACGTCAGCCTAAATCAGGTTAATAATGTTATAGCATGCTACTTACATGTGATCTTAAACCTCGTGTGTACTGCCTCGGGCACCCCGACAGCGCCGTTTCGCCATGTAGCTTCGTCAACAAAAAATATGCAAAAAGTATGCAAAAATGGTTTCTAATGGTCACCACAATGGGCAGCTTTTACACCAGTATCACAGTACCATATGAGTTTAAAGAGATCTTTGTGGCGTACTAGCAGGAAATTGCAGTGAAAGAGTAGAGAAGCAAATAAATAAAGAGGGCAAAAGAAAAAAAAAGCCCAGTCCTTACCCTAGTATATCCTAACTTCCATGGTCCAAAGATTTAGAAGCAGAGAATAGTTATTCTTCCCTGAGGAAGCCGCTCCTTCTGCGGCGATACGTGTGGGATTCTATCCCACACCTCCTGTCCTCCATTATCAATGTTGGCTCCGCTTCTAAATCTTTGGACTATGGAAGTTAGGATATACTAGCGTAAGGACTGGGCATTTTGTTTTTACCCCTCAGCAAAATATCCCCCGTACACACTGCCCCTCTGAAAAATATCCCTCACATAAACACACACTGCCGCTCTGAAAAAATCCCCCCCCCCCCCACACATACACTGCCCCTCTGCAAAATATCCCCCCTACACACTGTGATACAGTGACCCCTGTTACAGGTAGGGGTCGCGGCATGGTCATCCTGGAATACGCATGGAGACGTATTGAGGCCATAGGAACGCATGGCAATCGCAGGCATTACTGTGGTGATGAGTCAGAGTCCGGCATTATTGTTAATGGCCGGTATGTATGTCGCAGAGGAAGATACTCTGCATTGTCAGCCTGAGGTAAGGATGTTCTGGGACCTGTAGTCCCACAAGTAACTGTGTTGTGTGTGTATAATTATGAAGGGAGGCTGGCAGGGCATCATTGGACTGTAGCCAGGAGCAGCAAAGTTTCTGCTATGCAGGACATGCTATACAGTGGATAGCTCGGTCGGTGAACTGACACATCACTGTCCCTTCTGGTTAGATGGGGAAATTGTGATGGAGCTGATAGACCCTGGGTGTAGAGTGTCTTTGGTGAGGATCCCTCCTGAATGTTTGGTGTCACCTGGAATGGGGACGAGAGTGACTGGCTCCGGTGGGGACGTTAAAGGATGTTTGACAGCCTACCTCTACATTGACTAAGGGGTCCACGTATCAGGAAGTGATGGTAGTCCCGGACTTACTATACAGGATGGTAATAGGGCGAGACTTGGAAACCCTGTGGGATTGGTGGATAAAAGGGAAAGTCTCAGTAGAAATAATGTGTATGGGATGCAGTAATGTGGAGAATGCGCTCCCTATAATTGTCAGTCCTAAGTTAGGCGTGACCAAAGAAAATGGTGGACTGCCCCAACTTACAGACATGATGTCACCTGATGTGTGCCACAATATGACTGTTAGTGATGTGGTAGATAAAACGTGTGGAGCTGACACACGGTTAGAAAGGAACTGGAAGGTTCACCATGTTGGGGGGTGTGACACAGTCATTGCCAGTAGCAACCGCCAGGGCTAAGTACGATGTTGTGCTGACAGAAAGACTGACACCGAGGAATGACAGCGCTCCACAAGGTGAAGTGAGAATGGCAGGGGCAGCCTTACCAGAAAATGACTTGTTTAAGTGGGGACTGTTGGTTCCAGGATGACTGATTGGGTGGTGGTGACTCCCATTCAGATGATGACACCAGTGGAAAAGAGTGCAGTAAGGATGTCACTGCTGAGACCCAAGAGAGGGCTGAAGGTGACAGTGCTGAGTCCAAGGGTGCAGAGGTGGAGGAAGCCGCCAAAGGCGTGGGGCCTGACGCAGATACCTTCTCGAGTGATGGAAACTCAACCCAACCAGAGGATGGGAGAAGCAAGTAAAGGAGGATCCAGGAGGCAGTAGAAACCCAGTTGAAGCAAGAGGAGCTTCGGAGACAGGCTGCTGAGTGCCGAGTGGGTGCCTTGGAGAAAGAGGTGGCAGAGCTCAGAGGTCACCTGTTAAAGTGGCAAACTGTGACCGAGGCCTTAAAGGAAGACATGGAAGTGCTCAGAGAAGCACTAAAAGGCCCTCTACAAGAGATAGAGGTGGTGGTCGCAGACTTACTGTGCCGGTACCAGAGTGGTAACGAGGTGAAGCTGCTAATGCCCATCCTGACCAGGGGTCTGGAAGAGGGTAAAGCTGAAGAAGAGTGTGCTCTAAGAGCGGAACAAGACAGTCACCCGATGGGGGCAGAGGTCTTGATGAAAAGGGCCATGGCAAAGCAGGAGCCGTCCATCCTTGAAGAGAGTGAGACCCCGCTTTTCAAGAGCATAATAGAGGTACCCAAAGACATGCGAGAGGCGTGTGCCAGTAAGGGTGTGCATGAGGCCTTTATAAAGGCAATAGAGGCGTGTAGTGTACACTGAGCGCCTGAGACTCAGCAATTGGTCATACTGTCGACTAGGGTAGTCACAGTGAAGGGGATGGCGGTCCTGAGTGACATGCACCTACACTGCCTGCGTGCAAAACAGAGGATCATACTGAAAAATAATGAAGCCGCTCGACATTTGGAGCGTGAAGGGAGAGCTCAAAGTCATCTGTGCTTTGTGAAAGACACAGTCCAATTACCCAAAGTTCTGGTGGCGAAAGTCATTGGGAGACTTGGGAGAGTGATGCAGGAGATGGTGGAAAAATCCGGTGTGAAGAGACTAAGGATACTGGCTGATGACGAGGTCCAGGTCATGGGTGAAGATGGGATGGTTCCATTCCTTGCTGCTGGATCCAGAGAGAGTCTTGAGAATATCCGCCTACTCCTGTAATATCGCATGGCATACCTAAGAGAGGTAGAGCAGCTGAGACTTGAATGACTGCAAGTTAATAAACAGCTGCTGGAAAGGCGAAGAAGATGACGGCCACTTTCGACCCGAAATGTGGACAAATAAAGTGTTGGAAGTACCCAGGCTGATGAAAGAAGTAGTGTCGCCTCAGTTAACTTAAGGCTGAGTGACATAGGTGGGAGATCTTGTAGCAAAAATAGTGACAAAGGGTCAAACTCTGACCAGACAGTAGCCTTGAGTGTAAGTGGGTCTCATGACCGCACCAACCGTGGGTGGCGGCCTTGAAGAAAGGTCGGGTAAAGAGACAGACTGGAAAAATGTGGTGACCAAAGGTCTGTTGACACACACAGATGGTGACTTGAGGGCCAAAACTCAAGACTTGCAGGTTGACCGCTGGGTGTGGGAAAACCCTAACAAGGGTATGATGATGAGGGATGCTCAAACCCGACTGAGAGGGCTCTCTCGACTGGTAGGGTAAGGTGACTTGAATACCCAGTCTCGAGATCCCTGGTGTGTGACAAATGTTCAACCCCACAGGTTTGAACACAGGGTGGGATATGTGATGCAGTGACCCCTGTTACAGATAGGGGGCGCTGCATGGTCATCCCAGAATACGCATGGAGGCGTATTGAGGCCATAGGATTGCATGGCAATCGCAGGCATAACTGTGGTGATGAGTAAAAGTACAACATTATTGTGAATGGCCGGTATGTGTGTCACAGAGGAAGATACTCTGCACTGTCAGCCTGAGGTAAGGATGTTCTGGGACTTGTAGTCCCACAAGTAACTGTGTTGTGTTTGTATAATTATAAAGGGAGGCTGGCAGGGCTAGTTATGAGAGATGGGCGGGTCAAACTAGCCACACACACACACTCCCATCTAGGAGAGTGGTTACAGCTTGATAATGTGTCCAGGGTGTGGTTCACATGTTCCTGTATGGTCTCTGAGTAAGGTCCTGGAAGCTATGTGTTGGGAGTGCCGTCTCCCTGAAGAGCACGTAGTGGGGCTTTAGACCTGGTGGCCTGGGGTATTGGACTAATGTCTTGAATAGAACCTGGACAGGCCACATGCCTCTGTGTTGGATGGTCCCAGGTGGGATGGACGTCCTGAAGAGCACAGTGTAATTTTGGTCCTGGACGGTCTGTGTTGGAAGCTCCTGTGAGTGGAGTCTTACTGGAGCACCTGAGAGACCATGGACCTGGACAGTCTGTGTTGGGGAAGCTATTGTCCATTGGTGGGTCTGGACTGACTAAAGGTACCGTCACACTAAACGATATCGCTAGCGATCCGTGACGTCACCGCTCTGCTTTCCGGCCGCTGGGCTTACACAGGGCAGAGAAGCAGAGCGCCGAGGGACAGACAGCGGAAGGTAAGTATGAAGTGTTTTTTTTTTTTTTACTTTTACGCTGGTAACCAGAAACAGCTAACATAGAAAAAACTCAGAAAAAATACATACCATGAGATACGGCCTTCCCAAAACCCTGTCTGATGACAAATGCACACTTAGCAGGATGCAGCAGGCCTCCACTGATAAAGGCTAGGGGCGGCACAGGTGCAAACTACTTGATAAAAACAGCCACCCCAACCAAACATTGCAGGGGTTGGCTGCCTAGCAGAAAAAATGCACATTGATATAACTCACATAGGACGCCAGTCACACTGATAAGTGTAGTGCACAGTGTCTGTATGCAACCTATTGATGACGCCCCTTGTATTAACAGGCGGGCTGCCCAGCACTAAAAAAATGCAGCACACAGTGACAGACGCCCCAGAAAAACCTAACCAACATAAAGAGGCCTGGCGACATCCTGCAAAAAAGGATATGATAAAGTGCAAAAAAATGCATGCATATGATAAATGCATACACTATATGGGGTATTGGTTTAATATTTTGGCCAAAATAAAGTAAGCCTGCAACCCAACGGCAAGGGTTTTTCCTAGGGGCAGTAGACGAATCTGAATCCGAGACGCTAGGCTCCCTTCTCTTGGAAGGCTCCCTTTGGGATAAGGATTTTAAAGGGACACTGTCACCTGAATTTGGAGGGAACAATCTTCAGCCATGGAGGCGGGGTTTTTGGGTGTTTGATTCACCCTTTCCTTACCCGCTGGCTGCAATATTGAAGTTCATTCTCTGTCCTCCATAGTACACGCCTGCGCAAGACGTCACCGCTCTGCTTTACGGCTGGCCGGCGCTCACAGCCAGTGCAGGAAAGCACAGCGCCGGGGGACAGACACCGGAATGTAAGTATGTAGTGTTTGTTTTTTTTTAACGTTTACGCTGGTAACCAGGGTAAACATCGGGTTACTAAGCGCGGCCCTGCGCTTAGTAACCCGATGTTTACCCTGGTTACCGGCATCGTTGGTCGCTGGAGAGCTGTCTGTGTGACAGCTCTCCAGCGACCAAACAGCAACGCTGCAACGGTCCGGATCGTTGTCGGTATCGCTGCAGCGTCGCTCAGTGTGACGGTACCTTAAGGTATGCCTGCCAGGCAGGTTGATGATTCCCATGAGGAAGCTTTCCCAGAAGATAGGACTGACAAGGAGTCAGCGTGGGGAGCAGAGCTCCTGGAAGGTAACCCCGAACAAGGGGATTGTCATAATCTGTGATATACGGCATAGAAATGTATTTGCCATATGAACTGTGTGGTCACCCACCGCAACTGGTCAGATAAGGATCAGCATGTTTAGTGATTATGTGTAAGCCGGTGATGTGTAACCTGGCTTAAGGTGTGGTTTATGAAGTTTAAATAAACCGTGTGGACTGATTTATGTGAGAAAACTGTGCTTGAGTGCTTGAATCCCGTGCCAAGCGAGCATTATCCAAATACGCTAGTGAGCGCAATCTCACAACATACACACTGCCCCTCTGCAAAATATCCACACACACAGACACATACACAACTCTTCTGCAAAATATTCCCCCATACACACTGCCCCTCTGCAAAATATCCCCCCACACATACACTGCCCCTCTGATTAAAGTAACCCCATCCCCACACACTGCATCTAGCAAAACTGTGTCACCTTTCACAATTGACCCCCACACATAAACAATGACAAAGCATTTGCAATCTTTGGCTCCTCCTGAAGCGCCTATCACTGCCCACGCTGTCTCTGCTCCTCTGTGCTGGCAGCAGTGTAATGACATCAGCAGGGTGCTGCCCTTATCACACCGCTGCATGTCAGGGTGGGGGCTGATGAGCGCTGCTGTGCTCTGCCTCTGCCCCGACACCACAGTGTTCAAATGCAGTCACGTCTGCCAAGTGGGCATCTGGCCAGTAGGGCAGACTTTCAGGCCGGGCCTGATATAAACTAATATATTTGTTAGTTGTTTACTGCATATTCTCCACAATAATATGAGATTAACCATAATCACTGAATTGATGCTACGTGGTCATGCATGGAACAGTAATTTAACTGTTTAATTACCATTAAGAAACAGACAGTTCATTCCTGTTTTTGCTTCCCCACATCCTGCTCCACTGGAGCAATATATTTTCTTCATTTATCAGTTGAGTAAAAAAATTTGAAAGGTCATAACCTTAGAGGACAGACAAAAATAGACTAAGTAAATAGCTAAATATTTAAAGAGTAATCCTGACAGTTCATAATGGTTAAGCTTCACCATAAACATAGATATTAACCCCTTCACTACCTTGGGATTTTATGTTTTTGCGCTTTCGTTCTTTGCTCCCCTTCTTCCCAGAACTATAACTTTATTTTTCCATTCATATGAGGGCTTGATTTTTCCTGGACGAGTTTTACTTTTGACCGACACCTTTGATTTTACCATATAGTCTACTGGAAAACGGGAGAAAAATTGCGTTGAAACTGCTATTCCACTATTCCACCTTGCTTGCTAGGCAGTTCTGTCAACAAGTATGTAAACATATGACCCAGACCCATTCCCTTGCTCTCAGGATGGGTAACACTCAAATCAATATCTAAACATCCTGATCAACCACGCAATTATTAAACTGCACGAAAATCAAAAAGAGTGTTGTTGTTTTTTTTATAAAAAAGATATAACTTTATTGCTACAAGACAATACACACATTAAATTAAAATAATGCCTCAAAACCGGAAAGACAAATATCTAACGGCAGGACAGCTTTAAATGCAGATTCAAATAATAGCAGGTGCGTATTACGCTACATCATGAACACCTCCTGATTTGTAAAGTTTGGTGATAGGGATGTTTTCTCTGCATGCTCTATTAAATCTTCAAAGTTTTTTTAGCATGAGAATTCAAAATACCTAGTAGACATAAATTAACAGCCCATATATTTTGTACCCAGCTTGCTAATATCCCATACCAATACATAAAACATGCAACAAAGCCAAAATCAATTGGTACTCAGACCCATTTGTGTGTCCAATCTCATTAAAGAATCATACCTACAGTCACAGTGCTAAACAAGACATCAGCTGTATTAGCTATTGCACATTATCCTGAAGACGTTGTATCCAAAATGTGCGATCAGAGTAAATACTCACACCGCCACTGCATTATATGCAACAGGACACCGTGCAAACTTTCATAAGTCTCCACAATCTAATATATAAAGCTGAATGTGTGTGTGTGTGTGTGTGTGTGTGTGTGTGTGTGTGTGTGTATACACCAACCTCGTCACATAAAAATCGAAACACAAAAGTCGCCGCTCAAAACTCGCCAAGCGCAAAACTCACCACATGCAAAACTAGGCTCACATAAAACTAGCCACACATGGAAAACTCGCCACACGCAAAACTTGCACACACAGAAAAATTGCCACATGCACAAAAGTTGCAACACATGCAAAAGTTGCCTCACACAAAACTTGCACATACTCAAAACGCACCACACATAAAACTCGCCACGTGCAAAACTCGCCATGCGTAAAACTTGCTGCACACAACTTGCTACACTAACTTGTCACATGCAACTCGACACACAAAAAGTTGCTACACGCATGTCGCCACACAAAACTCATCTCACAAAAGTCGCTACATGCATGTCGCCACACGCAACTCAACACACATAACTTGACACATGAAACTCGCCCTAAAACACACACAAGTCTGGTATTATCCTTCAAAAATAAAAATCTGATTAATAAGCAGACAAACTACAAGAGCAACTAATGTACCATATAGGAAATACGGCAGCTGTCAGTCACATGACCTGTCTGTTATGTGTATGTGTGAGCTAATATATACTGCCAGGGGGGAGGGCTTCCTGTTGGCTGAGGATTTATCAGGCTTCCAATTTTGCTTACAAATACTGAGGTAAAAATACTGACCAAATAATGTGTGAACGCGGTTTAATACAGGAGGAGATGACACACAGATATATACTATATACAGGAGGAGATGACACATAGGTATATACTATATACAGGAGAGATGACACAGGTATATACTATATACAGGAGGAGATGACACACAGGTATATACTATATACAGGAGGAGATGACTTACAGGTATATACTATATACAGGAGGAGATGACACACGTATATACTATATACAGGAGAAGATGACATACAGGTATATACTATATACAGGAGGAGATAACACACAGGTATATACTATATACAGGAGGAGATGACACACAGGTATATACTATATACAGGGGAGATGACACACAGGTATATACTATATACAGGAGGAGATGACATACAGGTATATACTATATACAGGAGGAGATGACAACCTGGTATATAATAATAATAATAATAATAAATAATCTTTATTTTTATATAGCGCTAACATATTCCGCAGCGCTTTACAGGTTGCACACATTATCAACACTGTCCCCGTTGGGGCTCACAATCTAAATATATATACTATATACAGGAGGAGATGACATACAGGTATATACTATATACAGGAGGAGATGACAACCTGGTATATACTATGTACAGGGGAGATGACATACAGGTACATACTATATACAGGGGCGATGACACACAGGTATATACTATATACAGTGGAGATGACACACAGGTATATACTATATACAGGAGGAGATGACATACAGGTATATACTATATACAGGAGGAGATGACACACAGGTATATACTATATACAGGAGCAGATGATACACAGGTATATACTATATACAGGAAGAGATGACTTACAGGTCCATACTATATACAGGAGGAGATGACACATGAATATACTATACACACGAGGAGATGACATACAGGTATATACTATATAAAAGAGGAGATGACACATAGGTATATAGAGGAGATGACATACAGCAGGTATATACTATATACAGGGGAGATGACATACAGGTATATACTATATACAGGAGATGACATGCAGGTATATATATATATAGGAGGAGATGACATACAGGTATATAGTATATACAGAAGAGATGACATACAGGTATATACTTTATACAGGAGGAGATGACACATGGGTATATACAATTTACAGGAGGAGATGACATACAGCAGGTATATACTATTTACAGGGGAGATGATATACAGGTATATACTATATACAAGAGAAGACATACAGGTGTATACTATATATAAGGGAGATGACAAACATGTATATACTGAGGTGAAAATGAGGGGTGTGAGGTGAAAATGAAAAGGTGTGAGTGCAAAATGAGAGCTGTGAAGGAAAATAGTGGAGTGATCGGAAAATGACAGATGTGAGGTCGAAATGACAAGTGTTAGGGGGGAATGAGAGGAGTGAGGGGGAAAATGAGAGGTGTAAGGGAGAAAATGAGAGGCATGATGGGAAAATAAGAGAAGTGAGGTGCTATAACTAACCACAGATATTTACTATGCCCAGGCAGCGCTGGGCTCTTCAGCTAGTTAGATATAAAAACTGGACAGGATTTAAACACAGCAAAAAATACTGCCTACACAAATGCTACTTTGTTGAACACAGATGGAGTGAAGCCTATACAGTCAAAGTACCCACTCCCACTGCAAATGCATTGAATGAGACAGGACACCATGCAATCATCCATAAATGTCGTGGATAAAATATCAAGACTAAGACTAAACTTGAATGCAGCCAACACTACTGCTCCCACAATTACAACTCTGTCAAATACCAATGGCTGTGAAATCTGAATGTATACATGTTACCTGAATACGAGGTGCTCCCTGCTCGCAGCCACACATGGCACGCCGATCCCTGCCAAACCCCGACGCGCGTTTTGCGACAGCTTCCTCTTGGGGGCGTGTCTATAGTGAGGCATCATAGAGTATTTAAATAGCCATAAACCAATCATATTGCAGAGGGGCGGAGCTTGTCGTCGCTGTTTCACTAAGCCAAAACGCCGCCCACTGAAGCGTCTTACAGTATTCAAATAGCCACCAGCCAATCACATAGCAGTGGGGCGGAGCTTGTGGTCACTGTTTCACTAAACCAAAACGCCGCCCACTGAAGCGTCATATAGTATTTAAATAGCCATAAGCCAATCACATCGCAGAGGGGCGGAGCTTGGCATCACTGTTTCACTAAACCAAAACGCCGCCACCTGAAGCGTCATAGAATATTTAAATAGTGATAAACCAATCACATCGCAGAGGGGCGGAGCTTATAGTCACTGTGTCACTAAACCAAAAGCCGCCCACTGATGTCCGCAGCAAAACTACCGCCAAGTTCTCTCATACATATTGGTGATCTAATAGCGATCGCATTAATAAAAAACCATCTAGTAATGTGAACTCCAAAGGATATAACTATACCATTAAGAAGGACCCCGCAAATTAGCCAGTACATATACTTCAAATATGGACACATTTTAAATTGCACATATACCACAATTGGCCCCATTTTAACACCATAAACCAATGTGACCAATTCAAATATAATAAAATCACCTAATAATGCATAATTTATACAAATATAAATGGAGTCATGAAAGATATATAAATCTTTCATGAACATACAAAATCATGTATACAGTAAAAATAAAAAGTGAAAAACATAATACCATTATACCCTTTTGCCTACAGTGCAAATGTGATAAGAAACCAATATAAATTATAGAAATAAAGAACTATATCAGAGTCCGTAAAAAGAAGAAAATGTCAAGGAAATAGTAAATTCATCCCTGCGCAAGGTAAGGAGCGACTGAAGCCTCCCCCTGCAGGTTGGGGCACACAGTCCCAACCCCAACCTCCGCCTAGGTACAGAATACAAAAAAATAATATATATATATACAGTGGGGCAAAAAAGTATTTAGTCAGTCAGCAATAGTGCAAGTTCCACCACTTAAAAAGATGAGAGGCGTCTGTAATTTACATCATAAGTAGACCTCAACTATGGGAGACAAACTGAGAAAAAAAAATCCAGAAAATCACATTGTCTGTTTTTTTAACATTTTATTTGCATATTATGGTGGAAAATAAGTATTTGGTCAGAAACAAACAATCAAGATTTCTGGCTCTCACAGACCTGTAACTTCTTCTTTAAGAGTCTCCTCTTTCCTCCACTCATTACCTGTAGTAATGGCACCTGTTTAAACTTGTTATCAGTATAAAAAGACACCTGTGCACACCCTCAAACAGTCTGACTCCAAACTCCACTATGGTGAAGACCAAAGAGCTGTCAAAGGACACCAGAAACAAAATTGTAGCCCTGCACCAGGCTGGGAAGACTGAATCTGCAATAGCCAACCAGCTTGGAGTGAAGAAATCAACAGTGGGAGCAATAATTAGAAAATGGAAGACATACAAGACCACTGATAATCTCCCTCGATCTGGGGCTCCACGCAAAATCCCACCCCGTGGGGTCAGAATGATCACAAGAACGGTGAGCAAAAATCCCAGAACCACGCGGGGGGACCTAGTGAATGAACTGCAGAAAGCTGGGACCAATGTAACAAGGCCTACCATAAGTAACACACTACGCCACCATGGACTCAGATCCTGCAGTGCCAGACGTGTCCCACTGCTTAAGCCAGTACATGTCTGGGCCCGTCTGAAGTTTGCTAGAGAGCATTTGGATGATCCAGAGGAGTTTTGGGAGAATGTCCTATGGTCTGATGAAACCAAACTGGAACTGTTTGGTAGAAACACAACTTGTCGTGTTTGGAGGAAAAAGAATACTGAGTTGCATCCATCAAACACCATACCTACTGTAAAGCATGGTGGTGGAAACATCATGCTTTGGGGCTGTTTCTCTGCAAAGGGGCCAGGACGACTGATCCGGGTACATGAAAGAATGAATGGGGCCATGTATCGTGAGATTTTGAGTGCAAACCTCCTTCCATCAGCAAGGGCATTGAAGATGAAACGTGGCTGGGTCTTTCAACATGACAATGATCCAAAGCACACCGCCAGGGCAATGAAGGAGTGGCTTTGTAAGAAGCATTTCAAGGTCCTGGAGTGGCCTAGCCAGTCTCCAGATCTCAACCCTATAGAAAACCTTTGGAGGGAGTTGAAAGTCCGTGTTGCCAAGCGAAAAGCCAAAAACATCACTGCTCTAGAGGAGATCTGCATGGAGGAATGGGCCAACATACCAACAACAGTGTGTGGCAACCTTGTGAAGACTTACAGAAAACGTTTGACCTCTGTCATTGCCAACAAAGGATATATTACAAAGTATTGAGATGAAATTTTGTTTCTGACCAAATACTTATTTTCCACCATAATATGCAAATAAAATGTTAAAAAAACAGACAATGTGATTTTCTGGATTTTTTTTTCTCAGTTTGTCTCCCATAGTTGAGGTCTACCTATGATGTAAATTACAGACGCCTCTCATCTTTTTAAGTGGTGGAACTTGCACTATTGCTGACTGACTAAATACTTTTTTGCCCCACTGTATATATAATAAAGAAAACAAGTGAAAACAAAGAGGAAGAAAAAAGAAATTGTACAGCAGAAAACATGATAGTAATAATTATAATGCCCATAACACAGGCAAATTGTCCAATAATGAATAGAAAAGAACTGTGCACAAGGACATAGTTAAATGTACAAATGACAAAATACTAAAGAATAAAGGTATAGAATATATAAAATCATAGCGGAAAGCAGCAAGGCCCAGCCGAGAGCTCACCTGCAGGATGACACTACCGGCAAATACCCATACAGCCGACATGATCACAATCATATGCCAAGTGAAAAGCAAATAGAAAAGATGAAAAAGTGATAAAGAAATAAAACACCAGAAACAAAATACCCGTATATACTCGAGTATAAGCCGACCCGAGTATAAGTCGACCCCCCTAATTTTGCCACAAAAAACTGGGAAAACTTATTGACTCGAGTATAAGCCTAGGGTGAAAAATGCAGCAGCTACCGGTGAATTTCAAAAATAAAAATAGATGCTCCATACCATTCATTATGGCCCCATAGCTGTGCCATATAGTGCTCTGCACCATTCATTATGGCCCCAACTGTGCCATATAGTGCTCTGCACCGTTCATTCTTGCCCCATAGCTGTGCCATATAGTGTTCTGCACCGTTCATTCTTGCCCCATAGCTGTGCCATATAGTGCTCTGCACCGTTCATTATGGCCCCATAGCTCTGCCATATAGTTCTCTGCACCGTTCATTATGGCCCCAACTGTGCCATATAGTGCTCTGCACCGTTCATTCTTGCCCCATAGCTGTGCCATATAGTGTTCTGCACCATTCATTATTGCCCCATAGCTGTGCCATATAGTGCTCTGCACCGTTCATTCTTGCCCCATAGCTGTGCCATATAGTGCTCTGCACCGTTCATTCTTGCCCCATAGCTGTGCCATATAGTGCTCTGCACCGTTCATTCTTGCCCCATAGCTGTGCCATATAGTGCTCTGCACCGTTCATTCTTGCCCCATAGCTGTGCCATATAGTGCTCTGCACTGTTCATTTTTGCCCCATAGCTGTGCCATATAATGCTCTGCACCGTTCATTCTTGCCCCATAGCTGTGCCATATAGTGCTCTGCACCGTTCATTTTTGCCCCATAGATGCTCCGTATAAAGCTATGCCATTGCTGCTGCTGCAATAATAAAAAAAAAAAAACACATACTCACCTCTCTTGCTTGCAGCTCCCGGTGTCTCTCTGCACTGACTGATCAGGCAGAGGGCGGCGCGCACACTATATGCGTCATCGCGCCCTCTGACCTGCACAGTCAGTGCAAGAGGACGCAAAGACAGAGCGGCGCCTGGCGTGTGGAACGCGGACAGGTGAATATGAAATACTCACCTAGTCCCAGCGCTCCTGACGCTGCCCCTGCCTGTCACACTGTCTTTGGGTGCCGCAGCCTCTTCCTGTCAGCGGTCACTGGCACCGCTCAGAGGAATGAATATGTGGCTCCACCCCTATGGGAGTGGAGTCCATATTCATTTCTCTAATGAGCGGTCCCACGTGACCGCTGCACAGGGGAAGAGCTGCGGCACCCGGAGACAGTGTGACAGGCAGGGGGAGCGCCAGGACTAGGTGAGTATGCCTCAGCGCCCTCTCCCCCTCACCCGCCGACCCTGCCGCCCACCGTGACTCGAGTATAAGCCGAGAGGGGCACTTTCAGCCCAAAAATTTGGGCTGAAAATCTCGGCTTATACTCGAGTATATACGGTAAGTATAGGGAATGACTATTTAATAGAGAAGAAGCCCAATGAAAAGTGTCCCTTAATTTAATTCTATACATATCTATGAATAATTAATGCACTTATAAAATTGTGACTACACAGTATTATTATTCATCTTGATTAGATGGTTAAGACATCACTGAAGTGTAAAAATCTTAATAAAAAGGGGACAACGACAATATGAAATCTTTTATCAAAAAAGAAGAACCATCTTCAAGATCTATATTTGAAAAAGACTCTATGGAATATCCCGGTCTCATAATGAACACCTATGAGAAAAATAATTTTCTTATTTTGTTGTCCAGATATTTAGAACCGGACCCAACCAGAGGTCACAGCTTCGAAATCCCAAAATAGCGACAAAGTACTCCCAATCCAATTTCTATAAATAGGGATTCCTGATGAAAATCGACCATCATTGAAGTCCAGAACTGATGCTCAAATTGTCACCTTTCTTCCACATGAATCAGAGTCATGATGATAAGCTGATTAAATATGTGACTCATATTATCCAGTAATGAAGAATTCTTGGCAAAAAATGTTGAAGATATCTTGAATCTTTGGCCTTGACCCGGGGTTTACTGAGCAGGCAGTTGAACATAAGACGTGAATCATCCCTTAATCATGCTGGCCAGCAGTTATCCAATAATTCTATAGAATGAAGATTCTTGGCGATATAATGCTGAAGACATCAACCATCGAGGCAATGACCCAAGGTTCCACAGACAGACGGACAAACCCATGACATATATCATCTCATGATTGGATTGAACAAAGGCTCTATGACAAAATAAAACTGGATTAAAAATTATAAAAACACAACAAACCTCAAAGACACAAACACTTATTAAAAACGAATGACCGATGCTGCTATATAGTTGGTACATGTTAAATTATGCAAGTCACAAAAAAGCCCCAAACCCTAAATTTTCATTGAGGACTTGAGGCGCTAAAGTCCCCAGGCGATAGATCCACCTGCTTCCAATCTGGGCCAATTTCTTGGCTAAATCACCCCCTCTCGGTCCCATACTCACTTGGTCTATAGCTTTTACTTTCATTTGTCCGTCTGTCTGTGGAACCTTGGGTCATTGCCTCGATGGTTGATGTCTTCAGCATTATATCGCCAAGAATCTTCATTCTATAGAATTATTGGATAACTGCTGGCCAGCGCCAGCATGATTAAGGGATGATTCACGTCTTATGTTCAACTGCCTGCTCAGTAAACCCCGTATTTACTCTGATCGCACATTTTGGATACAACGTCTTCAGGATGATGTGCAATAGCTAATACAGCTGATGTCTTGTTTAGCACCGTGACTGTAGGTATGATTCTTTAATGAGATTGGACACACAAATGGGTCTGAATACCAATTGATTTTGGCTTTGTTGCATGTTTTATGTATTGGTATGGGATATTAGCAAGCTGGGTACAAAATATATGGGCTGTTAATTTATGTCTACTAGGTATTTTGAATTCTCATGCTAAAAAAACTTTGAAGATTTAATAGAGCATGCAGAGAAAACATCCCTATCACCAAACTTTACAAATCAGGAGGTGTTCATGATGTAGCATAATACGCACCTGCTATTATTTGAATCTGCATTTAAAGCTGTCCTGCCGTTAGATATTTGTCTTTCCGGTTTTGAGGCATTATTTTAATTTAATGTGTGTATTGTCTTGTAGCAATCAAGTTATATCTTTTTATAAAAAAACAACAACACTCTTTTTGATTTTCGTGCGGTTTAATAATTGCATGGTTGATCAGGATGTTTAGTTCTGTCAACAAGAAAATAAAATGCTGTGATCCAATAATCTGGTGGTAAATATTTAACCCCTTTGCCCCAAAGCCTGTTTTCACCTTCCTGATCAGGCCAATTTTTACAATTCTGACCAATTTTTGACTTTATGAAGTCATAGCTCTAGAACATTTCAATGGATCCCACTGATTCTTGTTTTCTCCTGACATATTGTACTTCATGATAGTGGTAAAATTTCTTTGACATGGCTTGCTGTTTATTTGTGAAAAAAACGGAAATTTGGCGAAAATTTAGAACATTAAGCAATTTTCAAACTTTTAATTTTTATGGCCTTAAATCAGAGAGTCATATCACACAAAATAGTTAATAAATAACATTTACCACAAGCCTAATTTACATCATTACAATATTTAAACATAATTTTTTTGTTAGGAAGTTAGAAGGGTTAAAGTTTTACAACAAACTTTGCAAAACAATTTTTTTAGGGACCACATCACATTTGACATGACCTTGAGCAGCCTCTATGACGTAAAATACTCAAAAGTGACACCAGTCTAAAAACTTCTCAAGGTACTCAAAACCACATTCATAAAGTTGATTAACCCTTCAGGTGCTTCACAGGAATTTTTGGAATGTGGAAGGAAAAAATAAACATTTACATACTTTTCTTTCACAAACATTCCTTTTGACCTATTTTTTTTTTTTTTACTTTTTGCAAGGGTAACAGGAGAAGATGGACCATGCAATTTTCTGTGCAATTTCTACTGAGCATGCTGATACCCCTTATGTGGGAGAAAACTACTGTTTGGGCACACGACAGGGCTTGGAATGGAAGGAGCGCCATTTGATTTTTGAATGTAAAATTTGCTGGAATAATTAGCGTATGCCATGTCGTGTTTGGAGAGCCCCTGATGTACCTTAACAGTGGAAATCCCCTACAAGTGACACCATTTTGGAAACTATACCCCTTTGGGAACTTATGTAGATGTGTATTAAACACTTTGAACCCACAGGTGCTTCACAGAAGTTTATAACGTTAAACTGTGAAAATAAAAAACAATCACATTTTTCCTGCAAAAATCTTTAACTCCAAATTTTTTATTTTCACAAAGGTAACAGGAGAAAATGGACCCCAAAATTTGTGGAAAGCCCCCTATATTTCTATTAACAGAAGACAGACCTGAGTGAGAGCTTGCTTTTTTGTGTATTGAGTTGAAGCTTTTATTGGGAACATTTTGCAGAACATTTACTATCACAGTTATCCGGTGCTCTACGCTGACCACTTACATCGTGGTTTCCATCTAAATCTCTGAGTGACATAATTCAGATGAAACCCCCGAGGGATCCATTCACTATAATGAGGCAGCAGAGTTACTCTGGACTCCATCTGGCTTCTGTTAATAATAACTGACCTCTATTCAGTGGTGTCCTTTTCAGAAGCGCACAAAACTGTGTCCGACGGCACTTTTATGCAATCCTAAAAAGACACCACCGGATCACAGGTCAGACAATGTCTACAGTGCCTCCATCTGCTTCATTATAGGGAATCTTCCGCCAGATTTTAAAACAGATTTTAAAAAAACAGACAACTTCTTTAAAGGGATTGTAGAGAAATAAAATATTTTAACAATATAGTTTAAAATGTTATAAATCAAAATAAATGTAAATACTTTTATGTCCAAAGCAGGCTAAAATATTCCAGGAATAATACCTATACCTACATATCAATAAACAAAATAAAAAAGTCATACTTACTTTATCGATCTTTTTTTCACATACCTTTACAATTACTGGTTGAATACAGTGGTGACATGGCTAGGCAGCCCAGGCCATGGTCAGTTGCAGGGTAGTAAAGAGGAATGGGGGAAGCCCTTAAATTGGAATGGTCGGGTTAATAGGATGAATATGACTCTTTTTATTACATTATGTTTTTAGATTTTTTTTATGGAAGGCCAAACCATTTTTTTTGTTTTAACAAAAGATGCTATCAATAGAAATTGTTAATGTTTTATTGGATAAGTTCGGTTATGTATAACAGATCATACTGTAGTACAAGAGTAGCACTGCCAATATACTGAGCATATGAGTGGTGCATCATATTGGTTATCAATTTTCTGATTGTAGTTTTGAGAAAACTGAAGGGAGACTATGATCCTTCTAAAGACATTGAGGAAATGAAGCGGGAAAAGGAGGAAGCAGCAAGTGAAAAGAAAGTTTCTATTATTCAGCTTTTTAAATCCCCAAATTACAGACAGCCGCTCCTAGTCTCACTGGTACTACACATCTCTCAGCAGTTTTCTGGAATCAATGGGGTAAGTTCTTGTTTGGTATCGGGAGTTGATAATTCATAAAAAGCTATTAACTTAAAAATGTTTACTGATGCACAATCCTTGTGGTTACAGTTTCTGAAGTTCACAACTGTGTTTTGAATTTCATTTTTTCTGTTCCATAGAGCAATATTAAAAATTAAATTTAAACTGATGGATTCCTAATATGACCGACATAAATACTGCTCAATTTGACTTATCAAATTGACTTATTTTTGTGATAATGTTTAGCACAAAGTAAGCCAACTAAAAAGTGGTGTTAATTTAGACTAGTCTTAAAATTAGAGAGATTTATGAAACTGTGACTCACTGTGATAAATTTGACACATTTTAAGTCTATCTAAATTTGCACTATTTAAGGTATTACGGTCGTTAGAATTGACAAAGATACACCATTGTGTGCAGTCTGTATTAAAGCTATTGTTAAACCAGTCCTTGTGTGCCAACTGTAATCAGTCATAGGTCATATAAATACAGCAGATGCCTCATTAATGACATATTCGAATCACACTTTATTTACAGCATAGTTGCATAACTGGCATGTAAACCATAAATGTTCATCTTTTAATAGATTTTCTACTATTCAACAAGCATTTTTTATAAAGCCGGAATTAGTCAACCAGTGTATGCCACTATTGGAGTTGGTGCAGTGAACACAATTTTCACGATTGTTTCGGTAAGTCTTTTTCATCATTATTTGTGGAATCTATTCACCATATCAGATTATTTCCAAATACTTGTGATTATTTGTACATGCTGAGATGGGGGATTATCAGCAGCCTAAAGTTAACATAGTGCAACTTTAGGATCCTTCATATCTTTCTTCTTTTAACATCCTAAATGTGTTCAACTATAGAGGCCTGTGCGTCTGCTCTGGAGCCAACATACATGAGTATCCTATGCAAAGCATTGAAAAGCACTGGATATTGGTATTAGGCCGGGTTCAGATGAGCGTACGAAAAATTGATTTTCATGCATATTGTCATCCTAAAGGTACCGTCACACTCAGCGACGCTGCAACGATATAGACAACGAGCCGACCTAAACTAGATCGCTGGAGCGTCGCTGTTTAGGTCGCTGTAGAGACGTCAAACACAGCAACTCCAGAACGATGCAGGAGCGATCCAGTGACGTAACGGCGACTCACCTATCGTTCTTGCTGGTTCTTAGCTCCATGTAAAACGTTGATGGCGTCGTTGCTTTTGATGTCAAACATGACGATACACGCCGACCTGACGACGAAATAAAGTTCTGGACTTCTAGCTCCGACCAGCGATGGCACAGTGGGATCCAGATCGCTGCTGCGTGTCAAACACAACGAGATCGCTATCCAGGATGCTGCAATGTCACGGATTGTTGTCGTTCTCGTTGCAAAGTTGCTGAGTGTGACGGTACCTTAACTCTATCTGTGTGTTTTTTTACATTTGTGTGGCATTCGAATTAACCCCTTCATGACCCAGCCTATTTTGACCTTAAAGACCTTGCCGTTTTTTTGCAATTCTGACCAGTGTCCCTTTATGAGGTAATAACTCAGGAACGCTTCAACGGATCCTAGCGGTTCTGAGACTGTTTTTTCGTGACATATTGGGCTTCATGTTAGTGGTAAATTTAGGTCGATAATTTTTGCGTTTATTTGTGAAAGAAAATGGAAATTTGTCTAAAATTTTGAAAATTTCGCAATTTTCAAATTTTTAATTTTTATTCTGTTAAACCAGAGAGTTATGTGACACAAAATGGTTAATAAATAACATTACCCACATGTCTACTTAACAGCAGCACAATTTTGAAAACAATTTTATTTTTGCTAGGAAGTTATAAGGGTTAAAATTTGACCAGTGATTTCTCATTTTTACAACGAAATTTACAAAACCATTTTTTTTAGGGACCACCTCACATTTGAAGTCAGTTTGAGGGGTCTATATGGCTGAAAATACCCAAAAGTGACACCATTCTAAAAACTGCACCCCTCAAGGTACACAAAACCACATTCAAGAAGTTTATTAACCCTTCAGGTGCTTCACAGCAGCAGAAGCAACATGGAAGGAAAAAATGAACATTTAACTTTTTAGTCACAAAAATGATCTTTTAGCAACAATTTTTTTTATTTTCCCAATGGTAAAAGGAGAAACTGAACCACGAAAGTTATTGTACAATTTGTTCTGAGTACGCCGATACCCCATATGTGGGGGGGGAACCACTGCGCGCGCGACAGGGCTCGGAAGGGAATAAGCGCCATTTGACTTTTTCAATAAAAAATTAGCTCCAATCTTCAGCGGACACCATGTCGCATTTGGAGAGCCCCTGTGTGCCTAAACATTGGCGATCCCCCACAAGTGACCCCATTTTGGAAACTAGACCCCCCAAGGAGCTTATCTAGATGCATAGTGAGCACTTTGAACCCCCAGGTGCTTCACAAATTGATCCGTAAATATTAAAAAGTACTTTTTTTTCACAAAAATTTTCTTTTATCCTCAATTTTTTTATTTTCACATAGGCAACATGATAAAATGGATCCTAAAATGTGTTGGGCAATTGCTCTTGAGTACACCGATACCTAACATGTGGGGGTAAACCACTGTTTGGGCACACGGCAAGGCTCAGAAGGGAAGGAGCGCCATTTGACTTTTGAATGAAAAATTATCTCCAATCGTTAGCGGACACCATGTCGCGTTTGGAGAGCCCCTGTGTGCCTAAACATTGGAGCTCCCCCACATGTGACCCCATTTTGGAAACTAGACCTCCCTTGGAACTAATCTAGATGTGCGGTGACCATGTTAAACCCAAAAGTGCTTCACAGAAGTTTATAACACAGAGCCGTGAAAATAAAAAATAATTTTTCTTTCCTCAAAAATTATTTTTTAGCCCGCAATTTTTTATTTTCACAAGAGTAACAATAGAAATTGGACCCCAAAAGCTGTTGTCCAGTTTGTCCTGAGTACGCTGATATCCCATATGTGGGGGGGGAACCACTGTTTGGGCACACATCGGGGCTCGGAAGGGAAGTAGTGACGTTTTGGAATGAAGACTTTGATGGAATGGTCTGTGGGCATCATGTTACGTTTGCAGAGCCCCTGATGTCCTAAACAGTAGAAACCCCCCACATGACCCCATTTTGGAAACTAGACCTCCCAAGGAACTTATCTAGTTATGTGGTGAGCACTTTGAACCCCAAAGTGCTTCACAGAAGTTTACAACGCAGAGCCGTGAAAATAAAAAATAATTTTTCTTTCATCAAAAATGATGTTTTAGCAAGCAATTTTTTTTTCACAAGGGTAACAGGAGAAATTGGACCCCAATACCTGTTGCCCAGTTTGTCCTGAGTACACTGATACCCCATATGTGGGGGTAAACCACTGTTTGGGCACACGTCGGGGCTCGGGAGGGAAGTAGTGACTTTTGAAATGCAGACTTTGATGGAATGGTCTGCGGGCGTCACGTTGCGTTTGCAGAGCCCCTGATGTGCCTAACAACATCTCCCATGTAGGTACATACAAATGATTGGTCAAGCCTGAAATAAAGGGCAGTAATACGTGCTGTATATCTAAGCCAGAGATAAAGTGCAATAGTGCGTACTACGTATGTAAACTATAAGTACTCAAGTGCAGAAATAACTGACACATGATAAGCAATGTAACTTACATGAGTGTAAATGGTGAATAGTACTAGTACGGAGTACGCACTATTGCACTTTATCTCTGGCTTAGATATACAGCACGTATTACTGCCCTTTATTTATTTTATTTATCATTTGTATGTACCTACATGGGAGATGTTATTTCTGTAACTAGCCTTATTAGTTTTGCTGCACTTTCTATATACTAGGACCCCTGATGGGACCATTTTCATGCAGATTTAATATTTGTTGGTATTTTCTAGTGCACTTTTTATGTACTATATGTATTAAATATTGCTACTTTGTAACAGATATAATTCCTAACATCCCCTGATATCCCTGCTTTTAGTGTCACCCTGATCTCTATTTTTCATTATTTTTGATTAATACATTTTGTAAGATTTTTTAATATAAATACTCTCTGATCTTTTTTCTGGTACATATTAACAGTTGCCTGTGACTATTTAGACAGCAGAAAAATAGGCAGTCAGAAAATTTGCAAAGAAAGTGGCGCACACTTGTTGATAAATTTGGTGTACATTACACTCACTTTCCTATTTTGTGCCACATACTATTTAGACCCGGCACTCACCAGTAATAAATCCAGTGTAATTTATACCTCTAAAGGTGTACTTTCTAGACACAACATCTGTTCTTTTTGGAATAAATAACAAAATGATTTGTGTCCAAATTTTTGCCACAAGTAATGCCATCATTCTGGCACAGCAGTAATGGTAAATCTGATTCTGCCTTATTATGCTTTAGTTTACCATTGTTAGCCCAGAAAATTGTGCCATATTGCAGCAGCTAAGAGGGCAGGAAGCGGTCTATTTACTCTGATTAATCTAGGACAGAAAGTGAGCAAGAAAGAGTGCTGCTGAAATAGGTACATTGCTGACATAGGTTCACCTGGCACAGCGCTGCTGTATTTCAGCCTGTAAGCATTTTTAGCTTAGCACACAAGGTTGAGCGCAAATCAAACGCTGACATCCACAAAATTGCATTAGCAACTTGGCAGCCCATTATTTATTACCGAACAAGCTAGGTAATATTTGAATAGTTAAAAGTAGAAAGCACCAACAGAATAGAGAAGAGCTCTGTATGTGTTATGTAAGCTGGCTATCCGCTCTCCTGGCATGCCAAATTTAGTTAATCATTGTATTTCTTTTTTTAACTCAAATGTTTTTTTATTAAATATAAGAGTACAATAAAACATTTCATATTAAGGTATACATTTCCATTTTTCCCACTTTTAACCCTCCCTTACCCATCCCACCCCCCCTCCTTCCCTTTTAGACAGCTCACGCCTTCCTCTTAACATATCCTGTAGTATTATATACGTTATCCATATACAATAACTTTAATTTGTACACGAGTACATCATAAATATATAGGCGAACCCTCCTCAGGCCTAACTTAATCATTGTATTTCGCATACACTAAGAATTCGTAAAAAAAAAGTGTTAATAGAACTTTTTTGTGCCGTTCTTCTGTATTTCCGCTTAGAAAATTATAAATCGCCCTCTAACTGAGTATGACGGGCCGGGAGTGTAGCCCTGCACACTGTCACACTACCCAATCAGTGTCACATTGTGTAGGGTCCAAGGGAATGGTAACACCCAGTTGCCAATTTATTCATACATTTCTAGGAGAAATAAAAGAATAACATAAGACATAGTAATTAGAAAAGTTGAAGAATTGATGGGAAATACAAGTACTTAATAAAACAAATACGGTATGTTAGAGGGGTTGACTTGGTATACGTTAGACACATAATAATCATAAAGAGATTTTCAGGTGAAAATAAGTTCTCTTATCTAGAAGATAAGACTGTAGGGGTATGGAACCAGCACCAATCAACAGAACATGGCATTTGTATACCCAATACAGCACTTTAAAGGGACTCTGTCACCTGAATTTGGAGGGAAAAATTTTCAGCCATAGGGCGGGGTTTTCGGGTGTTTGATTCACCCTTTCCTTACCCGCTGGCTGCATGCTGGCTGCAATATTGGATTGAAGTTCATTCTCTGTCCTCCATAGTACACTGTACTCCATAGATTGCCTGCAGGCCGGGTGAAAGGATTAACTGTAATTTCACCCGGCCTGCAGGGACAGGGGGAGTGGTACTTTAGCCCAGGGGGGGTGGCTTCACCCCCCCCCCCGCGCGGCTACGATCGCTCTGATTGGCTGTCGAAAGTGACGTTTCACTTTCAATCAGAGCGATAGTAATATTTCACCAATGAAAATTGGTGAAATATTACAATCCAGCCATGGCCGATGCTGCAATAGCATCAGCCATGGCAGGAGATCGTGATCTGACCCCCCCCCCCACTGCCACCAATCGCCTCCCCTCCGGTCCTCCGTCCTGTCAAATGCTCTGCTCCGCTCCTCTCCGTCCTCCTGTCCGCCCCCCCACCCCGCTGTCCGCTCCCCCCCGCTGTCCGATCACCCCCCCTCATACTTACCGACCTGCGACCCTCCCGGTGTCCATCCGTCTGTTCGATGGGCGTCACCATCTTCCAAAATGGCGGGCGCATGCGCAGATTCGTTACAGGTACATTTTGATCGCTGTGTTAGGTTCTATCACAGCGATCAAAATAAAAAAATAATAAATAAACCCCCCTTTATCCCCCCATAGGTAGGGACAAAAATAAAATAAAGAAAAATTTTTCTTTTTTTTTTCTTTGCCCCACTAGGGTTAGGGTTAGTTCACACTGCGTCTAAGCAGTCCGTTAGACGGACTACGTTACACCATGGCATAAATGCGGTGTAACGTAGTCTGTTACGGCCGCCATTGACAGCAATATCGGACGCATCACTAGCGCACGCCCACAATGGGCGTACGCTAGGGATGTGCTGTCATTGAGTGACGGACCCGAAGACGCGGGCTGCAGCATTTCCAGGTCCGTCACTGCTAGCGCAGATAGAGCTAGCAGATGCTCTATCTGCGCTAGCGCGATGCAAACGTTGGCACTTGCGCTTGCAGCAGCCCGTTAGCGTATGTGCTGAATGGGCTACTGCTAGCGCAATGTGAACCTGGCCTTAGGGTTAGGGTTTGGGTTACGGCTAGAATTAGGGTTAGAACTAGGGTTAGGGTTAGAATTAGGCTTTGTGCACACGGTGCGGATTTGGCTGCGGACCTGCAGCAGATTTGGCTGCGGATCGTAGCAGTTTTCCATCAGGTTTACAGTACCATGTAAACCTATGGAAAACCAAATCCGCTGTGCCCATGGTGCGGAAAATACCGCGCGGAAATGCTGTGTTGTATTTTCCGCAGCATGTCAATTCTTTGTGTGGATTCCGCAGCGTTTTACACCTGTTCCTCAATAGGAATCCACAGGTGAAATACGCACAAAAAAAACACTGGAAATTTGCGGTAAATCCGCAGGTAAAATGCAGTGCCTTTTACCTGCGGATTTTTCAAAAATGGTGCGGAAAAATCTCACACGAATCCGCAACGTGGGCACATAGCCTTAGGGTTAGGGTTGGAATTAGGGCTAGGGTTGGAAATAGGGTTAAGATTAGGCTGTGGTTAGGGTTATGGTTAGGGTTAGGGGTGTGTTGGGGTTAGGGTTAGGATTAGGGTTGGGATTAGGGTTAGGGGTGTGTTGGGGTTAGGGTTGTGGTTAGGGGTGTGTTGGGGTTAGGGTTGTGATTAGGGTTATGGCTAGAGTTGGGATTAGGGTTAGGGGTGTGTTGGGGTTAGTGTTGGAGTTAGAATTGAGGGTTTCCACTGTTACGGCACATCAGGGGTCTCCAAACGCAACATGGCGCCACCATTGATTCCAGTCAATCTTGCATTCAAAAAGTCAAATGGTGCTCCCTCCCTTCCGAGCCCTGACGTGCGCCCAAACAGTGGTTTACCCGCACATTTGGAGTACCAGCATACTCAGGACAAACTGGGCAACAATTATTGGGGTCCAATTTCTCCTGTTACCCTTGTGAAAATAAAAAATTGCTTGCTAAAACATAATTTTTTAGGAAAGAAAAATGATTTTTTATTTTCACGGCTCTGCGTTGTAAACTTCTGTGAAGCACTTGGGGGTTCAAAGTGCTCACCAGATAACTAGATAAGTTCCCTGGGGGGGTCTAGTTTCCAAAATGTGGTCACTTGTGGGGGGTTTCTACTGTTTAGGCACATCAGGGGCTCTGCAAACGCAACGTGACGCCCGCAGACCATTCCATCAAAGTCTGCATTTCAAAAGTCACTAATTCCCTTCCGAGCCCCGACGTGTGCCCAAACAGTGGTTCCCCCCACATATGGAGTATCAGTGTACTGAGGACAAACTCGGCAACACCTATTGGGGTCGAATTTCTCCTGTTACCCTTGTGAAAATAAAAATTGCTTGCTAAAATATCATTTTTGAGGAAAGAAACATGATTTTTTTATTTTCACGGCTCTGCGTGAAAAATAGATAAGTTCCTTGGGGGTCTAGTTTCCAAAATGGGGTCACATGTGGGGGAGCTCCAATGTTTAGGCACACAGGGGCTCTCCAAACGCGACATGGTGGCCGCTAATGATTGGAGCTAATTTTTCATTCAAAAGTCAAATGGCGCTCCTTCTCTTCCAAGCCTTGCCGTGTGCACAAACAGTGGTTTGCGACCACATATGAGGTATCGATCTACTCAGGAGTAATTGCCCAACACATTTTAGGATCCATTTTATCCTGTTACCCATGTGAAAATGAAAAAATTGAGGCTAAAAGAAATTTTTTGTGAAAAAAAAGTACTTTTTCATTTTTACGGATCAATTTGTGAAGCACCTGGGGGTTCAACGTGCTCACTATGCATCTAGATAAGCTCCTTGGGGGGTCTAGTTTCCAAAAAGGGGTCACTTGTGGGGGATCTCCAATGTTTAGGCACACAGGGGCTCTGCAAACGCAACGTGACGCCCGCAGACCATTTCATCAAAGTCTGCATTTCAAAAGTCACTACTTCCCTTCCGAGCCCCGACGTGTGCCCAAACAGTGGTTCCCCCCACATATGGGGTATCAGTGTACTCAGGACAAACTCGGCAACAACTATTGGGGTCGCATTTTTCTTGTTACCCTTGTGAAAATAAAAAATTGCTTGCTAAAATATCATTTTTGAGGAAAGAAACATGATTTTTTTATTTTCACGCCTCTGCGTGAAAAATGGATAAGTTCCTTGGGGGGTCTAGTTTCCAAAATGGGGTCACATGTGGGGAAGCTCCAATGTTTAGGCACACAGGGGCTCTCCAAACGCGACATGGTGTCAGCTAAAGATTGGAGCTAATTTTTCATTCAAAAAGTCAAATGGCGCTCCTTCCCTTCTGAGCCCTACCGTGTGCCCAAACAGTGGTTTACCCCCACATGTGAGGTATCGATGTACTCAGGAGAAATTGCCCAACACATTTTAGGATCCATTTTATCCTGTTACCCATGTGAAAATTAAAAAATTGAGGCTAAAAGAAATTTTTTTGTGAAAAAAAAGTACTTTTTCATTTTTACAGATCAATTTGTGAAGCACCTGGGGGTTCAAAGTGCTCACTATGCATCTAGATAAGTTCCTTGGGGGGGTTTAGTTTCCAAAATGGGGTCACATGTGGGGGAGCTCCAATGTTTAGGCACACAGGGGCTCTCCAAACGTGACATGGTGGCCGCTAATGATTGGAGCTAATTTTTCATTCAAAAGTCAAATGGCGCTCCTTCCCTTCCGAGCTTTGCCGTGTGCACAAACAGTGGTTTGCGACGACATATGAGGTATCGATCTACTCAGGAGAAATTGCCCAACACATTTTAGGATCCATTTTATCCTGTTACCCATGTGAAAATGAAAAAATTGAGGCTAAAAGAATTTTTTTGTGAAAAAAAAGTACTTTTTCATTTTTACGGATCAATTTGTGAAGCACCTGGGTGTTCAACGTGCTCACTATGCATCTAGATAAGCTCCTTGGGGGGTCTAGTTTCCAAAAAGGGGTCACTTGTGGGGGAGCTCCAATGTTTAGGCACACAGGGGCTCTCCAAACGCGACATGGTGTCCGCTAAAGATTGGAGCCAATTTTTCATTGAAAAAGTCAAATGGCGCTCCTTCCCTTCCGAGCCCTGTCGTGCGCCCAAACAGTGGTTCCCCCCACATATGGGGTATTGGTGTACTCAGGACAAATTGTACAATAACTTTTGGTGTCCAGTTTCTCTTTTTACCCATGGGAAAATAAAAAAATTGTTGCTAAAACATCATTTTTGTGACTAAAAAGTTAAATGTTCATTTTTTCCTTCCATGTTGCTTCTGCTGCTGTGAAGCACCTGAAGGGTTAATAAACTTCTTGAATGTGGTTTTGAGTACCTTGAGGGGTGCAGTTTTTAGAATGGTGTCACTTTTGGGTATTTTCAGCCATATAGACCCCTCAAACTGACTTCAAATGTGAGGTGGTCCCTAAAAAAATGGTTTTGTAAATTTTGCTGTAAAAATGAGAAATTGCTGGTCAAATTTTAATCCTTATAACTTCCTAGCAAAAAAGAATTTTGGTTCCAAAATTGTGCTGATGTAAAGTAGACATGTGGGTAATGTTATTTATTAACAATTTTGTGTCACACAACTCTCTCGTTTAATAGAATAAAAATTCAAAATTTGAAAATTGCAAAATTTTCAAAATTTTAGCCAAATTTCCATTTTTTTCACAAATAAACGCAAATATTATCGACCTAAATTTACCACTAACATGAAGCCCAATATGTCATGAAAAAACAATCTCAGAACCGCTAGGATTCGTTGAAGCGTTCCTGAGTTATTACCTCATAAAGGGACACTGGTCAGAATTACAAAAAACGGCCAGGTCTTTAAGGTCAAAAAAGGCTGGGTCATGAAGGGGTTAATCCTAATAGAATAGAAAAAGCTGAGCACAGTTCTTGCAGACCCATGATTAATGGAGATAAAGGTACCCAGGTCTGCTAACTAGTGCAAACCCCCACCAATCAATGATTTATCACCTATTCTGGGGACAGGCGATAACTTGTTCTCATCAGATAACTCCCTTTAAATTATACTAGCTGTAAATGTTTAAAAAATACTGTCCAGTGGGTTGAGGTATGTGTGGAAAAATGCTTTTATAAGATTGCTTTAAAAATAGAAGTGTTAATAGTTTATTTTTAGCCATTAAAGGGAACCTGTCACCCCCAAAATCGAAGGTGAGCTAAGCCCACCGGCATCAGGGGCTTATCTACAGCATTCTGGAATGCTGTAGATAAGCCCCCGATGTATCCTGAAAGATGAGAAAAAGAGGTTAGATTATACTCACCTGGGCGGGCGGTTCGATCCGATGGGTGTTGCGGTCCGGGGCCTCCCATCTTCATAGGATGACGTCCTCTTCTTGTCTGCATGCTGCGGCTCCGGCGCAGGTGTACTTTGTCTGCCCTGTTGAGTGCACAGCAAAGGACTGCAGTGCGCAGGTGCTGGGCCTCTCTGAGGCACCTGCGCACTGCAGTACTTTGCTCTACCCTCAACAGGGCAGACAAAGTACGCTTGCGCCGGAGCCGCAGCGTGAAGACAAGAAGAGGACGTCATCGTAAGAAGATGGGAGGCCCCGGACCACGACGCCTATCGGTCCGGACGGCAGCGGGACCGCCCATGGGTGAGTATAATCTAACCTCTTTTTCTCATCTTTCAGGATACATCGAGGGCTTATCTACAGCATTACAGAATGCTGTAGATAAGCCCCTGATGCCGGTGGGCTTAGCTCACCCTCGATTTTGGGGGTGACAGGTTCTCTTTAACAAAATGCTAAGAGAATGAACAAAAGAGATATCTAAGTCAAATCAATATTTGGTGTAACCATCCTTTGTCTTAAAAAATGAATCAATTCTTCTAGGTACACTCGCACAAAGTCAAGGAATTTGTAAGATTATAGTGAGCTGTATGAGTAACCAATTCTACCAAAAGGGATAATGATCATCATTTTCATATGTTGGTTAAAAGACAGTCATTAACTGAAGCAGCAGTATGGGAGGCTTGAAAGTAGGTGAGGAACAGTCAGACTCTTTTTTTTTTTTTTTTTACAAAGCGGAGATTCTGGAAGACAGTTTCATGTCACAGGTTGTACACTATGGCTATTCTGAGCACAGCAACAAGACACACGGTAGTTATACTGCTTTAATTAATATCTCTCCCAGGCAGTTTTCAAAGCTATTCAAGCTCTTTTGTAGCATCACCAAGAAATGAGCAACCATAATGACTGTAGACACCATGGCCTGCCAAGGAAACTTAGTGCTGCAGATGAAAGACACACCATGCTTAGTTTTTTTGAAATAAGAAAAAGTCCAGCATTGACATCAGTTGAGAATTGGCAACAATCAGTGAGAATCAGCTACTGTTTGGATAAGTCTGGCCAGAAGTGGTCCTCATGGAAGTATTGCATCCAAAAAGTGGTACCTTTGACATGGAAACAAGGTCTAGCCACTCAACTATACAAAAAAAAACTAAGCATCTAGGGTGCAGAAAAATAACAGCAGGTGCTATGGACTGATGAGTCAAAATTTGAAATATTTGGCTGTAACATAAACCAGTTTATTCCCTGAAGGGCTGGAGAGGGTTACAGTAATGAGTGCAAGCAAAAGTAATGCATCATGGAAATTCCTTGCAAATTTGGTGCTAAATTTCAGAAAAAAGAGTTCCAAGAATCTTTGTTTCTCCTTGTGGAGAATGACATGTTAAGCAGGAGGAGACTCCTGTGGGAAATATGCAAATTGTCTCTTCAGAGAGGAAGAGGACTAGAACTCTAGTGCCACCTATTGGAAGTAGCAATCCTGAAAGTCAATGTCGACCCTTTAACGAGCCTTGTCACATGAAGGAGATATTTCCCACAGGAGCATTGCGGCTTTAAGTCTCCTCATCTTGGCATGCTTAACATGTCAATCTCCGTAAGGAGAAACGATACTTCTTGGATCCAGGTTAGATGCCTCTCACACAGCCAAACCAGATCTCATACTTTGCACTGACGAGGGGCAGTACCCCGAAACACAGTGTCTGCAAATTGAGATTTTGGAATGGGTTTTAGCCTGCCTGAGTGATGTGGCAAGGCTCGTTAAAGGGTCGACATTGACTTTTAGGATTGCTACTTCTAATAGGTGGCACTAGAGTTCTAGTCATCTTCCTCTCTGAAGAGACAATTAGCAAATAGAGTTGAGAATTACATCAGAATTAATGGTGTCCTCAATATAGGCAGATGCATTCCCTGGAGGCATCTGATTGGCACCAAATTTATTCTGCAGCAAGACAAAAACCCAAAACATACAACCACTGTAACTAAGAAATACCTTCAGCATAAAAAATAGCAAGAACTCCTGAAAGTGATGATATGATCCCCACAGAGGCTGAACTCCACATAATTGAATCAGCCATGCAAACTCATGACATGCTTAGGTAGCAGTATCCAACATATCGAGGAGCTCAGTGTCATAGGCTGCTACCTTTGTTACAAGACAGTTTGCAAAAATGTATGATCTAAACAAGAGTTCTTGATCATGAAAATATCAATTTTCATGATTTACTTTTACATGGACCTACAATAGAAGTCTTTATTTCTTGAACTATGGATTGAGCTGGAGAACACTTTCTCGCCTGCGTATTTACATGCTACATAACACCTTTGTGTCCGGTGAGCTAGCATTGTTTTACTCTATCTAGAATGCATAACCCGGGCCGCTAACTTTTGGCAAATAATCATAATTACAATGTTGTGCATTTTTTATATCTTACTTTGCAATTTTGAAATAAACTTGTAAATGTTTATTTGAGTTCCTCCACACGATTTGCACAAGGCTGGGTTATGTGAAAGTGTATATTTCAGACATCACACATTCTAGGGTGTCTCTCTTTTGAGTCTGGGTCTGCAACACAACCTTATCAAAATTTGCGATAAAACTGTGTCAACCACAGTGGGGTATGTGGTATTTTATTGGGTTACAGTAGAATAAAGAAATGTAAAAACAGTAGCATTCATATAAAAACCCAGACACAAAGCTATAAAATTAGCTAATGATAAAACAATTTATTAATCTAAAATATAAATATCACATAAACAGCAACAACCTGGCATTATGAATAAAGCCTCTGAATGTCAAGCATCAAACCTAAAAACTTGATTATAAAACTAAGGTGAACATGAAAAAGAGCGCAAAAGAGGTACAGGGAAAATACTTCACATGATGGTCTTAATATTAGGACATTTTCTAGTTCTGCGTCTATGTATAAATGTCCTTGCTGATGTTTTCCCACTATATTATTTTCATGCCAATGTAACTTTTAACTCAAAACAGTACCACCTCCTCCATTGTGGTCGGTGCCATTTTATGTAGGGAAGTGATAATATGCAATTTTCCAGTATCTTATTTGTCTAAAGATGTTATATGTAAGGAAAATGTATAATAAAGATGACAAGTAGATTTCTATTGGCCACTTTGTGAATTCTCTGGGAACTCAGTCCATGATGAAGCGGTGTCTTTTTTAACATATCTATTACGTTACTTTAGAAGACTTGAGTATCGATGACAGAATAGTGACATATGCTACTTTACAGGTGTTCCTTGTGGAGAAAGCTGGAAGAAGATCCCTTTATATCATTGGTTTGGCAGGAATGTGTATTTGTGCTGTAATCATGACGATTGCTCTAGCTTTGCTGGTAAGATCAATATGAGAAACGTTAGTCCATCCTCTTTCTTTTACAGTCACATATTAGTCAAAATCAGCTAAGAGTGATCATCAGTAAAGGCTTAAACTTATACAACTTCTTTATGTCTTCCAGCACAGCCATTCTGGGATGAGCTATCTATGTATGGTTGCCATCTTTCTCTTTGTAATATTCTTTGAAGTTGGACCTGGTCCTATTCCATGGTTCATTGTTGCTGAGCTTTTCAGCCAAGGTCCAAGGCCTGCAGCTATGGCGGTATCTGGATTCTGCAACTGGACATGTAACTTCATCATTGGAATGTGTTTCCAATACATCGCAGTGAGTATAAAACCAACATTTATTCTACATCTAGTGCAGGGATGGGGAACACTTTCCTGCAAAGGGCCGTTTGGATGTTTATCCGATTATTCGCAGACCATACAAAATTATCAACTGCTAAAATTGGTCAAACATTTAATTAACTTACACCTGACGTGGTGGCCGAAACTGCTTCTCTTTGGTGTTATTGATGATGATCCTACTCACAGTTACTTTTCCAGGTTTGAGTGGCTCAGTCTGGAGCACAACCACTTTTTGCAATAAGTTTTGAATAGCACTGCTGGCAGCAGTAAGTTTTTTCAAATACAGATGCATATTTCAATGCATGTCTCATCAAAGTGGGAAATTCATCTTTGCTCATGAAACATTTATAGAACTTCAGCAGTGAGAGATCCTCTGTATACATCACATGGAGAAATGGAGACTGCTGTCTACATTATATAGGAGATACTGAGACTGCTGTATATACATCACATAGGAGATGCTGACACTGCTGTATATACACACAGTGACATGTAAAAGTTTGGGAATCTCTGGTCAAAATTACTCTTATTGTGAGCAGTCAAGAAAGTTGAAGATTAAATTATCTCTAAAAGGCCTACAGTTAAAGATGACACATTTCCTTTGCATTTTAGGCAAAAACAAATATATTGTCATTTTCTTTTTTTTTTTTTTCATTTTAAAAAGTACAAAAAGGAAAACGGGCCAGTGCACAAGTTGGGCACCTTTGGAGATTTGTGTGCCCAGATAACTTTGATTCACTTTGATTAAGGTTTCAGACCTTAATTAGCCTGGGTTATGACTTGCTCTTTCTCATCATTAGAAAAGGCCGTGTGATGCAAATTTCCCAGTTTTATAAAAACCCAGCCTCCTCTAACCTTTTGCCAACAGCAACTATGGGTTCTTCTAAGCAGCTGCATAGCACTCTGAAAATGAAAATAGTAGAGGACCACAAAGCAGGAGAAGGCTATATATAAGAAGATAGCAAAACGTTTTCAAGTTGCTCTTGCCTTAGTTCGAAATGTGATTAAGGAATGCCAGTTAACAGAAGCAGTTAAGGTCTGTAAGGCCAAGCAAAATTTCAGTGAGAGCTCCTTTGGGATTGCTGCAGAGGCAAATCAGAACCCCCGCTTGACTGCAAAAAGAACTTCAGAAAGATTTAAAGACTCTGGAATTATGGTACTTGTTCTACTGTTCACAGACACCTGCACAAATGTGGCCTTCATGGAAGAGTCATCAGAAGAAAACCTTTCCTGCATCCTCATCATAAAATTCAGTGTGATAAATATGCAAAAGAACATCTAAACAAGCCTTGATGCATTTTGGAAACCCGTCCTGTGGACCAATGAGGTTAAAGTAGAACTCTTTGGCCACAATGATCAAAGATAGGTGTGAAAAAAAAGGGCACTGAATTTCAGGAAAAGAACATCTCGCTGAGCCCACATCTTTTCTGGCACATGTCAGCTGTTTTGAACATTTTGGTGTAGATACGATCTTTTGATCGCCTGTTATTGCATTTTAATGCAATGTCGCGGCGACCAAAAAAACCTAATTCTGGTGTTTTGACATTTTTCTCTCCACGCCGTTTAGCGATTAGGTTAATCCTTTTTTTTTATAGATCGGGTGATTCTGAACGTGGCAATAGCAAATATGTGTATGTTTGATTTTTTTTTTTTTATTGTTTTATTTTGAATGGAGTGAAAGGTGGGTCATTTGAAATTTTATATATATTTTTTTTTTTAAGTTTTTTTTTCCACTTTTTGCATGCTTCAATAGTCTTCATGGGAGACTAGAAGCTGCCATAACACGATCAGCTCTGCTACATACAGGCAATGATAAGATCACCTGTATGTAGCAGAATACCTCACTTGCTATGAGTACCGACCACCGGGCGGCGCTCATAGCAATCCAGCAGTGACAACCATAAAGGTCTCCAGGAGACCTCTGGTTGTCATGCCAACCCATCGGTCACCTGCGATCACGTGACAGGAGTCACAGATGGGCAGATTTCTTGTGTGATTGCCGGAAGTGTATGTTAAATGCATCAAAGGGAGGGTGTCCAACATCGGCATACTATTACGCCCGATGTCAGAAAGGGGTTAATGACATTTCATCTTCAGCTTCCTTAAATGTTCACAATAATAGCATTTTTGACCAGGGGTGCCCAAACTTTTAGATGCCACTGTAATATACACTGAGACTCTGCTGTATATATATCGTAGAGGATACACTGAGACTCTGCTGTATACATCACATAGGAGACACTGAGACTATGCTGAATACATAACTAGGAGACAGACTGCTGCATATACATCTCTCAAAGGCTCATTGTTGTATATACATCACAGAGGATACACTGAGATCCTGCTGTATACATCACATAGGAGCCACTGAGACTATGTTGTATACATAACTAGGAGACACTAAGACTGATGTATATAGATTTATCAAGGGCTCACTAGGTGAGATAAATCCCCTAATCCTAAAGGTACCGTCACACTAAGCGACGCTGCAGCGATACCGACAACGATCCGGATCGCTGCAGCGTCGCTGTTTGGTCGCTGGAGAGCTGTCACACAGACAGCTCTCCAGCGACCAACGATCCCGAGGTCCCCGGTAACCAGGGTAAACATCGGGTTACTAAGCGCAGGGCCGCGCTTAGTAACCCGATGTTTACCCTGGTTACCATCGTTAAAGTAAAAAAACAACCACTACATACTTACCTACCGCTGTCTGTCCCCGGCGCTCTGCTTCTCTTCACTCCTCCTGCACTGACTGTGAGCGCCGGGCAGCCGGAAAGCAGGAGCGGTGACGTCACCGCTCTGCTTTCCGGCCGCTGTGCTCACAGCCAGAGCAGAGAAGCACAGCGCCGGGGACAGACAGCAGAAGGTAAGTATGTAGTGGTTGTTTTTTTTACTTTAACAATGGTAACCAGGGTAAACATCGGGTTACTAAGCACGGCCCTGCGCTTAGTAACCCGATGTTTACCCTGGTTACCAGCGAAGACATCGCTGAATCGGCGTCACACATGCCGATTCAGCTATGTCAGCGGGAGATCCAGCGACGAAACAAAGTTCTGGACTTTCTTCCCCGACCAGCGATATCACAGCAGGGGCCTGATCGCTGCTGCCTGTCACACTGGACGATATCGCTAGCCAGGACGCTGCAACGTCACGGATCGCTAGCGATATCGTCTAGTGTGACGGTACCTAAAGGTTCACTTTGCAAACGTATAATGGGCATTGGTGCAGCAGACAGGTGAGGTACACAAGACACAGATAGCAGACAGAAGACTGTTAGCAGATATAATGGAAGCCACAGGCAGAAAGGTAGCTGAGGTACTGGAAGCAGCAGGCAGCTAGGAGATATCCTAGAGACCACAAACAGGTTGCAAAGGTACTGAAGAATGCAGGCAGACAAGTAACTGAGGTACTAGAAGCTGCAGACAAACAGGAACTGCCAAGCAGACACGTAGAATAGGATCTGGAACAAGTAGGAGTGGTACTGGAAGATGGAAGCAGACTGGGTGTGTGTCTTTGTAGGCCTTATGAAGGCCTACGAAGCTCAATACATGGGAGCACCCCATGGTAGACAGGAGACCTTTAGCAGAGGTACTGTAAGCAGCAAGCAGACAGATAGCTGATGCATGGATGCTGCAGGCTGTCAGGAGACCTAAAGACTGTAGACAGGTTGCAGAGGTACTAAAAGCTGCAGGTAGACAGATAACTGAGGGACTAGAAACCACAGATAGACAGGAGACTTCTTGGGCACTCCAGACAGGTTGCAGAGGTACTGGAAGCCGCAAGTGGACACATAGCAGAGGTCCTGAAAGACAGGGAACAAGTGGCAGAGGTACTGGAAGCCATAGGCAGACAGGAAACTCCTGAAGATCATAGACAGGTAGCAGAGGTATTGAAAGCCACAGGCAGGGAGGTAACTGAAAGCAGCCGAAAGCCAGGAGACATCCTTGAGACCACAGACAGATTGTAGAGGTACTGAAAGCCACAGGCGGGCAGGAGACATCCTGGAATCTGCAGACGGATATATAGCAGAGGTCCTGGAAGACATGGAACAAGTAGCAGAGGTATTGGAAGCTGCAGGCAGACAGAAGACATCTGGGAGATTGCAGACAGGGAGTAGTAGCACTGAAAGCCACTGAAAGCCACAAGCAGACAGGTAGCACAGGGACTGGAAGCTACAGGCAGCTAGGAAAGGTTATGGAGAATGTAGACAGGTTGCAAAGGTACTGAAAGCCATAAGCGAACATGGAGCAAAGTTCCTGGAAGACAGGGAATAAGTAGCAGAGTTACTGGAAGCTGCAGACAAGAGATATCCTGGAGACCAAAGACAGAAACTATGCACAGACAAACTAAAAGTTTTAATACCAAGACACAGGTGATGTGCGGCACAAGAAAGTTTGATTTGCTGGGGGTGGGGAGCAGAGCCCAGACCCAGGAAAGGTGTGTGACAACATCACATAGGATATACTGAAAGTGTGCTGAATACACATTACATAGGATGCGCAAAGACTGCTGTAAATACATCAGATTGAGACACTGAGACTACTGTTACATCACATATGATACACTGTGACTCCGCTGTATATACATCACATAAAATAAACTGAGACTGCTGTATATATCTCACTAAGGAGACACTGACACTCTCCTGCTATATACATCAAATAGGAGACACAAACTGCTGGACAACATCTGCAAAGAGTTTGTATGTTCTCTCCGTGTTTGCGTGGGTTTCCTCCGGGTACTCCGCTTTCCTCCCACATTCCAAAGGCATACTGATAGGGAATTTAGATTGTGAGCCCCAACGGGGACAGCGATGATAATGTATGCAACCTGTAAGGCGCTGCATAATGTTAGCGCTATATAAAAATTAAAAAAAATAAAAAAAAATAATATATTTCGTAGAATACATTGAAACTCTGCTGTATATAGATCTCATAGGATAGAGTGAGACTGCTGTCTACACATCACATATGAGACACTAAGACTGCTATATACATCATATAGGAAACTCTGAGACTGCAGTACATAGCATGTACTCTGAGGTATATGCATCACATTGAATTCATAGAGACTTCTGTGTACATCACATAGGTAGGAGAGGGATAAGAGAACAGAGCACACTAACTCCATCTATAAAGAATGTCCAGACACTGGCCAACGTCAGACGTAATCTAGCAGTCTGTGCACTGTGGTGGAATTCTGGAATTAATTATGCATATTAGCATGCGCACATGCGTGCAACTTCTATTGAAAAAATAAAGGACCAGTAGTCAGAAAAACAGGACTGGTGGCATAATTGCCACAGTTCATCTGGAATCTGCCCAGTGGTGAGACCAAATAATTTAAAGGATATTAGTCATATCCAACATAGTGAGCATACTGTATATAAATATTCATATGTGCTTAAAGCTGAATTAGTTCTTATAAAAAAGAGTCCGTTGTTACTAATGCAAGTTGGAAAAATACATCACATTCTGTTTTGTGTAATTTTTGTAATACTTGAAACCTGGATGTCATTTTTTGAGGCTTTTAATTTATTGTAAAACATAGTTATGCTTTCTACCAAAATATTATATGTTAGATGGCTTTATAATGTATTACATATTGTTATATTGTATTTTTTTAATTTAAACTGTTCTGTATAATACGTGGGTCACATATAAAAGTAAAATATATAAGGTTCTCTTTGCTCTAACTTTCAGGACGCTTGTGGGCCTTACGTGTTCATCATATTTGCAGTTCTCCTGTTCGGTTTTACCATATTCACATACTTTAAAGTTCCAGAAACTAAAGGGAAGTCCTTTGAGGAAATATCTGCGGAGTTCCGCAGGAAGAAACTCAAGGGACACAAGGCTACAGAGATGGAGTTTCTGGGATCAAGCACAGATGCTTAAGCTCTTTGATGTCGGGACAGCTGTTTTTATATTTCTAAAAAAAATATTTTATGAGAAACAGGGTGAAAACAGGGCTTCTTGTTTTTATGGATCATTATTTTTATAAACCTGAACATAAACAGTAAGTGTTTTGTATGTATGCGAGGAAATTAGCAAAAATGCATCGAGAACCCTTTCAATATCTGCAACAATATGCTCAGGTAGTTCTTGTATACAGATGAAAAATATACTACAACTGTACTACCATCCTCATCATCATCTGCAGAACTGGCACTGAAACCTTATGGTTCTCGTTCTATGTTTTATGCATTGCAATATATTTTGGATTTCTGCAGAAAGGAAATGTGAAGTTAGATGAAAGTATTAACATCATCCAATAGCTAAATCCAAAATGATTGACCCACAGGCAGTCTATTTCCCAGACTGCTTAGGGTGATGCGGTTAGTTGATGGCTACTTGAAAGGTTTCGTATATTTTGTAGAATAACTGACATATTGCATATTTGTCCAACGTCACAGAAAACAATATAGCCATAAGACTAAGGCTATCGCATTTTGCACTTGAGCTGTAAGTATAAACCTATAAGTATTATAAAGCACATGCTGACTATGAGGTATATTGCTTCTAAAAATGAAACGTAAAGTCAACAAAATGGGCACAAAATCCAACCCAAACGTCACTTAGTTTGTTGAATATCAGTAAAAACGCCCTTTATAAGGGTAGTCCAGGTTAGAAAACATGTTTTCAATGCCGTTTTAAGAAATATTGGGGGCAGTCCCCCACTAAGGAACCTAATATAACTGAAATGGATAGCAGCAACCTAGCTTTCGGACACCCAGCAGGTCCATGCACTACACACACACAATCCATTCTTTTCAAAGGATACTTTGCAATTCCGTATAAACTCGCCTACTAGGTGACACCACATTCATTCCTTGTATTCTGGGTTGATATTTTTTGGTCAGCTGGGTGAACCTAATAAGTTTGCCAATAGCCTCATATAACTCACAGCTTGGTAGAGTGCTCATGTGTTTTTGATAGGGACAGCCCCTGCCAAAAGCTTTGGAAGTTGCTTATAGTACTGTGCACAAATTTTAGGCAGGTACAGAAAAAATACTGAAATCTAAGAATACTTTAAAAAATAAATATGTTAATATTAAAAACATGCAAAGTGAGTGAAGAAAAGAGAACATCATTGAGTCTGTTTGGAACTGAAAAGTAGAGACAGAGGGATTTGCACACAACGACATCCACAGAAGATTTGTGGTTAATTCTCTAAGATGTTTGGAACAACCTCCCTGCTGAAGTCCTTTAATGACACAACAAATACTGAGTTGATTTAGATTTTTCTTTTGTTCATTCACTTTGGAGTTTGTTAAATTGATAAAAATAAAGTATTAAAGATAAACTATTATCAGAAAATTACGTACTGATTACATTTTTTGTGCGTTTAATGTATTTTGTTTTTTTACATAGCACGATCTGTATTAAAAATAACAATCTTGCAAGTTTCACACTAGATATTAGGGGTTTTTGTTTCAGGAAATAATACATGTACATAGTTACAGTGGTCAGATCCTGACCATATATTTTGTATTGTAGTGTCTACTGAACTTGTCCAAAGATCTGATGTAGTCCTCAAAGGACAGGAAGTAATAGCCTAAAAAGGGTCCACAAGCCAGTGTGAAAATTTCAAGATTGCAAATGTTATTTTTTTCAATAACGTGATATGAAAAAAAAAAATGCATTACAAAACAAAATACATACAGCTTAAAAATCTGATTTAAACAGTAGGTAATTTTCTGATAATACCCTCCCTTTAACACTTCTATGTTTGACAGCAGTCTTACTTTGCAGAATTTTTTCCTCGTCTCTCAAAAACATTGCATTGTTCTGTATATCTCAGGAAATAAAGGGTTCTAATTTAAGAATTCTTGACCTTGATCTCCAGTCACATGTTCCCTTAATGAGTATAGGAGTCATTAGACCAAAGCAGTTCAGTATCAATGTAACAAAATAGAAAAATTAAATGAAAGTTGTCAAGAGCAGCGCCCATAGGGCAGGGTTAATAGACACAGATTGTGGTCCAAATCCAGACCAAAAATGAACATCAGTGTCTATTACTGTATGTGAAAATCAGGACAAATGTTTGAAATCAGTAAATTTTGACACATATAAAGTATTTGAGGCAGATAATTGCATTTTACAGTACCAGAGCGGTCACCAAAAGCACATGAAAAATGGCCCAATTCATTATTGCATTTGAACCTTTTTTTGTCTAGTTTTTGGTGTTTTTCACCTCTTTTTTTTTTTATTCGTGTCTTATTCTTCTTTTAATTTGTGCCTTTTTCTCAGCGAAGTTTGGTGTTTCCAGGTGTTGGGTGATTCAACAATTGCAATTTTTTTTTAAAGTTTCTAAACTTTTGGTCAAAAAAGGTAAAAGACAAAAATAAAAAATATTTTTTATTTTGTGCAAAATTCATGAACCACAGTCACCATTTTAAAGAAAAACATCAACGAATACCACAAGAAAAAAAAAAAAAGAACAATGACTTTAAACAACATAAATGATGAATTGGGCATAAAGTGCTTTGAAGGTGAGAGCACAATCTGTTCTATATAGTGGATGTGCTAGACTCAGCCCCAGGAAGCCTGCTTCTGTTTAAGAAAAATAATAGCTATAATACACAGGTGATCAACTTATAATAAAAGAAATGATAAAATCTTACATATCAAAAACAGTTTTTCACTTTTTCCAAAATATCAATTTGTATTTTCTCTCTACATCCTGTTTATAGAGGTGCACCTGAGTTTTAGAGGTATTCCCCACCAAATGTACATATTGTTAATATAGATTCAACACGAGGGCTGTTATTCCTGAGAAAAATGGAATCTTTCTAGGGGTTTGCAAATTTACCAATTGGCTAGAAAATGTCAAGACTCAATGCTGTCGGCACATCATGTGTAAAGACCCCGGACGGATCATTCAGCATATTGTTTACAGCTCTACTGGTCTGTTACATCGTTTTCATTTGTGTTATTAGAAATTGATTCTCACCATTTTGAAAACATACTTTTTTTTATATAATCAAATATTTTCTGATAATTGGTATGTCTGTGCTGTCACTTATCATGGAATCGAAATTCCTGGCGTGAAGAAATGGCCAAATTTTGCCATCAGCACAGCCTGTCTTATTTTGATTTGTTAAAGGGAATTTGTCGCCAGGTTTTTGCTACCCCATCTGAGCGCAACATAATCTAGAGACAGGAACCCCGATTCCGGAGATGTGTCACTTATTAGACTGCTTGCTGTCATTTTGATAAAATCACTGTTTTATTTGCTGCAGATCTAGGAGTGCTCTGAATGCTGAGCTCTGTATATCCCCGCCCACACCACTGATTGACAGCTGTGTTTACAGAACAAAGCTGCCAATCAGTGGTGGAGGGCGTGGTTATACAAAGCTCATGAATATGGAGGACTACCTGGCAGCAGGTTTACTAGTCCTCTAGTGATCATCTCCTGCTGATAACAATGATATTATCAAAACTACACTAAATGGCATAGTGAGTGACACATCGCTGGAATCAGTGTCTATCTCTACATTATTCTGCTCTCAGATTAGGTGACAAAAACCTGGTGTCATACTCCCGTTAATATCAGCTGCCTATGTATAGGAGATTGTATGCATCATATACCACTGTACACTAAAGATTTTTACGCATTTGTATATAATGTTCCTACACAATCTTGTATTTCCCTATGTACACTTTGATGATAGAATAATGAATTTTCCCTAATTTTATATGCCTCAGTTTATGAGAATTTACAATAGTCACATTTGCAATAATGAAACACATGATTAATTATATGTACTACATTGCAATAAATGTGTTACCATTGTGGCATTTTTGATAAATGTTATATTAATTTTAATTGAGATGCTTTTACTATTTCTCCTAGCATTTTAAAATAAATGTCATTCTTGACCCATAATGCAACTTATTAAACAGTTTTCTTTTTCATTTAGAATAGTCCCTGTTCCTCCCTTTACTAGTAATAGAAGCTGTAGGAGACAAAGGAGCGCAAATAGGGTCTTATCCCACGGATTTCAATATTGTTTTTTTTTTTTTACGACGTAGTATAGAAAGAAAGCATATGTGTCAGCTGCCGCAGGTCCGCGGGTCGGCAAACGACCATAACAGAAATGTTATAGAGGAAATTTGTGGATTGTATCCACGCTGCTAGACAATTCAAATACAGACGTGGTTGAAAACATTTCTGATCCTCCCTTTAGCATAATGGGGACATAAGTAAACTTTTTTCTAAACATAACATGTTAGGCAATTTTTTTTTCAACCCATCTTCAGGTCTGTGAGTTAAATAGATGTGATCTGTAAAGCGAAGCATAAAATATAATAGTGAGTGAGAATAATCTTTGTGAGCCATAGCAAATGGCTCTGTGTATCATTGGTATATATTGTTTTACTGACGAGAGTATACATGGGAAATTGTCACTTACTACTTACTATGGCCGATATGATAAGTTTTCTCATCATATCATGATTGCTATGTGGAAACTTAACTTAAAGGAAATCTGTCACCAGGTTTTTTCCACTTAATCTGAGAGCAACCTTATATATAGATAGAGACTACAATTCCAATGATATGTCACTTACTGGGCTTCTTGCTGTAGTTTTGATAAAATTACTGTTTTATCAGCAGGAGATTATCACTAGAGGACTAATAAGCCTACTTCCATGTAGTCCTCCTTATTCCTGACCTGTAAAATGCTGCTTTCACCACTAATCTCAGCTTTTTACCTATGCACAGTGTACACAGAAAGCTACCAATCAGTGGTGTGGGCGGGGTTATACAGGGCTCAGCATTCAGAGAACTGATAGATCTGCAGCAGGTGGAAGTGCAAATCACAAATGCAGCAAGCAGGCTAGCGCTGGAATTAAGGTCTCTGCCCATAAATCATGCTGCTCTCAGTTGGGGTAGAGAATGGATCAGAAACTTGTATGAGTATCTCACAATAATCTATATATTGTATATTAATAGAAATAATTCCAAAAATAATTAGCAAGGACCATAGAAGGAGGTTATATACCATTCTAGCCAATATCATATAGAGAATATGTGTAGAGAACCCACATTCTCAAAGTTAAAATTAAATAACATGAACTTTATTAGAAATCATTAAAAAGATACATACACAGCCAGCCAAAGATTGGCTCCAACAACCAGCAAAGGTAATAATATAATAATAATAATAATTTTATTTATATAGCGCCAACATATTCCGCAGCGCTTTACAAATTATAGAGGGGACTTGTACAGACAATAAACATTACATCATAACAGAAATACAGTTCAAAACAGATACCAGGAGGAGTGAGGGCCCTGCTCGCAAGCTTACAAACTATGGGGAAAAGGGGAGACACGAGAGGTGGATGGTAACAATTTCTTTTGTTATTCGGACCGGCCATAGTGTGAGGCTCAGGTGTTCATGTAAAGCTGCATGAACCAGTTACCTGCCTAAGTATGTAGCAGTACAGACACAGAGGGCTAATACTGCATAAAGTGTATGAGAACAAGTCAAGGTCAAGGTATCAACATATAATAGAAAACCTTTAGCTTCAATAGTGCAGAAAAAGAAGGGATCAGATATAGATAAATGGTATAGATCAATGTAAGATAAAAGAAAGTCACCAAATAGCACATTCTTTGAGAATATAGTCATATAACTAATAATATGCAATAGCACAGAGTAACAAGTATAAACGGTGCCCTATATGGAGACAAATTCCCAGTCAAAAATTGGTATAAACAACACCAAACCAAAGATGTATACATAAGAAAATAGCAAGTAATATTATCAGAGCTGTAAATGTGGTGCCAGTGCTTCCCTCGGAAGAAGACACTGGCGCTGAAATGCACCTAGGAGTCCCTGGCACCACATTTCCAGCTCTGGTAACATTGCTACTTGTTACTTTGTGCTATTGCATGTTATTAGTTATATTCTTACAGATTGTGCTTTAAGGTGACTTCCTTTTATCTTACATTGATCTATACCAAGTATCTATACCTGATCCCCCTATTTATCTGTACTATTGAAACCAAAAGTTTTCTTTTATATGTTGATACCTTGACCTTTGCTGGTTGTTGGTGCCAATCTTTGGCTGCCTATGGATGTACCTATTTAATGATTTCTATAAAGGTCATGTTATTTAATCTTAACTTTGATAATGTGGTTTCTCTATAACTGTTCTCTATACGATATTTTCTCAAATGGGGTAGCAAAAACCAGGTGATAGATTAGTTTTAAAGTGTTTGGTGGCATTCTATATGTGTAGTTATGTAGTTGGGTGAAATTGAGTGACTTATGTTTGGTGAGCAAAGTATCAAAATGTCTGTATATGTATCTATTAAAGGGGATTCCCAGTCAAAACCGATAAGTCTGCAGTCACTCTGTGAGACGGCAGATTTATCAATCCCTCCAGTGTGCGCTGCAGGGATTTGCCGGTTTCAGACCTTGGACTGTAGGGTATGTATGTTACACATACCCCCAGCCAGTTGGCGCAGCCTTGCTCCATACACTTGTATTGAGCCGAGGCCGCACCCCGACCAGTGGTTGTGTTCGACAAGTGTAAGGAGAGTGAGGCCGTGTCTACTGGCTGGTGGTATGTAACTCATATTACTCATAAATACCCTCAGAGCCCAAGTGTGAAACCGGCAAAACCCCGCAGAACACAGTGCATGCGCCGGGGGATTCATAAGTCTGCAGTCACACAGAGTGACTGTAGACTTATCAGTTTTGACCGGACAACCCCTTTTTTTTATAACATGTTCACTGTTTAAGACTATTCCTACTAATTGTCAGAGCACAAATTGGATTACTCAAAGTCATTGAATCTTTTTAAGGCAAAGTTAAGGTGACCAAATAAAATCTAAGAGACCAATGTGTGTAGTAAGTTTTAATCAAAGTTTATAAGCATGCCATTGCACAATAGTGTTTTGCTATTACAAAATATGGAGTATTTTTGAAAATTTGTCAGAACAAATAGTTTGTGAACTTTGAACAAAATGTTACATCAGACAAAGAGAACCGGAGTGAGCAAGCTGAATCCTTGGTACAGGGAAAACAAATTCTACAAGTCTCATATCACCAATATGAAATAGTAATTACATTTGCAGTCATGGACAAAAATGTTGGCCCCCTTGAAATTGAAGGTGAAGCCGAAGTCCAGCGTGGGTGATATCCATAAAAAAATACCTTTTATTCTGTTTTCATTAAAAGCACATAAGTCCAAAATCCATCTTTATATCCAGAGACACAAAAACGGGTGATTCCTGCCAGTGACAGTCACAGGCTTAAAGTGCAATTAAAATCATGCGCGTTTCAGCGGTCGTGACGCCTTAGTCAATGACTAAAGGCAAATTCAACCTAATTTCACACAAAACCCCGAGAATTGTTTGCACCCTCAACTTAATATTTGGTTACACATCATTTGGAATAAATTAATGCAATCAATTGTTTCCTATAACCATTAACAAGCTTCTTTCACCTCTCAACTAGAAGTTTGGACCACTCTTCTTTTGCAAACTGCTCCAGGTCTCTCATATTTGAAGGCTGCCTTCTCCCAACAGCAATTTTAAGATCTTTCCACAGGTATTCAATGAGATTTACATCCGGACTCATTGCTGGCCACTTCAAAAATCTTCAGCACTTTGTTTCCATCTGTTTCTGGGTGCTTCTTGAAGTATGTTTGGGGGTCAGTGACCTGCTGGAAGACCCATGACCTAGGGGACAAACTCAGCTTTCTGATACTGGGCATTTTGGTTTATTCACATACATTTTGGCAAACTGTACTCCAGATTTTTATGTCTCTTTATCAGCAGTGGGGTCCTCCTTGGTCTCTTGCCATAGCATTTCATTTTATTCAAATGTCGACGGATAGTATACGCTGACACTGATGAACCCTGAGCCTGCAGGACAGCTGGCATTTCTCTGGAATTTAATTGGGGCTGCTTATCCACCATCTGGACTATCCTGTGTTGCAACCTTTCAGCAATTTTCCACTGCCGTCAATGACCAGGGAGGTTAGCTACAGTGCCATGCGTTGTAAACTTCTTGATTGTGTTGTGCACCATGGACAAAGGGACAGCAAGATATCTGGAGATGGACTTGTAGACTTGAGATATTTGATATGATATTTTTCAAAAATTTTGGCTCTCATGTCATCAGACAGTTCTCTTCTCTTTCTGTTCTCCATGCTTAGTGTCCAACACTTGTTTTAGGTGGAATTTTCATATTGACCACACCTGTTACTTGCCACAGGTGAGTTTGAATGAGCATCACACACTTGAAACAAATTTGTTTACCCACAATTTTGGAAAGGTGTCCATTTTGGGGGTTTTGCATGAAATGATGTCCAAATTGCCTTTTTTTGTGTTGTTCCCATACACACAAATGATATAAACATGTGTATAACAAAACATTTGTAATTGCAATAATTGTCTGGGATAAATATTTAATTTTCTTGAACAGTTTCAAGGGTGCCAACACTTTCAGCCATGACTGTATTTGATGTGAACATCAATGCAAGCTGTAATTACAACTAAGCATCATGATTTCATTTGATTTCACTTTACTGTCAATTAATTTTAAACATTTGCCAATGACCTGCAAATATTTAGAGACATGGGTGAGTTTTTGTGCGCAAACTCCATGTGTCAGGTCCAACGTTATCATCCTTATGATATCCAAGTGCAGTTCCTTCAATAATATCAAGTTGTCCGAGTCTTGAGGAAAATAAGTGAAGCAAGTATTGATATTACCCTTGAACAGCAAGATAATCTGCTGTCTTATGAATATAATTTTTGCCGAGTCTGTTTTTTGGGGCTTAGGCTCAAGGTCCTTTTATAGCTCTATTTTGTATAGTGCCAGGATAGTGCCCTCTAGTGTACCTTCTTGGATTTCATACAAAAGCATACCAAGGCTGTTTTCTAAATAATTTCATATGCACTTGACAAAAAAATGTAGCTTACACTCTCAGACTTGTGAATTTGTTCCATAGAGCCTGTGCGCATGTAGGTCGTATGGTAATGTCCGGATTATTCTGTGTGCATGAGCATTTATTGTGAATTTATGAGAACTGGCATTAGTAGGTTCTCATTGCATTTTAAGGTGAGCGCTAACAGACAGCATTGCACGACGAAATTAACGCCGTGCAACGCGTCCGTTAGCGCTCCCATTGCCAGCAATGTTAAGCGCATCGCTAGCGCGTGCCATTTTTGGCACGCGCTAGCGATGTGCCGTTCGTTTGTGGCGCGTCTCGGACGCTGCTTGCCCGAGGTCCGTTCCCCGCTCTCGCAGATCGGGGATCTGCGCTAGCGGGGACGTTTAACGCGACCCCTAAAAAGACATTGCGTTAGCAAAATCCGCTAACGCTTAGCGCTAAACGGATTGCCCTAACGCAATGAGAACCTAGCCTAAGGCCTCCAGAGATCTGACATTTTTTAGGTTGGAAATTCATCTATGCTTCCAGCCCTCTCCATTTAGCTATAACAACTTTGAACAATAATTAGAAGCAATACTAATTCATAAACGGTTTTCTCAGGTTTCTCTAGTAGGTTGGAAATCATTCAGTGTAAAATATATGGAGCAGTAAGACACATATGAGAGGGGAAAATATAATAAATGGGAACCTGTCAACTTGGAAATGCAGTTCAGCTTCTCCTGGTCAATAACACACTGCTCATAAATTGAATTGATTGATGTACAGGTTTATGAGAAAGAATTCAGTAATTATATTTATCATTAATATCCCTGCTCGTTCTATGCTTAAGAAGTCCAAGTTTTGGTCCTACTAACCGATAGGCAATCTTTTTTTGTATAAGCGTGCATACAAAAATAGTCATCAATCACTAACTAGGACCACCTCCAAGCAGAGCATGGACAGGGATTTGAATGAAAAAATACATGTCACACAGAAATTTTTCCTATAAATACACAACAATCTTCTCCTGCTCTATAGCTTTCAAGTTCCCTTTAAAAGCGCCATCTATGCAAATCATATTTAGGATACTTTGCTTCTGATCCCTATTACAATATGAAATATATGAATTAAGACACGTGCTATTAAATCAACCTCTGTGCAAAAGAAATAAATGCGACATCAAAAGAAGGGCTTATACTTTAATTTTTATTTTTCTAACATGTATATACTAGACTACTAGACATTGTGAAACTTACATTCCTAACTTTTTATATTGGTACATGGGTTTCAAAGTAAAAGAAAAAAAAATAAATCATGTAATTTTTGTATTTAATTTTAAATGCATCTATGACATTCTTTCTTATTGTGACAGGCTACATAATGAACTGGCAATAATTGGGAACATAGCACAAGTTTAGAGGAAAAGTCACAATAGTCTTTGTAACAATATGCTAATGTACTTAAACATGTTTAACTGTATCAGTATTACGTCTGTTTTTTATTAATTCACTGAACAAAGTAAAATAAAAATATTAAACTTTTTAGGTTGTTATTTTTTGGTGTTTACAAATTTCATGTTTCCATCCTCCTTTCTCCATTCCAGGGATTTTACATGGGGAAAAAAGGTGGCTATTGTCATGGTGTGAAGTAAGGGATAAGGGATAGGGGCCTAAAACTGTTCCTGGAACTGGGACCCTAACTATCCCTGTCTCAGGGAATCTCCTGATGGTAAAGAGGCCTGGGTCTCCGACCTTACCATGTTCCTGTTAAACCCTAATCTTTCCCCTCATCCACCCAATGAGGCATGGGACAGAAATGCCAGAAATGTAAGTGAAACAAAACAGAAAAACAGACAGGTGTGGAGACACGGGGGTCAGTGCGTGCTGTTGTCCACTGGCCCGGCTGTCTTTAGAAAGACTGCATAGACCAGGGCTCATACCACTGAACTCCCGCGCTCTCTCCCGGTGGTCAGAACACTACTCAGACAACACAGGGTGAGGGTAAAACAGTGTGGCAATAATTTATTGAACCACCAACACACAATAGCATACAGAACAGTCCCAGCAAATATCCAAGATGGTGCAAATTACAGTCTCACCACTGACTCGCTGGGATTAGAGCTGCTTTCAGTGTCGCATACCCCCACCGGTGGCTACCTGCTTTTGGCAGGCCCCCACAGCGAGGAGGTAATGACAAGCTTAGGAAGCTAACTGAGAGCAGTGAAGAATGTGGCCAGATGACACGATTGTCCAAACCTGGGTTCCTTAAGACATCGCTGGGATTTTAGTGATAGTCAATGATGCAGTCCTGTGTTCTTCCAGCTGAGGCCATAGTCCCCTAAGCTGAGATCCTAAAGAGTCTCACGGACCAGAAGAAAAAGTCTCTTTAAACAGTTCACAACTGCCCTCCAACCAGCACCCAGAGGTCAGAGATATTTGAATGAGGCCAACCTGCATTGTTTGATTATGTAATCTATTTGCATAGATTTTTATCCTCTGTTTTGGGAACGCCAACAAACTGGCTAGCATGAACAATGTATGTAATCAACATATCAATAAACATCGATCAGTGGCTATGCATTAAGGTACCTTTACACTGAGCAACTTTCCAACGAGAACGACAACGATCCGTGACGTTGCAGCGTCCTGGATAGCGATCTCGTTGTGTTTGACACGCAGCAGCCATCAGGATCCCGCTGTGACATCGCTGGTCGTAGCTAGAAGTCCAGAACTTTATTTGGTCGTCAGGTCGGCGTGATTCGTCATGTTTGACAGAAAAGCAACGATGCCTGCAATGTTTTTTCATGGAGCGAACAACCAGCGAGAACGATAAGTACGTCACTGGATCGCTCCTGCATCGTTCTGCTGTTGCCGTGTTTGACGTCTCCTAGCGACCTAAACAGCGACGCTGCAGCGATCTATATCGCTGTCTATATCGCTGCAGCGTCGCTTAATGTGACGGTACCTTTACTGTTTTGCAAAGATAACAGAAAATAAACTGTAGGAGATAATATTAGAGGTAAATATTTGTCCTACAAGAAGAGTCAATACTTCAAACAAGAGTTTAGGATTCTGGGCTTACACAATTTACGTCTGGCATAAGTAAGAAGAAATGCTGTGTTGTCACATTCCTCCCCCTTCTTAATTAGTCCCAAAGACTGCTGGATCCTGTAGTGGGTAGCTGTTGATAGGGCTTCCAGACGTGATAGGCTTCTGGTCATCCTTCTCTACTTGTCAAGACAGGCCATTGGTATTTCCATGATCTTTGCCTTTTTATGGGACGCAGAAAAATTGTACAACTGTAAGGCTAGACTCCATCGTAGTAAATGTCCCTTGTCCTCAGCAGTCTGATTTAGCCAACTTAAAGGATTATGGTCGGTTATGACCGTGAATTCCTTGCCACAGAGGTAGGGTTGCAATTTCTTTAGCGCCCAGACTATGGGCAAGCATTCTTTTTCTATTGTTGCGTATGCACTCTCTCGGTCCAACAGCTTCCGGGAAACAGGCTACCGGGTGTTCCTGACCATCGTCACCCACTTGATTGAGTACAGCTCCCAATCCGGTGTTTGACACGTCTGTTTGGCCAATGAACCAATGGTGTAAGTCAGGAGCAGTCAGGACTGGGCTTTGGGCTAGCTGGGCTTTCAATTGGAGGACTGTGAACTCTCACTCTGGGGTCCAGATGAGGGCATATTGTTTGGTGATAAGATCGGTGAGGGGCTTTGTTACTGTACTGTAATTGGAGATAAACTTTCAATAACAGTTTGCGATCCCTAGGAAGGCACGTACCTTTTTTGGTTGGCTAGGTGAGGCCATTGGATAATGGCTTTTACTTTTGCAGGTTAGGGACAAATGCACTCACTTCCCACCTGATGTCCAAGGGATAGTACCTTGGCTATCCCCATCTGGCACTTGTTAGATCGGATGGTAAGCTTTGCTTTTTTCTCTTCCCATGTATCACTTAACCCCTTTCTGACCTCGGACGGGATAGTACGTCCGAGGTCAGATCCCCCACTTTGATGCAGGGCTCCAGCTGTTTTGAACAGCTGACGTGCCCGCAAGAGCGGCGGGTGAAATCGCGACTCACCCGCCGCTATTAACCGCCGCATTTAACCGGCGCTTCCAGCCATCCGGCCGGAAATGAGCGCATCGCTGACCCCCGTCACATGATCGAGGGTCAGCGATCCATCAGAATGGTAACCATAGAGGTCCTTGAGACCTCTATGGTTACTGATGCCGGCCTGCTGTCAGCGCCCCCCTGTGGTCAGCGCTCATAGCAAGCCTGCTTTTCAGCTTCATAGCAGCGATCTGATGATCGCTGCTATGTAGCTGAGCCGATCGAGTTGTGCCAGCTTCTAGCCTCCCATGGAGGCAAAAGTAAAAAAAAAAAAAGTGAAAAAAATAAAAAATATATAAAAGTTTAAATCACCCCCTTTCGCCCCATTCAAAATAAATCAATAAAAAAAAATCAAACCTACACATATTTAGTATCGCCGCGTTCATAATCGCCCGATCTATCAGTAAAAAAAAGGATTAACCTGATCGCTAAACGGCATAGTGAAAAAAAATTAGAAACGCCAGAATTACTTTTTTTTTGTCGCCGTGACATTGCATTAAAATGCAATAACGGGCGATCAAAAGAACGTATCTGCAACAAAATGGTATCATTAAAAACGCCAGCTCGGCACGCAAAAAATAAGCCCTCACCTGACCCCAGATCATGAAAAATGGAGACGCTACGGGTATCGGAAAACGGCGCAATATTGTTTTTTAGCAAAGTTTGGAATTTGTTTTCACCACTTAGATAAAAGAGAACCTATACATGTTAGTTGTCTATGAACTTGTAATGACATGGAGAATCATAATGGCAGGTCAGTTTTAGCATTTAGTGAACCTAGCAAAAAAGCCAAACAAAAAACAAGTATGGGATTGCACTTTTTTTGCAATTTCACCGCACTTGGAATTTCTTCCTGTTTTCTAGTACACAACATGCTAAAACCAATGATGCCGTTCAAAAGTACAACTTGTTTCCCAATAAATAAGCCCTCACATGGCCATATTGACGGAAAAACAAAAAAGTTATGGCTCTGGGAAGGAGGGGAGCGAAAAATGAACACGGAAAAACGGAAAATCCCAAGGTCATGAAGGGGTTAAGATAGCGATATCATCCAGATAGGCCTGTGCATACCCCTGACATCTCTCTAATAACTGGTCCACCATCTTTTGGAAGGTAGCCAGGGTCGTCTTCATCCCAAATGGCATGCTGGTAAATTCATAAAGGACAAAAGCGGTAACGAATGCAGTCTTGTATAGAGAGGGGAAAATAGTCAGCTCACTGTGTTTCTGGCACTGGATAGGAGAGGAAGTCCACGCTCAGAGCAGCCCTATGTAGACTTCTCTTGTGCCTCTTTTGTGAGTGGGATCTGGGAGTATCCCTTGCTCAAATCGATGGTAGATCTGAACCGAGATCTCCCTAATCTGTCTAGTAGTTCATCCACCCCAGGCATGGGGTACGCGTCTGTAACGTTGACCTCATTGAGTTGCCTATAGTCCACACAGAAGCAAGTACTCTTGTCTTTCTTGGGCACCAACACTACACTGGCTGCCCATGGGCTGTGGGAAGGAACTATGACCCCCATATTCAACAGGTCATCCCCTCATCATTGCCTACACTGGAGGTGTCACCCGGTAGGCAGGTCGCCTGAGTGGAGTGGCTACACCTGTGTTGACATGATGCTGGACCAAGGGGGCTCGACCAGGCCGACTCGTGAACAAGGAGCCATATGATCCAAGCAGTTTTGTTAATGGCAGCTTATGTGATGGACCAAAGCTCTCCCCCAATGGGACATTCTTTAAGCCATTCATCTTTTGAATTCCACCAATAAGTCCAGAATCTGGTCTTGATCTGGGTCATCTAAAGGGGGACAACAGACTGCTAGGTTGGTAATTTCCCTTTCCTCATAAGCTTTAAGCCTGATAACATAAGTCCTTTCATGAAAACCTGTTCGATCGAAGGCCATGGTGTAATCAGTCTCCCCACATTTCCTAGTGATGGTAAATGGACCTGCCCACATGGCTTGCAGCTTGTTTTTGGATACTGGTACTAGTACTAGAACCTTCTGTCTGGCAGTATGGTTGTAACACCGTTGTTGCATTTCCTGGGTTACTTCTAAATTCCCATGGGCTAAGACCATGAGGTACCTCATCTTCTCCCTAAACTTTTGGACATACTCTATAATGGGAACCTCTTCTATAGGAAAAGTGCTCTCCCAACTCTTTCTTGCAAGCTCTAATGGCCCTCGTGCTTTTCAGCCATACAGCAACTCAAAAGGAAAGAACCTGGTAGAATCCTGCAGCACCTCCCTGTAGGCGAACAGGACCTGCCACAGGATTTTCTCCCAGTTTCCCCCCTTGGACTCCACATAAGGACTAATGAGCTGCTTGAGCGTTCCGTTGAAATGCTTACACAACCTATGAGTTTTTCGGGGTGGTACGCATGGGGCGGACACCATGTTTCTCCCAGAGGTTCTGAATCAGCTCGGTTTGGAACTGGGTCCCGGGTCAGTCAATCTCTCCTATGGAAACCCTACTTCACTAAAAATGACCAGTAGAGCTTGAGCCATGTGTTATAGATGAGAGTGCAAAGGCCTCCGGATAGCGGGTGGCAAAGTTGACCAGGGTGAGGATGAACCTCTTTCCGGTGTGGCTGGGGATAGCTATAGGCCCCCTAAATCGATGGCAACCCTCTGAAATTGTTCACCTATTAAAAGCATGGATTGGAGCAGGGCACGACAGGGTGCTCCCCCATGCATTGACAAACTTGACCAGAGGCTTGGTGTTTCCACACCTCTTGAGCGACCATTCTTCAAAAGAAACTAGCAATCGAGCCCAGGTCTTTCTGACAACTTTGTGCCCAACTGCAGGGACATCATGTGCCAAGCTCAGGAGTTGGGGGGGTCAATACTGCTGGGGCCCCACAAGCTGATGGACACGGGTCCAGAGCTTCTCTGGGCAGGATGCGGGCTTTTCCCAATATAGCAGTTCATTCTCCCATCTATAAACCTCCCCCTGATTCCTTTCCCCAGGTCAAGCGGTCGTATTGCGGGCAAACTCTAGGGTCGGGTCCATGAGTTGAGCTTTTCTAAACTCCTTGCAATCTGCCTTCCCCCAGTCAATGCCAACAGTCTGGTTAGGTGTACTCACTGCCGTCGGCTCAGAGGAGCTTGATGGAGGCTTGAAGCGTCAGTTATCCTCAGGATGGGTGGCAGAAGGATCCACATCAGGGTGTTTTTTGGCTTGGTTGCAGGTGATAAGTGACAAATTGACTAGCCAGTCCTTGTCAGAGAAAAAAATGCATACCAAGAGATACGGCCTTCCCAAAACCCTGTCCGATGACAAATGCACACTTAGCAGGATGCAGCAGGCCTCCACTGATAAAGGCAAGGGGCGGCACAGGTGCAAACTGCTTGATAAAAACAGCCACCCCCGCACCAGCCAGACATTGCAAGGATTGGCTGCCTAGCAGAAAAAATGCACATTGATATAACTCGCATAGGACGCCAGTCACACAGGTAAGTGTGATGCACAGTGTCTGGTATGCAGCCTATTAATGATGCCCCTGTATTAACAGTCGGCCTTGCCCAGCACTATAATATGCAGCACACAGTGACAGATGCCCCAGAAAAACCTAACCAACAAAAAGAGGCCTGGCCACATCCTGCAAAAAAAGATATGATATAGTGCAAAAAATTAATGCATATGATAAACACATACATTATATGAGGTATTGGTTTAATATTTTGGCCAAAATAAAGTAAGCTTGCAACCCAACGTCAAGGGTCCTCATAATCTTGCGAGTCCTACCACTAATATCAAAAAACGGCTAGCATAGAAAAACTCCTGCATAGTGTGCATCCTGCTAAGTGTGCATTTGTCATCGGACAGGGTTTTGGGAAGGCCGTATCTCTTGGTATGCATTTTTTTCTCTGACAAGGACTGGCCAGTCAATTTGTCACTTATCACCCGCAACCAAGCCAAAAAACACCCTGATGTGGATCCTTCTGCCACCCATCCTGAGGATAACTGATGCTTCAAGCCTCCATCAACCTCCTCTGAGCCGACGGCAGTGAGTACACCTAACCAGACTGTTGGCATTGACTGGGGGGAGGCAGATTGCAAGGAGTTTAGAAAAGCTCAACTCACGGACCCGACCCTAGAGTTTGCCCGCAATACGACCGCTTGACCTGGGGAAAGGAATCAGGGGGAGGTTTATAGATGGGAGAATGAACTGCTATATTGGGAAAAGCCCGCATCCTGCCCAGAGAAGCTCTGGACACGTGTCCGTCAGCTTGTGGGGCCCCAGCAGTATTGACCCCCAACTCCTGAGCTTGGCACATGATGTCCCTGCAGTTGGGCACAAAATTGTCAGAAAGACCTGGGCTCGAGTGCTAGTTTCTTTTGAAGAATGGTCGCTCAAGAGGTGTGGAAACACCGAGCCTCTGGTCAAGTTTGTCAATGCATGGGGAGCACCCTGTCAAGCCCTGCTCCAATCCATGCACTTAATAGGTGAACAATTTCAGAGGGTTGCCATCGTCCCATTTTTTTCTGCTAGGCAGCCAACCCCTGCAATGTCTGGCTGGTGCGGGGGTGGCTGTTTTTATCAAGTAGTTTGCACCCGTGCCGCCCCTTGCCTTTATCAATGGAGGCCTGCTGCATCCTGCTAAGTGTGCATTTGTCATCGGACAGGGTTTTGGGAAGGCCATATCTCTTGGTATGTATTTTTTGCCAGTCTTTGTTTGAGGTCATTCCCCAAAATAACAGGTGTGGGGAGGCCGTTCATGAGTCCTACTTTTACCTCTCCCTGGTCAGTGCCCCAGTCCAGCTGCTCACAGGCTAGAGGGATGAATGAGCACTAACATCCAGCCAGGCAGATGGTCACTTGGCAGGCTGGTAAATAGTGTTCAGGTGGGACAATATCTGGGCTGACCAGGGTGATGGATGACCCAGCGTCCTGAAGCCCTTGGGCCTGGATATCATTGACCTTGAAGGGCTGGATGTGGCATTGGAGCTTGGTTGGTGTAGGGTGGCAAACCCATCATAGAGTAAGGACAGGATATATCACTGCTGCTGGTATATCCTGGGAATACCAACCCTCAGACACTGCTGGCTCATTTTGGCAGATGTTGACTGGCTGAGCTGGTAGACAAGCTCCAGGGATGAGGCCCTGGGAACAATCTTTGGCAACATGTCCAAAGCGTCCACATGTATAACAGCGCCATGGGTTGGGCAAATCATGGGTACTGTTGGAAACCCTTTGTCCTGATGGGTTTTCTGCTGGGTAGCAGAAAAACCCTGCTTGAGTGATTGGTGGTCGGTCAAATTCTTGGTTGAAGGGTCTTCTTGGATCGGTTGGCATATCGGGTCTCAAACAGGGTCAATTGGCTGTAAACTCGTCAGCTGCTTGCTCTGGAGTGTCAGGCTTCAGGTCAGCTACCCACTCTCAAATTTATGGGGCCATTTTGTCCATAAGTTGCTCAAGCACGATCACGTCCCAAAGGGCAGCAGCGGAGTGGGCAGTCCTATCGTTGAGCTAGAGGTTGCAGTGTCGCCAGAGTTGACTGCCAAATTCTACATAGGAAACCCCACTGGTGAGACAATGTCTGGAACTTGGTGCGATATCTCTTGGGGGATTATGGGAAAAATTGCCAGCAGGGTGTCCTTAATAGTTCCAGAGTCCAGGCAGTATTGAGGCCCAAGTGACCGGGCATCATCCCTTGCCCGACCAGTCAAACTAGTCCACAGGTATTTAGCCCAATCAGCTGTGAGCACCTGGTGCATCAGCATTAGAGTGTCAAAATCTTTCAGATGTTCATCGACTTCAGTGTTGGACTCATTAACCATTGGCATGTCTCTGTAGCAGAGCTGTGTTCCTTTGTGGAGGACTATCATGAGGGTAGGGTCCTGTGCTGTCTGTAGGGATACTGGAACTCCCAAAACTGATTCCATAACACAAGCTCTTTCCCCACTTTAGACTCCAGGTCTTAATGCAACTAACAACTTCTGGATTTGGGCTGCAGGTGACTGGGTTGATTCCAGACCGTAACTTGGTCCTTGCTCTGGCAATTTCTCTGGGTCCATCTCAGCATAGTTTTCGTCATCCTCCACAACGTTCTGGGCATCCCAACGAACCAATTCCTTGATCAAATTCGACCGAGTGTCGGTGGTCCGGTACTCAACACGTCGAAGCTGGCACAGCTCCTGTAGTTGTCGTCTTTTGTTATGGCTATACATCCACTCTGGTCCTCTTCCCAAAGCCGAGTTGGTGGGCTTGGACATGGTGGTGTCTGAAACCTACTGTGTATTCCCATTAACATGCTTGGATACAGCACTCTGCGAACAGCCAGCTTCTTTAGCAATAACCTTTTGTGGCTTACCCTTCTTGTGGACTGTGTAAATGACCGCCTTCTAGACATCTGTCAAGTCAGCAGTCTTCCCCTTGACTGTGGAGCCTACTGAAATAGACTAAGGGACCTTTTTAAATGCTTAGGAAGCCTTTGCAGGTGTTTTATGTTAATTATTCTAATTTACTGAGATAATGACTTTTGGGTTTTCATTGGCTGTAAGCCATAATCATCAACATTAACAGATATAAACACTTGAAATAGATCACTCTGTTTGTAATGACTCTATATAATATATAAGTATATGGAAAGGAAATCCAATTAAAATAGGACACAAATCACACCATCTGTAAAGAGGACCTGCGATTATTTACCCATTGTGACCTTCTAACTAAAGGTCTTCCAGGGGGACGTGACACTCTCTTGACAGGTATCTTTAAAAAATTCTGTGAATGTATCTACGGGCAAAAAAGCCATTAATAAAAGTGCTCATCAGCCCCTTACATGTTTACGTTGTAGTTATACCTGCATTCATAATACAAAAAAAAGCCTTTTACTGCAAATATTAAAAAAGTAAATGAATAAAGCACAAACCAGGCAGAAGTTTTCTATAGATCAGGAATACCAGGATTCTGTTACATTTGCTGTTGGTTGGGTGGTTATACAAAGTTGTCATTGATGTTTTATATCTGATCCCAACAGATGTTTCAGTCACACTCTTGCTTGTTTGGTACAGGTAACTGACTGTAGATAATAATTAAAATAGCTGAGACCTGGAGAGCAGGAGTCAAGGTTATTATTAAGCAGGGTTATTAATTGTAGTGATCATGCACGGAGATCGTGATGTCTGGTCTCACCATGCACAAAACTATTTGCTGCTGTAAGCTAATAATAACCTGGTGAACTCTAGATCTGAATCTGATCTCTATGTGGCAGGTTTTAATTGATTTCCTTGAGAAGTATCCTGATCTAGAAACAGTGGATCCAAAACAGATCCAACATTATTATTATTGGTCAAAAATCACAATAGCATTTTTTGATTTATTCTAGGGAAATTAACCTGTATCCTACACAAAAAAACGGAGTACAAGTCCAAACAAAATATTATTTTAAAATACGCCAATATTTTTATTAACATATATAATAACTAAACATACAGAACTAAGTAAACAAAAACAGACAAGGCACATACAAAATACTCGTGTGGAGGGACACAACTACTGTAGTAACAGAACAGGATGGCTAGTAAGCCAAGAGACACAATACGTAACAAATGTTATAGTAGCAAGAATATTAATAACTAGATGGTGGCCCGATTCTAACGCATCGGGTATTCTAGAATATGCATATCCACGTAGTATATTGCACAGCCCACGTAGTATTTTGCCCAGCCACGTAGTACACGTAGTATATTGCCCAGCCACATAGTATATTGCCCAGTCACGTAGTATATTGCCCAGCCATATACTATATTGCCCAGCTACGTAGTATATTGCCCAGTGACGTAGTATATTGTCCAGCCACATAGTATATTGCCCAGTCACGTAGTATATTGCCCAGTCACGTAGTATATTGCCCAGCCATGTAGTATATTGCCCAGTCATGTAGTATATTGCCCAGTCACGTAGTATATTGCCCAGTCACATACTATATTGCCCAGTCAAGTAGTATATTGCCCAGTCAACTATATTGCCCAGTCACGTACTATATTGCCCAGCCACGTAGTATATTGCCCAGTCACCTACTATATTGCCCATTCACGTAGTATATTGCCCAGCCACGTAGTATATTGCCCAGTCATGTAGTATATTGCCCAGTCACGTACTATATTGCCCAGTCAAGTAGTATATTGCCCAGTCAACTATATTGCCCAGTCACGTAGTATATTGCTCAGCCACGTAGTATATTGCCCAGCCACGTAGTATATTGCCCAGCCACATAGTATATTGCCGTCACATAGTATATTGCCCAGCCACGGAGTATATTTCCCAGCCACGTAGTATATTTCCCAGCCACGCAGTATATTGCCCAGCCACGTAGTATATTGCCCTGTCACGTAGTATATTGCCCAGTTACGTAGTATATTGCCCAGTGACGTAGTATACAGCACAGAGCCACGTAGTATATTGCACAGTGACGTAGTATACAGCACAGAGCCACATGGTATATTGCCCAGTCACGTAGTATATTGGCCAGCTACATAGTATATTGCCCAGCCACGTATGTCACAGGTTAAAAAATAAAAAATAATCATATACTCACCTTCCGAGGGAGCCCTTGTAGTCATGTCGCCTGTGTGCGGTGCACTCGGTAGCTTACGGTCCTTGTCGCATACCATCATGGCATGTCCTTGTCGCATACCATCCTTGCACCGGAACCTGCCGCTTGCATGGAGTGGTTACCGGAGCGTGGCGAGGAGTGGGAACGGCGGCGGAAGGTGAGTATATAATGATTTTTTATTTTTTTTATTATTTTTAATATTAGATCCTTTTACTATTGACGCTGCATAGGGTATTCTACAATATGTATGTATGTATATAGCAGCCACATACCATATAGCACAGGCCACGTACTATTTGTATGCTATATACTACATGGCTCCTATATACTACGTGGCCTGTGCTATATAGTATGTGGCTGCTATATACATACATATTCTAGAATACCCGATGCGTTAGAATCGGGCCACCATCTAGTATAAAATAAGTTTTTAAGTCCAAATTGACAGCATAAACTAAGAATATAACCTTTTAGGGGATATCGCCACTATAAAAAATACCGTATATACTCAAGTCTAAGCCGAGATTTTCAGCCCATTTTTTTAGGCTAAAAGTGCCTCTCTCGGCTTATACTCGAGTCATTGTCCCAGGCGGGTCGGCGGGGGAGGGGGAGCGACAGCTGTGACCTACTCACCTGCTCCTGGCCCGGTCCCTGCATCTCTGATGGTCTCGGGGCGCTGACAGCTTCTTCCAGCGTTGAGCAGTCACATGGTACCGCTCATTACAGTAATGAATATGGATGCAACTCCACTCCCATAGGGGTGGAGACGCATATTCATTCGTGTAATGAGCATTAACGGTGACCGCTCAACGCTGGAAAAATCTGTCAGTGCCAGGAGAACTAGGGACGTGCAGGGACTGCGCCAGGAGCAGGTGAGTATAATGGGGGCATTGCACAATATTCACTTGTCCTTGTTCCGGCACCGTTCCGTCTTCCGCGTCCTCTGCAGTGACGCTCAAGTTAGAGGGTGCGATGACGTGGTTAGTCCGCGCCCTCTGCCTGAACGTTAGTGCAGAGGATGCGGAAGACACAGCAGCGTCGGAACGAGGACAGGTGAATATTGCAAGTGCCGGGGGCCTGAGCGATGAGAGGTAATCACAGCAACAGCATATGGGGCAAATAACTCTATGGAGCATTTTATGGGGCCATAACCAACGTTTGTATAGCATTATATGGGGCAAATGTGTCTATGGAGCATCTTATGGGGCCATAATCAACGTTTGTGCAGCATTATATGGGGCAATAATAATAATACTAAAAATAATCTTTATTTATATAGCGCCAACATATTCCGCAGCGCTTTACAGTTTAACAGTTTCAAACACAACAGTCATAAGTAACAACGTTAACAATAGAATAATTAAAGCAAAATAAGACGACCCTGCTCGTGAGAGCTTACAATTTACAATGAGGTGGGGGAGATACAAAGCACAGGTGTGTATTTACAATGATGTATTTACAATGATGGTCCAGCCATCTTCAGGGGGTGGGGGATAGATGGAGATAGTGAATGGGCTACACACACACAAACATAATATGACTTTGATTACTGAATGTGATAGGCCGCTCTGAACAAATGAAACCAATAAACCCTTCATCCAATTTTAATGTAGATACCCTCAAATGAAAGCTGAAAGTCTGAACTTCAACTGCATCTGAATTGTTTTGTTTAAAATTCATAGTGGTAAAGTCTATAACCAAAATTAGAAAAATGTTGTCTCTGTCCAAATATATATGGACCTAACTGTACTTTGAATTGTATCCTGTAATGAATGGGCAGCCAGTGTAACGACTGGCGAAGAGCAGACGTGTCCGAGTAATGACTAGCCAGATGGACGACCCTGGCTGCTGCATTAAGGATAGACTGGAGAGGGGAAAGTCGAGTAAGGGGGAGGCCAATTAGTAGAGCATAACAGTAGTCCAGGCAGGAGTGGATCAGGGCAACAGTGAGGGTTTTTGTTGTTTCCATGGTGAGAAAAGGGCGGATTCTAGAGATGTTCTTTAGGTGTAAGCGGCACGAGCGGGCAAGAGATTGTATAGGGGAGGTGAAGGAGAGATCGGAGTCAAACAGAACACCCCGGTTATTATGGTGCCACCCACGGAGAGGGAAATGTCAGATTTAGGGAGGTTAGTAGATGGCGGGAGCAGAAGTAGTTCAGTTTTGGAGAGGTTGAGTTTCAGATAGAGAGCAGACATGATGTTAGAGACTGCAGACAGTCAGTGGCGTTCTGTAGTACAGCGGGGGTAAGGTCAGGGGAGGATGTGTATAGTTGTGTGTCATCGGCATAAAGATGGTACTGAAAGCCAAATCTGCTCATGGTCTGTCCAATTGGGGCCGTGAAGAGAGAGAGAAGAGAAGGGGGCCAAGGACTGAGCCCTAAGGTACCCCGACAGTGAGAGGAAGAGGAGATGAAGTGGAGCCAGAGAACAGAACACTGAAGGAGCGGTCAGAAAGATAGGAGGAGAACCAGGAGAGAGCAGTGTCCCTAATGCCTAGTGACTGGAGCCTAGAGAGTAGGAGAGGGTGGTCAACAGTGTCAAAAGCTGCAGAAAGGTTGAGAAGAATGAGCAGAGAGTGGTCACAGTTACGTTTTGCTGTTAGAAGGTCATTGGTCACTTTGATGAGTGCAGTTTCTGTCGAATGTAGGGGCGGAAACCGGACTGTGAAGGGTCTAGGAGGGAGTGAGTGGAGAGGTAACGGGTAAGGCGGGAGTAGACTAGGTGCTCCAAGAGTTTAGAGATGAAGGGGAGATTGGAGACTGGTCTGTAGTTGTTTGTGCAGAATGGGTCGAGGGTGGGTTTCTTTAGTAATGGAGTAATGATAGTGTGTTTGAAGGAGGAGGGGAAAATGCCAGAGGAGAGGGAGAGAGGGCAAATATCTCTATGGAGCATCTTATGGGGCCATAATCAACATTTGTGCAGCATTATATTGGGCAAATGTCTTTATGGAGCATCTTATGGGGCCATTATTAACCTTTGTGCAGCATTATATGGTGCAAATGTCTCAATGGAGCATTATATGGGGCATATTTTAACATGGAGCATCTTATGGGGCCCATCATGAACTGCATGGAGCATCTTATGGGGCCCATCATGAACTGTATGGAGCACTATATGGGGCTCCTGATTCAATATGGATGTTCAAAAACATTTAACCTACTGATATCTCAAGTAATTTTACTTTTATTGGTACCTATTTTTGAAATTTACCGGTAGCTGCTGCATTTTCCACCCTAGGCTTTTACTCGAATCATTAAGTTTCCCCAGTTTTTTGTGGCAAAATTAGGGGGTCTCGGCTTATACTCGGGTCGGCTTATACTCGAGTATGTACGGTAATTGCAAACAAAAATGCAATAAAATGTTCTAATCCCTGCCTACAACTGAAGTTTAAGCAAATATGCACATGCAGGTAAACCGCTCAGAGCACTGTTCAGCTCACTGGTTTTGCATGCCCCATCTCCCTCCCTCACTGGTGATTGTCAGCACTGGCATGTCTGGGGCGAGCACTGTCTGCAGAGAGACATCAGACAAGCCAGGGCTGTCAGTCACAAGCTAGGGAGGTAGGGCAGCAAACCCAGTATGCAGGGTAGCACGGTGGCTCAGTGGTTAGCACTGTAGCCTTGTAGCGCTGGGGTCCTGGGTTCAAATCAACATCTGCAATAAGTTTGTATGTTCTGCCCGTGCTTCCATGGGTTTCCTCCGGGTTCTCTGGTTTCCTCACACACTCCAAACACATACTGATAGGGAATCTAGATTGTGAGCCCCAATGTATGCTGCTAAATTAATGGCGCTATAAAAGTAAGCATAATAAGTAAAATAAATAACAATACAGGGTGCCCCAAGCACCCTAATTAGCATATGTGATTAAAGGTACCTTCACACATAACGATATTGTTAACGATATCGTTGCTTTTTGTGACGTAGCAACGATATCGTTAATAAAATCGTTATGTGTGACAGCGACCAACGATCAGGCCCCTGCTGGGAGATCGTTGGTCGCTGAAGAAAGTCCAGAACTTTATTTGGTTGCTGGATCTCCCGTGGACATCGCTGGATCGGCGTGTGTGACACCGATCCAGCGATGTCTTCACTGGTAACCAGGGTAAACATCGGGTAACTAAGCGCAGGGCCGTGCTTAGTAACCCTATGTTTACCCTGGTTACCATCCTAAAAGTAAAAAAAACAAACAGTACATACTTACCTAACGCTGTCTGTCCTCCAGCGCTGTGCTCTGCTCTCCTCCTGTACTGGCTGTGAGCGTCGGTCAGCCGGAAAGCAGAGCGGTGACGTCACCGCTCTGCTTTCCGGCCGCTGTGCTCACAGCCAGTACAGGAGGAGAGCAGAGCACAGGGCTGGAGGACAGACAGCGTTAGGTAAGTATGTACTGTTTGTTTTTTTTACTTTTAGGATGGTAACCAGGGTAAACATCGGGTTACTAAGCGCGGCCCTGCGCTTAGTTACCCGATGTTTACCCTGGTTACCGGCATCGTTGGTCGCTGGAGAGCGGTCTGTGTGACAGCTCTCCAGCGACCAAACAGCGACGCTGCAGCGATCCGGATCGTTGTCGGTATCGCTGCAGCGTCGCTTAATGTGAAGGGGCCTTAAGGTCTAGTTTGGAGAAGCATATTATATGGACATGTGCTGCCTGAACAAAAAGCGGTCAGCACACAAAATAATATTCAACAGTGCTGGTCAGATGACAGTTTTTACACATGCACCTTAAAAAGAAAATTGCAGCATGCACAATTCTCTTTTGTATATCGGATGAGACTCACCTATACAAGTATATGGGTACACAAAAACCCCCAAAATAAAACAGATCATACGCATTGCAACCAATTTATTCTGATACATTGCCATTATCACTCAAGAAACTGTATTTGATCATGTACATTTTAAAGGGAACCTGTCACCAGAAAAAAAACACTACTAAACTGCAGATATGGGGTTAATCTGCAAGTCAATAGCGTTGCTAATCTGTCCGGAGCCTGCATTTAGCTGAGCGCTACACTTGTCTGACTCTGACCTTAACTTCAGTTTCTGAAACTTCAAAAAATGATTTTATACAATTCTTGATAATCTTAATGTTGAAGGAATTCACCAACTAACTCAACATTATTCTGTTTTCAGCCAAGTCTTCATGCTCTGACCACCCAGGGAGTAAGCTTGGGCTGCATAAATGTTTTGTTCTGCTACCAGTGCATAGTGTCTTTATTATAGTGTATTTACAGGGATAGCTGTGGTTCTTTTGCATGTGCTTCATCTGTGGGTCTATGTGTAGATCACCATCACTGACAAGCACTTCTTTATACAACCACAGGTTCTTTCATAAACAATTGTGTCCCACAGAAATATATAGTCTTGTCATCAAGCACCCCCTAGTGGTGTTTGATTGCTAGAAATGGAAAGAAAAAATCATAACACATTCCAAAATCTTCATTGTTACATTGGGGGATTGGTAGCTATGAGAGGTTTAATTGTTTTATATCTCCCTTGGGTTATATATATTGAAAATAACAGTATGGGGTAATAATCCTTTTTAAACAGTCTTTATACATATTGAAAGAAAGCAGATTTATACCTCCATCTTATCATATGTTGCTCATATCTAGACCTGCAGCATTCTCTATTCTGATCTGAATTCCACAGAACTCTCGTATCTGTATGATCCTGTTAGTTCAGGACAGGAGACCCATGGTTGGTCCGTGCACCGCAGCTGTAACATGGCCATATGAATGCACCCTTATAAAGCAAATCTTGCATGTAAATCAATGTCAATCTGTGCATTCTTTTTGTGTGATACAACCTTTTAGCTTAGGGCAATATCCTTGGTAAATAGCCAGTGGTGGTTTATTGTGAGGGCAGTCTGGCCTCCTACAGCATCCAGAGCCTGAAAGTAATTGCCCTTATTATAAAACAGCAGGGCATGGATCCAAAGATTGCTTCCTGCTTGCCATGTCTGCTATATACAAGGGAGAAAAATGGAGATAAATGATGAAGAAATTGTGCCACTGTGACCGTCATTTGCAGCCTGACCAGAAAAGGCAGATGTAGGGCCTGGAAGCAACTCCGTCCGGGAGTGTCAGGAAGCGAACATGTTTTTATTTGCTCTTGACTGCAAATTAGGCATATGTTCAGTGGAGGGGAGAGTCGGCGAGGAGATGCTGAACAATCTGTTCATCTTATGGATGTGCCATTTCTGGGGCGGCTGAGAGCTGATGCTTTTAGCCTGGGAGGGGGCCAATATCCATGGCCCCTTCCCAGGCTTTTAATGTCAGCCCACAGCTGTCTGCCTAGCTTTTGCTGGTTATTATTTATAGGGGGGTCCCATTTTGATGACCAGGAAAGGTTGAGCTGATATTAATAGCCTGGGAAGCTTCACATGCTACCAGACTATAAAAATCTGCCCTCAGCTGTCCGCTTTCCATCTGCTGGTTAATTAAATGTTGGGGGATCCTACACCATTTTTTTCAGATATTTATTAATTAAATACATGTACAGTAAGCTATACAAGCACTGTACTAATTATATATAGCACTGACATCTTTATATCTATCTATTCTATGTGCATATATCTATTATATCTATTATATCTATCCTATTTTGTCACGTCAAGCTGTGATTTTAATGTACGCAGCTGCTGAAACGTCGAGTTTTCAAGGACATGAGTGTGTAAAAATCAGACGGCACTCACATGGTCCGAGTGCCATACAATTTTTTTATTACACCGATTGACTTGCATTGGCGAGTCTCGTCCGAGATACGAGGACAATTGCAGCATGCTGTGATTTGTTTCTCAGTACAAAACATTGGCTACAGTCAAAAAGACCTGACACAGACAACAGAAACCCTGGTACATGCTGCAAACAAGTTTTCTCCAGCGCTGCTCAAGGTGTGTCGATCGATAGTTGAGAAAATCGCGATTAGTAGAAGACTTCATCCATTATATGTTTATGCTCAAAACTCTGCTCAGTACTATCTCGCCAAACAAGTCTACTTTACCACTCCGATCACATCAGTAGTTAACAATCCAAAACTACTCTTCAAAGCCTTTCACTCCCGCCTGAGCTCTAAAGTACAGGCCTCGGTCACCAACCTCAGCACTGACGATCTGACCACTTATTTCATGAAAAAAATCAACCACATCCATCAGGAAATTTTTGCACAATCCCTCAGAGCCTGGATCTCTTTCCGTCTCACATCTCAAGCTCATTTTCCATCTTTGAACCTGTCACAGGAGAAGAAGTGACCAGGCCCCTTGCATCTTTCTTTTCTTTATTCCCTATATCCAATCACTCACTAGCTCATATTACCTGCATCTTAAAAACATCTCCAGAATTAAAACTTTTCTCACCTTTGAAACTGCAAAAACGCTTACTATTGCTCTAATTTGTTTAGACTACTGCAACTTACTGATCAGTCTACCTCCAGCCAAACTTTCTCCTCCAATCTGTCCTCAATGCAGAATCCAGGGTCACATTGGGCTTCATTGATGCCTCCACCTTGTGCCAGTCATTGCACTGGTTCACCATTTGCTACAGAATATAATACAAACTTATCTCTTCCACCTACAAAGCTCTCCAAAGTTCTGCGCCAACCTATATCTCATCCCTCATTTCTGTCTATCACCCTACATGTGCCCTCCATTCTGCAATTGATCTAATACTAAAATGCTACATAATCCAAACCTTGCACCTCCATCTCCAAGACTTCTCTCCTGCAGCCCCAGTGTTCTGAAATGCACTACCCCAAATGATCCTACTAATATCTAGCCCCCATGTTTTGAAGCATTCTTTAAAAACACATGGCCTATCACCTCAACTCACTAACCTAATTCTCCCCTGTTCCCTCCTTCTAAATGTTAATCAGAATCTGCTCCCTCCTGTTCATCTGTCTCCACATCCTCCATGCACTCAATAGTATATGGTAGTGTGGCGCCCCAGGGTCCTGGTCATCGCAGTAATGTCGCTTTCCTCACGGGGAGAGTGATGCTACGTTTGGAGGCAAGAAAGGATAACTGTAACCAGGAACCACAAACATGCAACACATTCACACTCCAGGCCACCAGGGGAAGCTTTTGATCCCATTTACTAGGTGACTCCCCATATATATAACTGGTAGTCAGTAGGGAGAGTTAGTCAGTTCCAGACATCAGTCTGAGGAGGACAGAGGGTTTACGGAGCTGTGCATGCCAAAGAGCTGCTGCTCCCGGAAAGAGACATTTAGAAGGCAGAATTGATTGCAGTGAGCGTACAGGAGAGGAAGCACAGGAGAGGATACCAGAAGGGGACCAGCCCCGAGCAGGCTGCCTTCTTCTGAGGCACAGAAATCCGGTAGCCGGAACACCGAAGTTGTAAGGACCCTTAGCACTTGTTAGTCCTTTTGCCTTCACTCTGCGGTCAAGCTCACCCCAAACCATCTCGATTGGGTTCAGGTCTGGTGACTGTGGAGGCCAGGTCATCTGGCATAGCACCCCATCACTCTCCTTCTTGGTCAAATAGCCCTTACACAGCCTGGAGGTGTTGTTGGGGTCATTGTCCTGTTGAAAAATAAATGATGGTCCAACTAAACGCAAACCGGATGGAATAGCATGCCGCTGCAAGATGCTGTGGTAGCCATGCTGGTTCAGTATGCCTTCAATTTTGAATAAATCCCCAACAGTGTCACCAGCAAAGCACCCCCACACCATCACACCAACTCCTCCATGCTTCACGGTGGGAACCAGGCATGTAGAGTCCATCTGTTCACCTTTTCTGCATCACACAAAGACACGGTGGTTGGAACCAAAGATCTCAAATTTGGACTCATCAGACCAAAGCACAGATTTCCACTGGTCTAATGTCCATTCCTTGTGTTCTTTAGCCAAAACAAGTCTCTTCTGCTTGTTGCCTGTCCTTAGCAGTAGTTTCCTAGCAGCTATTTTACCATGAAGGCCTGCTGCACAAAGTCTCCTCTTAACAGTTGTTGTAGAGATGTGTCTGCTGCTAGAACTCTGTGTGGCATTGATATGGTCTCTAATCTGAGCTGCTGTTAACCTGCGATTTCTGAGGCTAGTGACTCGGTTAACTTATCCTCAGAAGCAGAGGTGACCCTTAGTCTTCCTTTCCTGGGGCGGTCCTCATGTGAGCCAGTTTCTTTGTAGCGCTTGATGGTTTTTGCCACTGCACTTGGGGACACTTTTAAAGTTTTCCCAATTTTTCGAATTGACTGACCTTCATTTCTTACAGTAATGATGGCCACTCGTTTTTCTTTACTTAGCTGCATTTTTCTTGCCATAATACAAATTCTAACAGTCTATTCAGTAGGACTATCAACTGTGTATCCACCAGACTTCTGCACAACACAACTGATGGTCCCAACCCCATTTATAAGGCAAGACATCCCACTTATTAAACCTGACAGGGCACACCTGTGAAGTGAAAACCATTCCTGGTGACTACCTCTTGAAGCTCATCAAGAGAATGCCAAGAGTGTGCAAAGCAGTTATCAAAGCAAAAGGTGGCTACTTTGAAGAACCTACAATATAAGACATAATTTCAGTTGTTTCACACTTTTTTGTTAAGTATATAATTCCACATGTGTTAATTCATAGTTTTGATGCCTTCAGTGTGAATGTACAGTTTTCATAGTCATGAAAATACAGAAAAATGTTTAAATGAGAAGGTGTGTCCAAACTTTTGGTCTGTACTGTACCAAGTAAAATCTAGTAAAAACAATGTGTTTCAGCTTGAGTAGAGCAAAAGCCTTCATCGGGTACATTATACCAAAACATCACTGCTCTAGAGGAGATCTGCATGGAGGAATGGGCCGACATACCACCAACAGTGTGTGCCAACCTTGTGAAGACTTACAGAAAACGTTTGACCTCTGTCATTGCCAACAAAGGATATATAACAAAATATTGAGATGAACTTTTGTTAATGACCGAATACTTATTTTCCTCCATAATTTGCAAAATAAATCTTACCAAATCAGACAAGGTGATTTACTGGATTTGTTTTCACATTTTGTCTATCATAGTTGTGGTCTACCTGTGATGTCAATTACAGGCCTCTCATCTTTTTAAGTGGGAGAACTTGCACAATTGGTGGCTGACTAAATACTTTTTTCCCCAATTTATATATATTCACAGGACTAATCATTTGAACCAACACAATATCTACACAGTGCACTGTCCTGTTGGCGAGCGCTCAGAGCGGACGCTCTGACAGAATATGCCCAAACAGAAAACAACTGAACTTGTTATTCTAATGTCCAGTCACTAGGTTTAATCAGCTTTCTAGGTCACCAAATTCTCTGCTACAAGTGCAGGTGAAGATTCACATCAGTCCCAGTAGTATTTCATGAAGCTCTTCTATGGCATTCCCGTTTTTACCAAAGCCTCGGTATACAGGAGCTCACACAGTCTCCATCAGTCCATCTGTATTCTCAATAACAGGAATGTTCTTGGAGTTGCTGCGACTTCTATCTAACTCTCCCTAACTAACTAAACAGTCGGTGACCGGTCACACATCTCAGTTTACTCATGGGAGCCGCTCCCTCTGGATCACACCGTCCAATTTGGATCACTTCAGGCTCTCGATCATTCTGCATGTCCTCAGGCAGGACTTCTCACAATTTACCTCAGGAGACTCAGACACAAAGCACTTCCTGTTTTCCAGAGCTTTCTTCTCTGGGTCAAAGGTGACCACTAGTGGCAGATCTAAGTTATTGCAGCATCATCTCTTATAACAGAAAACATTGAAAACATTAACATTCTACAATGATCCATTTCTTCATAGATCAATCAGCTGTTCTGCTAGGAATATTGTGTTTGCTGCTCCCTTTTTCAGACGTGACAAACATATCATATCATTGCTCAGCTTTTATAGTAACCTATAAAGACTGTTACATTTTTTTTCACATTCAAAAATGCCTTAACTTAAAAGATATTCCAGTGTTTATTTAACCACTTATGGACTGAGACACCTTTGGCCTTAATGGCTATGGAGGCCATGGGGAGGGGTCACACTGATCCCACCAGTTTGTCACGGATAACAGCCGGGGAGGTAGCAAAGATCTCACTGCTGTCACCAGTTTGTCAAGGGAAAGCAAATGTGCTGCCTCCAATCGTCAGGACAATTATGCAATTGGCTGAGGAGGCATGGACAAGGCTGCGGCTGCTTCCACCATTAGGCAGGTTATTGAGAACTGACAGTGAGTGTATGGTATATACACCTCCTAATTCCAGCTTATGGAATATATAACTACTAGCTGCCACCACCAATCATTTATACAGGCCAATTGGACACCCGTTACAGGTTGCATATGGCTTCAGGGGTGCAGTTTACAGAGCAAGAAGAACAGAGCTATTACATTGTATGTATTTAATCCAGAAAGGTAGGCAGTGTTTATAACAAAATATATACAAAGATGATACAAGATGGAAACAAAACAATTACGATTTATACAAATACATAAAATAAAAAGAAATAACAAAAGAGAGTTTGCAAATCTAATGTTGCAGGAATGGCTCTTATCTTTATGGAGGAAGTGCTATGATTAGGAAAATTGAACATTCTCACAGCAAACTATGTCTTCCAGAATGACAGACACCCAAATTCTGCTTTTTGTTAGATCAAGGTTACGCTCTCTTTCTTTCTTTCAATGTTCTTTTTATTGAGAAATAACATATTACATATATTTTCATGAGAAGAACCATAACAAATGAGGTTAATTAAATGCATTACAGGTAAACTAAATATCTAGTGTCAATCACATAAAAACTGAGTTACCGTACCTTTATGGTTTACGGTTACTTTCAATTTGTTGTAAGATATCTTAAAACATCAGAGTAGGAGGAACAGACTGAAAAGATGGAGGTATAAGTGGATGAGGTAACGAGAACAGGGAGAAAAAGGGGAGCGGGAAAGAGAGTACAGGTGGGGGGGGGGGAGGGAATTGTGGAGGCACCTTGGGATGAATAAATATACAGAAATTACCGCGGAAAAGGTAGTCTGTGATCTAAATTGGGTCCATGGCATCCAGACGCTAAGAAAATTAGCATATTTGTGATTGACCTCTGACGCTAATTTTTCAACATGATACAACTGTTCAATTTTAGAATACAGTTGTTGGGTAGAAGGAATTGTAGTTGAGTTCCAATTTGACGGGATCAATGATTTCCCAGCCGCCATAATGAACTGAGCTAGCTTAGAAGCACATCTATCATTAGGCCAAATTGGGAGATTCAGAAAAATGTTTTCTGGTTTTAAAGTGGCACGCTTGCGCAGTAACTTATATATAATCGAGGACACCTCACTCCAAAACCGACAAAGAATCGGGCACGACCACCAGACGTGTATATAGCTACCATCGTTCGCTCCACACCTCCAACAGTCAGTAGTTGAAGCCTGGTGCCATTTGTGGATCCGCTTAGGTGTATTGTACCACATGGTGATAATTTTGTAAGAGTTTTCCTGGAAACGAACACAGGTTGAAGGGCCATGAGAGTTTTTATAAATATGCTTGATCTGTAGTTCAGAAAGGGGAACCTGTTTCTCTTTCCCAACGAGCTAGGTATGCCAAGGTTACGCTCTTATACCTCCCCTTGAAGAGGTCATATATGGACTGGTTGTGGGATGTGCTACGTCTGTTAGAATTGTTTGAAGCATGGCCTGATAGCACCATCCATCAGACCAATATTAAGTTGGAGGGGTTCTGCTGGTCTCACGGTGATGTGAGTTAATGCGTTTTGTTTGTTCCTTCGTTACAACACCAAAAATATATCTCCCATAAATATCAGATCAATGCAAACCTCAGCTGGTCTATGATCAGTGTTTTGATCAGAGGAAGCCTCGGGAACCAGAGCAGACCACCAGGGCAACAGGAGCAAGGTATGTCTTTTTAAAAAATGTATTTATTAATATGTGTATAGGATGTGTCGGCTCATACTGCATATAGGAGGCTATACAGGGGCTCACACTGTATAGAGGAGGCTATGTGAAGGCACATAGAATATATAGGAGGCTATAAGGGGGCTTATACTCTATATAGGAAGCTATATAGGGGTTTACACTTTATACAGAAGACTGTGCAGGCTCATATTGTATATAGGAGGCTATATGGGAGCTCATATATAGGAAGCTATATAGGGGCTCATACTATATATGTGCGTGTTCACACTGTATAAAGGAGTCTATGTGCGGGTTCGTACTGTACACAGGAGGCTATATGGAGGCTCATATTAAGTTGTTTTTTTTTGCAGCAAAAACACAACATGTCAGAGCATACAATATTTTTGTGCATGTACAAGTGCTTCTCACAAAATTAGAATATCATCAAAAAGTTAATTTATTTCAGTTCTTCCAATACAAAAAGAGAAACTCATATGTTATATAGAGTCATTACAAACAGTGATCTATTTCAAGTGTTCATTTCTGTTAATGTTGATGATTATGGCTTACAGCCAATGAAAATCCCAAAGTCATTATCTCAGTAAATTAGAATACCTTATAACACCAGAGTGAAAAATGATTTTAAAATCCGAAATGTTGGCCTACTGAAATATATGTTTAGTAAATGCACTCAATACTTGGTCGGGGCTCCTTTTGCATCAATTACTGCATCAATGCGGCATGGAGGCGATCAGCCTGTGGCACTGCTGAGGTGTTATGGAAGCCCAGGTTGCTTTGATAGCAGCCTTCAACTCGTCTGTATTGTTGGGTCTGGTGTCTCATCTTCCTCTTGACAGTACCCCATGGAGAAGGTCAGGCGAGTTTGCTGATCTATAAATCACAGTGTTACTGTTGTTTATAAACCAGGTATTAGTACTTTTGGCAGTGTGGACAGGTGCCAAGTCCTGCTGGAGAATTAAATTTCCATCTGCAAAAAGATTTTCGGCAGAGGGAAGCATGAGGTGCTCTAAAATTTCCTGGTAGACTGCTGGGCTGACTTTGGTCTTGATAAAACACAGTGTACCTACACCAACAGATGACTTGGCTCCCCAAACCATCACTGATTGTGGAAACTTCACACTAGACCTCAATCAGCTTGGATTGTGTGACTTTCCACTCTTCCTCTAGACTCTGAGAACTTGATTTCCAAATTCATTGCAAAATTTACTTTAATCTGAAAACAACACCTTGAACCACTGAGCAACTGCCCAGTTCTTTTTCTCCTTGGCCCAGTTAAGAGGCTTCTGGCGTTGTCTATTGGTCATGAGTGGCTTGACACAAGGAATGTAACACTTGTAGCCCATGTCCTGGATTCCAGCAGCAGTCCACTTTTTTTGTATCTCCCCTAAATTTTTGAATGGCCTTTTTAAACAATCCTTTCAAGGATTCCCGATTGCTTGTGCATAGAGATGAGCAAATTTGATTGGGTCAGTGCTTATTCGGCAAGCTATAGCGCTTACAGAATAAGCCCTGACCCGATCAAATTTGCTCACCTCTACTTGTGCACCTTTTTCTACCACACTTTTTCCTTCCACTCAACTTTCCATTAATATGCTTGGATACAGAATTTTGTGAATAGCCAGCTTCTTTAGCAATAATAATAATTTTATTTATATAGCGCCAACATATTCCACAGCACTTTACAAATTATAGAGGGAATTTGTACAGAAAATAGACATTACAGCACAACAATAATCACAGTTCAAAATAGATACCAAGAGAAGTGAAGGCCCTGCTTGCAAGCTTACAATCTATGAGGAAATAGGGAATACACGAGAGGTGGAGGGTAACAATTGCATTCGTTGTTCGGACCAGCCATAGTGTAAGGATCGGGTGTTCATGTAAAGCTGCATGAACCAGTTAACAGCCTAAATATGTAACAGTACAGACACAGAGGGCTAATAACTGCATAAAGTGTATGAGAACATAATGCGAGGAACCTGATTATGGTTTAAGTTTTTTTAATGTGTTGAGGCAGTAGGCCAGTCTGAACAAATGCGTTTTTAGGGCAATCTTAAAACTGTGGGGATTGTGGATTAATCATATTTACCTGGGTAGTGCATTCCAAAGAATTGGCGAAGCACGTGAAAAGTCTTGGAGACGGGAGTGGGAGGTTCTAATTATTGAGGATGCTAACCTCAGGTCATTAATAGAACGGAGAGCACGGGTAGGGTGGTAGGCTGACACCAGGGAGGAGATGTAGGGTGGTGCTGAGTCATGCAGTGCTTTGTGGATGATGGTAATAAGTGTGTACTGCATTCTGGAGTGGATGGGTAACCAGTGTAATGACTGGCACAAGGTAGAGGCATCGGAATAACGGTAGGTGAGGAATATGATCCTGGCTGAAGCATTCAGGACAGATTGGAGCGGGGAGAGTTTTGTAACAGGGAGGCCGATTAGTAGAGAGTTACAATAGTCCAGACGAGAATAAATGAGTTAAGCAGTAAGAGTTTTTGCAAAGTTGAAAGTAAGAAAAGGGCAAATTCTTGAAATGTTTTTGAGATGCAGATAAGAAGAGCGAGCCAGTGATCGGATGTGGGGGGTGAATGAAATCTCAGAATCAAGGATGACCCCAAGGCAGCGGGCATGTTGCTTGGGAGTAATAGTGGAACCACACATGGAGATGGCAATGTCAGGCAAAGGTAGGCTAGTAGAGGGAGAGAACATGAGAAGTTCAGTTTTGACAAGATCAGTTTCAGATAGAGGGAGGACATGATGTTAGAGACAGCGGTAAGACAATCACTGGTGTTTTCTAAAAAGGCAGGCGTGATATCAGGAGAAGTGTATAATTGGGTGTCATCAGCATAGAGATGGTACTGGAAACCAAATCTACTGATTGTTTGTCCAATAGGGGCAGCAATTACCTTTTGTGGTTTACCCTCCTTGTGGAGTGTGTCAATGACTGCCTTCTGGACATCTGTCAAGTCAGCAATCTTCCCCGTTATTGTGGAGCTACTGAAACAGACTAAGGGACCTTTTTAAATGCTCAGGAAGCCTTTGCAGGTGGGTTTTGTTAATTATTCTAATCTACTGGTATAATGACATTTGGGTTTTCATTGGCTGTAAACCATAATCATCAACATTAACAGAAATAAACACTTGAAATAGATCACTCTGTATGTAAGGACTCTATATAATATACGAATTTCACTTTTTGTATTGAAGAACTGAGATAAATTAACTTTTTGATATTTTAATTTTGTGAGAAGCATCTGTGCATGCAGAAAAAAGGAGATAGTTAAATAGGTTTCTTAAAGTAAACTCAAGATGTGTCATAACCTGTTGATTGCTGGGGTTTAATCTTCTTCCTCAACTGAATGGAGCAATGGGCTTACATTGACACCACTGCTTGATTCAATGATTGTGAGACTGTAGAGATAGCGGTACGGTCTCCTTAGGGCAGAACAGCCTCCTCATAGACAACTATTATGTGTCTGTACCATCAGTAAACAGTCCATCACTTAGAAATCTATAGCACACGAGGCTGTCGTATACTGACCGATTCCAACATGTAATGCTCCGAAAATAACGGATTTGTTGTTTGTGTGTCTGTTGTTTCACAAATGCCATTTTTATACCTCCACATTCTTTGTATGAGTCAGATCCTATAATATCACACACCGGCCTATGCCGTAGATAACATTGCATTGAATATATCCACTGTAACATCTGCAACCTATTCAAGCTGTAATGTGACTCACTATAAACATAATTTTCCAGTGAATCAACATCTTTGAAGGAGAAAAAGCCCATAAAAAGATAGTATTTACAGCAAGGAGCTGGTGAACACAAGGAGGAACTTGTATGTACAGAAACCATCCCCAGCTTATACTAGAATCGGTGTATTGACATCGCACATTCTTCACTACTTGCTCCTATCTCATTTGTCAGAGCATCACACAAACATTTAACCCCTTAATGACCGCCAATACGCCTTTTAACTGACCTGACATATAAGAGAATAGCCTCCCCATACAGATGACAATCCAGCATCTGTTGGTTGTACACTATAGCTGACAACTTGCTGTATCAGCCATGATCAGTATTTGCACCTTCTAAATCTGTTTAACCCCTTAGATGCTGCTGTCAATAGTGACTACATCATTATAAATGGTTAACAGAGTGTGGGGGCTTCTTCTTTATCCCAATTGGTGCCCTCAGATCATGATTTTGTTGTCCTGATGTTTGCGATGGCAATTCATGACCAAATAGTGGCCTTAGAGTCTGACGGCTATAGTAATCTGTTTAGAAGTTAGCAACATTTAGGTGGTAAAAATACACATTTTCATTTCTGTCATGTCACTTTGCATTAATTCCTGTAAAGCACCTGATGGGTTAATAAACTACCTGACAGCAGTTTTCAATATGTTTAGGGGTGCTGTTTTTAAAATGGTATCACGTTTGGGGGTTTCCCAATATATGGGACCCCTAAAGTCACTTCAAACATGGATAAGTCCCTAAAAAAATAAATGTGGTAAATTTCTTTGAAAAAATGAAAAATTGCTGCTACATTTTTAAACCTCCTAAAATGCTAACAAAATAAAATAACTATTTACAAATGGTGCTGATGTAAAGCCAACATGTGGGAAATGTTATTTATTAATGGTTTGCTGTTGTATGACTATCTGGATTAAAGGGATAATCATTCAAATTTAGAAAATTGCTAATTTTTTAACATTTTTCTCAAATTTTTTATATTTTTTATAAATAAACACAAAAAATGTTGAACTAAATTTACCATTATCATAAAGTATAATGTGTCACGAAAAAACAATCTCAAAATCACTGGGATTTGTTGAAGCGTTGCAGAGTTATTATCACATAAAGTGACACTGGTCAGATTTCAAAAATTTGGCTCGGTCACTAAGGGGTTAAAGAGAACCTTTCACAGTCCAGAACAATACTCTTCACTATATGATGTGCAATTAGGGCTCCATCTCACACTTTTCAGCTATTTACATGCTTGTAAAATGCTATGAATTTCAATCGTTTTTCTATCATTTTTTATTATTTTAATTTTTTTACATGATTTTTTAATTTTGTTTTTAACGTCCTATTTAAAGCATATTCTCAACAGAGTTCTTCAGCAGTGCAGCGCACTTCTGCCAGGGGCTGGTGCGGGTTGCAATATTTGAATATTTGAACCAGCAGCATTGTCAAGCACTTCCTCTTAGGGTATGTGTCCACGTTCAGGATTGCATCAGGATGCAAAAAATCCTGACCAAATCTGCACCTGAGGTCACTGGCAGGTCACCTGTGCTGTCCTTGCGTTTTTTCTGCAATGTAAGGACATGCTGCATTCTTAAAAGACGCACCGCATGTCCGTTTCCGCGGGTCTGCCGCATGTGTCTTTTAATGCATAGTGGAGACGGGATTTCATGAAATCCCCTCCACTATGCTGTAACATCTGGACATACCCTTAGGGTACGTGTCCACCTTCAGGATGGCCAGCGCTTTGGACGGAGCGGAAAACTCGCTCCGCCCCTTCTGGAAACGCGATGATGCCGGATGTGTTCATTGCACACATCCGGTATCATTGCACCCCACACATAGGGCCCTGTGTTATACCTTGCGGCGGCGCAGTGTCGCCACAAGGTAAAAGGACATGCTGCGATCTAAAAAGACGCGCTGCATGTCCGGAGTCGCAGGGCCACCGGATGCGTGTCACCACGCATAGTGGAGACGGGATTTCATGAAATCCCCTCCACTATGCTGTAACATCTGGATGTTGCGTCTCTATGCAGCATCAAACACGCAGCGTTTCCTTTAGGGTATGTTTCCACATTCAGGATTGCATAAGGATTTGATCAGGATTTGACGCAGGTAAAATCTGCACCAAATCTGCATCTGAGGTCACTGGCAGGTCACCTGCGTTTTTCATGCGTTTTTGATGCTTTTGTGATGCATTTTTGATGCGTTTTTCATGCGGATTTGTGTGTGTTTTTGTAAGCTCAATAAAGATATCCAAATAAAAAGAATGGTGATGTAATTTCTTGTCCAACCTCTTCATTTACATACTCCATTGAAGAATAATGTTTACACACACAGACAGATAGATGATGGATAACAGATAGATGATTGATAGATAGATAGATAGATAGATAATATAGGTAAAAATTGGAACAGCATCTACAAAGTACCTGATAAAGTGCAAAGCTTTCCCAGTCAGTAGTCCAATGACTTCTAGCAATATGAAGAAAAAAGAAAAGCAGCACAAAAAATAAAGAAAAATGTGGACTTTATTGCCTGGACGGCGTGGCGACATTTCGGATACAAGATCCTTTTTCAAGCAGTGAACACATGGGTGACACAATCATTTATACAAGCCCATAACAATCTCATTATAAAATCCATTATGTGCAATATCATATATATAAGAGAATTACATTAAATAACAGTCTATGAAAAAGTGACTCCATACATAGAGGGATACTTTCATAAAATCCGTACTTGGTGTACATCAAACACTAATGTGACACGTGATATATCGTAAAATATCCTAATGATCAATTACTAATCAGGTAAAATCAAAATATCTCAGGTGTGTCCATCCCATACGCTCTGATCATATGAGTTATATACATATATTACCTAAAATCTGCACGCCACGGCTCTCGGCGTCCACCCGCGCACACTGTGCATGTCCGTGACGTCAGAGCCAGAAAAGGCCCATAATGCCACAGCTCGCAGCTGCGCAAAGCAGCGCCAAAGGTCCGGCCGCCATCTTTAATAAGGGAAAACTTCGCCCACAGGGAACATCGGCTACAAAGCTATTAAAACTCTTCATTATTAAAATATCTAACTATAACAAGTAGAAACAGACTCATATTCACGGGCCAAACATATTATGGCCATACTAGACCCAAATTGTTCCAAACTCTAATCTCGAGCACCACCACACAGACCAACAGGCGGAAGATACACTTCATATAAAGGAATAAAATGTGCCAAAATTTAAAGGGACCAGGACAAGAGTCCAATATTGAGTCACACGGACTCAGGTGCTCACACTAACAAGTGTAGCATCTTGTTCCAACACCGGACTTGGAGATCTAAGGGGGCAAAAAAAACCCGCATCCCTCCTATCCAGTAGCTGCGAAACTCACAGTCCACATAATATGGCCACATATATAAATTCCTAAATAATTAGTCAGACACACAGCCATATTGTGGTAGCCCTTAATAATTATCATTTATTCTTTATTACAGTACACAGGTCTTTATATCCAATGAGTCCGCTACTACCACGTTAGAAAAAGAAAAAGAGAAAGTTCTTTTTAGAAAAAACATTTTTAATTTTTAATTTTTTCACAACTATGCTTTTAAAGTGGAAAAAAAAATTTTATCTCAAAATTCTTTAGATATTTAATACCGACGTCCCCATAGCCGAAGAATATCCCCATTTTTCTATGTTTCCACACGATCGTAGCACAGGGTGAAGCACCTGAGATAAAAAGAAAAAGAAAAAGAAAAAAGAATAAATGTTATTACTCCGTTAATTAGAATATAACTTAAAAACCCAAACAGCAGGTAGGGAAAGAATAAACCGACATAGTATTCCATACTCTTTCACAAAATTTGACTATATTTGAAGTCTACATTGAGACCGTACGGCTTCAGAGTCTTTAATCTCATTATCCACTCCATTTCCCTTTTTTTCAACATTTGAACCCGATCACCTCCCCTCCTTTGGGCCGGTATCGTATCAATAATACGAAACCGAAGCTCCCTTTCTGTATGTGAATTTTCCGTGAAATGTTTGGACACAGGTAAGTCCATGCGTTTCTTCCTTATGGTATGTCGGTGTTGGTTGATTCTCGTTTTGAATTCACATGTAGTCTCACCGACATACCATAATGAACAAGGACATTGCAATAAATAGATTACGTAGTCTGAATCGCATGTCAAGAAATGCCGAATTTTGAACTCCTCCTTGGTCTTAGGATGGAAAAAATTTTCACCCTTCAGCATCAAACAACAATTGACGCATGATAGGCATGGGTAACACCCCCTCCTATCAATACCAGCCAATGTATCTTGGCCTTGCTTCTTGAAGGTACCAATGTCTGACTTAGTTACGGTGGAGCCAACGGTACGATTTCGTTTATACGAAAAAATTGGGGGTTTAGAAAATTCCCTCACCTGTGGGACACATCTATGCAGCATTCCCCAATGTTTCCGTATGATATCTGCAACCATGTTGCTCTCCTCACAGTAAGTGGTTACAAAAGGAATACGGCTGATTTCATCAGAGCATGGTTTAATTTGGAGTAAATTTTCTCTATGTAGTGCATCAACTTTGTTTTTCTGTCTCTGTAACAAATTTTTTGAGTAGCCTCTCTCCGAAAATTTCTTAAGTGTCTCATCCATAGACTTTTTTTTAAAGAGTATTCATCACTTTCAATTCTTTTTACTCGTATCAATTGGCTATATGGGATGGACTCCTTTGATTTTTTCGGATGTTGGCTACTAAAAAGCAACAAATTGTTCTTATCTGTAGCCTTCGTATACAATTGAGTGACCAGCCTACCATTCTTTATCAGGACATTAACGTCCAGAAATTGTATATTGGTCTCCGAGTATACCAGGGTGAACTTGATTGTATCATCGATCGTATTCAAATATTCATGAAATTCCAATAATGCATCTCTAATGCCAGTCCAAATGAGGAAGACATCGTCTATGTATCGCCACCACGCCGCTACATAGCTGAAGTGGTGGGACACATAGACGAGGTCCTCCTCAAGGACACTCATGACAATATTTGCATACGCGGGCGCCATGTTCGCGCCCATGGCGGTCCCGCGTAATTGCAAATAAAAAGAATCCCCAAATAAAAAATAATTTTTAGTCAACACTAATTTCAATAGCTGGAGTACGAATTCTCTTGTCTCCATAGAATATTGTGTAAGTGACAACTTTTTACGAACTGCATCCAGCCCTCGATCATGATTGATAGAGGTGTAAAGCGCTGTGACATCGAAGGATGCCAACAGCACCTCACCAACTATCTCAATACCACCCACCTTCTCCAAGAAATCAGCCATATCCCTAACAAAGGATTCTGCACAACTAGCTATCGGATTGAGAACTTTGTCCAAAATGGTTCCAATATTCGGCAAAATAGAATTGCAACCTGAAACAATTGGCCTCCCCGGTGGGTGTACGAGAGATTTATGGATCTTAGGCAGTGTGTATAACACAGGAGTAACTGGAAATTTAATAGTCAAAAAATCATCTAAATCTTGATCAATAATTTTACTTTCCAGAGCCTGGTCCAGAACCGTCTTAATTTCTCTGGCAATAACAAATTTTGGATCACTTGCTAGTCTCTCGTACACCCCCGGGTCCCCCAACTGTCTCATTATTTCATCAACATACTCATTTTTATTCAATATAACTACTGCTCCTCCCTTATCTGCTTTTTTTATTATAATTTCATCGTCATTCTTCAAATCTTGTAGGGCCTTAATTTCGCCCCCTGTCATATTTGGATATTTAAACTCCCTTGGACAATTATTCTGTAATATCTCGATATCCTTATTTACAGCAGATACAAATGCATCAACAGCTGAAGAATTCTCAGATGGGATAAAGTTACTTTTTTTCTTAAGGGCTAGTTGTTTTGCACTCAGTTCACTTGAAGAGATTTTTTCACAACCCGGGTTGAGGGTAAACCACTCCCTTAGATCTCCAAGTCCGGTGTTGGAACAAGATGCTACACTTGTTAGTGTGAGCACCTGAGTCCGTGTGACTCAATATTGGACTCTTGTCCTGGTCCCTTTACATTTTGGCACATTTTATTCCTTTATATGAAGTGTATCTTCCGCCTGTTGATCTGTGTGGTGGTGCTCGAGATTAGAGTTTGGAACAATTTGGGTCTAGTATGGCCATAAAAAAAGCAGATAAGGGAGGAGTGGTAGTTATATTGAATAAAAATGAGTATGCTGATGAAATAATGAGACAGTTGGGGGACCCGGGGGTGTACGAGAGACTAGCAAGTGATCCGAAATTTGTTATTGCCAGAGAAATTAAGACGGTTCTGGACCAGGGTCTGGAAAGTAAAATTATTGATCAAGATTTAGACGATTTTTTGACTATTAAATTTCCAGTTACTCCTGTGTTATACACACTGCCTAAGATCCATAAATCTCTCGTACACCCACCGGGGAGGCCAATTGTTTCAGGTTGCAATTCTATTTTGTCGAATATTGGAACCCTTTTGGACAAAGTTCTCAATCCGATAGCTAGTTGTGCAGAATCCTTTGTTAGGGATACGGCTGATTTCTTGGAGAAGGCGGGTGGTATTGAGATAGTTGGTGAGGTGCTGTTGGCATCCTTCGATGTCACAGCGCTTTACACCTCTATCGATCATGATCGAGGGCTGGATGCAGTTCGTAAAAAGTTGTCACTTACACAATATTCTATGGAGACAAGAGAATTCGTACTCCAGCTATTGAAATTAGTGTTGACTAAAAATTATTTTTTATTTGGGGATTCTTTTTATTTGCAATTACGCGGGACCGCCATGGGCACGAACATGGCGCCCGCGTATGCAAATATTGTCATGAGTGTCCTTGAGGAGGACCTCGTCTATGTGTCCCACCACTTCAGCTATGTAGCGGCGTGGTGGCGATACATAGACGATGTCTTCCTCATTTGGACTGGCACTAGAGATGCATTATTGGAATTTCATGAATATTTGAATACGACTGATGATACAATCAAGTTCACCCTGGTATACTCGGAGACCAATATACAATTTCTGGACGTTAATGTCCTGATAAAGAATGGTAGGCTGGTCACTCAATTGTATACGAAGGCTACAGATAAGAACAATTTGTTGCTTTTTAGTAGCCAACATCCGAAAAAATCAAAGGAGTCCATCCCATATAGCCAATTGATACGAGTAAAAAGAATTGAAAGTGATGAATACTCTTTAAAAAAATCTATGGATGAGACACTTAAGAAATTTTCGGAGAGAGGCTACTCAAAAAATTTGTTACAGAGACAGAAAAACAAAGTTGATGCACTACGTAGAGAAAATTTACTCCAAATTAAACCATGCTCTGATGAAATCAGCCGTATTCCTTTTGTAACCACTTACTGTGAGGAGAGCAACATGGTTGCAGATATCATACGGAAACATTGGGGAATGCTGCATAGATGTGTCCCACAGGTGAGGGAATTTTCTAAACCCCCAATTTTTTCATATAAACGAAATCGTACCGTTGGCTCCACCGTAACTAAGTCAGACATTGGTACCTTCAAGAAGCAAGGCCAAGCTACATTGACTGGTATTGATAGGAGGGGGTGTTACCCATGCCTATCATGCGTCAATTGTTGTTTGATGCTGAAGGGTGAAAATTTTTTCCATCCTAAGACCAAGGAGGAGTTCAAAATTCGGCATTTCTTGACATGCGATTCAGACTACGTAATCTATTTATTGCAATGTCCTTGTTCATTATGGTATGTCGGTGAGACTACATGTGAATTCAAAACGAGAATCAACCAACACCGACATACCATAAGGAAGAAACGCATGGACTTACCTGTGTCCAAACATTTCACGGAAAATTCACATACAGAAAGGGAGCTTCGGTTTCGTATTATTGATACGATACCGGCCCAAAGGAGGGGAGGTGATCGGGTTCAAATGTTGAAAAAAAGGGAAATGGAGTGGATAATGAGATAAAAGACTCTGAAGCCGTATGGTCTCAATGTAGACTTCAAATATAGTCAAATTTTGTGAAAGAGTATGGAATACTATGTTGGTTTATTCTTTCCCTACATGCTGTTTGGGTTTTAAGTTATATTCTAATTAACGGAGTAATAACTTTTATTCTTTTTTCTTTTTCTTTTTCTTTTTATCTCAGGTGCTCCACCCTGTGCTACGATCGTGTGGAAACATAGAAAAATGGGGATATTCTTCGGCTATGGGGACGTCGGTATTAAATATCTAAAGAATTTTGAGATAAAATTTTTTTTTCCACTTTAAAAGCATAGTTGTGAAAAAATTAAAAATTAAAAATGTTTTTTCTAAAAAGAACTTTCTCTTTTTCTTTTTCTTTTTCTAACGTGGTAGTAGCGGACTCATTGGATATAAAGACCTGTGTACTGTAATAAAGAATAAATGATAATTATTAAGGGCTACCACGATATGGCTGTGTGTCTGACTAATTATTTAGGAATTTATATATGTGGCCATATTATGTGGACTGTGAGTTTTGCAGCTACTGGATAAAAGGGATGCGGGGTTTTTTTGCCCCCTTAGATCTCCAAGTCCAGTGTTGGAACAAGATGCTACACTTGTTAGTGTGAGCACCTGAGTCCGTGTGACTCAAAATTGGACTCTTGTCCTGGTCCCTTTAAATTTTGGCACATTTTATTCCTTTATATGAAGTGTATCTTCCGCCTGTTGGTCTGTGTGGTGGTGCTCGAGATTAGAGTTTGGAACAATTTGGGTCTAGTATGGCCATAATATGTTTGGCCCGTGAATATGAGTCCGTTTCTACTTGTTATAGTTAGATATTTTAATAATGAAGAGTTTTAATAGCTTTGTAGCCGATGTTCCCTGTGGGCGAAGTTTTCCCTTATTAAAGATGGCGGCCGGACCTTCGGCGCTGCTTTGCGCAGCTGCGAGCTGTGGCATTATGGGCCTTTTCTGGCTCTGACGTCACGGACATGCGCAGTGTGCGCGGGTGGACGCCGAGAGCCGTGGCGTGCAGATTTTAGGTAATATATGTATATAACTCATACGATCAGAGCGTATGGGATGGACACACCTGAGATATTTTGATTTTACCTGATTAGTAATTGATCATTAGGATATTTTACGATATATCACGTGTCACATTAGTGTTTGATGGACTCCAAGTACGGATTTTATGAAAGTATCCTTCTATGTATGGAGTCACTTTTTCATAGACTGTTATTTAATGTAATTCTCTTATATATATGACTAGCTATTGAACCCGTTCTACGCCCGGGTGGCGAGCATTTATATCAGTATATGGTCTCCATCCTTTTTATATGCTGCACCATCCTGCGTCCCCATCCTGACATGTGCTGCTCCCATCCCGCGTCCCCATCCTGTCATGTGCTGCTCCATCCTGCGCCCCCGTCCTGTCATGTGCTGTTCCCATCCTGCACCCCTATTCTGTCATGTGCTGCTCCCATCCTGCACCCCCATTGTGTCATGGGCTGTTCCCATCCTGCAGCCCCATCCTGTCATGTGCTGCTCCATCCTGCGTCCCCATCCTGTCATATGCTCCCATCCTGCGTCCCCATCCTGTCATGTGCTCCCATCCTGCGTCCCCATCCTGTCATGTGCTCCCATCCTGCGTCCCCATCCTGTCATGTGCTCCCATCCTGCGCCCCCATTCTGTCATGGGCTGCTCCCATCCTGCGCCCCCATTCTGTCATGGGCTGCTCCCATTCTGCACCCCCATCCTGTCATATGCTGCTCCATCCTGCGTCCCCATCCTGTCATATGCTCCCATCCTGCGTCCCCATCCTGTCATGTGCTCCCATCCTACGTCCCCATCCTGTCATGTGCTCCCATCCTGCACCCCTATCCTGTCATGTGTGCGCCCCCATTCTGTCATATGCTGCTCCCATCGTGCACCCCCATTCTGTCATGTGCTGCTCCCATGGTGCGCAACCATTCTGTCATGTGCTGTTGCCATCCTGTGCCCCCATTCTGTTGTAATGTGCTGCACCCATTCTGCCTGTTCCTGTTTCCATTCTGCCATATGTTGCTCCCATCTTTCTCTCTCCGGCTCTACTGCCCGAGTGCGGGTGGCTGTGCTGGGGGCGGCTGTGCGTGGCTGTGCTGGGGGCGGCTGTGCGTGGCTGTGCTGGGGGCAGCTGTGCTGGGGCGCTGTGTGTGGCTGTGCTGGGGGCGGCTGTGCGTGGCTGTGTTGGGGGCGCTGTGTGTGGCTGTGCTGGGGGAGGCTGTGCGTGGCTGTGCATGGGGAGGCTGTGCGTGGCTGTGCATGGGGCGGCTGTGCGTGGCTGTGCTGGGGGCTGCTGTGCGTGGCTGTGCTGGGGGCGACTGTGCTGGGGACGGCTGTGCGTGGCTATGCTGGGGGCGGCTGTGCGTGGCTGTGCTGGGGGCGGCTGTGCTTGGCTGTGCTGGGTGCGGCTGTGCGTGGCTGTGCTGGGGGCGGCTGTGCGTGGCTGTGCTGGGGGCGGCTGTGCGTGGCTGTGTTGGGGGCTGGGGGCGGCTGTGCTGGGGGCGGCTGTGCGTGGCTGTGCTGGGGGCGGCTGTGCGTGGCGGGGGCGGCTGTGCGTGGCTGTACTGGGGGCGGCTGTTATGAACAGGTAATTCAGAACCACAATGGACCTTGAAGTTCAGAGCACACAAGGTGACCTGACATTTACCAAAAACATAGGACAAGCTCTGAGACGTGGAAACTCTGCTGATCGCAATCCCTAATCCTAACACACCACACTAGAGGTAGCCGTGGATTGCTCCCATCTTTCTCTCTCCGGCTCTACTGCCCGAGTGCGGGTGGCTGTGCTGGGGGCGGCTGTGCGTGGCTGTGCTGGGGGCAGCTGTGCTGGGGCGCTGTGTGTGGCTGTGCTGGGGGCGGCTGTGCGTGGCTGTGTTGGGGGCGCTGTGTGTGGCTGTGCTGGGGGAGGCTGTGCGTGGCTGCGCATGGGGAGGCTGTGCGTGGCTGTGCATGGGGCGGCTGTGCGTGGCTGTGCTGGGGGCTGCTGTGCGTGGCTCTGCTGGGGGCGACTGTGCTGGGGACGGCTGTGCGTGGCTATGCTGGGGGCGGCTGTGCGTGGCTGTGCTGGGGGCGGCTGTGCTTGGCTGTGCTGGGGGCGGCTGTGCGTGGCTGTGCTGGGGGCGGCTGTGCGTGGCTGTGCTGGGGGCGGCTGTGCTTGGCTGTGCTGGGGGCAGCTGTGCGTGGCTGTGCTGGGGGCTGGGGGCGGCTGTGCTGGGGGCGGCTGTGCGTGGCTGTGCTGGGGGCGGCTGTGCGTGGCGGGGGCGGCTGTGCGTGGCTGTACTGGGGGCGGCTGTTATGAACAGGTAATTCAGAACCACAATGGACCTTGAAGTTCAGAGCACACAAGGTGACCTGACACTTACCAAAAACATAGGACAAGCTCAGAGACGTGGAAACTCTGCTGACCGCAATCCCTAATCCTAACACACCACACTAGAGGTAGCCGTGGATTGCGCCTAACGCTCCCTATGCAACTCGGCACAGCCTGAGAAACTAACTAGCCCTGAAGATAGAAAAAATAAGCCTACCTTGCCTCAGAGAAATTCCCCAAAGGAAAAGGCAGCCCCCCACATATAATGACTGTGAGTAAAGATGAAATACAAACACAGAGATGAAATAGATTTAGCAAAGTGAGGCCCGACTTACTGAATAGACCGAGGATGGGAAAGATAGCTTTATGGTCAACACAAAAACCTACAAACAACCACGCAGAGGGGCAAAAAGACCCTCCGCACCGACTAACGGTACGGAGGTGCTCCCTCTGCGTCTCAGAGCTTCCAGCAAGCAAGAAAAAACCAATATAGCAAGCTGGACAGAAAATATAGCAAACAAAAATAACACAAGCAGAACTTAGCTTATGCAGGATAGAGAGGCCACAGGAACGATCCAGGAGGAAGCAAGACCAATACTAGAACATTGACTGGAGGCCAGGATCAAAGCACCAGGTGGAGTTAAATAGAGCAGCACCTAACGACTTAACCTCATCACCTGAGGAAGGAAACTCAGAAGCCGCAGTACCACTCTCATCCACCAAAGGAAGCTTATAGACAGAACCAGCCGCAGTACCACTCACGACCACAGGAGGGAGCTTGGCCACAGAATTCACAACAGTACCCCCCTTTCTTGAGGAGGAGTCACCGAACCCTCACCAGAGCCCCCAGGACGACCAGGATGAGCCACATGAAAGGCACGAACCAGATCGGCAGCATGGACATCAGAGGCAAAGACCCAGGAATTATCTTCCTGACCATAACCTTTCCACTTAACCAGATACTGGAGTTTCCGTCTCGAAACACGAGAATCCAAAATCTTCTCCACAATATACTCCAATTCCCCTTCAACCAAAACCGGAGCAGGAGGATCAATAGATGGAACCACAGGTGCCACGTATCTCCGCAACAATGACCTATGGAACATGTTATGGATGGAAAAAGAAGCCGGAAGAGTCAAACGAAAAGACACAGGATTAAGAACCTCAGAAATCCTATATGGACCAATGAAACGAGGCTTAAATTTAGGAGAGGAAACCTTCATAGGAATATAACGAGATGACAACCAAACCAAATCCCCAACACGAAGTCGGGGACCCACACAGCGCCTGCGGTTAGCGAAACGTTGAGCCTTCTCCTGGGACAAAGTCAAATTGTCCACTACATGAGTCCAAATCTGCTGCAACCTATCCACCACAGTATCCACACCAGGACAGTCCGAAGACACAACCTGCCCTGAAGAGAAACGAGGGTGGAACCCAGAATTGCAGAAAAATGGCGAAACCAAAGTAGCCGAGCTGGCCCGATTATTAAGGGCGAACTCAGCGAAAGGCAAAAAGGACACCCAATCATCCTGATCAGCAGAAACAAAACATCTCAGATATGTTTCCAAGGTCTGATTGGTTCGTTCAGTCTGGCCATTTGTCTGAGGATGGAAAGCCGAGGAAAAAGACAAATCAATGCCCATCCTAGCACAAAAGGCTCGCCAAAACCTCGAAACAAACTGGGAACCTATGTCAGAAACGATGTTCTCTGGAATGCCATGTAAACGAACCACATGCTGAAAAAACAATGGCACCAAATCAGAGGAGGAAGGCAATTTAGACAAGGGCACCAAATGGACCATCTTAGAGAAGCGATCACAAACCACCCAAATGACCGACATTCTTTGAGAGACGGGGAGATCCGAAATAAAATCCATAGAGATATGTGTCCAAGGCCTCTTCAGGACCGGCAAGGGCAAAAGCAACCCACTGGCACGAGAACAGCAGGGCTTAGCCCGAGCACAAATCCCACAGGACTGCACAAAAGAACGCACATCCCGCGACAGAGACGGCCACCAAAAGGATCTAGCCACCAAATCTCTGGTACCAAAGATTCCAGGATGACCAGCCAACACCGAACAATGAACCTCAGAGATAACTTTATTCGTCCACCTATCAGGGACAAACAGTTTCTCCGCTGGGCAACGGTCAGGTCTATTAGCCTGAAATTTTTGCAGCACCCGCCGCAAATCAGGGGAGATGGCAGACAAAATTACCCCCTCTTTGAGAATACCCGCCGGCTCAGACAAACCCGGAGAATCGGGCACAAAACTCCTAGACAGGGCATCCGCCTTCACATTTTTAGAGCCCGGAAGGTACGAAACCACAAAGTCAAAACAGGAGAAAAACAGCGACCAACGAGCCTGTCTAGGATTCAACCGTTTGGCAGACTCGAGATAAGTCAAGTTTTTGTGATCAGTCAAGACCACCACGCGATGCTTAGCTCCTTCAAGCCAATGACGCCACTCCTCGAATGCCCACTTCATGGCCAGCAACTCTCGATTGCCAACATCATAATTTCGCTCAGCAGGCGAAAATTTCCTGGAAAAGAAGGCGCATGGTTTCATCACCGAGCAATCAGAACTTCTCTGCGACAAAACAGCCCCTGCTCCAATTTCGGAAGCATCAACCTCGACCTGGAACGGAAGCAAAATATCTGGTTTCAACAACACAGGGGCAGAAGAAAAACGATGCTTCAACTCCTGAAAAGCTTCCACAGCAGCAGAAGACCAATTGACCACATCAGCACCCTTCTTGGTCAAATTAGTCAATGGTTTAGCAATGCTAGAAAAATTAGCGATGAAGCGACGATAAAAATTAGCAAAGCCCAGGAACTTCTGCAGACTCTTCAGAGATGTTGGCTGAGTCCAATCATAAATGGCCTGAACTTTAACAGGGTCCATCTCGATAGTAGAAGGAGAAAAAATGAACCCCAAAAATGAAATCTTCTGAACACCAAAGAGACACTTTGACCCCTTCACAAACAAAGAATTAGCACGCAGGACCTGGAACACCATTCTGACCTGCTTCACATGAGACTCCCAATCATCCGAGAAGACCAAAATATCATCCAAGTATACAATCAGGAATTTATCCAGGTACTCTCGGAAGATGTCATGCATAAAGGACTGAAACACTGATGGAGCATTAGAAAGTCCGAATGGCATAACCAGGTACTCAAAATGGCCTTCGGGCGTATTAAATGCTGTTTTCCATTCATCGCCCCGTTTGATACGCACAAGATTATACGCACCACGAAGATCTATCTTGGTGAACCAACTAGCCCCCTTAATCCGAGCAAACAAATCAGACAGCAGCGGCAAGGGGTACTGAAATTTGACCGTAATTTTATTTAGAAGGCGGTAATCAATACAAGGTCTCAGCGAACCATCCTTCTTGGCCACAAAAAAGAAACCCGCTCCCAATGGCGACGATGACGGGCGAATATGACCCTTCTCCAAAGACTCCTTCACGTAACTCCGCATAGCGGCGTGCTCAGGTACAGATAAATTAAACAGTCGACCCTTAGGAAACTTACTACCAGGAATCAAATCGATAGCACAATCACATTTCCTATGCGGAGGTAGGGCATTGGACTTGGGCTCATCGAATACATCCCGGTAATCAGACAAGAACTCTGGGACCTCAGAAGGGGTGGATGATGAGATAGACAGAAATGGAACATCACCATGTACCCCCTGACAACCCCAGCTGGACACAGACATTGATTTCCAATCTAATACTGGGTTATGGACTTGTAGCCATGGCAACCCCAACCTGACCACATCATGCAGATTATGCAACACCAGAAAGCGAATATCCTCCTGGTGCGCAGGAGCCATGCACATGGTCAGCTGGGTCCAATACTGAGGCTTATTCTTGGCCAAAGGCGTAGCATCAATTCCTCTCAATGGAATAGGACACTGCAAGGGCTCCAAGACAAACCCACAGCGCCTAGCATACTCCAAGTTCATCAAATTCAGGGCAGCGCCTGAATCCACAAATGCCATGACAGAATAGGAAGACAAAGAGCAGATCAAAGTAACGGACAAAAGAAATTTCGACTGTACCGTACCAATTGTGGCAGACCTAGCGAACCGCTTAGTGCGCTTAGGACAATCGGAGATAGCATGAGTGGAATCACCACAGTAGAAACACAGCCCATTCAGACGTCTGTGTTCTTGCCTTTCAGCTCTGGTCAAAGTCCTATCGCACTGCATAGGCTCAGGTTTATGCTCAGATAATACCGCCAAATGGTGCACAGATTTACGCTCGCGCAAGCGTCGACCGATCTGAATGGCCAAAGAGCCCCCCACATATAATGACTGTGAGTAAAGATGAAATACAAACACAGAGATGAAATAGATTTAGCAAAGTGAGGCCCGACTTACTGAATAGACCGAGGATAGGAAAGATAGCTTTGCGGTCAACACAAAAACCTACAAACAACCACGCAGAGGGGCAAAAAGACCCTCCACACCGACTAACGGTACGGAGGTGCTCCCTCTGCGTCTCAGAGCTTCCAGCAAGCAAGAAAAAACCAATATAGCAAGCTGGACAGAAAATATAGCAAACAAAAATAACAAGCAGAACTTAGCTTATGCAGGATAGAGAGGCCACAGGAACGATCCAGGAGGAAGCAAGACCAATACTAGAACATTGACTGGAGGCCAGGATCAAAGCACCAGGTGGAGTTAAATAGAGCAGCACCTAACGACTTAACCTCATCACCTGAGGAAGGAAACTCAGAAGCCGCAGTACCACTCTCATCCACCAAAGGAAGCTTATAGACAGAACCAGCCGCAGTACCACTCACGACCACAGGAGGGAGCTTGGCCACAGAATTCACAACAGGCGGCTGTGCGTGGCTGTGCTGGGGGCGGCTATGCGTGGCTGTGCTGGAGGCGGCTGTGCGTGGCTGTGGCTGTGCTGGGGGCGGCTGTGCGTGGCTGTGCTGGGGGCGGCTGTGCGTGGCTGTGCTGGGGGCGGCTGTGCGTGGCTGTGATGGGGCGGCTGTGCGTGGCTGTGCTGGGGGGTGGCTGTGCGTGGCTGTGGCTGTGCTGGGGGCGGCTGTGCGTGGCTATGCTGGGGGCAGCTGTGCGTGGCTGTGCTGGGGGCAGCTGTGCTGGGGGCGGCTGTGCTGGGGGCGGCTGTGCTGGGGGCAGCTGTGCGTGGCTGTGCTGGGGCGGCTGTGCGTGGCTGTGCTGAGGGCGGCTGTGCGTGGCTCTGGCTGTGCTGGGGGCGGCTGTGTGTGGCTGTGCTGGGGGCGGCTGTGGCTGTGCTGGGGGCGGCTGTACGTGGCTGTGGCTGTGCTGGGGGCGGCTGTGCGTGGCTGTGCTGGGGGCGGCTGTGCGTGGCTGTGGCTGTGCTGGGGGCGGCTGTGCGTGGCTGTGCTGGGGGCGGCTGTGCGTGGCTGTGCTGGGGGCGGCTGTGCGTGGCTGTGCTGGGGTGGCTGTGCGTGGCTGTGGCTGTGCGTGGCTGTGCTGGGGGGCTGTGCATGGCTGTGGCTGTGCTGGGGGCGGCTGTGCGTGGCTGGGGCTGTGCTGGGGGCGGCTGTGCGTGGCTGTGGCTGTGCTGGAGGCGGCTGTGCGTGGCTGTGCTGGGGGCGGCTGTGCTGGGGCGGCTGTGCGTGGTTGTGGCTGTGCTGGGGGTGGCTGTGCGTTTCTGTGGCTGTGCTGGGGGCGGCTGTGCGTGGCTGTGGCTGTGCTGGAGGCGGCTGTGCTGGGGGCGGCTGTGCTGGGGGCGGCTGTGCGTGGCTGTGGCTGTGCTGGGGGCGGCTGTGCGTGGCTGTGCTGGGGTGGCTGTGCGTGGCTGTGCTGGGGCGGCTGTGCGTGGCTGTGGCTGTGCTGGAGGCGGCTGTGCTGGGGGCGGCTGTGCGTGGCTGTGGCTGTACTGGGGGCGGCTGTGCGTGGCTGTGCTGGGGTGGCTGTGCGTGGCTGTGCTGGGGCGGCTGTGCGTGGCTGTGCTGGGGCGGCTGTGCGTGGCTGTAGCTGGGGTGGCTGTGCGTGGCTGTGCTGGGGCGACTGTGCTGGGGGCGGCTGTGCGTGGCTGTGGCTGTGCTGGGGCGGCTGTGCTGGGGGCGGCTGTGCGTGGCTGTGCTGGGGTGGCTGTGCGTGGCTGTGCTGGGGCGGCTGTGCGTGGCTGTGCTGGGTCGGCTGTGCTGGAGGCGGCTGTGCGTGGCTGTGGCTGTGCTGGGGTGGCTGTGCGTGGCTGTGCTGGGGCGGCTGTGCGTGGCTGTGCTGGGGGCGGCTGTGCTGGGGGCGGCTGTGCGTGGCTGTGCTGGGGGCGGCTGTGCGTGGCTGTGCTGGGGTGGCTGTGCTGGGGCGGCTGTGCGTGGCTGTGCTGGGGCGGCTGTGTGTGGCTGTAGCTGTGCTGGGGCGGCTGTGCGTGGCTGTGGCTGTGCTGGGGGCGGCTGTGCTGGGGGGCGGCTGTGCATGGCTGTGCTGGGGTGGCTGTGCGTGGCTGTGCTGGGGCGGCTGTCCGTGCCTGTGCTGGGGGTGGCTGTGCTGGGGGCGGCTGTGTGTGGCTGTGGCTGTGCTGGGGTGGCTGTGCGTGGCTGTGCTGGGGCGGCTGTGCGTGGCTGTGGCTGTGCTGGGGGCAGCTGTGCTGGACGTGTAAAACACGTACCGCACACGGACATTGTCCGTGTGCAGTCCGTGTGCCGTGCAGGAGACAGCGCTACATTAAGCGCTGTCCCCCCCACTGGTGCTGAAGCCGCGATTCATATGTTCCCTGCAGCAGCGTTTGCTGCAGGGAACATATGAATATTAGTGTTTAAAATGCAGATCCAGGTCCCCCCCTCCAACCCCCGGTGCGCCCCCCCCCCTGTGCGCCTTCCCCTGTGCGCCCCCCCGCTGTGATTAAAATACTCACCTAGCTTCCGGATCCCTCGCCGCAGCGTCCTCTTCTGGCCGCAGCCTCTCCTGTATGCGGTCACGTGGGGCCGCCTATTAAAATCATGAATATGCGGCTCCGCCACCCAAAGGGGCGGAGCCGCATATTCAGTACTGTAATCGGCGGCCCCACGTGACCGCATACAGGAGAGGCTGCGGCCAGAAGAGGACGCTGCGGCGAGGGATCCGGAAGCTAGGTGAGTATTTTAATCACAGTGGGGGGAACACACGGGGGGGGGGCGCACAGGAAGTGGGAGGGGGGTGTGCACAGGGGGTGGGAGGGGGCTGGAGCCCCCGCGGCTGGTATATTATGGGGGGGATAATTAAGTTCGGCTGCGTCACACTGGTCCAGACTGCGCAGGTGCGGTGCGTCGCGCTTGCGCAGTCTATAAAGGCTTCTGACAGAGTGACGCTCCCACCGTTATATTATAGATATTGCACATAATGGATTTTATAATGAGATTGTTATGGGCTTTGTATAAATGATTGTGTCACCCATGTGTTCACTGCTTGAAAAAGGATCTTATATCCGAAACGTCGCCACGCCATCCAGGCAATAAAGTCCACATTTTTCTTTATTTTTTGTGTTGCTTTTCTTTTTTCTTCATAAAGATAGATAGATAGATAGATAGATAGATAGATCTATCGTATCTATTATCTATCTATAAATATATCTATCGATAGATACTGTATAGCTATATAAATTAAAATAATAAACCAACCGTATACTACCTGTCCGCCGTAGTCCAATTAATAACGAGCGTCCCACGACGATCTCCCCAATAGAACAGTGACATCGGGTGATGTCACTGCTCTATAGACCTTCAGTGACACACTGACAGGAGACAATGGCTCCTGCAGTACATAACTGAAGAGGTTACCTTAGTTCAGGATCTCACTTTATGGCAAAGCTGTGTGGGAATTTTCCCACACAGCAGTGCCAGAAGTGAGACTAGGGACTATTTTCTCACAGGGGAGGAGGAATACATTGCTGAAGGATACCTTCCCTCATTGTATTCCTGGAGCCCCTGGAGAGAGGTCGCATCAGCTGATGTGGCTGCTCTCCACAGGAGATCATTGTGGGAAACTCATTCTAATTGGATATCTGCGGATCAGGGAGTATATTGTTTGTTTATTATTTTAATATTGTTTACAGGTGATACTGGCTTTGGGGATCAAGGTGATGTGAGTATGTACTCTATGTTGTATGTACTGTATGTCTATATTTATGTTGTATGTAGTGTATGTATGTGTTGTATGGTGTATGTTGTATGTTGCATGTCACATGTTGTATGTCGCATGTCACATGTTGCATGTGCATGTTGTATGTCACATGTCGCATGGTACATGTTGTATGTAGCATGTTGTATGTCACATGGTGCATGTTGTATGTCACATGTTGCATGTAGTATGTTGCATGTTATATGTTGCATGTTGTGTGTTATATGTCGCATGGTGCATGTTGTATGTCGCATGTTGTATGTCATATGTGGCATGGTGCATGTTAAATGTTGCATGTTGCATGTCGCATGGTGCATGTTGTATGTCGCATGGTGCATCTCGCATGGTGCATCTTGTATGTTGCATGTCGCATGGTGCATGTTGTATGTTGCATGTCGCATGGTGCATGTTGTATGTTGCATGTTGTATGTCGCATGGTGCATGTCACATGTTGTATGTTGCATGTCGCATGGTGCATGTTGTATGGTGCATGTCGCATGGTGCATGTTGTATGTTGCATGTTGTATGTCGCATGGTGCATGTCACATGTTGTATGTTGCATGTCGCATGGTGCATGTTGTATGGTGCATGTCGCATGGAGCATGTTGTATGGTGTATGTTCAATGTTGTATGGTGCATGTTGCATGGTGTATGTTGTGTGTTGTATGTGCACACAGTCTAGACGAGTCCAGCTCTGCTACATCTGGATGCCTGACATCCTGATGTAGCAGAGCCTATAGATGATCACCGGAGATAACTCTCCAGCGATCACCTACACTGAAGCGTTCGCACAATCAGCAGACCAGCTGATTGTGAGAAACAGACTAGTGACCGGAGATAACCCCCGGTCACATGCATGGCAGTCCTGCAGTGGACGCGGGACTTCTGGCGGCGGGACAGGTAAGCCCACATGTAAATTAGGAGACATGCGTAGTAAGCTGTGTTTACGCAGTTACTACGCATGTGACCAGGTACAGACTGGGACTAAAATTCAGTCCTGGCATTTGCAATCACACAGGCCCATGTTGTCCCCATTTCCGAGCAACAGATGGGGATTTATTACTAACATTATCGTGGATGTAGGAAAGCAAGATTTACTATAAGACCAATATTTCTAATGATACCTGTGGCTGCTGGGGTGACTTGAGATCACTGATTCTGCAAACAACGTAGCAGACAAGGCAGCCCATGACCAAACAGGCCCTTCTGGCATTTGCCAGAATTGCCCAATGGCCAGTCCGGCCCTGCATGTGACTAATCATTAGATGCGATTTTACCGCATCTAATGATTATCTATGGGTAATTCACGGTGCAGCGATGGAGCGTCGCCGCATTGTAAACAGACATGCTGCGTTCTGAAAAGAAGCGCCGCATGTCCGCTTGCGCAGGTCTGCCGCCTGCGTGTTTTATCGCATAGTGGAGATGGGATTTCAGAATTCAAAAAATCCCCTCCACTATGCTGTAACATCTGGATGCTGCGTGTTTGACTCTCGGCTCTACGCAGCGTCAAACACACAGCATTTCCTGACCGTGGAAACCCTAATTGCGCTGCGGTCCTAGCCTGTCTCTCTCTTTCTGAGATAAGTATTTAATCTGTATAGCTTCCCACAGTGGCGTAACTACAAAGTTATGGGCCCCGGTGCAAACTTTCAAATGGGGCCCCCCCACCATGCCAAAATATTTTCCACCCAAATTCACATTTTCCCTATTAATTAATTTCCTACATGTCCCGGCTGCTCCCCCCCTAGATACGCCACTGCCCTAGATACGCCTCTTTGCCTATTCCACCACTTCCATCATTTCCTCCTCCCCCACCATCCCCATCCTTGTCCATTCCACCACTTCCATCATTTCCTCCTCCACCACCATCCCCATCCTTGCCCATTCCACCACCATCCCCATCCTTGCCCATTCCACCACTTCCATCATTTCCTCCTCCACCACCATCCCCATTCTTGCCCATTCCACCACTTCCATCATTTCCTCCTCCACCACCATGCCCATCCTTGCCCATTCCACCACTTCCATCATTTCCTCCTCCACCACCATCCCCATCCTTGCCCATTCCACCACTTCCATCATTTCCTCCTCCACCACCATCCCCATCCTTGCCCATTCCACCACTTCCATCATTTCCTCCTCCACCACCATCCCCATCCTTGCCCATTCCACCACTTCCAACATTTCCTCCTCCACCACCATCCCCATCCTTGCCCATTCCACCACTTCCATCATTTCCTCCTCCACCACCACCATCCCATCCTTGCCCATTCCACAACCATCCCCATCCTTGCCCATTCCACAACTTCCATCATTTCCTCCTCCACCACCATCCCCATCCTTGTTCTCTCCTCCCTCTACACACACACACACATACCATTTACTTCTCTGCACATTCCCCTGCAGAGCGCAACACACACACACACACCTCACCTATCCTCACACTCTGCCGCAGCATCTCATCACCTTCCTCTGACACAGCCGGCCGCTGGCTGATGACGTCATCCAGCGGCGCATCTGTGTGAGAGGAAGCAGGAAGACAGATCGCTTGGCAGCGGCGCTGCAGGGATTTCTCCCTGCCTGCCGCAGCCACTCTGCAGGGGCTCCCCTCCACCTCTGCTCATATTGGGAGTCGGCGCTCTGCAGCTTATCTGTGTCGGCTGTCAGCTTGACAGTCGGCGCAGAGAACAGCTGACTCCCAGTGCGGGGGGCGGCAGAATGCAGCCACCGGGGGAGACGCTGCGGACCGCCACATTAGGCGGCCCGACTGCGCCCCCCCTGCCGGCTGCGCCCTGCCCCCCCTAGATACGCCTCGGACTGTTGCCGTGCGGGAGGGATCTCCTGCACTGCAACATGGTGTCGGCCGGTGCCTCTGACCTGCCGGGCGGCGGGCCCCTGACCTGCCGGGCCCCGTCGCAGTGGCGACCACTGTGACCGCGGTAGTTATGCCACTGGCTTCCCATGGATGAGTGTGTCAGTCGGGCCCTGTCCTGCCCGGTCATTATTCACACTGAGATTGTTTGTCATAGGTTGAGGTTTTAATTCCTGAGACCGGCTAGGACCATCATAATGAGTACACCTTGTCATGATGGGATCAATTTTAAGCTTTTTTATTTTTTAAAATCAAAATAGTGTTAATTAAGTACCTTAATTAGTTACATGTAATATTACTATTTACTTTATGTACTTGTTGTAGGGTATGTGCTCATTTTTGTTTTTTTTTTCTTGGGTTTGCTTGTGAAATGGCCACAGTGTGAAAGTGCTCTTACACTTTGCACATATCCCAGCTTATTGTCCATTTCAGTTTTTTGGTTTTGCTATAATCTCTTGTATTTTGTACAAACAGGGGACATGGCTCCTCTTTCTGAGCTAAGTATTTAATCTCTACAGCGTCCAATGGATAGGTTTCTCAGTCTGGCCTTCTCAAGCTCTGCCCTTATTCACACTGATGTTGTTTGACACATGGGAAGGTTTTAACCCATTTTCTGCCAGCTGACGGAATAGTACATCAGCTGGTAGTATCCCCCGCTTTGACGTGGGCTCCGACGGTGAGCCCACCTCAAAGCTGGCGGACAGGCATTTTTTCAGCGCTTTTTTCTTGCAGCAAAACATAATCTCTTGGCAGGAAAGAAGATGCAGAAAAAAACACATCACACAACAAACCCTATTTAGGTATGAAAAAACAAAAAGGAAGGGTCAAGAGTATATTTATCAAAACGTTATCAATTTATTAATATTAAAATGATAGAAAAATTACATTAATCCAGAGTAGCACTACCAAAGCAGGTAACATAGGGATTTTGTGAATCAAAGTATGGCATTGTAAACAACTGAAAAAATAGATACAATAGATTGCAATTACTATGCTCTGTAAATAATGTGAGAGCACACTGAACACATAGGAGTCACCATTACCACATTCCTAGTAGTCCCATAAGGGGTCAAACTCCAAATGGAGAGGAGACATGGATGTAAATCACTCATTTGAAATAAAGTGCCACAGTGCATATTAGTGCATATTAATTGAACAGAGTGTCCATAGACAAAGTGCAAGTGTCAGCGCCATAACTTACTTGGTATATCACAAAATTTGAGCCCAGGTCTGCCGCCTCCACGCACGTTTCGCCTGTCTTCGTCAGGAGGCGTGGCTAACAGTCATGTGTGTCAGTATATGAAGGGCGTTGTACCAATCAGAGGGATCCAGTAATTGGTGATGAAGGTCAATTAACGGCACATGCGTGAACGTCATCACACCGCGTGGGCGCACTACCTCCTGCGCTCCTGGAACACAAGCAATCCACCGCTGCTAGGCAGCAGAGATCACATGCGTGCCAGTGGAGCGCATCGGGAAGACCCGGATGTAGCGAGGCATGGGCATGCGGTCGGGAGGGCTGCGGATGGCAGCGTACTTCCTCCTTGAAGCCCTGTGTACCTATCTTTAACATTGGGTACGCAGGGACGTGCGTTGTATGCGGATGCATCCGCATGCGGCGATTTGACATGTGCGGAGACTGCGCGGAAACTCAAAATTTTGCGTTTCTGTGCAGTCGACGCACACGTCAAATGCCCCCTCCCACATGCTGCGCCAGCCCCTGGGCTGGACAGCCTCCCACCTCCCATATCTGAGAGTATGGGTTTCCAGGCCAGAACGGTGGAGGTCCAGAACTTTCCGCCCAAAGCTCTAAATGGTATGACAGTGGCGCCACTGGATTCTGCTGGATTTTATCTGTGCAGGGAGACCAAATATGCCTACTGTATTTAATTCCTGGTAGCTATGCTTTATAAGTCCATAACGCAGAGTTCTACAGGTGGCTGCAGGGGATGGGCATGTGGGGGAAGGAATACCAATTCCGATTATGTGCTAGGCTAGGCCCAGAGATATTGCATTCTGTTATTATAGGTCATTTTCCAGTTTCCATATCTCAGAGACTTGTGCTGGACTGGGATCTGTAGTGCCACGATGTCTGCTCGAGTCAAACAAAGGAGCCAGTTGGCTTGTAGCTTCACAAGAGTTCACACCCCTGTGATAATTGTAGAACTTGGTGATGCTCTTTCGCCTCCCCTGGAGAGGGCTTCAAAGGCCTATTTGCTTGGGTTAAAGAAAAATATTGGTCTTGGGGAATCCCAAGGGTGTGAGCTGAGTTTGGGAGCAAGTATTTTGGGCCAAAATGTATCTGACAGGGAATTCTATCAGATATCAAAATGATATCATTTTCCCATATCTCACACTGGTATAAATACATAGCCAAAGCCAGTGACAGGGCAGATAGTTTCATATAGCAGGAGTGGGGTAGATATACATGCCAAAAAATTGTCTCATTCAACCCTATATGCCCCTATGTATAATTGGTAAAGAACATCTGCCCTGGACATTTATACCCTCTTGAACGCCCCTGCACATTGTGAGCTGTCCCTAATCTCCTGTCTAACCCTATCACTTAATAATAATGCAAAACTAGAAAGGATAGAACATCCAATGAACAGATATTAAATTATCAAATGTAAATAGCTATATACTGTATGTAAAATGGGGCAGACCCAAGATGCAAAGATACTCATGATCATTGCATTTAGTTCACTTATATTAGATTTGTGCATCCCGGCTCGACGCGTTTCCCTCTCTTCATGGAAGGTTCCTCAGGAGCTGCTAGTGGGGTCTTGTGAAAGAAGGGGAGCTAGTGGGAACTTCAACTAGTTTGCTCTAATTGGGTCCCATCACAATTATACATTGCAAAAGAAAAAAAACTTCTGAGTGATAGGAAGATGATTCAATAGCTGGTGTGCCTTCCAGAGTATGTCTACATATACCCTAGAGAGCAGCAGTGTATTGGCACATCAGTGTGGTATCGCGCCAGCCACCTATGCATACCACCTATACCGTGCATATCCGAAATATACCAATATCCGGACATAAGGTATTGCATCGAAGGGCGTGCGTTCCACCTATGCATGTCACCTACAAAGCACATGTCTAGAATAGGCTGATAGTCAGAAACTATGTGTGTCCATTACAACCATTGTCTCCACATAGTACGATATTGAGCCTGTAGATCGCACATGCAGAGGGCAGGAGTTATTGACAATATGCCATTTAAGCAATTTCAGTATTGTTAGAATAATCATTAAGGAAACAAAGTCCAAAGCAAAAATATATGTAATTTAGAGATAATCAGGGCAGCCATCGTGGCATTACTGCCCTGACTGGTGTATGGGGCCCGATCAGCAGAGGAGGCCTGCATTGTGCCCCGTCTCTTCTGCTGATCGAGCCCCATTGCCTGCACGGCAATAGTTAAAGACGCCAGCCAATCAGAGGCTGGCAGCTGTCGTCAGCGTGCACGTCGCCGGTGTATGACGTCATTGTTATTCGCCGGCGAGTGCGCGCTTGAAACGCCTGGAGGGATCGTTGCCGCAGGAGCGCGGCAAGGTAAGAAGAAAGGTTTTTTAAAAAATTTTTTAAATTGAAAGCAGCAAGCCGCAATATGTTTCCCCAGCAGGATGGAGACACATGGACCATGTGGCTCCATCCTGCCTGGGGCAGAATGGAGACAGGGGACAGGATTGGTGACAAGGTGCAGAATGGAGACAAGGGCCAGAATGGAGACAAGGGGGCAGGATGGAGACAAGGAGGCAGGATGGAGATACGGGGCAGGATGGAGACAAGTGGGCAGGATGGAGACACGGGGACAGGATGGAGACACAGGGCAGGATGGAAACATGGGGCAGGATGGAGACACAGGGCAGGATGGAAACATGGGGCAGGATGGAAACATGGGGCAGGATGGAAACATGGGGCAGGATGGAGACACAGGGGCAAGCTGGAGAAACGGAGGCAGGATGGGAGACACGGGGCAGGATTGGAGACACAGGGCGGGATTGAAGACATGGGGGCAGGATTGGAGACACGGTGGCAGGACTGGAGACACGGGGCAGAATGGAGACACGGGGCAGAATGGAGGCAAAGGGGCAGGATGGAGACACGGGGGCAGGATAGGAGTCACGGGGGCAGGATGGAGAGACAGGGGCAGGCTGGAGAAATGGAGGCAGGATGGGAGACATGGGGCAGGATTGGAGACAGGGGGCAGGATTGTAGACATAGGGGCAGGATTGGAGACACGGTGGCAGGATTGGAGACACGGGGCAGAATGGAGACAAGGGGGCAGAATGGGGACAAAGAGGCAGGACGGAGACATTGGGCAGGATGGAGACATGGGGGCAGGATTTGAGACACAGAGGCAGGATTGGAGACACGAAGGCAGGATTGGAGACATGGGGCAGGGTGGAGACACGGAGGCAGGATGGAGACACAGGGGGCAGGATGGAGACACAGGGGGCAGGATGGAGACATGGTGCAGGATGGAGGCAGATTGGACAGGAATATGGGGGCAGGATGGAGACATGGTGCAGGATCATGGGGCAGCATGAAGACATATGGTGCAGGATCATGGGGCAGGATGGATACAATGGAGACATATGGGGCAGTATCATGGGACAGAAGGGGCAGGATCATGGGACAGATGGGGCAGGATGAGAGAGCATATGGGGCCAGGATGGGCACACATATGGCTGGAGCCAGGAATGAGACACACTAAGGCCAGGATGGGGGACATTATTACCATAGGGACTAATTAAGGGATATTATTACTGCAGTGATGTATTTAATTTATTTTTTGAGGATACTGGTTTAAATGGGGGAGGCGGTCCTGTAACAGTGCAGAGGAACACTGTCACCTTTTTTTCTTCATGTGGTGTAGTTTAGAATTTTGGGGAAAAAAAGTAATGTGTTCTACAAGCGTTGCTCTAGATAACTGTTATTTCATGCAGAGACGAGCCCTGGCTGGAAGAAGTGATGGAGGTCTGTGCTGGATGAAGATGAAAAGCAAAGATGAAGGACTTCATCTAGAGAAGTCACTGGTGAGTCAGTGTGTTAGGCTTCTTTCACACTTCAGTTGTTTGGCATCAGTCTGCTCCGACATAGTGAAGGATCCGTTTTTTTGACGGATCCGTTACTTGGGGGTTGTCAGGGGAAAAGTATCTACTTTTTGGAGCATGCGCAATTGGAAAAGCGGATTGGGGCGACGGATCCGCTGAAATGACGGTCGCGACGGAACCGTCGCCCATAGGCGGCCATTCTATGGAATGGCGGACGTGACGGATCCGTCGTGAACCGCCATTTCGGCGTAGACAAAAAACGTTATAAAGTCCGTCAATGTCTAAATGACTTCCACCAAATCTCGACGGATCCGTCACATGGCAGATGGAACGGAAGACCATCCGCCACAATCCGTCACTAATGTATGTCTATGGGAAAATAGCGGATCCGCCAAAAAAAAAGGCGGATCCGCTATTTGAGGAAAATGGTGGTTTCAGACTGACGCCAAAAGACTGAAGTGTGAAAGAGGCCTTACCTGTACACTGACACTATACGCTGTATACTATATACAGCAGTCCTGCGAACAATGTCACCAGTGATCACTCTATTACCTTTACACTACACACTTTATACAGAGCTCCTGTGTATAATGTCACCGGGGATCACTGTATTACCTGTACACTAACTCTATATACAGAGCGCCTGTGTTATGTCACCAGTGATCACTGTATTACCTGTACACAGACACTAAATACTAACTACACATCTCCTGTGTATAATGGCACTTATGGTGATATTAGTATTGTGTTTTTTACTACTAGTGATGACCGAATATACTCGGTACTCAAGATTTCCCAAGCACGCTCGGGTGTCCTTCGAGCATTTGTAAGTACTCGTAGATTTCGTTTTCAGTGCCGCAGCTGTTGTGAATTCTGCTCTTGGGCTCCCTCCGGTGGTTATGAGTGGTAGTGCTGCGGTAGTTGGATCGCAGCATTTATCAGGTGTATCCATTTTTTGCAATTTGGGCTGGGCTATTTAAGTCCTGCATTATCCTTTAGTCAGTGCCAGTTGTCCATTGTTTTTGGAGGATTCACATCCATACTTGGTCTCTCCTGGTCTGCTGTTCATTTCTTCAAAGATAAGTTCTGGCCTTGCTTTTGCTGTCCACCTGCTGTGGACCTTATAGTCTGTGCATTTTCTTGTTTTGTTTTGTCCAGCTTTGTCTGTGAAGGATTTTTTGCAGCCTAGCTTTGTCTCTGGAGATGCAGATATACCCTGCATGTCTTTAGTCAGATGTGGTGTTTTGTATCTTCTGTGGTGGATATTTTCTAGTGTTTTAATACTGACCGCATAGTACTCTGTCCTATTCTTCCTTTTTAGCTAGTATGGCCTCCTATGCTAAATCCTGATTTTATGTCTGCGTATGTTATTTCCCTCTCCTTTCACAGTCAATATTTGTGGGCGGCTGTCTATCCTTTGGAGATTTTCTCTGAGGCAAGATAGTTTTCCCGTTTCTGTCTTTAGGGGTAGTTAGTTCTTAGGCTGTGTCGAGGGGTCTAGGGAGTGTTAGGTACCCCCCACGGCTACTTCTAGTTGCGCTGCTAGTTCAGGGTTTGCGGTCAGTAAAGGTACCACCTTCTCCAGAGTACGTCTCATACTGCTCCTAGGCCACCAGATCATAACAGTACAACTGGCCCCAATGAGTTAAATGCATCTCAGAAGAAGGGAAGGAAGCTCTTGAGCCATTTTTTTTTCTCCAGTCTATTCTGTGTTCTCTTCCCTCTTAATCTCTGGGTGGCTACGGAACCTAGTATTAACATGAATGTTCAGGAGTTAGTTTCTTGGGTGGATCAGCTTGCTGCTAGGGTACAGGGTATTTCAGATTTTATTATTCAGATTCCTGCCTTAGAACCTAAGATTCCCACTCCTGATTTATTTTTTGGTGACAGATCCAAATTTTTGAGTTTCAAAAATAATTGTAAACTGTTTTTTGCATTGAGACTCCGTTCTTCTGGTGATCCCATTCAGCAGGTTAAAATCATCATATCCTTGCTGCGTGGTGACCCACAGGATTGTGCATTTTCCCTGGAATCTGGCAATCCTGCTTTGCTTAATGTTGATTCTTTCTTTCAAGCATTGGGGTTATTTTATGATGAGCCTAATTCTGTGGATCAAGCTGAGAAGATCTTGTTGGCCCTGTGTCAGGGTCAAGAAGCGGCAGAATCGTATTGCCAGAAATTTAGAAAATGGTCTGTACTGACTAAATGGAATGAGGATGCCTTGGTGGCAATTTTCAGAAAGGGTCTTTCTGAGTCCGTTAAAGATGTTATGATGGGGTTCCCCACGCCTGCTGGTCTGAGTGATTCTATGTCTCTGGCCATTCAGATTGATCGGAGCTTGCGCGAGCGCAGAGTTGTGCACACTGTGGCGTTGTCATCCGAGAGGAGCCCTGAGCCTATGCAGTGTGATAGGATTTTGTCTAGAGCTGAACGACAAGGATTTAGGCGTCAGAATAGGTTGTGTTTTTACTGCGGCGATTCTGCTCATGTTATTTCTGATTGCCCTAAGCGTACAAAGAGAATCGCTAGTTCTGTTACCATCAGTACTGTACAACCAAAATTTCTGTTATCTGTGACCTTGATCTGCTCATTATCGTTATTTTATGTCATGGCATTTGTGGATTCAGGCGCCGCTCTGAATTTAATGGACTTAGAATTTGCCAGACGTTGTGGTTTCCCCTTGCAGCCTTTGCAGAACCCTATTCCTTTAAGGGGGATTGATGCTACACTGTTGGCTAAAAATAAACCTCAGTTTTGGACACAGGTGACCATGCGCATGGCGCCAGCCCATCAGGAAGATTGTCGTTTTCTGGTGTTGCATAATTTGCATGATGATAGTGTGCTGGGTTTTCCATGGTTACAGCTACATAATCCGGTGTTAGATTGGAAATCCATGTTTGTGACTAGTTGGGGTTGTCAGAGGGTTCATGATCACGTTCCTTTGATGTCGATTTCTTCTTCCCCCTCTTCTGAAATTCCTGAGTTTTTGTCAGATTTCCAGGATGTATTCGATGAGCCTAAATCCAGCTCCCTTCCACCACATAGGGACTATGATTGTGCTATTGACTTGATTCCAGGTTGTAAGTTCCCTAAGGGTCGACTTTTCAACCTGTCTGTGCCAGAACATGCCGCCATGCGGAGCTATATTAAAGAGTCTTTGGAGAAGGGGCATATTCGGCCATCTTCTTCACCATTGGGAGCAGGGTTTTTTTTGTTGCCAAGAAGGATGGCTCCTTGAGACCGTGTATTGATTATCGCCTCTTGAATAAGATCACGGTCAAATTTCAATACCCTTTGCCTTTGCTTACTGATTTGTTTGCTAGGATTAAGGGGGCTAGCTGGTTTACTAAGATTGACCTTCGAGGGGCATATAATCTTATTCGTATTAAACAGGGTGACGAGTGGAAAACTGCATTTAATACGCCCGAAGGCCATTTTGAATACCTAGTGATGCCATTCGAACTCTCTAATGCCCCATCTGTGTTCCAGTCCTTCATGCATGATATCTTTCGGAGTTATCTTGATAAGTTCATGGTTGTATATTTGGATGATATTTTGATTTTTTCCGATGATTGGGAGTCTCATGTGAAACAGGTCAGGATGGTATTTCAGATGCTCCGTGATAATGCTTTGTTTGTGAAGGGGTCGAAGTGCCTCTTTGGAGTGCAGAAGGTTTCTTTTTTGGGCTTCATTTTTTCTCCCTCATCTATAGAAATGGATCCGGTTAAGGTTCAGGCCATTCATGATTGGATTCAGCCCACATCTGTGAAGAGCCTTCAGAAATTCTTGGGCTTTGCTAATTTTTATCGTCGTTTCATTGCCAACTTCTCCAGTGTGGTTAAACCTCTGACCGATTTGACGAAGAAAGGCGCTGATGTGACGAATTGGTCCTCTGCAGCTGTTTCTGCCTTTCAGGAGCTTAAACACCGATTTACTTCTGCCCCTGTGTTGCGTCAGCCGCATGTTTCTCTTCCATTTCAGGTTGAGGTTGACGCGTCTGAGATTGGGGCAGGGGCTGTTTTGTCTCAGAGGAATTCTGATGGTTCCTTGATGAAACCGTGTGCCTTCTTTTCTCGGAAGTTTTTTGCCTGCAGAACGCAATTATGATGTCGGCAATCAGGAGTTGTTGGCTATGAAGTGGGCATTTGAGGAGTGGCGTCATTGGCTTGAGGGGGCCAAGCACCGTATTGTGGTCTTGACCGATCATAAGAATCTGATTTACCTCGAGTCTGCCAAACGACTGAATCCTAGACAGGCTCAATGGTCCCTGTTTTTCTCCCATTTTGATTTTGTGGTCTCGTACCTTCCTGGTACTAAGAATGTTAAGGCGGATGCCCTCTCAGGGTGTTTTTTTCCTGATTCCCCTGGGGTTCTTGAGCCGGTCGGCATTCTGAAGGAAGGGGTGATTCTTTCTGCCATCTCCCCTGATTTACGACGGGTTCTTCAGGAATTTCAGGCTAATAAACCTGACCGCTGTCCAGTGGGGAAACTGTTTGTTCCTGATAGATGGACTAGTAAAGTGATTTCTGAGGTTCATTGTTCTGTGTTGGCTGGCCATCCTGGGATTTTTGGTACCAGAGATTTGGTTGGTAGGTCCTTTTGGTGGCCTTTGTCGCGGGATGTGCATTCTTTTGTGCAGTCCTGTGGGATTTGTGCGCGGGCTAAGCCTTGCTGTTCCCGCGCTAGTGGGTTGCTTCTGCCTTTGCCGGTCCCTGAGAGACCTTGGACGCATATTTCTATGGATTTTATTTCAGATCTTCCGGTTTCCCAGACGATGTCGGTTATCTGGGTGGTTTGTGACCGGTTTTCTAAGATGGTTCATTTGGTACCTTTGCCTAAATTGCCTTCCTCTTCTGATTTGGTTCCGTTGTTTTTTCAGCATGTGGTTCGTTTGCATGGCATCCCGGAGAATATTGTGTCCAATAGCGGTTCCCAGTTTGTTTCTAGGTTTTGGCGGACCTTTTGTGCTAGGCTGGGCATTGATTTGTCTTTTTCTTCCGCATTTCATCCTCAGACAAATGGCCAGATGGAGCGAACTAATCAGACTTTGGAAACTTATTTGAGATGCTTTGTGTCTGCTGATTGGGTGGCGTTCTTGCCATTGGCCGAGTTTGCCCTTAATAATCGGGCTAGTTCTGCTACCTTGGTTTCGCCTTTTTTTTGTAATTTTGGTTTTCATCCTCGTTTTTCTTCAGGGCAGGTTGAGCCTTCTGATTGTCCTGGTGTGGATTCAGTGGTTGACAGGCTGCAGCGGATTTGGGCTCATGTGGTGGACAATTTGGTGTTGTCTCAGGAGGAGGCTCAGCGTTTTGCTAACCGTCGTCGGTGTGTTGGTTCCCGGCTTCGGGTTGGGGATTTGGTTTGGTTGTCTTCCCGTCATGTTCCTATGAAGGTTTCTTCCCCTAAGTTCAAGCCTCGGTTTATTGGTCCTTAAAGGATTTCTGAGATTATCAATCCGGTGTCTTTTCGTTGGGCCCTTCCAGCCTCTTTTTCCATCCATAATGTGTTCCATAGATCTTTGTTGCGGAAGTATGTGGTGCCCGTTGTTCCCTCTGCTGATCCTCCGGCCCTGGTGTTGATTGATGGGGAGTTGGAGTATGTGGTTGAGAAGATTTTGGATTCTCGTTTTTCGAGGCGGAAGCTTCAGTATCTGGTCAAATGGAAGGGTTATGGCCAGGAGGATAATTCTTGGGTTGTTGCCTCCGATGTTCATGCTGACGATTTGGTTCGTGCCTTTCATTTGGCTCGTCCTGATCGGCCTGGGGGCTCTGGTGAGGGTTCAGTGACCCCTCCTCATGGGGGGGGGTACTGTTGTGAATTCTGCTCTTGGGCTCCCTCCGGTGGTTATGAGTGGTAGTGCTGCGGTAGTTGGATCGCAGCATTTATCAGGTGTTTTTTGCAATTTGGGCTGGGCTATTTAAGTCCTGCTTTATCCTTTAGTCAGTGACAGTTGTCCATTGTTTTTGGAGGATTCACATCCATACTTGGTCTCTCCTGGTCTGCTGTTCATTTCTTCAAAGATAAGTTCTGGCCTTGTTTTTGCTGTCCACCTGCTGTGGACCTTATAGTCTGTGCATTTTCTTGTTTTGTTTTGTCCAGCTTTGTCTGTGAAGGATTTTTTTCAGCCTAGCTTTGTCTCTGGAGATGCAGATATACCCTGCATGTCTTTAGTCAGATGTGGTGTTTTGTATTTTCTGTGGTGGATATTTTCTAGTGTTTTAATACTGACCGCATAGTACTCTGTCCTATTCTTCCTTTTTAGCTAGTATGGCCTCCTATGCTAAATCCTGATTTCATGTCTGCGTATGTTATTTCCCTCTCCTTTCACAGTCAATATTTGTGGGCAGCTGTCTATCCTTTGGGGATTTTCTCTGAGGCAAGATAGTTTTCCCGTTTCTGTCTTTAGGGGTAGTTAGTTCTTAGGCTGTGTCGAGGGGTCTAGGGAGTGTTAGGTACCCCCCACGGCTACTTCTAGTTGCGCTGCTAGTTCAGGGTTTGCGGTCAGTAAAGGTACCACCTTCTCCAGAGTACGTCTCATGCTGCTCCTAGGCCACCAGATCATAACACGCAGCTGAATGATTTACATCTGTTAGCCAGCTTGATTACATGTGGGGATTCCCTAGCAACCAGGCAACCCCCACATGTACTTATGCTGGCTAACAGATGTAAATCATTCAGCTGCGGCGATGAAAACTAAATCTCCGAGTACTTACAAATACTCGGAGGACACCACTCGGGAAATCTCGAGTACGAGTATATTCGCTCATCACTATGTATTACTGATCAGTATTGTAGCATTCAGTCACTATGTGGTGGTAATATGTGGTCTGGTCATGGTGTGGCAGTATTTGTTCCTTGTATGTGGTACTATTGGGCACCTGTTATGATAAGGTAATTCAGTACCACAATGGACATAGAGGTCAGAGCACATACAGTGACCTGACAATAACCCAAAAACATAGAACGAGCTCTGAGACGTGGGAACTCTGCTGACCGCAATCCCTAATCCTCTCCAACCACACTAGAGGCAGCTGTGGATTGCGCCTAACGCTCCCTATGCAACTCGGCACAGCCTGAGAAACTAGCTAGCCTGAAGATAGAAAATAAGCCTACCTTGCCTCAGAGAAATACCCCAAAGGAAAAGGCAGCCCCCACATATAATGACTGTGAGTTAAGATGAATAGACAAACGTAGAGATGAAATAGATTTAGCAAAGTGAGGCCCGACTTTCTGAACAGAGCGAGGATAGGAAAGGTAACTTTGCGGTCAACACAAAACCCTACAAAAACCACGCAAAGGGGGCAAAAAGACCCTCTGTACCGAACTAACGGCACGGAGGTACACCCTCTGCGTCCCAGAGCTTCCAGCAAGCAAGAAAAAACAAATAGACAAGCTGGACAGAAAAAAGCAGCAAAAAAAAAAGCAAAGCGGAACTTAGCTATGCAGAGCAGCAGGCCACAGGAACGATCCAGGAGGAAACAGGTCCAATACTAGAACATTGACTGGAGGCCAGGATCAAAGCACTAGGTGGAGTTAAATAGAGCAGCACCTAACGACTTCACCACATCACCTGAGGAAGGAAACTCAGAAGCCGCAGTACCACTTTCCTCCACCAACGGAAGCTCACAGAGAGAACCAGCCGAAGTACCACTTGTGACCACAGGAGGGAGCTCTGCCACAGAATTCACAACAGTACCCCCCCCCTTGAGGAGGGGTCACCGAACCCTCACCAGAGCCCCCAGGACGACCAGGATGAGCCATATGAAAGGCACGAACAAGATCGGGAGCATGGACATCAGAGGCAAAGACCCAGGAATTATCTTCCTGAGCATAACCCTTCCACTTAACCAGATACTGGAGTTTCCGTCTTGAAACACGAGAATCCAAAATCTTCTCCACAATATACTCCAACTCCCCCTCCATCAAAACCGGGGCAGGAGGATCAACAGATGGAACCATAGGTGCCACGTATCTCCGCAACAATGACCTATGGAATACGTTATGTATGGAAAAAGAATCTGGAAGGGTCAGACGAAAAGACACAGGATTAAGAACCTCAGAAATCCTATACGGACCAATGAAACGAGGTTTAAACTTAGGAGAGGAAACCTTCATAGGAATATGATGAGAAGATAACCAAACCAAATCCCCAACACGAAGTCGGGGACCCACACAGCGTCTGCGATTAGCGAAACGTTGAGCCTTCTCCTGGGACAAGGTCAAATTGTCCACTACATGAGTCCAAATCTGCTGCAACCTGTCCACCACAGTATCCACACCAGGACAGTCCGAAGACTCAACCTGCCCTGAAGAGAAACGAGGATGGAACCCAGAGTTGCAGAAAAACGGTGAAACCAAGGTAGCCGAGCTGGCCCGATTATTAAAGGCGAACTCAGCCAAAGGCAAAAAGGACACCCAGTCATCCTGATCAGCAGAAACAAAGCATCTCAGATATGTTTCCAAGGTCTGATTGGTTCGTTCGGTCTGGCCATTAGTCTGAGGATGGAAAGCCGAGGAAAAAGACAAGTCAATGCCCATCCTACCACAAAAGGCTCGCCAAAACCTCGAAACAAACTGGGAACCTCTGTCAGAAACGATATTCTCTGAAATGCCATGTAAACGAACCACATGCTGGAAGAACAATGGCACCAAATCAGAGGAGGAAGGTAATTTAGACAAGGGTACCAAATGGACCATCTTAGAGAAGCGATCACAGACCACCCAAATGACTGACATCTTTTGAGAGACGGGAAGATCTGAAATAAAATCCATAGAGATATGTGTCCAAGGCCTCTTCGGGACCGGCAAGGGCAAAAGCAACCCACTGGCACGAGAACAGCAGGGCTTAGCCCGAGCACAAATCCCACAGGACTGCACAAAAGTACGCACATCCCGCGACAGAGATGGCCACCAAAAGGATCTAGCCACTAACTCTCTGGTACCAAAGATTCCAGGATGACCAGCCAACACCGAACAATGAACCTCAGAGATAACTTTATTCGTCCACCTATCAGGACAAACAGTTTCTCCGCTGGGCAACGATCAGGTTTATTAGCCTGAAATTTTTGCAGCACCCACCGCAAATCAGGGGAGATGGCAGACACAATTACTCCCTCTTTGAGGATACCCACCGGCTCAGATAAACCCGAAGAGTCGGGCACAAAACTCCTAGACAGAGCATCCGCCTTCACATTTTTAGAGCCTGGAAGGTACGAAATCACAAAGTCAAAACGGGCAAAAAACAGCGACCAACGAGCCTGTCTAGGATTCAGCCGCTTGGCAGACTCGAGATAAGTCAAGTTCTTATGATCAGTCAAGACCACCACGCGATGCTTAGCTCCTTCAAGCCAATGACGCCACTCCTCGAATGCCCACTTCATGGCCAGCAACTCTCGATTGCCCACATCATAATTTCGCTCAGCAGGCGAAAACTTCCTGGAAAAGAAGGCGCATGGTTTCATCACCGAGCAATCAGAACTTCTCTGCGACAAAACAGCCCCTGCTCCAATCTCAGAAGCATCAACCTCGACCTGGAACGGAAGCGAAACATCTGGTTGACACAACACAGGGGCAGAAGAAAAACGACGCTTCAACTCTTGAAAAGCTTCCACAGCAGCAGAAGACCAATTGACCACATCAGCACCCTTCTTGGTCAAATCGGTCAATGGTTTAGCAATACTAGAAAAATTGCAGATGAAGCGACGATAAAAATTAGCAAAGCCCAGGAACTTTTGCAGACTTTTCAGAGATGTCGGCTGAGTCCAATCATGGATGGCTTGGACCTTAACAGGGTCCATCTCGATAGTAGAAGGGGAAAAGATGAATCCCAAAAATGAAACCTTCTGAACACCAAAGAGACACTTTGATCCCTTCACAAACAAAGAATTAGCACGCAGGACCTGAAACACCGTTCTGACCTGCTTCACATGAGACTCCCAATCATCCAAGAAGATCAAAATGTCATCCAAGTACACAATCAGGAATTTATCCAGGTACTCTCGGAAGATGTCATGCATAAAGGACTGAAACACTGATGGAGCATTGGCAAGTCCGAATGGCATTACTAGATACTCAAAATGGCCCTCGGGCGTATTAAATGCAGTTTTCCATTCATCACCTCGCTTAATACGCACAAGATTATACGCACCACGAAGATCTATCTTGGTGAACCAACTAGCCCCCTTAATCCGAGCAAACAAATCAGATAACAACGGCAAGGGGTACTGAAATTTAACCGTGATCTTATTTAGAAGGCGGTAATCTATACAAGGTCTCAGTGAACCATCCTTCTTGGCTACAAAAAAGAACCCTGCTCCTAATGGCGACGATGACGGGCGAATATGCCCCTTCTCCAAGGACTCCTTCACATAACTCCGCATAGCGGCATGCTCAGGCACAGATAAATTAAACAGTCGACCTTTTGGGAATTTACTACCAGGAATCAAATCGATAGCACAATCACAATCCCTATGCGGAGGTAGGGTATCGGACTTGGGCTCATCAAATACATCCCGGTAATCAGACAAGAACTCTGGAACCTCAGAAGGGGTGGATGACGAAATAGTCAGAAATGGGACATCACCATGTACCCCCTGACAACCCCAGCTGGACACAGACATGGATTTCCAATCTAATACTGGATTATGGACTTGTAGCCATGGCAACCCCAACACGACCACATCATGCAGATTATGCAACACCAGAAAGCGAATAACCTCCTGATGTGCAGGAGCCATGCACATGGTCAGCTGGGTCCAGTACTGAGGCTTATTCTTGGCCAAAGGCGTAGCATCAATTCCTCTCAATGGAATAGGACACTGCAAGGGCTCCAAGAAAAACCCACAACGCCTAGCATACTCCAAGTCCATCAAATTCAGGGCAGCGCCTGAATCCACAAATGCCATGACAGAATACGATGACAAAGAGCAGATCAAGGTAACGGACAGAAGAAATTTTGACTGTACCATACCAATGGTGGCAGACCTAGCGAACCGCTTAGTGCGCTTAGGACAATCAGAGATAGCATGAGTGGAATCACCACAGTAGAAACACAGCCCATTCAGACGTCTGTGTTCTTGCCGTTCAACTCTGGTCAAAGTCCTATCGCACTGCATAGGCTCAGGTTTAAGCTCAGGTAATACCGCCAAATGGTGCACAGATTTACGCTCACGCAAGCGTCGACCGATCTGAATGGCCAAAGACATAGACTCATTCAGACCAGCAGGCATAGGAAATCCCACCATGACATCCTTAAGGGCTTCAGAGAGACCTTTTCTGAAAATAGCTGCGAGCGCACCTTCATTCCATTGAGCGAGTACGGACCACTTTCTAAATTTCTGACAATATACCTCTATCTCATCCTGACCCTGACACAGAGCCAGCAAATTTTTCTCTGCCTGATCCACTGAATTAGGCTCATCGTACAGCAATCCAAGCGCCAGGAAAAACGCATCAATATTACTTAATGCAGGATCTCCTGGCGCAAGGGAAAATGCCCAGTCTTGAGGGTCGCCACGCAAAAAAGAAATAATAATTCTCACTTGTTGAACTGGGTCACCAGAGGAGCGAGGTTTCAAGGCCAGAAACAGTTTGCAATTATTTTTGAAATTCACAAACTTGGCTCTATCACCATAAAACAAATCAGGAATAGGAATTCTTGGTTCTAACATAGGCTTCTGAACCACCAAATCTTGAATCTTTTGTACATTTATAACGAGATTATCCATTGAAGAGCACAGACCCTGAATGTCCATGTCCACACCTGTGTCCTGAACCACCCAAATGTCTAGGGGGAAAAAAAGGCAAAACACAGTGCAGAGAAAAAAAATGGTCTCAGAACTTCTTTTTTTCCCTCTATTGAGAATCATTAGTACTATTGGCCTCCAGTACTGTTATGATAAGGTAATTCAGTACCACAATGGACATAGAGGTCAGAGCACATACAGTGACCTGACAATAACCCAAAAACATAGAACGAGCTCTGAGACGTGGGAACTCTGCTGACCGCAATCCCTAATCCTCTCCAACCACACTAGAGGCAGCCGTGGATTGCGCCTAACGCTCCCTAGGCAACTCGGCACAGCCTGAGAAACTAACTAGCCTGAAGATAGAAAATAAGCCTACCTTGCCTCAGAGAAATACCCCAAAGGAAAAGGCAGCCCCCACATATAATGACTGTGAGTTAAGATGAATAGACAAACGTAGAGATGAAATAGATTTAGCAAAGTGAGGCCTGACTTTCTGAACAGAGCGAGGATAGGAAAGGTAACTTTGCGGTCAACACAAAACCCTACAAAAACCACGCAAAGGGGGCAAAAAGACCCTCCGTACCGAACTAACGGCACGGAGGTACACCCTCTGCGTCCCAGAGCTTCCAGCAAGCAAGAAAAAACAAATAGACAAGCTGGACAGAAAAAAACAGCAAACAAAAAAGCAAAGCGGAACTTAGCTATGCAGAGCAGCAGGCCACAGGAACGATCCAGGAGGAAACAGGTCCAATACTAGAACATTGACTGGAGGCCAGGATCAAAGCACTAGGTGGAGTTAAATAGAGCAGCACCTAACGACTTCACCACATCACCTGAGGAAGGAAACTCAGAAGCCGCAGTACCACTTTCCTCCACCAACGGAAGCTCACAGAGAGAACCAGCCGAAGTACCACTTGTGACCACAGGAGGGAGCTCTGCCACAGAATTCACAACAGTCACCATGTGGTGGTAATATGTGGTCTGGACATGGTGCGGTGGTATTTGTCCCCTGTATGTGATATTATTCGGTCACTGTAGTGGTAATATGTGGTCTGGACGCCTGCTAATACTATGAGCGTAATCAATAGGTTGTCCAGACACTGTGCATCACATTTATCTGTGTGAATGGTGTCTTATTCAAGCCTTACCTGTGTGCATTTTTGCTACTAGGCAGCCAACCAACCATTCTAATGTTTGGGTGAGTGGGTGGTTGCTCTCATCAGTAGCTTGCACCTGTGCTGCTCCAGCATTTATTAGTGGGGACCTGCTGCACCCTGCTAGTGCATTTGTCATTTGACAAGGTGTTGGTGAGTCTGCTTTTCATGTTGTGTGTTTTTTTTTTCTGGACATGGTGTGGCAGTATTTGTTCCTTGTATGTGGCATTATAAGTCACTATGTGGTGGTAATATGGTGTCTGGTCATGGTGCAGTGGTATTAATCCCCTGTATGTCATATTATTGGTCATTTTAAAAATTGAAAAATAAATAAAAATATACCTAAATTGTATTGGATATTTTAACAAATGATTAATAGGTTAGAGTAGAGTAGTGCTCAGCCAAAAGAGTCTAGCTTGTCATGGTGGTGGCTTAAAAAATCTTTTGGCCAAAATAAAAGCTGCTGGCTATATGTGTGATCTGGTGATGGGAACCAGCGTCGGACTGGAGTACCTTGGGCCCACCAGAGAAAAATCATTCTTGGGGCCCACCATGCCGTTTAAAAATACCACACAGGATAGATCCTATATACCGCCCCACACACGAGTGCTGACAGATCCTCTATATACTACACCACACAGGAGAGCTGACAGATCCTCTATATACTACACCACACAGGAGAGCTGACAGATCCTCTATATACTACACCACACAGGAGAGCTGACAGATCCTCTATATACTACACCACACAGGAGAGCTGACAGATCCTCTATATACTACACCACACAGGAGAGGTGACAGATCCTCTATATACTGCACCACACAGGAGAGGTGACAGATCCTCTATATACTGCACCACACAGGAGAGCTGACAGATCCTCTATATACTACACCACACGGGAGAGCTGACAGATCCTCTATATACTGCACCACACAGAAGAGCTGACAGATCCTCTATATACTGCACCACACAGGAGAGCTGACAGATCCTCTATATACTACACCAAACGGGAGAGCTGACAGATCCATTATATACTACACCACACAGGAGAGCTGACAGATCCTCTATATACTGCACCACACAGGAGAGCTGACAGATCCTCTATATACTGCACCACACAGGAGAGCTGACAGATCCTCTATATACTACACCACACGGGAGAGCTGACAGATCCTCTATATACTGCACCACACAGGAGAGCTGACATATCCTCTATATACTGCACCACACAGGAGAGCTGACAGATCCTCTATATACTACACCAAACGGGAGAGCTGACAGATCCTCTATATACTACACCACACGGGAGAGCTGACAGATCCTCTATATACTACACCACACAGGAGAGCTGACAGATCCTCTATATACTACACCACACGGGAGAGCTGACAGATCCTCTATATACTACACCACACGGGAGAGCTGACAGATCCTCTATATACTACACCACACAGGAGAGCTGACAGACCCTCTCTCTATATACTACACCACACGGGAGAGCTGACAGATCCTCTTTATACTACACCACACAGGAGAGCTGACAGATCCTCTATATACTACACCACACAGGAGAGCTGACAGATCCTCTATATACTACACCACACAGGAGAGCTGACAGACCCTCTCTCTATATACTACACCACACGGGAGAGCTGACAGATCCTCTATATACTACACCACACAGGAGAGCTGACAGATCCTCTATATACTACACCACACAGGAGAGCTGAGAGATCCTCTATATACTACACCACACAGGAGAGCTGACAGATCCTGTATATACTGCACCACACAGGAGAGCTGACAGATCCTCTATATACTACACCACACAGGAGAGCTGACAGATCCTCTATATACTACACCACACAGGAGAGCTGACAGATCCTCTATATACTACACCACACAGGAGAGCTGACAGATCCTCTATATACTACACCACACAGGAGAGCTGACAGATCCTGTATATACTGCACCACACGGGAGAGCTGACAGATCCTCTATATACAACACCACACAGGAGAGCTGACAGATCCTCTATATACTACACCACACAGGAGAGCTGACAGATCTTCTATATACTACACCACACAGGATAGATCCTCTATATACTACACCACACAGGAGAGCTGACAGATCCTCTATATACTACACCACACAGGAGAGCTGACAGATCCTCTATATACCACACCACACAGGAGAGCTGACAGATCCTCTATATACTACACCACACAGGAGAGCTGACAGATCCTCTCTCTATATACTACACCACACGAGAGAGCTGATAGATCCTCTATATACTACACCACACAGGAGAGCTGACAGATCTTCTATATACTACACCACACAGGATAGATCCTCTATATACTACACCACACAGGAGAGCTGACAGATCCTCTATATACTACACCACACGGGAGAGCTGACGGATCCTCTATTTACTACACCACACGGGAGAGCTGACAGATCCTCTATATACTACACCACACAGGAGAGCCGACAGATCCTCTATGTAAGTATTCGGACAGAAATCCGAGAGTGGACCCTCTGGGTCGTGACTCTAGAGCCCCCGGGGTCGAGCGGACCAGATGGAATCACCCCCTATACAGGGAGTGTTAGGAGCAGGACCTCGGGGGAATGGAGACACAACAGCTAGAGCCAAAGGGACGACCCAAAATAAAGAAGGAAACCACAGGCTATAAGGATGGCAGGGAATAATAGGAAAACAAGACTTAACTGAAAGAATGTCTGGAACACGGAACGGCAGGACTCAGCAGGAACACGGACCGGCAGGATACAACAGGAACACGGACTGGCGGGATATAGCAGGAACACGGACAGGCAGGATACAGCAGGAACACGGGCTGGCAGGACACAGCAGGAACACGGACTGGCAGGATACAGCAGATCCACCGTATCCACAGGATACATCGGTGCGGACGCCTGAGAGGAGGTTCTAGGCTGTGGACTGAGTGGCTTACGGGTGGCAGAAGAAGGACGAAGAGACCTCCGCTCGCGAGTGCGTTCTTGGAACCGAAGGTCAATACGGGTCGCTAAGGAAATTAATTCCTCCAAAACCGTAGGGGTGTCCCGACCAGCTAACTCATCCTTTATGCGCCCAGAGAGACCCCGCCAGAAAGCACCCACCAACGCCTCATTGTTCCAGCCCAAGTCAGAGGAGAGGGTGCGGAACTGAATAGCGTACTGGCCTACGGATAACGATCCCTGATGGAGAGAGAATAGGGCTTCAGTTGTAGAGGCCAGTCGTCCAGGTTCGTCAAAGACAAGACGGAAAGTCTCCAAAAATTCAGACAACCGGGAGACTAGGGGATCGTCTCGCTCCCAGAGTGGATTAACCCATGCCAAGGCGTCACCCTCTAGATGGGAAATCAAAAACGCAACTTTGGACCGATCCGTCGGGTAATGCTGGGGCAGAAGCTCAAAGTGAAGACGGCATTGGTTTAGAAATCCTCGGCAGGACTTAGGATCCCCATTGTACCGAGGCGGTTTAGCCAAGCGGGGTGGAGGATGGGAAGCAGGAGCAGACGTAGAAGCGGCTGTCTGGATGGAAAGCAGCCGATCGTCAATAGAAGACATATAACTAAGTATATGGGCCTGGGTGTCACGCTGCTGAGCTAACTCTTGCTGTAAGCCAATGAGTAGAGCGGCGTTGCCAGGATCGGAGGACTGGAGCGTGGACAAACGAGAATCCATAGCCTTCATAAAGGACATCATACGGGACTGATTCTCCCGCAAAAAGAGTAGCTCTTTTTGCGTAGCAGAGGCCCCAGCGGGGTCCATGGCCTTTGCTTCCTGTAAGTATTCGGACAGAAATCCGAGAGTGGACCCTCTGGGTCGTGACTCTAGAGCCCCCGGGGTCGAGCGGACCAGATGGAATCACCCCCTATACAGGGAGTGTTAGGAGCAGGACCTCGGGGGAATGGAGACACAACAGCTAGAGCCAAAGGGACGACCCAAAATAAAGAAGGAAACCACAGGCTATAAGGATGGCAGGGAATAATAGGAAAACAAGACTTAACTGAAAGAATGTCTGGAACACGGACCGGCAGGACTCAGCAGGAACACGGACCGGCAGGATACAACAGGAACACGGACTGGCGGGATACAGCAGGAACACGGACAGGCAGGATACAGCAGGAACACGGGCTGGCAGGACACAGCAGGAACACGGACTGGCAGGATACAGCAGGAACACGGACTGGCAGAATACAGCAGGAACACGGACAGGCAGGATACAGCAGGAACACGGACTGGCAGGATACAGCAGGAACACGGACTGGGAGGATACAGCAGGAACACGGACTGGCAGGATACAGCAGGAACACGGACTGGCAGGATACAACAGGAACACGGACTGGCAGGATACAGAGACAAAGCAAGGACTGGGCTGAGAAAAGACACTGGTACAGGGGAGCCTAGGGCATAGGGACACTGACGGCAGACAGTGCACCTACAAAGCAAAGGCGTCTTACCTAGGAAGACGCCGGGAAGAAATACCCGATGGGCGCCGCCATGTTGGGGCGGAGCCACCGGGTCGCGACCTCCCAGAAGGCTCAGCGACGGGGGAGACGCGACCGCGCATGCGCGAAGAGACCAGACGCCGAGAGCCGGCGAAGGAGGAGGCAGAGCGGCGCGGGACAGGATCGTGAGCGCGCCGAGGGATGGGAGAAGCCAGGTAAGTATGTGCGGGCGTGACACTCTATATACTACACCACACAGGAGAGCTGACAGATCCTCTATATACTACACCACACAGGAGAGCTGACAGATCCTCTATATACCACACCACACGGGAGAGCTGACAGATCACTCTGTATACCACACCACACAGGAGAGCTGACAGATCCTCTATATACTACACCACACAGGAGAGCTGACAGATCCTCTATATACCACACCACACAGGAGAGCTGACAGATCCTCTATATACTACATTACACAGGAGAGCTGACAGATCCTCTATATACTACACCACACCACACAGGAGAGCTGACAGATCCTCTATATACTACATTACACAGGAGAGCAGTAATGTAAGTCCAGTGTGTGTAGTAAAATACTTACCGGTGGCCATATTCCACTGCAATGAAGAAGACAGAAGCAACGACACAGCGGCAGAAGACGGCGACTGCTGCGTATTTTATTACACACAGGGAAGGTTTCTGTTGGGGGCGAGACATTGTTTTTATTAGTATGATTTTGGTATAGATGTGATTTTTTTCATCACTTGTTATAGCTTTTTTTGTGGAATTGTGGCGACCCGAAAAAAGGACATTTGGAATTTTTTAGTTGTTTCTGTTTACGGTGTTTACTGATCGAGTTAATTGTTTTTATATTTTGATAGATCGGACTTTTCTGAACCCAGCAATGCCAAATATGTGTTGTTTTTTTATTTTTTAAATATATTTATTTTCAATTGAATAAAAAGGGGTGATTTGAACTTTTAGGAATTTTTTAAATTTTGTTTTTACCTTTCACTGGTACAGATAGCCCCCTTAGAGGACATGAAGATGCGATCATCCGATCGCATGTGCTATTATATACAGTGATGCCACAGCATCACTGCATATAGCAGAAATCACAGTCTCCTTTAAAGCTCGGCTACAGGAAGAAGACCCCAGGCTGTCATGACAACCCATCGACGACCCACGATCACATCATGGGTGCCAATGGGTGAGAGAATGATGCGCACGCATGTTGGCATGTGTTATATGCTGCTGTCAGAGATTGACACTGGCATTTAACACGCGCCATACATGTAAGGCAGATGTCGCAAAGGTGTTACCTGAGGACCCCTGTCACCACTGTGTCACCCAATATCCTGTGGGCCCCCTCCCCCACTGTGCTATCTCTATTTTCCTGTGGGCCCCCTCCCCCACTGTGTCACCTCTATTTTCCTGTGGGCCCCCTCCCCCACTGTGTCACCTATTTTCCTGTGGGCCCCCTCCCCCACTGTGTCATCTCTATTTTCCTGTGGGCCCCCTCCCCCACTGTGTCATCTCTATTTTCCTGTGGGCCCCCTCCCCCACTGTGCTATCTCTATTTTCCTGTGGGCCCCCTCCCCCACTGTGCTATCTCTATTTTCCTGTGGGCCCCCTCCCCCACTGTGTCACCTCTATTTTCCTGTGGGCCCCCTCCCCCACTGTGTCACCTATTTTCCTGTGGGCCCCCTCCCCCACTGTGTCATCTCTATTTTCCTGTGGGCCCCCTCCCCCACTGTGTCATCTCTATTTTCCTGTGGGCCCCCTACCCCACTGTGTCATCTCTATTTTCCTGTGGGCCCCCTCCCCCACTGTGTCACCTCTATTTTACTGTGGGCCCCATCCCCCACTGTACATTTCAAAAACCTGACCTGCACATCCAAACATAGACTGAGTGTGAACAGGTGCTGAACCCAGAGTCGCCAACTCGTATATAGTTACCGTATATACTCGAGTATAAGCCGAGATTTTCAGCCCAAAATTTTGGGCTGAAAGTGCCCCTCTCGGCTTATACTCGAGTCAAGGTGGGTGGCAGGGTCGGCGGGTGAGGGGGTGAGGGCGCTGAGGCATACTTACCTAGTCCCAGCGATCCTCGCGCTGTCCCTGCCGTCCCACGGTCTTCTGTGCTGCAGCTTCTTCCCCTCTTCAGCAGTCACGTGGGACCGCTCATTACAGAAATGAATAAGCGGCTCCACCTCCCATAGGGGTGGAGCCGCCTATTCATTCCTCTAATCAGCGGTGCCGGTGACCGCTGATAGAGAAAGAAGCTGCGGCACCGAAGACCAGGCAGAGGGACAGCGCGAGGATCGCCAGGACTAGGTAAGTATAGCATATTCACCTGTCCTCGTTCCAGCCGCCGGGCGCCGCTCCATCTTCCCGGCCGGCGCCTCCATCTTCCCGGCGTCTGCGCTCTGACTGTTCAGGCAGAGGGCGCGATGACGCATATAGTGTGCGCGGCGCCCTCTGCCTGATCAGTCAGAGCAGAGACGGCGGGAAGATGGAGGCGCCGGAACGAGACGCCGGGAGCTGCAATCAAGGGAGGTGAGTATGTGTTTTTTTTTTTTATTGCAGCAGCAGCAGCGGCGGCGGCAGAGATTTATGTGGAGCATCTATGGGGCACAGTGAACGGTGCAGAGCACCGTATATGGCACAGCTATGGGGCACAATGAACGGTGCAGAGCACCGTATATGGCACATCTATGGGGCACAGTGAACGGTGCAGGGCACCGTATATGGCACATCTATGGGGCACAGTGAACGGTGCAGGGCACCGTATATGGCACATCTATGGGGCACAGTGAACGGTGCAGAGCACCGTATATGGCACATCTATGGGGCACAGTGAACGGTGCAGAGCACCGTATATGGCACATCTATGGGGCACAGTGAACGGTGCAGAGCACCGTATATGGCACATCTATGGGGCACAGTGAACGGTGCAGAGCACCGTATATGGCACATCTATGGGGCACAGTGAACGGTGCAGAGCACCGTATATGGCACATCTATGGGGCACAGTGAACGGTGCAGAGCACCGTATATGGCACATCTATGGGGCACAGTGAACGGTGCAGAGCACCGTATATGGCACATCTATGGGGCACAATGAACGGTGCAGAGCACCGTATATGGCACAGCTATGGGGAAATATGAATGGTGCAGAGCACTGTATGGCACAGCTATGGGGAAATAATGATCTATTTTTATTTTTGAAATTCACCGGTAAATGCTGCATTTCCACCCTAGGCTTATACTCGAGTCAATAAGTTTTCCCAGTTTTTTGTGGCAAAATTAGGGGGGTCGGCTTATACTCGGGTCGGCTTATACTCGAGTATATACGGTAAGTAAAAAGGGCAGCACACTGCAGCGCCAAAACATGCAAACTTGAAAACACGAAATTTGAACTGCATTACTGCACTAGAAATATGAAAAATGAGAGCTTTTAGCGCATAAAAATGGCCATATTTATGTGTACCTCGTAGCCACTTTACGGCATCTCTCTTATACGAGGTCCTACGCTTGACCTACCTCGCTGAGAATAAACGTCTCCATCTGAATGGGTACATGTGAAACCTCTTCTTGGACTCAAATTCTCACTCTCTGTGGAGGGGTATTAGACCTACTATAATTAAAACACCTGTGGCTAGGAGGCGGGAGTGCACGATCAGAAGGCTAGAGAATACATTTCAAAAACCTGACCTGCACATCCAAACATAGACTGAGTGTGAACAGGTGCTGAACCCAGAGTCGCCAACTCGTATATAGTTAAGTAAAAAGGGCAGCACACTGCAGCGCCAAAACATGCAAACTTGAAAACACGAAATTTGAACTGCATTACTGCACTAGAAATATGAAAAATGAGAGCTTTTAGCGCATAAAAATGGCCATATTTATGTGTACCTCGTAGCCACTTTACGGCACCTCGTAGCCATAAAGTGGCTACGAGGTACACATAAATATGGCCATTTTTATGCGCTAAAAGCTCTCATTTTTCATATTTCTAGTGCAGTAATGCAGTTCAAATTTCGTGTTTTCAAGTTTGCATGTTTTGGCGCTGCAGTGTGCTGCCCTTTTTACTTAACCATCCCCCACTGTGTCACCTCTATTTTCCTGTGGGCCCCCTCCCCCACTGTGTCACCTCTATTTTCCTGTGGGCCCCCTCCCCCACTGTCACCTCTATTTTCCTGTGGGCCCCCTCCCCCACTGTCACCTCTATTTTCCTGTGGGCCCCCTCCCCCACTGTGTCACCTCTATTTTCTTGTGGGCCCCCTCCCCCACTGTGTCACCTCTATTTTCCTGTGGGCCCCATCCCCCACTGTCACCTCTATTTTCCTGTGGGCCCCCTCCCCCACTGTGTCACCCAATATTCTGTGGGCCCCTCCCCCACTATGTCACCTCTGATTTCCTATGGGCCTAGTCAGAGAGGGAAAGGGGAGCCACAGTAAAATAGAGGTGGATGACACAATAGGGGAGGGGGCCCACAAGAAAATTAGAATATCACTGTGGGCCCCCTCCCCATGTCACCTTTAGGATGCATGGGGCCCCCTCTCCTAACTGCCTCTGTGGCCGGAGATCTACTCAGGGTGCAGGCATCATATAGTTATGTACTTACAGTCACACTAAGGCTACGTTCAGACTAGCGTTGTGCTAGTGTGCGTCGGGCGACGCAGTGGCGACGCACGCGTCATGCGCCCCTATGTTTAACATGGGGGACGCATGCGTTTTTGTTTGTTGCGTTTTGCGACAAATGCGTCTTTTTTGCCGCAAGCGTCGGACCAAGAAAACGCAACAAGTTGCATTTTTCTTGCGTCCGATTTTCGGCAAAAAACGACGCACGCGTCGCAAAACGCAGCGTTTTTGCGTGCGTTTTGCCGCGTTTTTGCGTGCGTTGTGCGTTGCGTCGCCGACGCAGCGGCGCACAACGCTAGTCTGAACATAGCCTGACTGCAGCCATCAGACTCCCTCTGCTCCACTGCTGCTTGGGTAGGACTGCTGACCAATCACAGCACAGCTCCTTGCCTGAGCTGTGCTGTGAGCTCACACAAAGAAAACTAACGCTGATTGGCTGAATTGCAGCCAATCAACGTTTACACTGCTGTCCAGGGCTTTGTGGATTGTGGAAGAGGAGCAGAGGGACAGAGCACAGGAAACAGGTGACTGCGGGTGAGCTGTGTGCGTGTCTCCTCAGCCTCACAGTCAGCTGTTCCTCTGACTGCTGGCTGAAGTGGGAGTCGGCACTCTGCACACACAGCTCTCCTGGCAGAGGAATGGCAGCGGCAGCAGGTGATGTGAAGGAGCTATTCCTGCACTTCCCATCACCTGTGCAGTCTTCCAGCTGTGCCGCCTATACAATAAAGTGCGCACTGCTGTGCGCAAGCTATGAGCATGATGCAGGGCAGGCACAATTGAAGGAGGCAGGAGCTGGGGGCGGGGCCCACCGGAGGATTCTCCGGTGTCCCGGTGCCCCAGTCCGACCCTGATGGGAACTGTTAATGTGTGATTGGTAAGAAGTGGAGTTTTACCAAGAGAGAGCGGTGGGACTTTGGACTGTTCGAGGTGTGGAGGCGAGGCAGGGGTGGAGCCTGGGGGGAGTCTCAAGGGGGCCCCGAAAATTTTGGCAGTATGGGGCCCCGAAATGTCTAGTGACAGCACTGGAGATAATGCAATTACATTGGCATAGTACCCAGATAGGGAACATTAATCTAAAAATTAATACCACTGATGTACAATCTGCGGTTGATTATTAGAAACATGGTCTAATCTTAACCCCTTCACGTCGCAGCTAATTTTCGTATTTGCATTTCTGTTTTTTGCTTCCCTGCTCACCAGAGTCATAACTTTTTTATGTCAATATGACCATGTGAGGGCTTGTTTTTTGTGGGACGAGTTGTACTTTTGAATGACTCCATTGGTTTTCCCATATTGGGTACTGGAAAATGGGAAAAATTAAAAGTGCAATTCCACAACTGTTTTTTTTTCCATGTTCACCAAATACTAAAACTGACCTGCCATTATGATTCTCCAGGTCATTACAAGTTTGTAGATACCAAAAATGTATAGGTTGTTTTTTTTTTATTTAAGTGGTGAAAAAAATCCAAACTTTTCTAAAAAAAAAAAAAAAAAGAAATTGCGCAAATTTCCGTTACCCGTAGCGTCTCCAATTTTTCGCGATCTGGGGTTGGGTGAGGGCTTAATTTTTGCGTTGTGACACAACACTCCGGGATCGCCTTTGCTGGGGTCAAAGGCCACGTGGTTTGTGCATTGAATCTGAGGCGTACAGCAGGTTTTCTGAGCAGGCTGACCTCAGGTCAGATTTATTAACGTGAAAGCAACATAGATAAAACAAAACATAAAAATAAGTCCTAGCCTGTCCGGCGCTAACTAAACCAACACGTTGCTATCTCAGCAACTGGGGGGGCTTCTCCCACCCAGCTAACATCACACAATTCTTGAGCACAGCTCTCACTCACGTTTGTCTCACACAGACAGGCAATCTGTGTGCCCCAGGTTGACTCTGGAAACCCCCAGCTGGTCATCCTTTATTCCTGCACTTGTTAACCCATTAGCATCCTGAAGATACTGAGTGGCCTAATTCACATAGGACAAATACCTGGGCGAGATATACCTGCCCCCAACTACCACACCGACATGAGTCTTACATACCCCCCCCTTGCTCAGACCACTCCGGTCGAGCAAGAACACTCTTGAAACAGTGCACTCGGGACAGGGCATCGGCGTTCCCCATCTGCACCCCAGGTCGGTGCTCCACCGTAAAAGAGTAAGCCTGCAGGGCAAGGAACCACCGGGTTACCCGACTATTATGGTCCTTGTAGAGGTGCATCCACTTGAGAGGGGCATGGTCCGTGACCAGCCTAAACTTCCTACCGGCCAGGTAATACTTGAGGGAGTCGAGAGCCCATTTAATGGCTAGGCACTCTTTTTCAACCACCGCATACCTCTGCTCATGTACATTCAGTTTCCGACTGAGGTAGAGGACCGGGTGTTCGACTCCGTCCCTCACCTGGGAAAGTACAGCTCCGACACCAGTATCAGAGGCATCAGTTTGTACCACAAACTCGCTGCTGAAATCAGGAGTCACTAGTACGGGCTGAGAGCACAAAGCCCGTTTCAGGCTGTGGAAGGCCTCTTCAGCAGCTGAGGTCCATTTTACCATGACGGAACCCTTCCCTTTGGTAAGATCCGTCAAGGGGGTAGCCATGGCTGCAAAATTGGGTATGAACCGGCGATAATAGCCGGCAATCCCCAGGAAAGCTTGTACTTGTTTTTTGTTCACTGGTTGTGGCCAGCCCTGGATTGCCTGTATTTTGTCGATCTGGGGTTTAACCACTCCTCTGCCAATCACGTAGCCCAAGTATCGGGCTTCTTCAAGCCCGATGTGACATTTCTTGGGGTTTGCCGTTAAGCCTGCATCTCGCAGGTCATCAATCACCGCTTGTACCTTCCGGAGGTGAGTTTCCCAGTCCATGCTGTAAATTACGATGTCATCCAGGTAGGCAGAAGCGTACTGTCTGTGGGGCCTCAAGACTCGATCCATCAATCTCTGGAACATTGCGGGAGCTCCGTGAAGTCCAAACGGCATGTAGACATACTGGAACAGACCTTCCGGTGTAGCAAATGCCGTCTTCTCTCTGGCCGCCTCGGCCAGAGGGATCTGCCAGTACCCCTTTGTTAAATCCAGGGTCGTAATGTATTGGGCTTTACCAAGCCGGTCGATCAACTCATCGACCCGGGGCATAGGGTACGCATCAAATTTAGAAACTGCATTCAGTTTCCTAAAGTCATTACAAATCCGTATGGAGCCATCCGGTTTAGGTATCAACATGATTGGACTGGACCAGGCGCTGTGCGACTCCTCAACGACTCCTAAGTCCAACATTGCCATCACTTCCCGGGAAACAGCTTCACGGCGTGCTTCCGGAATCCGGTAGGGCTTCACATGAACTGTGACGCCAGGCTCTGTGACAATCTCATGTTTCACTAGCTTAGTCTGGCCAGGTTTTTCCGAGAAAAACTGTCGGTTCTGTAACAAAAACTGCTTAACCTCCGATTTTTGTCGTTCCGAGAGAGTCTCGGCAACCTGCACCTCCGGTACGGTAAGTGAACAAACCGGACGGGGCAGATCCGCCGTTAGGGCAGAGCGGTCTTTCCAGGGTTTTATCAGATTCACATGATAAATCTGTTCTGGTTTTCTCTTACCAGGCTGGTACACTTTATAGTTCACTTCACCAACTCTTTCCAGGACCTCAAATGGGCCCTGCCATTTCGCCAGAAATTTACTATCCACTGTAGGGATTAGGACCAACACCCTATCCCCGGATGCAAATGTACGGACCTTAGCGCCTCTATCATAACTTTGCCTCTGGGCTCCCTGGGCCTGTAACATATGGTCCCTAACAATGGGTCTGACAGCGGCAATACGATCCTGCATTTGTGTTACATGGTCGATCACCGTTTTAAAGGGAGTGACTTGACCTTCCCAGGTTTCTTTTGCGACGTCCAACAGTCCCCGGGGACGACGGGCGTACAACAGTTCGAAAGGCGAAAACCCTGTTGAAGACTGGGGAACCTCCCTAATGGAAAACAGCAAATAGGGTAACAAGTAATCCCAGTTCTTCCCATCTTTGTCTATTGCCTTCCGGAGCATCTGTTTTAAGGTTTTGTTGAACCGCTCAACCAGGCCATCTGTTTGAGGGTGATAGACAGACGTACGCAACGGGTCTATTTGTAAGAGTCTGCAGAGCTCCTTCATTACCCTCGACATAAAGGGAGTCCCCTGGTCGGTGATTACCTGTTTTGGAATTCCCACCCGACTAAACACTTGTACCAATTCCTTGGCGATCGTCTTGGTAGCTGTGTTACGCAAAGGGATGGCTTCCGGGTAACGAGTGGCATAGTCCACGATGACGAGGATATGTTGGTGCCCACGTGCGGATCGGGGAAGGGGCCCAACCAAATCCATTCCAATTCTCTCAAAAGGGACTCCAAAGATAGGAAGGGGTACCAAAGGGCTACGGAACCGAGGTTTAGGTGCCGCGATTTGGCACTCTGGACAGGACTCATAATAGTTACGCACATCATTATGTATTCCAGGCCACACAAAACAATGCGATATCCTTTCTGTGGTTTTCTGTACCCCCAGATGTTCCCCCATTATATGTCCGTGGGCCAAGTCCAGCACCTTCCGCCGATAAGGTTTGGGTACCACTAACCGTTGCACTGTGTCTTCCCCTTTTTTTTCTACCTGGTAGAGCAAATCATTTTCAAGAACCATATACGGGTACGCTAGCTTAGTGTCAGGTTCTACGGGTACCCCATCTATCATTTTTACATTTTTCCTAGCCGGAGTCAGGGTAGGATCTTTCATTTGCTCGCTGTGGAAGTCATCCAACTGGACTCCCAAATCTGGCAGGCAGGGTGCCGGATGGCTGTCTGCCTCCGCCTCTCGCTGAGGTTCCTCAGTTTCCTCCGTTTCCCCCGCCATGACGGCGAAGGGGTACTGAAGGTTAGATTCACTAACCTCCCCAGCAACATCTTCCTGTGGGGTCTCCTCTAGGGACTCGGGACCTCCAGATGGCATGGGAGAAGATTCACGGGTACAGCTACCGTGAAGGAGCAACTGATTCTCCCACAACTGCCAGAAATAGGGAAAATCCCTGCCCAGGATTACATGCTGTAACAATGCGGGAACGAGTCCCACTTTGTGCTGCACTGACCCATAGGGAGTGGAAATCCATATGACCGCTGTTAAGTACGAGCAGGTGTCACCATGCACACACGTTACAGAAAACTTGTCAGACGGACCAGATGGAAGTGCCACCAGACTAGCTTTCACCAGAGTCACCACACTTCCAGAGTCTAGTAATGCCACAACATTTTTCCCATCAACAGATAATTCACACAGGTGTTTCGCTGTATCATTTTGACCCGCATTCACACTCACTAGCCGTGTAACCAAAGACATGTGTTTTTTAGAGTCTATAACGTCGCACTGCATGGGTTCAGCGGTAACAGGACAGTTTGCAGAAACATGGCCCTTCTCATGGCAGCGGAAACACCTAACAGGTCCCCTACTGAGACCACCGTCCAATACTCTCGGTCTCGGAATGCGAGCAGTCCCGGGTTCCTCCCCCATAGTTTTAAGCGATTTTCCTTCACCCGTGGTCCCTGGAACAGTCTTACCGGTTCCACGAGGAGGAGGCACAGACCGGGGGTTGGCGGTGTCGTCGGGAAGTCCTTCTGCCACGGAATAACGCTCGACCAACTCCACAAGTTGATCCGCTGTCGTGGGATTTCCTTGGCTTACCCACCATTTCAGCGCTGGTGGTAGTACTCTCAGGTACTTGTCCAGGACAACCCGCTGGATTATTTCGGGTATTGTCAGTACCTCGGGTTGCAGCCATTTCTTTGTCAAGTAGATCAGGTCGAACATCTGAGACCGCGCCAGTTTATCTTGCTGGTATGTCCACTGATGTACCCTCTGTGCCCGGACAGCCGTCGTCACACCCAGCCGGGCCAGGATCTCAGCTTTCAGCTTCTCAAAGTCCTGAGCGACCTCCGGGTCCAAATCATGGTAAGCTTTTTGGGCCTCGCCGGAGAGAAACGGGGCAATCAATTCGGCCCATCGTGCCTTCGGCCACTTCTCTCTCAATGCCGTCCGCTCAAACGTTGTCAGGTATGCCTCGACGTCATCTTCTGCAGTCAGCTTTTGCCAGTATCGACTCACATGGATCCTTCTGGACTCTGCTTCCGGGTCAGCGTCAGGCATGCTCACCAGGCGCTGCGCCACCTGTTGGAGAAGTTGGCGGTCTGCAACCGTCATGTCCACTAACTCCTTCAGCTGTGCGGCCATCAAGCGATTAGCTTCGTGCTGTGCGGCAGTGGCCTGCTGCTGTACGGCAGTGGACTGTACTAAGGCTTTCACCACGTCTTCCATGCTGTCGCCTGTGCCACGGTATGCCCGCGTTCTCCACCACAATGTGACACAACACTCCGGGATCGCCTTTGCTGGGGTCAAAGGCCACGTGGTTTGTGCATTGAATCTGAGGCGTACAGCAGGTTTTCTGAGAAGGCTGACCTCAGGTCAGATTTATTAACGTGAAAGCAACATAGATAAAACAAAACATAAAAATAAGTCCTAGCCTGTCCAGCGCTAACTAAACCAACACGTTGCTATCTCAACAACTGGGGGGGCCTCTCCCACCCAGCTAACATCACACAATTCTTGAGCACAGCTCTCACTCACGTTTGTCTCACACAGACAGGCAATCTGTGTGCCCCAGGCTGACTCTGGAAACCCCCAGCTGGTCATCCTTTATTCCTGCACTTGTTAACCCATTAGCATCCTGAAGATACTGAGTGGCCTAATTCACATAGGACAAATACCTGGGCGAGATATACCTGCCCCCAACTACCACACCGACATGAGTCTTACAGCGTGCAGAGCTGATGTTTTTAATTATACCATTTTGGTATAATACCATTTTGGTGCAGATACGTTCTTTTGATTGCCCGCTTTTGCATTTTAATTCAATGTCACAGCGACCTAAATATTGTAATTCTGGCGTTTTTAATTTTTTTCTCGGTACGCCGTTTAGCGATCAGGTTAATCCTTTATTGATAGGGCGATTCTAAACGCGGCAATAGGTAGGTTTGATTTTTTTAATTGTTTTATTTTGAATGGGGCGAAAAGGGGGTGAGTTAAACTTTACTATATTTTTAATGTTTTTAAAAACATTTTTTTTTATTTTGGCATGCTGCAATAGCCTTCATGGGAGGCTTGAAGCTGCCACAACTCGATTGCCTCTGCTACATAGAGGCGATGCTCAGATCGCCCGTATGTAATAGAATTGCAGCATTGTAATGAGCGCCAGCTCATAGCAATCCGCCATCAACAACCATAGAGGGCCGCAGGAGACCTCTGGTTGTTATGACGACGCACCAATGACCCCCGATCATGTGACAGGGGTCACCGGTGCGCGCATTTCCGGCCGGATGGCCGGAAGTGCTTGTTAAATGCCACTATCAGCGTTTGACAGCAGCATTTAACTAGTTAATAGGTGCGGGCGGATCGCAATTCCGCCCGCGCCTATTTCGGGCACATGTCAGCTGTTCAAAACAGCTGACATGCCCCGGCTTTGATGCGGGCTTACCGCCGGAGCCCGTATCAGAGCGGAGGTTCTGCCATCGGACGTACTATTCCGTCCAATGGCAGAAAGGGGTTAATAATTATGTATAATGCAATCCCAGATAATATGGGAAGAAAAATATATAATAAAACCTAGAAAAACCAAGGATCCCTAAAATGTAACTTTTATTGGAAAACAGTTTAAAAGGTCTCTTTCCATAAACAATAAAAAACAAGTTATGTATCTGTTAGGTCCTAGGGGGTCACTATACTTCGCCCTGCCTAGCAGTGGGGGTAGGCACCCTAATTTTCTGCGGTAGGCACCCCACTCCACGTCGACTTACCCTCAGAATCCCTAGAAATCCCTATAATGCAGGAATCCTGAAAAGTCTTAAAAAATCCCTATAGGAAAAAACCTTTTTTTCGGGGGGGAGTTTGTTATGGCAAGTTTTCTTTCAGGACCATTGGTTAATAAGAGGTGGCTTGATGATGCTAGGGAGGTCTTTTCTGACGTTGAGGGCACAAAGGGCTCGTCATCTACTCCTACCTTGAGAACTCTTTTTGACGATCTTCTGACAGTCTATAGAAATAATATCAAATCCTGGTGGGAAGTTCAGTCCTTAGACAATTATATTAAACATCGAATTGTACCACGTAGCCTTAGGATACATCTCCTACCAGCCCCTAGGTGTGTTTCTCCCACATTATTAACCAAGTGGGAGGAGGAATCGATCTCTTCATCTCTGAGATTCATGCAGATACTCCTGGACGAGGAGAAAAAAAACGCTGGAGAGCTCCTCCTCTAAATTAAAAGACCATATTGAGTCTATTTTGAAACATAAGAGTGATCCAGAATTCACTAATAGGGAAGAGGCTCTAAAGAACGCAGTTGAAAAATTCCACTTGGAGATAAAAGAGAGAAAACATAAACGTTTTATTAAAGATTGCTCCGAGTTTAAAGAAAAGAGGGCTTATCCCTCTCTGCAGGTTATTCCAGCACTGACTACTGAAATATCATCATCTGATATTGATTCCTCAGATATAGATTCAGCGCAAAGGGGTCTTTTGGCTAAACAATTTTCGCGATCCAAAAATCGTGGTAGGAGAGGTGGGCGAAGATGGCAAACTGAAGGACCGGAAAGGGGATATCAACCCTCTACCTCCTCAACTTCCTCTTTTTTAGAGTAATTATGTATCATCTGCGGAATCGGAATTCCAACAATCAGCAGAAATGATTATGTCTGCAGAAAGCGACAGAAATCAGATTAACTATCTGTCGTCTTATCATCCTCCAAGACACCAAGGAGAGCAGACGTGTCTGTCTGCTCTCTGCTGGATGAGGACAATAAGGCGCCGTGCTAGTGGCAGCCAATTGCAGCAGCAATAGTTTTGTTTTGTTTTATTTTGTTTTGTTTTATTTTACTTTATTTTTTATTTTGTAATTATTTTTATTTTTGTTATGTGTGAACCTTTTTCTTTCTGAACCTCAGTTTTTGGTACTCCTAAGGAATTTTCTTTTCCCCAGTACCTTCTCCTTCTGAACTTGGATCTGCTGGAATGCTTCCCTTGGATTTATGCTGAAACCTTGGATTTCCCCTTGGCTGGTTGCTTCTGAACCTGGGATCCTCTGATCTGTTTCCCCTGGATGCATACTGCTACCCACAGCTTTCTGGATGTATGCTTCTGATCCTTGGCTCCCCTGGAAGGCTTCCCTTGGATGTTTGCTGCTACCCGCAGCTATCTGGATTTACAGTGCATTTGGGATCACCTTGCAATCTAGGACTGGTATTATACGCACCTACTGCCAGGCGGCCACTACCTGTCTGGGAATTGGCACAGCTATGTCTGGAGGCGTGCACTGTATGCCTCCCTACACGGACAGGCTTAGTGCGACTAACATGGGCAAGGTTTTGATTGATGCCCCTAAGTCTGTTCATAAACGTGTTGCTTACTCAAGGGGCCGACTTCTGGAGCTGCGCAGGCTAATGCCTTCTCCTGCAGTGGGTAGACCACGTGTCCCGTGTGAGGTAAGGCGACCCTACAGAGGCTGCAGAGCGGGCAAAAAACTTAAGGCAAGGCGAGGACGGTTTAAACCTGTAGTTCCGTCCATCATCATGGGGAATGTTCAATCACTGGGTAATAAGTCGGATGAACTGCTGGCATTAATACGGACCCAGAGGGAATACAAGGAATGCAGTTTGATGTGTTTTACTGAAACATGGTTATGTGGCGAGATCCCAGACTCAAGTGTCTCAGTACCAGGATTTCACATGGTCCGGGCGGATAGAGACACTATGAAGAGCGGCAAAAAAAAGGGCGGTGGAGTTATACTCTACATAAACAATGGTTGGTGCAATCAGGGGCATGTGACTGTAAGGGAGCGCCATTGTTGTCCGAACATTGAATTGCTAGCTGTTGGCCTCAGACCTTACTATATTCCTAGAGAATTCTCGCTTGTTATTGCAATAGGGTTGTACATACCACCAACTGCAAACCATGAGGCTGCAGGTGAAGTGCTGTCAGGAGTCATTGCTCGGCTCCAGCTGAAACACCCCAACTCGCTTACTGTAATATCTGGGGATTTTAACCGAGCTAAAATTTCTACTGCCTTGCCTAAATTCTATCAATTTGTTAAATGTACAACACATGACAAAATTACTTTGGACTTACTCTATGCGAATGTCAAGAATGCTTATTCATCCTCTACCCTGCCGCCCTTGGGGAAGTCTGATCACAATCTTGTACTATTGTCACCAGTCTACCAACCTGTTGTTAGTACACAGCCTGCTACCATTAAATTAGTTAGAATGTGGAGCCCAAGGAATGAACAGGCTTTGCAGGATTGCTTTCATCTTACAGACTGGGATGTGTTGCTTGGGACAATGGACGAGTATACAAATGTTAATGAAGTGGTTGGTAGAGTGACTGACTACACTAACTTCTGCACTGATATGTTGGTGCCGGCTAAAAAGATTAGGTGTTTTGCAAACAACAAGCCATGGATAACAAAAGAATTGAAGCATTTGCTCAACAGGAAAAAAAAGGCATTTAAACTGGGTGACAAAGAGGAAATTAAAATGATACAGCATGAATTGAAGCATAAAATAAAGGAGGCCCAGGAAGCCTTCAGAATTAAACTTGAAAAGAAACTGTCCCACAATAATACCAGAGAGGTTTGGTCAGGAATGAAATTACTGCCTGGGCTTAAGCTGAGGCCTGAAAATGATCGAGGAACAATGGACAAGGCTAATGAGATGAACGAGTATTTCAACAGGTTTAGTAGTACATGTGTAATACCAACTGATAGTGGATGGGAACTGGGTGCAAATTCTGCAACATCGATATTGGAGGATGAGCAGACTAAATTTAGAGTATCCGAAAATGATGTGAGGAGGCAGTTTAAGTCACTTAACATTGGTAAAGCTGCAGGACCTGATGGACTCAGCTCACGTGTCCTTAAAGTTTGTGCAGACCAGCTGTGTACTGTCTTTACACGCCTATTTAATGGAAGTATACAAACACAGAGGGTACCAGTGTTATGGAAAACTTCCTGTCTGGTGCCGGTACCCAAGAATTCTTCTCCTGCAACCCTAAATGACTATCGTCCTGCAGCCTTAACATCTCACGCTATGAAGGCCTTGGAAAGATTAGTGCTTGCTCACTTACGACCAAGGGTCAATGCTTTTATCGATCACCTTCAGTTTGCTTACCGACATAGATTGGGGGTGGATGATGCTATTCTTTCTCTGTTACATGGGGTACATTCATTTCTGGAGATTGACGGAACCATGGTGCCAGCGATGTTCTTCGATTTCTCGAGTGCATTTAACTCCCTGCAGCCACTTTTACTACACAAAAAGATGACTGATATGAAGGTTGAGGAGGGGATGAGAAATTGGATAACTGACTACCTATCAGATCGGCCACAGTTTGTACAGATGGGAGCAGTTGTGTCAAGCAGATTACTGAGCAGTGTAGGTGCCCCCCAGGGAACGGTGCTTGCGCCCTTTCTATTCACACTGTATACTTCAGACTTTCAGTATAAATCTGAACTTTGCCACCTTCAAAAATTTTCGGATGACTCTGTGGTTGTGGGATGCATTAGGGGAGATCAGGGGGATGAGGAATACAGAAGGATGGTGTCGAATTTCGTGGATTGGTGCAATGGTAACTATCTACAACTAAATGTTAAGAAAACCAAGGAGTTGGTGGCCAACTATAGCAGGATTAAGTTGGAATGCTTACCGATCACAATTGCTGGTCAGGAGGTAGAGCAGGTGGAGAGTTACAAATATTTGGGGGTCCATTTGGATAGCAAACTGGACTGGAGATGCCACTCTGAGTTTATCTACAAGAAGGGGATGAGCAGATTGTATTTCCTAAGGAAACTGAGGTCTTTTAATGTGTGCAGCAAAATGTTAGAAATGATCTACCAGTCTGTGGTGGCAAGTGCCATCTTTTTTGCAATCACATGCTGGGGTAGTAGTGTGCGGGCCTCTGATGCTAATAAGCTGAATAAGATTATTAAGAAGGCAAGTTCTGCGGTGGGCTGCAAGCTGGACTCTTTTGGGGAGGTAGTGGAGAAAAGAACTCTGAGAAAGTGTATGGCAATTATGAACAATAATGCACATCCACTATATGAGCTATTCATGAGACAGAAGAGCACCTTCAGCAACCGGCTTATACTTCTGAGGTGTAAGAAGGAAAAATATAGGAAATCGTTTGTGCCAACTGCCATGGGAATGTACAACAATAACATTAGGGTTAAACCACCAAGGTGAATGTCTACTTATTTCTCTACATTTCAGTTCACTCGTTGTGTATGTCCTATTCTAATGTATAATGTATAATGTTCTTCTGTCAACTCCACTGTCATGTCAACTATGTAATGCTTTTATGATTTTTATGATTTGATTTAAGTTGTGCTGCTGTGATACCATAATTTCCCACGGGATCAATAAAGTTTATCGTATCGTATCTGATGGATACCGTGAAGCAGGTGTTGAGTAATGGTCTTACGTTTGTTCCCACAATGAGGTTTGATCCGTTTACTTGGATCCAGGATCTGAACCTCTTCACGAGGAAACTTAAAAGGAGACTGTTTTTTCAAAAGAATGACCTACAGAGATGCCAGCAGCTGGGCATCTCAATGGATGACTTGGCTGATTTAGAAACACTCACCGAACTTAGTGAGGAAAGGGGTAGGGTAGTTGGCGAGGGTCCCTTTTCAGACTTGAAGCCAATCAGTAAACGGATCCACCATCAAGTGACTACGGGAGCATTGAGATCTTCCAGAAATTAGTTACTGATGAGATTAATAACATCATTCCAGGGTTGGACTCCACTCATCCTAATCTGACAGTGGCTGAGAGGAAATCATTAAATGACCTTAAGAATAACAATTCTATTGTTATTAAGCCTTCTGCAGGATGCGTTTTTTCTGCAAAACGACGCATTGTGACGGATTGCAGTTAACGCTAGTGTGAAAGTAGCCTAACATGCACAATGGTCAGACCCTGATCCTATATTTTTTATTGAAGCATCTAAAGAACCTGTGCAAGGCTCATTGTGACTCACTATTGTGACCGGTGGATCCTGTATTATCGGCCGTTTATAGAACGTGACCTGTCATTGTAATCTGTGTCAAAAACAGCTAACAGAAAAATTCAAAAAAACATATACTGTACCATTAGGATACAGCATTCCCAAAACCTGTCCGAAAACAAATGCACTAGAAGGATGCAACAGGCCCCCACTGGTAAAGGTGTAAGGAGGTCGACGAGATGATGGGTACCTGCGTGCCGGGTCCTGAACTAAAAGGGCTGCATCCTCTGTTTCTGGGGGGAAGCTTGGGAGAACCGGACCTTCCCCTGCATCCTGGGGGAAGCCCTAGTGAGACAGTTTCCTGCTGTCCCGGGGGGGAGGGGAGAGCCTAAAAAGGCATGCAGCATCGTTATGGGAAGAGGAGAAAGCACGCAAAGCAAGGGAGCTTGGCGCCGGAGGAATGCTGTGCAGAGGGCAGCGCGGAGAGCGGTGCGCCCTGCTTCCCCCACCAGTGGGTACCGGTGTGGCGACGGGCCAGAGGAGCCCTGCTCTCCAGCAGAGAGAGCTGTGCCAGTGGAGAAGGTGCAGTGCGCGGCTGAGGAGAGTGAGGGCTCCTGCTCCGGGGCAGTGAGCAGCTAAGGCGCACGCCCAGCCCTGAGAGAGGACAGCAGAGATTCTGACGAGAAGCCAGTGTGAAGAGCAGAACAAAAATGATTACCTCAATGAACAAAAATAAAAAAAAAGAATTTGTGATAAATATTGACCTGTCCATTCAAGGACATTTTAGCTATAGTATGAAATCCTGTTTTTCTTGTCTGTGGAATTGCCTTTGTACTGTTTGTTGTGAAACTGCCGCCCACGAAACTGTTTTCTTTTCTTTCTTTCCTGTTTTGTCTCTTTGTTTAAACATGCAAAACTTGTATAACCACTAAACAACTATATAAAGAAGGGGTAGCACCTTGAAGGCAGGCGTGCTTCAGAGACTTCCCAGCGATACACTATACAAGACGTGTCTTGTGTATTATTTCTGGTGATTCTCCACTTCCAAAGGCTGCTCCGACTGAGTGTGATCCCGACATTTCCTGGCGCCTGAACAGGGACCCGAGGTCTGTGTATTCCTTCAAGAACACCAGCAGAATACGAACGAAAAGAGAATCTGGGATAATGGACGGCAGATGAACAAAAACCTGGCCAGGTAAGAGACACTGTTAGATCTCTTATATCTGCCCTGCACTGTCCGTAAGATTTTCTGTGTCGTGTTCTTTAGCGGGTAGTTCTAGTAGAGGAGGATACCTATAGCTCGGGTTCTTGAACTATTTAGGAATTGATCACCTCACGGAGTACGGCATTGAATGAGAGTGAATGTGAATAGAAGGTGTGTGGAAGTTGGGAATAGCCCTATAAGCCGCCCAGGGGGTTGAAACAGAAGAAGTGACTGTCCCACTGGGCAACGTGGTTGCGTCCTTTCGGGGAGACCTCCGCGCCTATGTTCAATCTCTGATCCTGTCTTTGACAAAAACCTGGTGACGGATAAGTGTATGATAGTATGAGCCCAGGACAGATAAATTAGCCTGGGACAAGAATACGTTGTGTGTGATAGTATAAGCCCAGGACAGATAAATTAGCCTGGGACAAGATACGTTGTATGTTCTTTTTCTTTTTCTGTCTGGTTGCATTTGTGTTGTTTGCTATAGGTGTAGGAATCAGGATTTTCTTACATCAACACAGTTTAAACATCCTAGCTCCTTAGGAAGAAGGTAACGAGGTATTCTCATACCCAAACGCCACCTAGGGCAAGAAAAAAGACATCCTAGCTCCTTAGGAAGAAGGTAACGAGGTATTCTCATACCCAAACGCCACCTAGGGCAAGAAAGCTCAGGATAAGAAAATGGGGAATAAGCAAACAAAGTCGGAACCAGAAGAATTAGATATCTATACTATCATAAAGGAGAGAAGTGGTGAAGATGCCACTAAGGGGCTGAAAAAGATTTTTAGTAAGTTTGGAGTTACTAGGGCAGAAGCTTTTAGTAGAAAACTATGGGAAGGAATTCAGGAAAGGAAAAAAAGGCATAATCAGAGACAAGAAATGGATAGATCAGATCCAAGCATTGATTGATGTCTCTAGGGTAGCAGAAAATGAGGGATGGACATATAATCAACAGAGTAAAAAGTGGTGTATTAGACCCACAGGCTGTGGAGAAAAACAAAATGTGGAATCTAAAAATACCCCACCCCCATACCTTAACCCACATGCCCCATCTTTTCTCCAAACACCACCTCAAAGTTTAGCCGGACCAGGAGGATGGGTATGTCCGCACTGTGGACAACAAAATCCAGACTGGAGAAATGATTGCCTAGCCTGTGGTACACCTAGACATGGCACTGTACTTGCCCCTGTTAGGGTAGTACCAAGACCCTTTAGGGAACCTGGTGCTGACGGAGTAATGGGAACTAGATATCACCAAACTCGACAATATTTCCCTTGGTCCCCCGCTGAAGGCATGTCTCTCTTGCATAACGCACCAGATCCCACCCAGTGTCCAGTTAGATTTGCACAATATATACAGCAAATTATGCAGACTCACGCTGGAGTTTGGGCAGATGGAGAAGAATTATGTAGAATGAAAATGACTCCTGGACTCTTCCAGGAGCTATTAGCAAATCTACAGGTACATAGGCCCCAAGCAGGAGATGGTGCCTTACAAACGATAGAATCAGGTACACAATTTGTAGATCACTTAATGGTTTTCATGAGGGAGAGACAGAGGCAGAGAGGAACAACGGGAGTGGTGGCTCAGAAATCTGGACAATCAGTAGACGAATATTATCTAAGTGTAGAAAATAATTTCAGAGATGAAGGCATGGATCTAACCGCTCCAGGAATGATGAGGTTAGTTACAAAAACCTTTATAGATGGATTGTCTCCAAAAGTGAAGGAAAAGCTTAAGGCCGCAACCCCTGATTGGAGAACCTTGGAAGACCCACACCTGGCTAGACAGAAAGCTGTAGGGATAGAAATGGACTTAAGAGAAAATTCTAAGCCAGTAAGAATTGCACAGGCTAATACTGGCTCTGCTAATCAAAAGTTTACTTGTCATTACTGTAAGAAGCCAGGACATTTCCAAAGGGAATGTAGGAAGAGAAAAACAGATATAGATTCAGGAACCTTTGTACCCAAAAATAGGATAAATAACCCAGTGCCTGATCAAACAGACAGCTCAGAATGACTGAAAGTTATGCAGGTCTCTCTTCCTTCTAGAAGACCAATAATACAAGTTGAAGTTGAGGGTAAAAATGTACCTTTTCTGATAGATACGGGAGCAACATCCTCCATTTTAAATCAGGACTTTTTACCATATCCTGACAATATATCCTCAAAGGTTACATATGCAGAAGGGTATGATGGTAAAATTCAGGCGTTGCCCTTTACAAAACCTTTAAATGTGAGCTTTGGCCCTAAAACTTTTGTATCCAAATTTTTATTTGCTAAAGGTGCACCTACCTGCTTGTTGGGTACTGATGTCTTAAGTAAAATGCATGCAAACATCCATTTTAGAGAAGATGGCACAGTTATGCTGACCATCCCTGAAGATGCAGAAACTCTGGAACCATATGTTAGAATACAGGCAATGGAGGATTTTCCCGAAATTTACACTCAACAAGCAAAAATTGACTTGTCTCGGGTTCCTGACAGCCTATGGGCAAAAGGAGACACTGATGTAGGATTTTTTATCAGTAGCTCCTATACTGTTAGAAACTGCCCCGGGAACCATATTACCTCAGCTTAGGCAATACCCCATCAGCGCCCAGCAAGAACAGGCGATTTCTCAACAAATTCAGGATTATGTGTTACAAGGTGTTTTGGTAGAAATTAGGTCACCCGCCAATACACCCTTATATCCTGTTAAAAAGAAAGTGTCCTCCAAAGAAACTATGGTGAAATATCGCATGGTGCACGACTTACGGGAAATCAATAAGGTTTTGGCACCGGTCACCCCTGTGGTACCGAATCCTCATACCTTACTGTCTCAAATTCCCAGCACTGCTGCATATTTTACGGTAATTGACTTATCAAACGCATTTTTTTCTGTGCCACTACATAAGAACTGTTGGCATTTGTTTGCCTTTACATTCAAGGGTAAACAATTAGCATGGACAAGATTGCCACAAGGTATGGTACACTCACCAACTTTGTACTCTGAAGCAATGCAGACCGTGCTAAAAAAATTTCATCCCAGAACCAGGAGTAGTCATTCTACAGTATGTAGATGACTTACTTATTTGTTGCCCTGATGAGCAGACGGCAGTTACCTCAACTGTTAATTTCTTAATTTTCCTAGCGCAAGAAGGCTGTAAAGTAAATAGACAGAAACTCCAGGCTTGTCAACAAACAGTCATGTTTTTACGTCACTGCATATCACAGGGCATCAGACACCTCACACCTCAACGTACGGAAGCCATACGTAACATGCTTGAACCCAGGAATCACAAACAGCTGCGTGCTTTCCTAGGTATTGTTTCACACTGTAGACAGTGGATCATACATGCAAGTCAACTCATGCAGCCTTTATATGACTGTATTGCCAACACACCATATTCACTCAGTGAAGAGGCTAAACAGTCATTTTCCTCTTTGAAAACAGCACTGGTATCAGCTCCGGCTTTGGGACTCCCAGACTACACTAAACCTTTTCAATTGATGGCAGCTGAGATATCCTCACATGCTACAGGGGTGCTCACACAAAAACATGGAAACAAACAGAGACCTGTGGCATACATATCAGCTCATCTGGACCCTGTAGCTAGAGCCGCACCTTCTTGTGTAAGAGTAGTAGCCGCAATTTCACTGTTATTAGATAAAGCTTCTGAGATTGTTCTTGATCACCCACTTCTAGTTCAGACCACTCATGATGTACATGGCATTCTTAACCAGGTCCAACCTAAACATATTTCAATGGCCAGACACCTCCGTCTCCAATGTTCCCTACTACTGCCGCCCAACATTTCCTTTGCCAGGATTCAGACTCTTAATCTCGCGTCTTTGCTCCCTATAGAGTCTGAGGGGGGTACCAAACCTGAGGAAACTGCACTCTCCAACTCCTTTGAAACTGCACTCTCCAACTCCTTTGACCCATCAAAGTCAATGCATGATTGTGTACAATTAATGGAACAAGAGACTCAGGGCTTATGTAATGTACGTGACAAGCCACTCTGTAATGCTACATTTGAACTTTTCATAGATGGCAGTAGATATGCAGATATGAATGGACAATTTCATACAGGTTATGCGGTAGTAACTCAGCATGAAGTGCTGAAAGCAGAACCTCTCCCTGCTAATCAGTCTGCACAAGAAGCAGAACTTACGGCATTAGTTGAAGCTCTAAAAATAGCCAAAGATCAGACAGCAAACATATACACTGATTCTAGATATGCACATGGCATTATTTTCGATTTTGGCGTAATATGGAGAGCCAGAGGTTATATGACTGCTTCAGGCCAACCTGTTAAACATGCCTCCCTCATTAGACAGATTCTGGAGGCAGCACAAGAAACTAAAGAAATAGCGGTGATAAAGGTAGCTGCACATGTGAGACTCGACACCGAGGAAGCCAGGGGTAACGATAAAGCCGATAAGGCAGCAAAACAGGCAGCACGTAAACCCTTACATCATGCCCACACACTAGATAGCTCTGAAGATGATGAGGAAAGATTGAAGGAAGCTCAGAAACAGGTAGACGACGAAGAACGAGGGCAGTGGCAGAAAAAAGGGGCAGAAGATCAGCAAGGATTATGGAAAAAAGGAACTTTGTTGTGTTTACCCAGAGCCTGGTACCCCGCAGTGGCAAGTGACCTCCACCTACCCACGCATGTGTCGGCAAATGGTATGACGCTCAAGGTAAAAGAAAGGTGGTTGGCTCCAGGCTTTGGTAATTTTGCTCGGAACATGTGTGCTGCATGCGCTATATGCCTGGCACACAATCCAGGTCAGGCCATTAAAACCCCAATGAAGCATCATGTAAGACCACTGTATCCCTTTCAAAGACTCCAGATCGACTACATCCAACTTCCTAGGTACAATGGATACGAATATGTGCTTGTGTGTGTGGACATGTTCTCAGGGTGGCCAGAGGCTTATCCAGTTCGTAAAGCCTCAGCAAAAACTACTGCCATTAAAATAGCACATGAACTGATACCCCGTTACGGCATGCCTGAGGTGATCGAGTCAGATAGAGGTACCCATTTTACTGGGGAAATATTCCAGAATGTTATGAAAATGTTGGGAGTAGAAAACCAGTTTCACACTCCATATCATCCACAGAGTTCAGGTAAAGTGGAAAGATTAAATGGGACAATAAAATTAAAAATCCAGAAGGCCATGGCAGAAACAGAAAAGCCTTGGACCGAGTGTCTACCACTTGCCCTGTATTCCATCCGAAACACCCCAAGGGGGAAGGCTAAGCTGTCACCACATGAGATTCTTTTTGGTAGAGCAGCAAATTTGGGTTGTTATTTTCCACAACAACTGATGTTGAATACTGAGACTTTAACTGCTTATGTACAAGAATTACAAAAACGTTTAACTAAAGTGCATTCGCAAGTTTTTGCTTCCCTTCCAGATCCAGAAAATCTCGAAGGAGGCCACAAGTTGGAACCTGGTGATCAAGTCTACGTGAAAAGACACACCAGAAAGACTCTGGAACCGAGATTTGACGGACCTTTCCAAGTCCTGTTAACAACTCCAACAGCAGTCAAGCTTGAAGGAAAGGCATCATGGATACATGCAAGCCATTGCAAAAAAGCAGTATAAGACTCATGATATTGATGTTAATAATGTTAACCTCAACGGAGGCATGGGAAAGACTGAATTCTCTAGCCCCTTTGAACAATAGATTCGTACATCATAGAAAATTAGTGCATGACTTGTTAAATAATACGCAACCCCTGGCAGATTGTTGGATCTGTACCCATTCACCAGTATCAGCCACAAGTATACCTTTTCTAGCAGTTCCCGTGTCAGCTGAAGAAATATTCGCTTGGCCTAATTGTTCAGACAACCTGGCCAACAACCAACCTGGCAATACTAGACTATGGAATACTACAATCGCCATACCAATTGTGGGATGGGTAGAATTTCCTTGGTGGCAGGGCAATCTTACAGGAAAAATAGACAACTTACAATATTTAGCATTCAAGGGAGGAAAATGGGTACCTAGGAATAAGACTGGATTAACTGATTTAGGACAGGTCCCCACTGAAAATCTACAGCTCAGTTTCAGTACAACCACCCCTTCCTCTGATGCTTTCAAACCTACAGTATTGGAAAGATACATACATAATAGAAAATGGGAACATTCTGAGTTGTTCCCCCAAGGTGATGCAAACAGTTGTACAAGTAAGCCGGGGAACCTGGTTTGTAATGAATCCAATGAGTATGTCAACGGAATGCATGTATGTGGGAATCCCGCAGCCGGGTACTGTAGCCCCTTGGGACAAAAACCCTCTTGGTGTATGCTTCAGAATGTATCTAGTTTTGTGGATTTGGCTCACAGATTGGTATTGCAGCACTCAGCTTTGTGGGATCTGCCTGAGGGTACATTTTGGATATGCGGAGGAGCATATAAATGGCTTCCCGTAGGTATAAAGGGTACTTGTACATTAGGACGCCTAACCCCGGCTACTTTCATAATTTCAAATAAACAAGTGAATATGCAAGCCGTGCCCAAGCACACACTGTATAAAAGAGCTGCAGATAACTCACCACGTCCCTCGGGGAGGCCGCATATAGTACAAATGGGAATTCCCAACAAAATTGCTAGTACCATTTTTATTTATCCTATGTTAACACAAATGTGGGATAAATTAGTTAGAGCCACGGATTATCTAGATGATCAGATTTGGGATATATTGGACATATTAAATACTAGTATAGCTGTACAGAATCAGCTTATAATAGTCACTAACCAACATACCCTGGTATTGGATTACCTAACTGCCTCACAAGGGGGTATGTGTCAAATCATCGGACCCACCTGCTGTCATTATATAGACCCGAATAGTACTATGAGTATGAGATTTAAATTAAAAGACGTACAACGACTCAGGGATCAGTATGACAAAGACAATGACCAAAATAAGGATAGCTGGTGGTCAGATACCTTTTCTTTTCTTAACCCGGCCAATTGGTTCAGAGGGATCGGTGGGTGGGTTACCGGGATTATGCAAAGCCTAATACATACAGTTATGGTTATTGTAATTATATATGTATTATTCAAGGTTGTACTCAAGGGTATCTCGGTATGCACAAATAAATTTTGTGTAATGGATGCGAGAATATAAAGTTGTTTTTTTTTGTAATATCACAAAAAGAATGACTAAAATGATCGACAAGGTTTTGAATGGAATATGTCAAAGGGGGGATTGTGAAGAGCAGAACAAAAATGATTACCTCAATGAACAAAAATAAAAAAAAAGAATTTGTGATAAATATTGACCTGTCCATTCAAGGACATTTTAGCTATAGTATGAAATCCTGTTTTTCTTGTCTGTGGAATTGCCTTTGTACTGTTTGTTGTGAAACTGCCGCCCACGAAACTGTTTTCTTTTCTTTCTTTCCTGTTTTGTCTCTTTGTTTAAACATGCAAAACTTGTATAACCACTAAACAACTATATAAAGAAGGGGTAGCACCTTGAAGGCAGGCGTGCTTCAGAGACTTCCCAGTGATACACTATACAAGACGTGTCTTGTGTATTATTTCTGGTGATTCTCCACTTCCAAAGGCTGCTCTGACTGAGTGTGATCCCGACACCAGTGATGTGCAGGTCGGCACCCGGGCATCGAGGTGCCAATTGCTCTGTAACAGTCAGTGCTGCACGTGTGCCACCTGAGAGAGGCTGTGACCGGGTACTGCTGTTTCCTGAATCCCCGATGCATATTCGTCGAGCCTCTCCTAATTCTGACAGGACTGTGGCATATACCTTGCCGGCCACCGGAGTCTCTTTACTGCGTACTCCACGGGACGTTTTACAAGACATAGACTGGTTTCACACTTGCGTAGGGCAGAGCTGTGAGGCTGCGTAGTTCCTCCGTTAAGCCCCGCCCACTGCCATACCTCTTCCATTCAGCTCCGCCAACATCAGCATATGTCCTGCATACCCTATTTTTAACATTGGGTACACGGGCCATAATAATAATAATAATTTTTATTTATATAGCGCCAACATATTCCACGGCACTTTACAATTAAGCGGGGACATATACAGACAATAAATTCGGTATGAGTTAAGATAATTTAAACAGTGACATTAGGGGTGAGGTCCCTGCTCGCAAGCTTACAATCTACAAGGAAATGGGGGGACACAATAGGTGAAAAGTGCTTGTTATTTCAGGTCTGGCAATTATAATAAATAGGGATTTTCATATAAAGCTGCATGATCCGGTCATCAGCCCGTGTGTTTAAGTGCAATAGTCAAGAATCAAGTGCAGATATCATGTGCATGGAGGGTGTGGAGACAGATGAATAGTAGGGTGCAGATTCAGAATAATATTTGGAAGGAGGGAACAGGGCAAAGTTACTTTACTGAGTAGTTGATGTGGTAGGCTTGTTTGAAGAGACTGGTTTTCAAAGCGCGCTTGAATAGGTCGGCACAGCGTCATTGAGAACGATTTTCTTTGCTTTACCTGCGTTGATTTTTTTTCACAACCGGACCCCTGTATTCCCTGTTCTGCCTACATTTTACCTCACGTTTTCCCTATTCTGCCCGCATACAGGGAAACCCATGCAGTTTTTTTTTTAATTTATAGTGCAGGCAACGGCTGATGAATACTCCCATCAACTGGCACTTGCTCCCACTGTTATTAGTGGCAGCAGGTGTAGGATGATGGGAGTAGTAATCCCATCAGCCACCGCCTGTTCTCGCTGTTATCAGCCCAATATAACAACATTCTGCGATCTGAGAGCGGTCTTCAGCCCCCGGAGGCGAGAACTATACCACTGCTTCCCAGGTGTATATAGTACTGATGTGGCACACGGGTGCCACACATATTAAGAAAAATATTTAGAATTGAGAGTCCTCAGTGGTTGATACCTTTTAATGGCTAACTGAAAAGATGGTAACAAATTGCAAGCTTTCGAGACTACTCAGGTCTCTTCATCAGGCAAAGACTAAAACAAATTCTGAAGAATCACATATTTATGCACAACACAGCACAGAAAAAAAGGGGGAAAAACCATGGATAAGCCAGGTGACATGAAGCAAAATTACCATGGGTGATAAACAGTTACGTCAGTTTGTCTTTGCCTGATGAAGAGACCTGAGTAGTCTCGAAAGCTTGCAATTTGTTACCATCTTTTCAGTTAGCCATTAAAAGGTATCAACCACTGAGGACTCTCAATTCTAAATATTTTTCTATCTACTGGCTAACACGGTACTAAGATATATTTCTTTCCTGCACACATATTAAGGACACTGATAGCTCTAGTACTGTTTTCTCGGTACTGGAAATATCAGGACGTGTGAAACAGGCTTTGCTTATACTGATTACAATGATACCTTGGTTGATGAGATCCGTCTTGTGGTTGTTTAATCTGTATTTGTAGTTTTTGGTTAATGAGATTCTCATGCTCCATGGTGGGGAGGCCTTTATGTGGTTCTCAGCTTATATATTCATCCTTATGGGCTTATGCTGGGTAACTGATCCCACAGTGACCTGCCCTCAAATTACATTCATCCAAATGGCAGTGGCGCCTGCGCTGTAGCATGATACATGCCTTATATGCCCATGTGCTTTAGTCCTATACTATGGGGGGGTAATTTATCTTCATCAAAATGGCACTGGCGCCAGAGCAGTACTATCTGTCAGAACACAATAGATACTACTGCACAGGCGCCACCATTTTGATGAAGCCGAATTTGTTTTCCTCCAGCAAACTGGCGCCGGCACTTGCTGAAGATAATTTTCTTTCCCCCACGATAATATAGGACTAAAGAATAAATGCATATAGGCACATTAGACATGTATCATGCTACAGCTCAGGGGCCACCGCCATGTACATTTTGTAACCTTCCACAATATTCTATGCAGTAAACTATTGGGCAGGTCACTGAAGGGTCCTCATCAGCCCATACAGATGAATATGTAAGCAGAGGCCGCCCCAAAGACGGGGATTTCATTACCTGAAAAGGCAGCACGGCGGCTCAGCGGATAGCACGGCGGCTCAGCGGATAGCACGGCGGCTCAGCGGATAGCACGGCGGCTCAGCGGATAGCACGGCGGCTCAGCGGATAGCACTGCGGCTCAGCGGATAGCACTGCGGCTCAGCGGATAGCACTGCGGCTCAGCGGATAGCACTGCGGCTCAGCGGATAGCACTGCGGCGCTGGGTTCTAATCCCACCTTGGACAACATCTGCAAGGAGTATGTATGTTCTCCCCGTGTTTGCGTGGGTTTCCTCTGGGTTCTCCGGTTTCCTCCCACATTCCAAAGACACACTGATAGGTAACGTAGATTGTGAGCCTCAATACGGACAGTGATGATGATGTGTGCAAACTGGAAAGCGCTGCGGAATATGTTAGCACTATATATAAAGATTACCTGAAAATAAAGATTAAACAACAACCACAAGACAGATTTCATCACCTAGGTATCATTTTAATCAGTATAACGGCGCTGACCGGACACTGTGAGTTACTCTGCACAATCCTGCTGACAGGTTCCCTTTAAATAAAAGGTCACTTTTGATAGCTATCCCTTTAAGAAAGATAAAGACTGGCGAAGTTTCCCTGCCTATAGGCAACGTTGTTTCTGTGGGAGCGCCTCTGTTTGTGGTAACCTGCGGACAGGCCAGCCAGTGGGGCATGCACGGCATTGCACGCCCGGCCGGGCAACTGCACACCACACTGCTGCACGACCCTATGCCTCCCTCGGAGCCCTCCTGTCTGGCCGCCCCCCAGCTCTGTGAGCGCAGACACCACGCCATAGCGCTGACGCATTGCGTGCCCAGTTCGCGTGTGTGCATCCGCGCCGGATCTTCATGGTAAGGCTCCACCTATCCTATAAGCGAGTCCTAGAGAGAATCAAGTCCCTCCCTCCTTAAAAACGGAAGCGGAGGGGCCGCGCTGGGTGAAGCCTCTGTTAGTCCCGCCTCTCCCGGGCTGCCGCAGTGAAATTGGGCGCGTTTGCGCAGTGACGTTCCTTTTTTTTGTTGGAAGGTAAGGAAGGGATAGCATGGCGCCTGGGTTCTCGTGTAATCAGGCGGTGTAGGCGGCCTTGTACGCTTGTGCAGGAGACTGGCCGGGCGGACGTGGCGGGCACAGGCTAGCGTCGAGGTTAATTCTCTGGTGGTGAGTAGGCTGCCTCGGGCGGGGACAGAGCTCCTCGGTCTGGCGGGAGCTCCAGGCCGGACCGCGCCATGCTGTCCTCAGGCTGTGCGGAGGGTGGACGAATGGCGGGTGCGGTGGTGGGTTGGCTGCGGCCTCAGACTGAGGCTGAAACTGGGGATGCGCCTGGCGGCTCCGCACAGCTGCTTCTCCCCGTGTGATCCAGCTGTGTGAGGCCGCCATGTCCGCCAGGCCTGTGGAGAGCAGAGTCATCCCGGCTGGGGGAGGGGACGCTCCATGCCGACACGGCTGGGCGATGCCGGGGAGGGCCAGCTCTGGCACCGTGCAGGCGGCTTCCGTTTCCTAGGGCGGTCGGTACTCACACGTGGACAGAAGGCAACGCGGTCTTCGAGGGGGAGGGAGGCTGCCATAGAGGGGTACATGTGTGCTCAATGGCGGGAGCTGTGTCAGTCCTGACTGCAGGGGCAGAGTAGGGTGTCCTAGCCTGTACGATATACTACTCCCACCACAGAGGGGGCAGAGTGGGGTGTCCTAGCCTGTACTATATACTGCACCCACCACAGAGGGGGCAGAGTGGGGTGTCCTAGCCTGTACTATATACTGCACCCACCACAGAGGGGCAGAGTGGGGTGTCCTAGCCTGTACTATATACTGCACCCACCACAGAGGGGCAGAGTGGGGTGTCCTAGCCTGTACTATATACTGCACCCACCACAGAGGGGGCAGAGTGGGGTGTCCTATCCTGTACTATATACTACTCCCACCACAGAGGGGGCAGAGTGGGGTGTCCTAGCCTGTACTATATACTGCACCCACCACAGAGGGGCAGAGTGGGGTGTCCTAGCCTGTACTAGATACTACTCCCACCACAGAGGGGCAGGGCGGGGGGTCCTAGCCTGTACTATATACTACTCCCACCACAGAGGGGCAGGGTGGGAGGTCCTAGCCTGTACTATATACTACTCCCACCACAGAGGGGCAGGGTGGGAGGTCCTAGCCTGTACTATATACTACTCCCACCACAGAGGGGCAGGGTGGGGGTGTCCTAGCCTGTACTATATACTACTCCCACCACAGAGGGGGCAGAGTGGGGTGTCCTAGCCTGTACTATATACTACTCCCACCACAGAGGGGCAGGGCGGGGGGTCCTAGCCTGTACTATATACTACTCCCACCACAGAGGGGGCTGAGTGGGGTGCCCTAGCCTGTACTAGATACTACTCCCACCAGAGTGGGGTGTCCTAGCCTGTACTATATACTACTCCCACCACAGAGGGGGCAGAGTGGGGTGTCCTAGCCTGTACTATATACTACTCCCACCACAGAGGGGCAGGGCGGGGGGTCCTAGCCTGTACTATATACTACTCCCACCACAGAGGGGCAGGGTGGGAGGTCCTAGCCTGTACTATATACTACTCCCACCACAGAGGGGCAGGGTGGGAGGTCCTAGCCTGTACTATATACTACTCCCACCACAGAGGGGCAGGGTGGGGGTGTCCTAGCCTGTACTATATACTACTCCCACCACAGAGGGGGCAGAGTGGGGTGTCCTAGCCTGTACTATATACTACTCCCACCACAGAGGGGCAGGGCGGGGGGTCCTAGCCTGTACTATATACTGCACCCACCACAGAGGGGCAGAGTGGGGTGTCCTAGCCTGTACTATATACTACTCCCACCACAGAGGGGGCAGGGCCGGGAGTCCTAGCCTGTACTATATACTACTCCCACCACAGAGGGGGCTGAGTGGGGTGCCCTAGCCTGTACTAGATACTACTCCCACCAGAGTGGGGTGTCCTAGCCTGTACTATATACTACTCCCACCACAGAGGGGGCAGAGTGGGGTGTCCTAGCCTGTACTATATACTACTCCCACCACAGAGGGGGCAGAGTGGGGTGTCCTAGCCTGTACTATATACTACTCCCACCACAGAGGGGCAGGGCGGGGGGTCCTAGCCTGTACTATATACTGCACCCACCACAGAGGGGCAGAGTGGGGTGTCCTAGCCTGTACTATATACTACTCCCACCACAGAGGGGGCAGGGCCAGGAGTCCTAGCCTGTACTATATACTACTCCCACCACTGGGGGCTGAGTGGGGTGCCCTAGCCTGTACTAGATACTACTCCCACCAGAGTGGGGTGTCCTAGCCTGTACTATATACTACTCCCACCACAGGGGCAGAGTGGGGTGTACTATATACTACTCCCACCACAGAGGGGCAGAGTGGGGTGTACTAGCCTGTACTATATACTACTCCCTCCACAGAGGGGGCAGAGCGGGGTGTCCTAGCCTCTACTATATACTACTCCCACCACAGAGGGGCAGAGTGGGGTGTACTAGCCTTCACTATATACTACTCCCACCACAGAGGGGCAGAGTGGGGTGTCCTAACCTGTACTATATACTACTCCCACCACAGAGGGGCAGAGTGGGGTGTCCTAGCCTGTACTATATACTACTCACACCACAGAGGGGCAGGATGGGGTGTCCTAACCTGTACTATATACTACTCCCACCACAGAGGGAGCAGAGCGGGGTGTCCTAGCCTCTACTATACACTATTCCCACCAGGGAGGGGTGCTCTAACCTGTACTATATACTACTCTCACCACAAAAGGAGCAGAGAGGGGTGTCCTATCCTGTACTATATATTACCACCACAGAGTGGGGTGTCCTTTCCTCTACTATATACTGCTACCGGCAGAGTGGGGTGTCCTAACCTGTACTATATACTAATCACACCACAGAGGGGGCAGAGCAGGGTGTCCTAGCCTCTAATATGCACTACTCCCACCAGAGAGGGGTGATCTAACCTGCACTATATAGCTCTCACCACAGAGGGGCAGAGTGGGGTGACCTAACCTGTACTGTATACTACTCCCACAACTATAGATCGGTCCTGACTGCAGGGACCACCACAGAGGGGGCAGAGCGGGGAGTCCTAATCTGTAATATATACTACTCCCATCACAGAGGGGGCAGAGCGGGGAGTCCTAATCTGTAATATATACTACTCCCATCACAGAGGGGCAGAGTAGGGTGTCCTAATCTGTACTATATACTACTCCCACCACAGAGGGGAAAGTGGTGTCCTAATCTGTAATATATACTACTCCCACCACAGAGGGACATAGCATGGTGTCCTTGCTTCTATTATATACTACTCCCACAACTATAGATTTGTCCTGACTGCAGGAACCACCACAGAGGGGGCAGAGCGGGGTGTCCTACCCTGTACTATATACTACAGTTTACATCAGTGGTCCCCAACTCCAGGCCTCGAGGGCCGCCAACAGTGCAGGTTTTCAGGATTTCCTTAGTATTGCACAGGGGTTGGAATCCTCACCTGTGCAGATGATCACATTACCACCGATGCAATACTAAAGAAATCCCGAAAACCTGCACTGTTGGCGGCCCTCGAGGCCTGGAGTTGGGGACCCCTGGTTTACATGCTCCCAACACTGGCTGCAGGGACCCCTACATGGGAGACAGGTCAACATTGGCTGTGTTCTTATTTGTATCTGTGGAGTGTAACCTATAGTCAGTCCTGATTGCATAGACCACTACACGGGTGGCAGTTCACTATGTATTAGTCCTAACCGATGTACTGTATATTGGTGTGGACACATAACCCTTGGTATACAAGCTCTGAGTGCATGGATCACTACACACGTGCTGGCGTCCTAACCTGTATTATTTCCTCAGTACTCGTAGACACCCACCAATATGGCAGATGAGATCGATTTCACCACTGGAGATGCCGGGGCTTCCAGCACTTTCCCCATGCAGTGCTCTGCCCTGCGCAAGAACGGGTTTGTGGTTCTGAAATCACGTCCATGCAAGATTGTTGAGATGTCAACTTCCAAGACTGGCAAGCATGGTCATGCCAAGGTAATAAGATGCACATGAAAAATTAACTCTTCAGTAGTTTGCATTAATAGAATATGAGCAGAGCCAATTTTTTTGTTTTCCCCTAAAGGTTCACCTTGTTGGTATAGATATCTTCACTGGTAAGAAGTATGAAGATATCTGCCCTTCTACCCACAACATGGACGTCCCAAATATTAAGAGACATGATTACCAGGTAATGTAATATCTCCAGTATACTTTGTCCTAAAGAGACACTTGGACTGCTTGGTTATTGGGAATGAGTTTTCTTAAAGGGAATCTGTCACCTAATTTTGGCCTTATAAGCTTTGGCCACCGCCATTAGGGGCTTATCTACAGCATTCTGTAATGAGAGAGAGAGACTTCTTCTGGACTTGAAAATCCTTCCGGGCATACTCGGAGGGGAAAAAACGTGATGCGTCCCTGGATTCCTGTGTGTGACGGTCAGCGACGGATCCTGTGTCCATAGGTTTCCATTATAGCCGACAATGGACCGTGCAGGAACCGTCGCTGACCGATTTTCCGACTTGCAGAAAAAACATTCCTCTGAACGTTTTCTCTCCATGACGGACCTCTATTTTCTGACGGAACCAGTGCACGATGGATGAAACGGATGGCCATCCATCACAATCTGTCGCTAATACAAGTCTATGGGAAAATGCAGGATCCTTCAAATTTTTTTTGCAGGATCCTGCATTTTCAAAAATTGACATATTTCGACGTGAGACAAGACTGAAGTGTGAAAGAGGCCTAAGAACTCATATCACAATATTTGTGCAGTGTATGTAGGCTGCCGACCAACAAGCAAATGGTTGTACCTATAAGGTCATACTTCTTGGCAGCACATTGTCCTGTGTAAACAGGATCTCCACCACCTAGAACCAAGGCGGCCTATGTGTACTGAGCGATATTGCTGAACAGCACGCATGTGATGTGCTTGTGTGAACTGGTTATTAAATGACCGCCAACCAAAAAACATGCTACAGGTCCACACCTATTTTATACAATAAATAAGGGTTTAACCCCTTAGGCTACTTTCACACTAGCGTCGGAATCTCCCTGTCGCAATGCGTCGGGCAGAGATTCCGACGCTAGCGTTTAACGCACTGCACAACGGAGGCGGATGCATTTCTCCGGCGCATCCGCTACCCCATTGGTAGGTGGGGGGCAGAGTAACGGCTGCGCATGCGCGGTCGGAAAAAGCGGTCAGTCAGGAGCAAAAAAGTTACATGTAGCGTTTTTTGCTCCCGACGGTCCGCCAAAGCACGACGCATCCGTCGCACGACGGATGCGACGTGTGGCAATCCGTCGCAATGCGTCAATACAAGTCTATGGGGAAAAACGCATCCTGCAAGCACTTTTGCAGGATGCGTTTTTTCTGCAAAACGACGCATTGACGGATTGCAGTTAACGCTAGTGTGAAAGTAGCCTAAGTGACGGAGCCAAATTTTTGAAATCTGACCAGTGTCACTTTATGTGGTATTAACTCTGCAACGCTTCAACAAATCCCAGTGATTTTGAGTTTTTTTTTTTGTGACACATTATACTTTATAATGGCAAATTTAGGTCAATGTTTTGTTTATTTATAAAAATATCAAATTTTAGAAAAATGTAAAAAAATTAGCAATTTTCAAACTTAGAATGATTATCCCTTTAACCCCTTTCTGACCTCGGACGGAATAGTACGTCCGAGGTCAGAAGCCCCGCTTTGATGCGGGCTCCGGCGGTGAACCCGCATCAAAGCCGGGACATGTCAGCTGTTTTGAACAGCTGACATATGCCCGTAATAGGCGCGGGCAGAAACGCGATCTGCCAGTGCCTATTAACTAGTTAAATGCCGCTGTCAAACGCAGACGGCAGCATTTAACTACCGCATCCGGCCGGAAATGACTGCATCGCCGACCCCCGTCACATGATCGGAGGTCGGCGATGCTTCAGTATTTTAACCATAGAGGTCCTTGAGACCTCTATGGTTACTGATCCCCGGCAGCTGTGAGCACCACCCTGTGGTCGGCGCTCACAGCACACCTGATTTTCTGCTACATAGCAGCGAACATCAGATCGCTGCTCTGTGGCAGAGCCGATCGTGCTGTGCCTGCTTTTAGCCTCCCATGGAGGCTATTGAAGCATGGCAAAAGTAAAAATGTAAAAGTTTAAATCACCCCCCTTTCGCCCCAATCAAAATAAATCAATAAAAAAAATCAAATCTACACATATTTGGTATCGCCGCGTTCAGAATCGCCCGATCTATCAACTAAAAAAGCATTAACCTGATCGCTAAACGGTGTAGCGATAAAAAAAAATAGAAACGCCAGAATTAGTTTTTTTTGGTCGCCGTGACATTGCAGTAAATTGCAATAACGGGTGATCAAAAGAACGTATCTGCACCAAAATGCTATCATTAAAAACGTAATCTCGGCACGCAAAAAATGAGCCCTGAACCGACCCCAGATCATGAAAAATGGATACGCTACGAGTATCGGAAAATGGCGCAATTGTGTTTTTTTTTTTTTTTTTTAGCAAAGTTTGGAATTTTTTTTCACCACTTGAGTAAAAAATAACCTAGTCATGTTAGGTGTCTATGAACTCGTACTGACCTGGAGAATCATAATGGCAGGTCAGTTTTAGCATTTAGTGAACCTAGCAAAAAAAGCCAAACAAAAGTGTGGGACTGCACTTTTTTTGCAATTTCACCACACTTGGAATTTTTTTCCCGTTTTCTAGTACACGACATGCTAAAACCAATGATGTCATTCAAAAGTACAACTCGTCCCGCGAAAAATAAGCCCTCACATGGTCAAATTGACGGAAAAATAAAAGTTATGGCTCTGGGAAGGAGGGGAGTGAAAAACAAACACGGAAAAACGAAAAATCCCAAGGTCATGAAGGGGTTAAGTCAGATAGTCATACCACAGCAAACCATTAATAAATAACATTTCCCACATGTCTGCTTAACATCTGCACCATTTGTAAAATGTTAATTTTATTTTGTTAGCATTTTAGGAGGATTAAAAATGTAGCAGCAATTTTTATTTTTTTTTCAAGGAAATTTACAACATTTTTTTTTTTTTAGGGACTTATCCATGTTTGAAGTGACTTTAGGGGTCTCATATATTGGGAAACCCCCAAACGTGATAAAAACTTTTAAAAACCGCACTCCCAGACATATTGAAAACTGCAGTCAGGTAGTTTATTAACTCTTCAGGTGCTTTACAGGAATTGAGTCTTAATGTGGTGCTCTGATTAGGTAGAAAAATGTACATGGCATCCACTACATCTGCGCAGTTGCAGCAATCTATGTATATAGAGGTCATCCAATAACTGCTATTGTGCAGGTGGCACCATCTTGCTATAGAAAAAATTCCTCCTCCAAAATTGCGCCACCTGCGCAGTGGCAGCTATCTGCGATAGCCGTGAGCTGCTCCTGCGCATGGGCGGCAGCATGTTGGAGGAGGAAATTTTTTCTGTTCTCTATCAAGATGGTGATGCCCGCACCCGCGCAGTAGCAGCTATCGGATCACCACTATATACACAGCTGCTACGGTGCATGTGGTGGATGCTTATTTTTTTTTTTTTTTTTATACTATGGATAAACTGAAGCATATTAACACAGTAAACATGTGATTATTAGTGATGAGCGAATATACTTGTTACTCGAGTGTCCTGAGTATATTTTAGTGCTTGGAGATTTTTTTTTTTTTTTTTTTATTGCCGCAGCTGAATGATTTACATCTGTTAGCCAGCATAAGTACATGTAGGGATTCACTGGCAACCAGGCTACCCCCATATGTACTTATGCTGGCAATCAGATGTAATTCATTCAGCTGCGGCAATAAAAAAACTAAATCTCCGAGCACTAAAAAATACTGACACCCGAGCGTGCTCGAGAAATCTCGAGTAACAAGTTTATTCGCTCATCACTAGCGCCAACCTCACTGTGTAGGCTACTGTGCACAATCCTGCTGACAGGATCCCTTTAACATGCCAGTAACATTAATTGTGAAGTGGAAAATTACTACCATAACGGGGTACAAGCCTTTATTATTTGGGTTATAGCCACTAATATCCGCATATGTGGTCCTTAGAACTGAATTGTATTCATTACAAACATGGACCTTTTTTGTCATTATAAAGTGCATATTGCTTATATAGCAGTGCTGAGAAGCTAAAGGCTGATCTTCACATGGTCCTTATTCTAGATCCCAATAGAACTGGTCAAAGGTCAGCTATTTGTCAGTTTAACTTTCAGCCCCTTCACAATTTTAGTTGGTCAATCCTGTCTAGTTTATTGGAGAAGGCTGACTAATGTGTATGGAGGCCTTGCAGGTCTAACAAGTGATGTTGTAAGAGCTTACATGGGAATGATGAATTACCAGCTCCCTTTTTCCTGAGGGATACTTCCCTGCCAGAGTTGTCTGGCAGCTGTTTCCCTCAGTCTCCCAAATACAGCACATGCATTCAGCTGAACAAAGTGGATATGGACAGATGGGGCACTGCTATCTGAGGTGTTCAGGGCACCTTATGCTGCCAGTGGCTACATCGGATAGCTGTAAGAAAGCTTTGCAATTTCTTGATTGCATAGACTTTTTGCTGTTAACAGGACTGTGAGTCTGTAAGCCAAACCTCCAACTCCTGGTACTTCTGACTCAGACCCCACAGCACAGGTCAATACGGAGCATGGATATAAAGTGCAGCACAGATTCATCTCCACTAAAGGTTGAGATCCCTCCATCAGGAACAGAACAGACATTTGTAGGACATTACATAGCTTTCATACATTCTTATGAAAACACAGCACATCCTGCATTATACTACTGTACACTTTATATATTGTTGTAGTTGGTCTAGTTTATACCCATTCAACCAAAATGGATACAGATTCAGACTTCACAGCCCTGGGTATAAAATGCTTTAACCCATTTCTGTTATTGGACGTACTATTCCATCCATGTGGGGTGGGCCTTACTTCCCAAGGACGGAATAGTACATCCAGAGCGATCAACTGTGTTCACGGGGGGAGCGCGCCGGGTGTCGGCTGACATCTGACACTATGTGCCAGGAGCGGTCATGGACCACCCCCGGCACATTAACCCCCGGACACTGCGATCAAACATGATCGCAGTGTTCCGGCGGTGTAGGGAAGCATCGCGCAGGGAGAAGGCTCCCTGCGTGCTTCCCTGTCTTACCTCCTCCCTGCAGGCCCGGATCCACAATGGCTGCAGGGCTGCGTCTGGGTCCTGCAGGGAGGTGGCTTACCAGCGCCTGCTCAGACCAAGCGCTGGTGAGCGTCCCTGCTGTGCCTGTGTGATCGCTGATCTGAAACAGTGCACAGCAAAGTGTCAGATCAGCGATCTGTCAATAAAATGTGATGCCCCCCCCTGGGGCAAAGTAAAGTTAAAAAAATAAATACTTTTTTATTTTTTACATGTGTGAAAAAAAAAAAATAAATTCCTAAATAAATAATAAAAAAAGTTCCAATAAATACATTCCTTTATCTAAATAAAAAAAACAATAGTACACATTTAGTATAGCTGCGTCCATAACGACCAGTCCTATAAAACTGTCCCACTAGTTAACCCCTTCAGTGAACACCGTAAAAAAGGCAAACGCTTTATCATACCGCCGAACAAAAAGTGGAATAACACGCGATCAAAAAGATGGATATAAATAACCATGGTACCGCTGAAAACGTCATCTTGTCCCGCAACAAACGAGCCACCATACAGCTTCATCAGTGAAAAAATAAGTTAGTCCTCAGAATAAAGCAATGCAAAAATAATTTTTTCTATAAGTTTTTATTGTATAAAAGCGCCAAAACATAAAAAAAGATATAAATGAGGTATCGCTGTAATCATACTGGCCCGAAGAATAAAACTGCTTTATCCATTTTACCTAACGCGGAACGGTATATACACCCTCCTCCCCAAAAGAAATTCATGAATAGCTGGTTTTGGGTCATTCTGCCTCACAAAAATCGGAATAAAAAGCGATCAAAAAAGTCACGTGCCCGAAAATGTTACCAATAAAAACATCAACTCGTCCCGCCAAAAACAAGACCTCACATGACACTAAACCAAAATATGGAAAAATTATAGCTCTCAAAATGTGGTAATGAGAAAAATATTTTTTGCAATAGTCTTTTAGTGTGTGACGGCTGCCAATCATAAAAATCCGATAAACCCGCTATAAAAGTAAATCAACCCCCCCTTCCCTTCCTTCATCACCCCCTTAGTTAGGGAAAAATTAAAAAATAAAAAATATTTCTATTTTGGGGTTGGCTACAGTTGGGGTTAGGATTACATTTACGGTTGGGATTGGGGTTAGGGGTGTGGTTAGGGTTACCCTTGAGATTAGGGTTAGGGGTGTGTTTGGGATAGGGTTTCAGTTAGAATTGGGGGTTTCCACTGATCCGGCACATCAGGGGCTCTCCAAACACGACATGGCATCCGATCAAAATTCCAGCCAATTCTGCGTTGTAAAAGTAAAAGTGCTCCTTCCCTTCCGAGCTCTCCCGTGTGCCCAAACGGGTTTACCCCAAAATTTGGGGTATCAGCGTACTTGGGACACATTGGACAACTTTTGGGGTCCAATTTCTCTTGTTACCCTTGAGGAAAATACAAAACTGGGGGCTAAATTTTTGTGGAAAGATTTTTTTTATTTTTTTATTTTCACAGCTCTGCGTTATAAACTGTAGTGAAACACTTGGGGGTTCACAGCTCTCAAAACACATCTAGATGAGTTCCTTAGGGGGTCTTCTTTGCAATATGGGGTCACTTGTGGGGGGTTTCTACTGTTTAGTTACATGAGGGGCTCTGCAAATGCAACGTGATGCCTGAAGACCAATCCATCTAAGTCTGCATTCCAAATGGCGCTCCTTCCCTTCCGAGCTCTGCCATGCACCCAAACGGTGGTTCCCCCCGACCCCCCCCCCACATACTGGGTATTAGCGTATTCAGGACAAATTTTTGTGGGGGGAAAAATAAGATTTATTTTCACGGCTCTGCAGTGAACTGTAGTGAAACACTTGGGGGCTCAAAGCTCTCACAAAACATCTAGATAAGTTAAGGGGAAATGGTGTCACTTGTGGGTGGTTTCAATGTTTAGGCACATCAGGGGCTCTCCAAACGCAACATGGTGTCCCATCTCAATTCCTGTCAATTTTGCATTGAAAAGTCAAACAGCGCTCCTTCCCTTCTGAGCTCTGCCATGCGCCCAAATAGTGGTTTACCCCCACATATCAGTATCAGCGTACTCAGGACAAATTGTACAACAACTTTTGGGGTCCATTTTCTCCTGTTACCCTTGGTAAAATAAAACAAATTGGAGCTGAAGTAAATTTAGTGAATAAATGTTCATTTTTATTTAAACATTCCAAAAATTCCTGTGAAGCACCAGAAGGGTTAATTAACATCTTGAATGTGGTTTTGAGCACCTTGAGGGGTGTAGTTTTTAGAAAATACCCAAGTGTGACACCATTCTATCATAGACGCCCTCAAAATGACTTCAAATGAGATGTGGTCCCCAAAAAGTGTTGTAAAAATTAGAAATTGCTGGTCAACTTTTAACCCTTATAACTCCCTAACAAAAAAAAATTGGTTCCAAAATTGTGCTGATGTAAAGTAGACATGTGGGAAATGTTACTTAAGTATTTTGTGACACATCTCTGATTTAATTGCATAAAAATTCAAAGTTGTGAAATTTTCATAATTTTCGCCAAATTTCCGTTTTTTCACAAATAAACGCAGGTACTATCAAAGAATTTTTACCATTGTCATGAAGTACAATATGTCACGAGAAAACAATGTCAGATTCACTGGGATCCGTTGAAGCGTTCCAGAGTTATAACCTCATAAAGGGACAGTGGTCAGAATTGTAAAAATTGGCCTGGTCATTAACGTGCAAACCACCCTTGGGTTAATGAATGTCTCCATAGAGACATGAGATTAGTGACATGTAACATCAGAATATTCCGCTGTATTTCCCCCTCTGCGGTATTGGTGACAATTTGTCTTGGACATATCTGGTAGTGAGAGCTTTTGTATTATGGATAATGTTGTTTCTAGTTTGACTCCAATAACCCCATTCAGTCAGCACCCCTGTTTGAGGTTTTGGTGGCTAGCATGTACTTTGTATAAATGGTGGTTTTCTGTGATCTTTAACGTTTATATGTGGGGTGTTGTACATGTTAACCATTTGAGCCCTGCCAGAGAAGCACTGACTGACACGAGGGTTAGGTTGTCATTGCCTTTTTCAGCTTGCAATAATCAGGTTTACATACTACCGTAATAAAGGATTTCAAGTAGTTGTCCACTACTCTCAAAACTTTCTCAATCCCTAGGTTTGCCTCCAGTAAAATAACTTGTACTCAAATCCGATGCTGTTACTGTTCCCTCTGCCTATTCTCCCGGAGCTCGCATGAACCTGTCATGCGGTCCCTGTGGCCAGTCGGTGGCACTTTATTCTCCCTGCTTTTGCACAAATCGTATATCTGGAGGAAGTGAGAGCAGCACCAAGTGACGTGTGACCCGGGAGAGCCAGTGCTGCCACTGGAGAGGAGTATACGTTTTGCGTTACTGGGGGCAAACATACGGATTGAGAGTTGTCCACTACTGACAACCTCCAACAGAACTGGTCACAAGTTTTACACATGTAAAGTAACACAACGGGTACTAACCCTCCCTGCATCTGCATCAGCTTTCTGCCACTCCTACAGCTGGCTTTAGCTGCAGTAGTGACGTGATTACAGTGCACCTCACCACTGCAGCCCATCACTGCACTCTATCTGAATCTGCTGAGCTCAGCTATTGGGTGTATTGGTAATGTGACTAGTTCATGTCACTGCTGCAGCCAAAACCCAAACTAGAGCATCGCAGAGAGCAGCTTTTGAGGACTAGTTTTGTTAATGATAAACCCCATTAACTTTAAAAATGAGCAGAAAACATCTTTTTAAGGTTTAATTGGATCCCGTTAAACAGTTTTGGCTAATGTTTGTGCAAGCTTCTTTTGGGCCAGTCTAATCAGGTCTGTGCTGGTGGCTTTAGAGACATCTAATGTTGGGCTACCCCATTAAAGCATCTGAGCATCATTTGGCAAAGTGGAGCGGAAAGTGGGTGCTGCTCTGGATGGCTAGATGGAAACCTTGCACGTGGTTGCCACAGTTTGCCTATACACATCACTGGAATGGGTGTCCTCAGTTCCACTCATAGTTACAGTGAGGTCTGTGGGTAGTGGATTACACTAGAGCGACAACCAAAGTTTGAGATGAGCATGGCGTACAGCAGTTATTGATGCTGGATTTTCCAACGTTTTCTGATTTGTTAAAATGAACTATACATTTAAAGCTGACTGTCTCATTGCTATTGTGACAATTTTCTATGCTTTTTGAAAATACGTAAAAGGAGGCGGTGAAAAACTTGATAAGCGCATAATGTGCTTTCAAACATGCAAGGTTTCAATGGTTTAACTTGGAAATGGTTGTACTGCAAGTACTTGGATTTCAGAAACCAAATGCTCAACTTGTCAGGACAGCTATCACGGTGGCTATACAGGTTTTTTTTTTGGAAACGGGTTGGGATTTTTGAGCCAAATCTAGATATGGATTCAAAAGGGAGTACTTGTACTACTTGTAGCACCTGCTTCTGTGTACATCCCCTCCCCCACCCCAAAAAAATAAAAAATAAACCACTCTTGGAAGAGGCTGCTATATTATGAGCTGTCTACATGGTTTAACATCAGAATTTTTTTTCACTGTCATTTTGACATGTTTGCATTTGGATGGATACCTTACAATAATGAATAGCATAGCCTGCCATGCTCTGTAGCTCTGCAGTGTTTTCTTACATAGGCTTGTATCTGTCTGCATCTACTTGGGTAAATCATAACCACCTTTGTGTTTAAATAAAATAAAATTATACACACACCAACCTACCTCTCAGCTTATACTCGAGTCAGTCAGTGGGGGGGGGGGAGCAGCGCGGTGACATACTCGCCTGCTCCTGGCGCTGTCCCTGCATGTCCCATGGTCTCCGGGCAGCTCTTCCTGTGTTCAGCAGTCATGTGGTACTGCTCATTAAAGTAATGTATATGGATGCATATTCATTTCTGTAATGAGCGGTACGTGACCGCTGAACCCAGGAAGATGCTCCCGGAGACCATCTGACAGTGAGACGCTGCCAGGGACCGCGCTGGGAGCAGGTGAGTATATTGGGGGAAATGAGCATTGCGCGATGGTCTACTTCCTCGTTCCACCGCTGCGCACTGCTGTCTTCCATCCTCTGCACTTACTGTTCAGGTCAGAGGGCGTGATGACAAGATTAGTGTGCGCGCCGCCCTCTGCCTGAACAGTCAATGCAGAGGATGGAAGACTGCAGCGCGCAACGGTGGGATGAAGAAGGTGAATATCGCAAGTGCCCCCGGGGGCCTGAGCGAAGAGAGGGGAGTATGTTTGTGTGTTTTTTTTTTTTTGTTTTTTTTTTAATCACAGCAACAGCATATGGGGCAAATGTGTGGAGCATCGTATGGGGCCACAATGTGTGGGGTATCGCATGGGGCCATCAACCTTTATGCAGCATTATATGGGGCTCCTGATTCAATATGGATATTCAAAAACACGTAACCTACTGATGTCTCAATTTTACTTTTATTGGCATCTATTTTTGACATTTACCGGTAGCTGCTGCATTTTCTACCCTAGGCTTATACTCAATAAGTTTTCTCAGTTTTTTTTGTGGCAAAATTAGGGGGGTCGGCTTATACTCGGGTCGGCTTATACTCGAGTATATACGGTATATCTATATATCTACTATATAATTGTCTAAGGGTCACTTCTGTATTTCTGTCTGTCACGGATATTCATTGGTCGCAGCCTCTGTCATGGAATCCAAGTCGCTGATTGGTCGTGGGCGTTTTGCCACGACCAAATCAGCGACTGCCACAGTCCGGCAGCAATATGGCCGCTCTTTCCTCCCCGCAGTCAGTGCCCGCTCCATACTCCCCTCCAGTCATCAAGTCAGCCCTCACAAGGGGTTAATGCCAGCTTTACCAGAGCGTGGTGTAACGCACTCCGGTTACGCAGCTATTAACCCTGTGTGACCAACTTTTTTACTATTGATGGTGCTTATGCAGCATTAATAGTAAAAAGATCTAATGTTACAAATAAGAATAATAAAAAAAGTTATTCTCACCCTCCGTCGCGTCCTGTCCTCGGCAGTGCAAGCGGCAGGTTCCGGTGCTAAGGATGCTATGCGAGAAGGACCTGCCATGACGTCGCGGTCATGTGACCATGACGTCATCACAGGTCCTGCGCTCATACCAACCCTGGGACCGGAAGCTGCCACGTGCACCGCACACAGGCGACAGGACTACAAGGGGCCCTCAAAGGTGAGTATATGCTTATTTTTTATTTTTTAACCTGTTGCATACATGGCTCTGTGCTGTATACTACGTGGCTGGGCAATATACTACGTGGCTTACTATATAATTGTCTAAGGGTCACTTCAGTCTGTCCTTTCTGTCACGGTTATTCATTCGCTGATTGGTCTCGCCAGCTGCCTGTCATTGCTGCCGCAACCAATCAGCAACAGGCACAGTCTGGAAGAAAATGGCCGCTCCTTACTCCCCGCAGTCACTGCCCGGCACCCGCATACTCTCCTCCGGTCACTGCTAACACAGGGTTAATGCCGGCGGTAACGGACCGCATTATGCTGCGGGTAATGCACTCCATTACCACCGCTATTAACCCTGTGTCCCCAACCTTTTACTATTGATGCTGCCTATGCGGCATCAATAGTACAAAAAAGAAAAAGTAATGTTAAAAATAGTAACAAAAAACCTGCTATACTCGCCCTCCGTTGTCCACTGAGCCGCTCACGCCTGCTGCCATCGTCCTTTCCCAGCGATGCATTGTGAAATTACCCAGAAGATCTAGCAGTCTCGTGAGACCGCTAAGTCATCTGGGTAACTTCGCAATGCATCCTGGGAACGCAAAATGGCGGCAGCCGCGCGCCCATCGGCACAGCGCCGTTGGATCCCAGAAGGCGGAGAGACGGGACGCTGAGGAGCAGCGACCAGAATGGTGAGTATGTTAGAACTGCAAGGGGCCCTCGGATCGTTAGGTGAGTGGTTTATTTTTTAACCTGTGACATACGTGACTGGGCAATATACTACGTCGCTGGGCAATATACTACGTGGACATGCATATTCTAGAATACCCAATGCGTTCGAATCGGGCCACCATCTAGTAATGGGAGATTATATATAAATAGGAGATAGATATCTCTCTCCTATTTATATATAATCTCCCATTACTAGATGGTGGCCCGATTCTAGCGCATCGGGTATTCTAGAATATGCATGTCCACGTAGTATATTGCACAGTGCCACGTATGTCACAGGTTAAAAAATAAACATATACTCACCTTCCGAGGGCCCCTTGTAGTTTGGTCACATGACCGTGACTTCATGGCAGGTCCTTCTCCCATACCATCCTTGTCACAGGAGCGTCGCGAAAGGTGAGCGTATATAATCTTTTTATTTTTAACAGATGTTCTTACTATTGACGCTGCATAGGCAGCATTAATAGTAAAAACTTGGTCACACAGGGTTAATAGCGGTGGTAACAGTGAGTTACCCGCGGCATAACGCGGTCCGTTACCGCTGGCATTAACCCTTGTGAGCGGTGACTGCAGGGAGTATGGAGCGGGCACTGACTGCAGGGGAGGGACTAATCGGACTGTGGCCGTCGCTGATTGGTTGTGGCAGCCATGACGGGCCGCTGGCGAGACCAATCAGCGATTTGGATTTCATGACAGAGGCTGCGACCAATGAATGTGACACAGACAGAAAGACGGAAGTGACCCTTAGATAATTATATAGTAGATCTATATCTCTATATATAGCTATATCTACATCTCTAGGATATTGGATTTGGTTAACCCCTTCATGACCCAGCCTATTTTGACCTTAAAGACCTTGCCGTTTTTTGCAATTCTGACCAGTGTCCCTTTATGAGGTAATAACTCAGGAACGCTTCAACGGATCCTAGTGGTTCTGAGATTGTTTTTTCGTGACATATTGGGCTTCATGTTAGTGGTAAATTTAGGTCAATAAATTCTGCGTTTATTTGTGATAAAAACGGAAATTTGGCGAAAATTTCGCAATTTTCACATTTTGAATTTTTATTCTGTTAAACCAGAGAGATATGTGACACAAAATAGTTAATAAATAACATTTCCCACATGTTTACTTTACATCAGCACAATTTTGGAAACAAAATTTTTTTTTGTTAGGAAGTTATAAGGGTTAAAATTTGACCAGCGATTTCTCATTTTTACAACGAAATTTACAAAACCATTTTTTTTAGGGACCACCTCACATTTGAAGTCAGTTTGAGGGGTCTATATGGCTGAAAATACCCAAAAGTGACACCATTCTAAAAACTGCACCCCTCAAGGTACTCAAAACCACATTCAAGAAGTTTATTAACCCTTCAGGTGCTTCACAGCAGCAGAAGCAACATGGAAGGAAAAAATGAACATTTAACTTTTTAGTCACAAAAATTATCTTTTAGCAACAATTTTTTTATTTTCCCAATGGTAAAAGGAGAAACTGAACCACGAAAGTTGTTGTCCAATTTGTCCTGAGTACGCTGATACCTCATATGTGGGGGTAAACCACTGTTTGGGCGCACGGCAGGGCTTGGAAGGGAAGGAGCGCCATTTGACTTTTTGAATCAAAAATTGGCTCCACTCTTTAGCGGACACCATGTCGCGTTTGGAGAGCTCCTGTGTGCCTAAACATTGGCGCTCCCCCACAAGTGACCCCATTTTGGAAACTAGACCCCCCAAGGAACTTATTTAGATGCCTAGTGAGCACTTTAAACCCTCAGGTGCTTCACAAATTGATCTGTAAAAATGAAAAAGTACTTTTTTTTCACAAAAAAATTCTTTTCGCCTCAATTTTTTCATTTTCACATGGGCAGTAGGGTAAAATGGATCATAAAATTTGTTGGGCAATTTCTCCCGAGTACGTCGATACCTCATATGTGGGGGTAAACCACTGTTTGGGCACTCGGCAGGGCTCGGAAGGGAAGGCGCGCCATTTGACTTTTTGAATGGAAAATTAGCTCCAATTGTTAGCGGACACCATGTCGCGTTTGGAGAGCCCCTGTGTGCCTAAACATTGGAGCTCCCCCACAAGTGACCCCATTTTGGAAACTAGACCCCCCCAAGGAACTTGTCTAGATGCATATTGAGCACTTTAAACCCCCAGGTGCTTCACAGAAGTTTATAACGCAGAGCCATGAAAATAAAAAATAATTTTTCTTTCCTCAAAAATGATTTTTTAGCCTGGAATTTCCTATTTTGCCAAGGATAATAGGAGAAATTGGACCCCAAATATTGTTGTCCTGTTTGTCCTGAGTACGCAGATACCCAATATGTGGGGGTAAACCACTGTTTGGGCGCACGGCAGGGCTCGGAAGGGATGGCACGCCATTTGGCTTTTTAAATGGAAAATTGGCTCCAATCATTAGCGGACACCATGTCACGTTTGGAGAGCCCCTGTGTGCCTAAACATTGGAGATCCCCCAGAAATGACCCCATTTTGGAAACTAGACCCCCAAAGGAACTAATCTAGATGTGTGGTGAGCACTTTGAACCCCCAAGTGCTTCATAGAAGTTTATAATGCAGAGCCGTGAAAATAATAAATACGTTTTCTTTCCTCAAAAATAATTATTTAGCCCAGAATTTTTTATTTTCCCAAGGGTTACAGGAGAAATTGGACCCCAAAAGTTGTTGTCCAGTTTCTCCTGAGTACGCTGATACCCCATGAGTGGGGGTAAACCACTGTTTGGGCACACGTCGGGGCTCAGAAGGGAAGTAGTGACTTTTGAAATGCAGACTTTGATGGAATGGTCTGCGGGTGTCACGTTGCGTTTGCAGAGCCCCTGGTGTGCCTAAACAGTAGAAACCCCCACAAGTGACCCCATTTTAGAAATTAGACCCCCCAAGGAACTTATCTAGATATGTGGTGAGCACTTTGAACCCCCAAGTGCTTCACAGACGTTTACAACGCAGAGCCGTGAAAATAAAAAATCATTTTTCTTTCCTCAAAAATTGTTTTAGCAAGCATTTTTTTTGATTCACAAGGGTAACAGGAGAAATTGGACCCCAGTAATTGTTGCGCAGTTTGTCCTGAGTATGCTGGTACCCCATATGTGGGGGTAAACCACTGTTTGGGCACACGTCAGGGCTCGGAAGTGAGGGAGCACCATTTGACTTTTTGAATACGAGATTGGCTGGAATCAATGGTGGCGCCATGTTGCGTTTGGAGACCCCTGATGTGCCTAAACAGTGGTAACCCCTCAATTCTACCTCCAACACTAACCCCAACACACCCCTAACCCTAATCCCAACTGTAGCCATAACCCTAAACACAACCCTAACCCCAACACACCCCTAACCATAACCACAACCCTAATTCCAACCCTAACCCTAAGGCTATGTGCCCACGTTGCGGATTCGTGTGAGATATTTTCGCATCATTTTTGAAAAATCCGCGGGTAAAAGGCACTGCGTTTTACCTGCGGATTTCCAGTGTTTTTTGTGCGGATTTCACCTGCGGATTCCTATTGAGGAACAGGTGTAAAACGCTGCGGAATCCGCACAAAGAATTGACATGCTGCGGAAAATACAACGCAGCGTTTCCGCATGGTATTTTCTGCACCATGGGCACAGCGGATTTGGTTTCCATATGTTTACATGGTACTGTAAACCTGATGGAACACTGCTGCGAATCCGCAGCCAAATCCGCACCGTGTGCACATAGCCTAATTCTAAAGGTATGTGCACACGCTGCGGAAAACGCTGCGGATCCGCAGCAGTTTCCCATGAGTTTACAGTTCAATGTAAACCTACGGGAAACAAAAATCGCTGTGCCCATGCTGCGGAAAAACTGCACGGAAACGCAGCGGTTTAGATTCCGCAGCATGTCACTTCTTTGTGCGGATTCCGCAGCGGTTTTACAACTGCTCAAATAGAAAATCGCAGTTGTAATACCGCAGTGAAATGCGCAGAAAAACCGCGGTAAATCCGCCATAAATCCGCAGCGGTTTAGCACTGCGGATTTATCAAATCCGCAGCGGAAAAATCCGCAGAGGACCAGAATACGTGTGCACATGCCCTAACCCTAGCCCTAGCCCTAACCCTAGCCCTAACCCTAGCCCTAACCCTAGCCCTAACCCTAGCCCTAACCCTAGCCCTAGCCCTAACCCTAGCCCTAACCCTAGCCCTAACCCTAGCCCTAACCCTAGCCCTAACCCTAGCCCTAACCCTAGCCCTAGCCCTAGCCCTAGCCCTAGCCCTAACCCTAGCCCTAACCCTAGCCCTAACCCTAGCCCTAACCCTAGCCCTAACCCTAGCCCTAACCCTAGCCCTAACCCTAGCCCTAACCCTAGCCCTAACCCTAGCCCTAACCCTAGCCCTAACCCTAGCCCTAACCCTAGCCCTAACCCTAGCCCTAACCCTAGCCCTAACCCTAGCCCTAACCCTAGCCCTAACCCTAGCCCTAACCCTAGCCCTAACCCTAGCCCTAACCCTAGCCCTAACCCTAGCCCTAGCCCTAACCCTAGCCCTAACCCTAGCCCTAACCCTAGCCCTAACCCTAGCCCTAACCCTAGCCCTAACCCTAGCCCTATTCTAACATTAGTGGAAAAAAAAAATGTCTTTATTTTTTTATTGTCCCTACCTATGGGGGTGACAAAGGGGGGGGGGGGGGGGGTCATTTATTATTTTTTTTATTTTTATTTTGATCACTGAGATTATATCTCAGTGATCAAAATGCACTTTGGAACGAATCTGCCGGCCAGCAGATTCGGCGGGCGCACTGCGCATGCGCCCGCCATTTTGGAAGATGGCGGCGCCCAGGGAGAAGACGGACGGGACCCCGGCTGGATCGGTAAGTATGATGGGGTGGGGGGGGACCACGGGGGGGGGGGGGGGGGAAATCGGAGTGCGGGAGGGGTGGAACGGAGCACGGGAGGGGTGGAATGGAGCACGGGGGGGCTGGAATGGAGCGGGGGGGGGTGGATCGGAGTGCAGGGGGGGTGATTGGAGCACGGGTGGGTGATTGGAGCACGGGGGTGAGCGGACAAGAGCCCGGGGGGGAGCGGAGCACTGGACGGAGGGGAGCCGGAGCAGTGTACCGGCCAGATCGGAGGGCTGGGGGGGCGATCGGAGGGGTGGGGTGGGGGCACACTAGTATTTCCAGCCATGGCCGATGATATTTCAGCATCGGCCATGGCTGGATTGTAATATTTCACCCGTTATAATGGGTGAAATATTACAAATCGCTCTGATTGGCAGTTTCACTTTCAACAGCCAATCAGAGCGATCGTAGCCACGAGGGGGTGAAGCCACCCCCCCTGGGCTAAACTACCACTCCCCCTGTCCCTGCAGATCGGGTGAAATGGGAGTTAACCCTTTCACCCGATCTGCAGGGACGCGATCTTTCCATGACGCCGCATAGGCGTCATGGGTCGGAATGGCACCGACTTTCATGACGCCTACGTGGCGTCAAAGGTCGGGAAGGGGTTAAAATAAATGAATGCTTAGTTTTGTGAGAATACAGTATTTGTTTTTTCTTAATTCTCTGGCTCTTCTGCACTTTTTTTTCTTTTTTTTTTTTTTTCTCCTGTCCAGTGGGCAGTTGAATCGGTGACTGGCAACTTTCCTTGTACTAGTATGAATACAGGCATAGCTGTCAATCACTGATGGGACTGCCTACTGGACCTTTTGTAGAAGTATCATTCACTTTGAACTGCGTTTTCATGGTGACTGGTTCCCTTTTAAGCTACAGTTGTCAAACAAGCTGGATCCAGCAATAATGTAGCAGTGTTGCTCTATTGGTCAGGTCTTTGATAAGAAAATAAATCTGTACTCTGTTAACCTTAACGCGTGTTAGAAAAGGTTTTGCAAAAGACTGGTGTGGCTATACAGCTAGTAGCATGTGCATCCTTTACTTGTGTCAAGAAATGACATCTGTCCAGTAAATGTGTAATTTCTAATTTATTTTTTTTCCCCCACACATCTAGCTGATTGGTATTAATGATAAATACCTGTCTCTGCTGACTGACAGTGGTGATGTTCGCGATGACCTTAAGCTGCCAGAAGGAGACCTGGGAAAGGAAATAGAAACTAAATTTGAAGCAGGAGAGGAAATTATGGTAAGGGGTATTTTATACTAGGTTTGGGGTGAAGGGAAAATGACAAACGTGGGCATCCCTCGTGGTGAAAGCTCTCAATGATTAGACTTGGTCAACATTGAGCCCAATTTGTAAAGGCTGCTTGGATTGTTTCCACTACGAGTTGATGGCCTTTTCAAACTTGCGCTGTACAATGGCAGCATAAGCAATACAGCATCTTGCCCTGAGAAGGGCAATGATTTCCAAGGATACAAATGGGTATAAAGTAAGGAGTTTGATTTTGTGAGAATTAATCCAGAGGATGTGTACAAAGTTCATGCCAAGCGCTATGCCACCATGTAATGTAGCAAGTCCATGCAAATTTCCCCCCTGCGCCCAATATGACTGAAATATTGTAGTCCTATTCTAACATTGCACTTTTTTATTTTGTAGGTCTCAGTCTTGTATGCAATGAATGAAGAATGTGCGGTAGCCATCAAGGCCATGACCAAATAAACAGGGATCCCCGGCTCGAGCAATCTGCTCAGGTCAAGATAAACAGATCTTAAATTTGGTTCTGATTGTCACCAAAGCTATGGCCTTCACGAAAACCTCATTTCTTTTTGACTTGACTTGTTTGCAAATACTGCTGGATTCTAATTTGGTTATGCAGGTAAACTGGTAATTTCCAAATCACTGCACTGCAGAAATTTCTTGAGTTACCTTTCACATTCCTAGAGGTGTTAATTTGAGGGTCCAATGAAGTGACTCTCTGAATGAGGTATTCTGCATCAGTTTGTCCATGATGCATAGTTTAAATCAGGCTTTTAGTTCACCTGGGGGAAGCACCTGGAATTCTAAAGGTAATTTAATAAAGCAGATGTAACGACGCAGAGCTGTCTATACCTTACTAATATGTAGAACAAGACGACTTAGAATATTAAATCTATTGCATGTTAGACTGAAACACAAAGTGCCAAGTATATCGCTTGGACAGAAGAAATGTGAGTGATTTAGAAATGCCAGTTGATGCTCTGTCTCCTGCCCTTCCTTATTAAAATAAAAAAATTAATCCTGGTGGCCATGTGCAAGTAAATTGTATTACCTCTGTATTCTCTGCCAACATGTTGGCTGCATATTGTAACCTTATTAAAAACAAATGGTGTCAAAGCCTGCCTACAGTCTAGACAGGCACTTGGTATGTTTGGTGATGCTACATAGCAGGCAAACATGGCACAAAATGAGGATTAGAGTTGTCAATGCTACAGATTTTCACTCGAGGCCTTTGTCATCAGACTGAAAAAAAAAAATAAAAATAGAAAAATGCAGTTCAGTTGCTTTTTTTTCTTTTATTGTATTTATCTTGAAATATTAAACATAGTAAAGACCTTCCCAGGAATTGATTTTGCGGTGCTTCCAGTGTGATTTCTTTAAAATGTTCTTGCTTCTTGTAATACAAATGTGGATACTAGAAATGCAATTTGAGTTGCATTAACCCAAACAACCCTCATAAAATCAATTTTAAAATTTGCATCACATGTTTTTCAAATGTATTTGTCCATGGCCTTTTAAGGGACTGTAGGGTATCACTTCTGAATTGTCTGAGCTTTGGGTGGGTGATGTGTTTGGCTTACTGTGCATTTTCTGACTAAGTGTTCAGGTGCACAGATTAGGCAGGGCCACTGGGACATGAACATAGTTATACTTCACAATCACAAATGTGGTTACTACAAAGCCATTTACCCCTGCAGCCACAGCTGCAAATCTCAACTTGGTGGTGGGAAACGGGGTTTATTGTAAATGACTTTCCAATGTTCTTCCCCGAGTAGATTCTGAGCAAGCAGATGGATTGTCTTGTTACTGCTGCTCATACAAACATACCTTGCATGCATTGCTAGTGGGGTTTGTCATGGTCCCTGATACCTGAAAGTGTTCTGCTCTTCTGTCCTTAACTTGAAAATATCATTCCTGTCATTGACTTGACAATTTGCACAAATAGCAAGTTAATTGAATAATAGAAATAACAGGATAGTGGAAGAAGGGTGAAAATCTAAAAGCTGCACATGGTATATGTTGTGGTATAATGGCCATTGGAGGTAAGTACACCAATTCCTAATGTTAGGATAACCACTGTGCCGTTACATTGCACATGCATTTCATATTGCTGGAAGGAACTGCTTTCGATGCTTCAGGAATAGGGAAAATGGCATGAAATTCTTTTGGGGGTCCCATCTGCCACTTAACACATCACACTGCCATTTGTTTCCACAGTACTGGAACTTTGTGCTGAAATCAGACTTGGACTCTTGAATAACATGAGTTGTTTTTTTTTTGTTTTTTTTTTAAGTAATTGCTGTATGCTGCTAAAATGTACCGCTAGCCCTTCTGTGGATTCAAGAGGGTTAGATCACTGTCCATTTCCTGTGGCTGGTTTTAAAGCTGATCTTTCAGTCATTGCTGGTTAATTTGTGAATGGGTATGGCAGAATGAAACCCTTCTGATTGCCGGCGTCTGGTCTGGGTGTTTGCCATGATGGGGTTGGCACAGCAGTTTGCAGTGTACATTGTGTAGCATGCTGAACTTTGATGCAGCACCAAAACTTTAACAATTCCGATTAACTCTTAAAATTTTTATAACTAGACTCCAAGCAATAATGACGATTTCATAAAGCAAAAAATATCCTTGGTTTCTAGTTTAATGCTTTGTGGCATACATTATCATTATGCAATGGTTGCTGAAAAGATCATATTCAAAGGCCTATCACTATAACTTGTTCAATGTTTCTCTGCTTCCAGTTTCTTAACGGCATATGTTGTAGGTGGCTGCTTCATGCCATTACTTTTCCTTTAAGTTGGTGTGAATAGATAGCAGAACGGGTGGTGACATGAAGTTTGTGCTTTCTAGTCTTTAATGTTACGTGTCTGCCCTGCATGCTGTAACACTGACATTGCAGTTCACAACAGAAGAGCCTGTGCGCAAGCTTATATTATTTTTTGCCCCTTTTATTTAAAAAAAAAAAAAAAAAATGACTTTGATGTACAAAGAGTACATAGACCATTCTAAACACTGAGGGAATTGCAAATGTCTGGTCTTTAAACCTATTGTAGGTTCATGTCTTGTATTAGTTTTGACATTTCACATTGTACAGAAGAGTCTAGCAGCCTTGTATATTTTGCGTTTCACTGTAAAGTTAAACCTAATTGGTTAATCAAAACATGTAAAGTTTCAAGATTGTGTTACTAGGTTATAATTTGTGGATTGAACAAAATCAATAAGATCAATAAAATTTAGGTGATTTCTGATGTCTATATCTAGTCCGTTTTTCTTTTAAGTGTCCTCATATGCTGCATCAAACAGCTTGGCTACCTCACTGTAGACATGTCTTTGGCTGTGGGGGAAAAAGACCATCTGTGACAGTTCTGTAGCACGCCCAATGTCTGATTGCGCAGTTAACTGTTTCTAAAGATCAGTGGGGAGAAAATCACACCAGAAATGACACGAGCCTTCGCTTGTTCAATAGGGAGGGGTGGGAGATCTTGGGTGGCATTAGTCTGGTTAAAAATTAGCACTTGTCACATGGGTGAAGAAACGGCAGTATCAGCTGCCTAAAATAGTGTTAAAGGTTGACAGATTCAATAGTGCTACCCCATTCGCTGTAAGTGATATGCAACATGAAATGTTGGCACTAGTGCCTGTTTGCCGGAAAAATACCAATGTAATGACGTTAAATGTACTAATTCACCTCCATATGCCCAAAGCTGTGCATGTAATATACAAACGTAATGTATCGGTGGGACAAAGTAGAACCACTGGATGAGAAGAAACACTTCAGTCCTGAGTCCATATTGTGATGTTCTAGCATATAACATATCCATATACAGAGGTGAATTAACAGTTAACTTGATTATATTTGTGTTAAAGGGAACCTGTCGTCAGGATTGTGCACAGTAACCTACAGACACTGTCAGGTTGGCGTCTTAATACTGATTACAATGATACCTTGGTTGATGATCATCTTGTGCTTGTTTAATCTTTTAGTTCTCAGTTAATGAGATTCTTGCACTGTGAAGTGGGGGTCTTCATGTGGCGCTTGGCTTACATATTAACCAGTATGGCTTCTGACAAGTCACTGATCCATCACTGGCCTGCCTCCTATTTTACATGATTTTTTCCACACACTATATACAGTAACATTCACACCTGTGCTGTAGCATGATAGAATGGCTAAAATTATTTATTATTATAGCGCCATTTATTCCATGGTGCTTTACATGTGAGGAGGGGTATACATAATAAACAAGTACAATAATCTTGAACAATACAAGTCACAACTGGTACAGGAGGAGAGAGGACCCTGCCCGTGAGGGCTCACAATCTACAAGGGATGGGTGAGGATACAGTAGATAGGGTAGAGCTGGCCATATTGTGGGGAGAAAAAAAAATCTCATCAAAAGTGCGCAGGTGCAGTGGCATCCATCATGTTCAGATAAATGCTACTGTGCAGGTGCTGCCATTTTGCTAGAGGAAAAAAAAAAATTGGCCTCCATCAATATAGCACCTGCGCAGTAACATCTGTCAGCAAGAGCAGCGCTGTGGAGTCTGTAAAGGTACCCTCACACTAAGCGATGCTGCAGCGATACCGACAACGATGTCGATCGCTGCAGCGTCGCTGGAGAGCTGTCACAGACAGCTCTCCCGCGACCAACGATGCCGGTAACCAGGGTAAACATCGGGTTACTAAGCGCAGGGCCGCGCTTAGTAACCCGATGTTTACCCTGGTTACCATCATAAAAGTAAAAAAAACAAACACTACATATTTACCTTCCGCTGTCTGTCCCCGGCGCTCTGCTTTCCTGCACTGACTGAGCACAGCGGTGACGTCACCGCTGTGCTTTCCGGCTGGCCGACGCTGACACAGGATGCAGGAGGAGTGCAGAGAAGCACAGCGCCGGGTCAGACAGCAGAAGGTATGTAGTGTTTTTTTTTTTTTTACTTTTACGCTGGTAACCAGGGTAAACATCGGGTTACTAAGCGTGGCCCTGCGCTTAGTAACCCGATGTTTACCCTGGTTACCAGTGAAGACATTGCTGAATCGGCGTCACACACGCCGATTCAGCGACGTCTGCAGGGAGTCCAGCGACAAAGTTCTGGACTTTCTGCAGCGACAAACGACATCACAGCAGGATCCTGATCGCTGCTGCGTGTCAAACACGATATCGCTAGCCAGGACGCTGCAACGTCACGGATCGCTAGCGCTATCGTGAAGTTTAGTGTGAAGGTACCTTAAGCCAAACCTCCGACTCAACCAAAATGGGTTCTGACTTGACTCCACAGCCCTGGGCGATAGATACTACTACGCAGGCTCCTCAATCTTGATGGAGCCAAATTTGAAACACAATAGATGCTACTGCGCAGGCATGGCCGGAATGCAATAGATGCTACTACGCGAGCACTTTTTTTTTTTTTTTTCCTCTTCCTGCAAGCAATGGTATATTCAGTATGCAAAATAGAGGCACACCACTGAGGGATCAGTGACCTGTCAGAAGCCATACAGATGAATACGTAGGCAGAGCACCCCCCACCCCCCTTTTCATCCAGACCTGCCATGGCGCATGAGCATATCATCAATTGACAGCTACAAATAAAGAATAAACCACAAGATGGATTTCATCACCCAGGTGGTATCCTTTTATTCAGTATAATGAAGCCAACCTGACACTGTCTGTAGGTTGAATACATGTTAACCTGTATTTATTCGGTCGTCCATGACAGCACTACGGAGAGAGGGGATCCGCCCTTCAGGAACAGGAAACCTACAGATACATAAGGGCGGCACCTCTCCCCACGCATCAGTTGGTTTCCTGTTCCTGGAGGACAGGATTCCCTACAGATTTGTCTTCAGTCACCTATCAAGCACCCAGGCTGGCTGTCCGACCCAGGCTACGAGGGGGTCTCCTACCTCGGGCAGTGCGGGTCCCTGGAAGCGCCACGGTGGGCCCGGGTAGGGCTCCACGACAGTGAGCGGTGCAGTGGGGAGCAGCGTCCAGAGGAGGTCTGTCTCTGCGGCCAGCAAAGGTGAGTATGTCTCCCCCACCCCCCCGGTCCATTCGCTCTCCCGTGCCCCTGTCCTCCCTACCTCTGAGTCCTATCCATGCGGCGTGGGCTTCCCGGAGCGCCCCTCTGCGCTCCTTTGGGATCGGGGGGGGGGGTCGGGCGCCGACTTCCGCCGTGATCGCCGCTGTGCTGGGGCCATGTGCGGTGATGGTATGGCGGCGTGCGGCTGGGGGATCCGGCGACGCCGTCCCCAGCTTCCGGGAGCGTCCGTGAGCGCTCTAGCGTTGCCGGAAGTGACGCGAGAGGGGGGCGGAGCCGGGACCGGAAGTTAGATGCCGGCTTCAGCTGGGAATGCCACAGTCCTGCATGCGGTGGGAGCGACGGGGAGGGAGCATCCAGGGGAGGGTGGAGCAGGGTCCGGCACAGGGGGGGGGGGGATTGATTAAGCTGGCCATGCACACCTGCACATGTTCCGGATGGGGGAGGGCTATATATGGCCGGTTAGATTGCTGCAGAGCTGCTAATGGCATCTGCAGCTATGGATGTGCCAGAAGCTGCCGGTGATCTGCTGGAGCAAGAGGACAGATCCTCGGAGGCAAATACCCAGCAGAAGACCCGCGGGCGCAGTGTTCAGGCCAGTCGCAGATCAAAACAGAAGGATCTGGACCGACCCCCCAGTAATCCGGTACCTACCGCTACTGCCTGAGTAAGAGATCTTCGTGAATGTACCCTGATGCAGTCTTTTCCTATGTTTATTTCCATAGGGGAAAAAAAGCGCTGGTAAATCAAAAAACAAGGAGTGCGCGCTATGCGCTTGCCCTTTGCCAGACTCCTACCCTAAAAGACTTTGTCAGTCGTGTGTGCGGCAGACGGTAGGAAATAGATGAATAGGATACTATATAGCGGTAGCACCGGAGGAATTACATAGCCTTTTTTCCGCTCCCATAGGTGGCGGAGGAGTCTCCCGATTTCACATCAAATCTTAGGGAGATTATCAGGAAGGAGGTGAAGGATTCCCTGAAATCCCTGTCCCGGGGGGAGCCTTCCAAAAGGAGAATGGAGCCTAGCGCCTCAAATTCGGATTCGTCTGTTGGCCCAAGTAGGGAGAATGATTCAGACGCCTCTGTCTCCTCAGCGTCCTCCTTTAAACGAAGATACCCCTTTGAGGACCCCATGGTGAACACATGGGATAAGGCACCAAAATTAGACGCGGCGGTGTCTAAGGCATCTAAGAAATCTTCTATCCCCTTTGACGACATGGCTTCCCTAAAGGATCCTCTAGATAAAAAGGCTGACTCGTTCCTTAAAGGGACATGGGAAATGTCGGCTGGTGCCTTGAGACCTGCGGTAGCTGCGACATGCGCAGCCAGATCGATGATGGTCTGGCTAGATCAGCTGGGGTCTAAATTGGAAGAAGGCGTTTCCAGAGATTCCATGTTGAAATTCCTGCCAACAATTCAAAATGCTGCTGCATTTCTCGCAGATGCTTCTGCGGATTCCGCGAGAATGGCGGCTAGAGCGGCAGGACTATCGAACGCAGCGCGCAGGGCCCTATGGCTGAAATGTTGGCCGGGTGACCTTCAGTCCAGATCTCGTCTGTGCTCTATCCCATGCGAAGGGGAATACCTGTTTGGGCCAGTCCTAGATGAGCTGCTAGAGAAAGCCGGAGATGAGAAGAAGTTTCATAATCTACCAACTACTTCTTACAGGCGGCCCTTCGCAGGGAAAAGATTCTTTCGGAGGAGACCGGCCAGAGATCAGAGCAGATGGGACGAGAAAAAGAAGAGAGGTACTGGGTTCATGTTTGGTGGAGGACGTCAGGAGCCACCCCGTGAAGTCAAAAAACCACCCCAATGACTAGTCGCCCCGGTGGGAGGTAGACTATCTGCCTTCTACCCGGCCTGGTCCAAGATCTCCAGTAGTGATTGGGTTTTGGGGTTGATAGCTACGGGTCTGCGGCTAGAATTCTCCTCTATCCCTCAGAACTTCTTCAGAGTCACCCCTCTCAGATCCTCTCCAGCGGAACAGGCGGCCCTGGAAGCGGAAGTTCACGATCTGCTCAATAAAAATGTCCTATCTGAGGTTCCGGAAGGAGAACAGGGTAGTGGTTTCTACTCTCCTATATTCCTAATAAGTAAACCAGACGGCTCCTTCAGAACAATTATCAACCTTAGAGCGCTGAATAATTTTCTGACCAACCATTTAAAATGGAAACCATTAATACCGCAATAAAGTTGCGGTTTAAAAACTGCTTTATGGTAGTATTGGATTTGAAGGACGCCTATTACCATATCCCTATTTATGCAGGTCACCAACGATACCTGAGGGTGGCGGTACGGTTGGATGGGGTAATAAGACACTTCCAGTATAGGGCCCTTCCCTTTGGGATTTCAGTCGCCCCTCGGGTAGTTACCAAGGTAATGGCGGAAGTTATGGCACACCTGCATGAGTCCAACATTCTAATAATCCCCTACCTGGACGATCTCCTTATCGTAGGTAAAACGGCGGATCACTGTCGGGAGCAGTTACATAAGGTGATGTCGGCTCTAGAGCGTCTGGGGTGGATGCTAAACGTTAAAAAATCTCGGTTACAGCCCATGATGGTGCAGCGATTTTTAGGCCTGACCCTGGATTCCCAGGTTCAGGAATGCCGTTTGCCTCAAGAAAAAATTGATCGCCTGCACCTTCAGGTGCTGAATGCCTCAAAAAACTCCACCATGTCCCTACGTAGAGCCATGTCTCTGTTAGGCTCTCTCTCGTCCTGTATTCCAGCGGTCCGATGGGCTCAGTATCATACGAGGATACTCCAGGGCGAGGTGCTGTTACATCAAAAAAGGTTGGGAGGAGGTCTAGACAGTCTGCTGACCCTATCCCAAGACGCTGTGGTATCCCTCGAGTGGTGGTTAGATCAAAAGAACCTGTCCACAGGGGTCCCCTGGGAGTATAATATAACTCGTATTATCACCTCGGACGCTAGCCCTTCTGGGTGGGGGGCTCACATGGGGGATTCATTGGTCCAGGGGCTTTGGGATCATGATCAGATGGAGATGTCTTCCAATCTAAAGGAGTTAACGGCTGTGGAGCAGGCGGTTAAAACACTCCTTGTCTGTCTACAGGGCCACCACGTGCGGGTATTCTCGGACAATCGCGTCACCGTGGCATACATAAATCACCAAGGCGGGACTCGTTCCAGATCCCTGATGTGTGTAGCAGATCGTCTGTTTCATCTAGCAGAGCAACATCTTCTCTCGTTGACGGCTCTACACATAAAAGGGGCAGAAAACACTACAGCGGATTTCTTAAGTCGCAACACATTAAGGCAGGGAGAGTGGTCCCTGAACGGCACCATCTTCGACCTTATCGTGGAAAGGTGGGGACAACCGGAGGTAGACCTGTTTGCCACAAAAGAAAACAGGAAAGTGGCACAATTCTGCTCTCTGAACCCCAGAGAAAATCCCCTGGCAGTAGACGCCCTCCTCATAGACTGGAACTTCAGGCTAGCCTACGCCTTTCCTCCCCTGTCTCTACTTCCTCTGGTGGTGAGGAAAATCAGGAAGGACAAAGCCACAGTAATATTAATTGCCCCCTTCTGGCCCAGAAGGATGTGGTTTCCATGCCTGAGGGCTATGTCGATGTCCGATCCATGGGTCTTGCCAGACACTCCGGATCTCCTATCCCAGGGCCCAGTCTACCATCCTCGAGCGGTTGGCCTTCATCTGACGGCGTGGATTTTGAGTGGGCGCTGCTAAAAGATAGGGGGTTCTCGCCGGCCCTCATTAACACGCTGCTGAAAAGCAGGAAAGTGATAGATTTTTGTGGTTATGTCAGAATCTGGAAGAGATTTCTTCAGAACTCGGGGGTAATAGCTGGTCAGTCAATACCAATAGAACAGATCTTGGAATTCTTACAAAGGGGGTTAGAGATGGGGTTATCCCCAAATACTCTTAAGGTGCAGGTATCAGCCTTGGGGGCCCTCTTTGGCTGCAACATCGCTGAGAATCACTGGGTCAGCAGATTCATCAGAGCAACAAAACGGTCTAGGCCAATTGTGAAGAATAGAGTCATGCCTTGGGACCTGAACCTAGTCCTCTCAGCCATGACAGAGGCCCCATTTGAGCCAATTACTTCAGCCTCTATTAAAAATCTATCCCTTAAAGTAGCCTTCCTGGTAGCCCTAACATCGGCACGTAGGATAGGTGACATACAAGCATTATCCAGGGTTCCCCCTTACATGCAGCTTAGGGATGATAGAGTGATACTGTCCCCTGATCCAGCATATCTTCCTAAAGTAGTGTCCAGATTCCGCAGAACACAGGAAATAGTTCTTCCATCTTTCCTCCCCAATCCTACTAACTATAAGGAAAGGAAGTTACACACTTTAGATGTAAGAAGATGTATCCTGGAGTATCTAGCGGTAACTGATCCCTGGAAGTTAGATAATGCCCTATTCGTGTCCTATCAGGGTAGTAGGAAAGGGCATAGAGCATCAAAGTCTACTCTAGCTAGATGGACCAGGGAGGCTATCTTGCTGGCTTATATCTCAAAGGGCAAGCCGGCGCCTGAAGGTCTTAAAGCGCATTCCACTAGAGCTATGGCGGCTTCGTGGGCGGAAAGATTGGAGGTGTCGATCGATCAGATTTGTAAGGCTGCTACTTGGTCTTCTCCAAACACATTCTATAACCAATATAGATTGAACCTGGGTGCCTCCTCTGACCTCTCTTTTGGTGTAAGGGTGCTGCAAGCTGTAGTCCCTCCCTAGTTAGTTACTCTCTGTAATTCTCTCCGTAGTGCTGTCATGGACGACCGAATAAAGTCTTAGTTACTCACCGGTTAACTGTGTTTTTCGGAGTCCATGACAGCACCTGTACATACCCTCCCGTCTTCTTAAGTTCTGGGTGTACACCTCTTCCTTTATTTATATATAATTCACGGGTAGTGAATAGTTAATATTGTATTATTGTGTATGCTATTAACCTTGGTGGTCCTCTTGTGCTCTGTAAACCAACTGATGCGTGGGGAGAGGTTCCGCCCTTATGTATCTGTAGGTTTCCTGTTCCTGAAGGGCGGATCCCCTCTCTCCGTAGTGCTGTCATGGACTCCGAAAAACACCGTTAACCGGTGAGTAACTAAGACTATAATTTATTCTTTGTTAAAGGGAACCTGTCACCCTCAAAATCAAAGGTGAGCTAAGCCCCCGATGTATCCTGAAAGAGGTTAGATTATACTCACCCAGGGGCGGTCCTGCTGCGGTCCAGTCCGATGGGCGTCGCGGTCTGGGGCCTCCCATCTTCTTACGATGACGTCCTTCTTGTCTTCACACCGCATCTCCGGCGCAGGTGTACTTTGTCTGCCCTGTTGAGGGCAGAGCAAAGTACTTCAGTGCGCAGGTACCGGGCCTCTCTGACCATTCCCAGTTCACTGCATTACTTTGCTCTGCCCTCAACAGGGCAGACAAAGTACGCCAGAGCTGCAGCGTGAAGAAGAGGATGTCATCGTAAGAAGATAGGAGGGACTGGACCGTGACGCCCATTGGACCGGACACCCACCCCCCCTTCAGGTGAGTATAATCTAACCTCTTTTTCTCATCTTTCAGGATACATCGGGGGCTTATCTACAGCATTACAGAATGCTGTAGATAAGCCCCTGATGCTGGTAGGCTTAGCTCACCTTTTGATTTTGGGGGTGACAGGTTCCCTTTAATTTAACCAGAGTGTAAATTTTGTTTTCTTCGGGGACAGGGTTTATAAGTTACGCTACCCAGTTTTTGACTCTAAACTACTTATTCACTCTTGAGGCTTGTTCACATGCTGTGGAATAAACGCAGTGGTTTACAGTACCAGCACAGTTAAGATTTCTGAAATCTTATGCACATGCTGCTTTTACTTGCAGACTTGAACCATTCAGAGCGGTTTTCCAAACCTGCAGAATGTCAGTTATTTTGGTGTTATCCTTCACCCTCACCTCCTATTTATTGAAATGGGTGAAAAGCGCTGCCAACACCTGTATTTTACACATCTTTTTCTTCCAATAGTCTTATTTGCAGATTTTTCTGCAGGAAAATGCATGTATTTTTACCCCATTTATTTGGATGAAAAAATCTTTTAAGAACTTACATGCTATAGGGTTGAGCAAAAAGGCACTTTATAGGTTCACATTCACAAGGTAAAAAATATTGCACGATATCTGGGAAATCATTCACTTTACTGGCACCATAAAACATTGTTTCCATGGTAAAAATGCAATATGAACAATCCCCCAGGAGATAAAATAATCTGGACAGTGTCTACATTCAGCCTTGAAACTGCAGGTAGTGGCAACCATTAAGGCTTGGTTCCCATTGCGTTAATGGGAAAGCGCTAACGGACAGCGTTGCACGGCGAAATTACGTGTGCACATAGCCTAAGTGTATCAATGATCCAAAGTTGTTTGAGGTTGCATATTTATGCAGCGGCAAACCTGCAGCCAAAAGCTGTTACAGCATAGTGGATGGGATGTCGAACTCCATTCCCACTATGTGTCCACTGACACCCAGTGTGTCTTTCCAGACTGCAGCATGCCTACTTCTCTTGCGAAGACGCCAGTCCCTCAAGAGAAATTACATCAATAGAAATGTATTGAATGTGGTGAATCCACATGGCTTAGTGATCACATGTGGATTTACCGATTTTCGATAGCAGCGATTTGAGCACAGTGAACATGTGGTGCGCCCACTTCACTGCTAGTTCTGGATCATGGGCACACAGCCTAAAGGGTTGTATCCACAGTATAATTACCATGCCATAGCTTGTTTGCAGTGACTAAATACAAGTTTGTGGAATCAGTGCTGTTCCTGAACTACATATGAAATGGATGCGTCTTGTGCTAATGCACAATGAAGATGGATTCATATGTAGGCTATAAGTTTTATTATTAGGTATTATTATAATTATTAGGTTCTGTAGAAGGACGTAGATCTGGCCTGATAAATGACACAAACTGCATAGGACACTTAGGTTTCTTTGCAGATTTTGTCCTATGCATATCAACCATGTAAGAAATGTGGACTTTGTGGTTTGTCAGGCATCCACACATAGATATGGTACAATTTCCCTTGGGATCAATAGTGTACCAGATGGGGTTAATTACTGATAAGGTGTGCTGAACAGAGACTGACTTCCCCCTGTACTATAATAGCTGCAAGCCATCATGCAACTTTAAGGTAACATAGTAACATAGTTAGTAAGGCCGAAAAAAGACATTTGTCCATCCAGTTCAGCCTATATTCCATCATAATAAATCCCCAGATCTACGTCCTTCTACAGAACCTAATAATTGTATGATACAATATTGTTCTGCTCCAGGAAGACATCCAGGCCTCTCTTGAACCCCTCGACTGAGTTCGCCATCACCACCTCCTCAGGCAAGCAATTCCAGATTCTCACTGCCCTAACAGTAAAGAATCCTCTTCTATGTTGGTGGAAAAACCTTCTCTCCTCCAGACGCAAAGAATGCCCCCTTGTGCCCGTCACCTTCCTTGGTATAAACAGATCCTCAGCGAGATATTTGTATTGTCCCCTTATATACTTATACATGGTTATTAGATCGCCCCTCAGTCGTCTTTTTTCTAGACTAAATAATCCTAATTTCGCTAATCTATCTGGGTATTGTAGTTCTCCCATCCCCTTTATTAATTTTGTTGCCCTCCTTTGTACTCTCTCTAGTTCCATTATATCCTTCCTGAGCACCGGTGCCCAAAACTGGACACAGTACTCCATGTGCGGTCTAACTAGGGATTTGTACAGAGGCAGTATAATGCTCTCATCATGTGTATCCAGACCTCTTTTAATGCACCCCATGATCCTGTTTGCCTTGGCCGCTGCTGCCTGGCACTGGCTGCTCCAGGTAAGTTTATCATTAACTAGGATCCCCAAGTCCTTCTCCCTGTCAGATTTACCCAGTGGTTTCCCATTCAGTGTGTAATGGTGATATTGATTCCTTCTTCCCATGTGTATAACCTTACATTTATCATTGTTAAACCTCATCTGCCACCTTTCAGCCCAAGTTTCCAACTTATCCAGATCCATCTGTAGCAGAATACTATCTTCTCTTGTATTAACTGCTTTACATAGTTTTGTATCATCTGCAAATATCGATATTTTACTGTGTAAACCTTCTACCAGATCATTAATGAATATGTTGAAGAGAACAGGTCCCAATACTGACCCCTGCGGTACCCCACTGGTCACAGCGACCCAGTTAGAGACTATACCATTTATAACCACCCTCTGCTTTCTATCACTAAGCCAGTTACTAACCCATTTACACACATTTTCCCCAAGGCCAAGCATTCTCATTTTGTGTACCAACCTCTTGTGCGGCACGGTATCAAACGCTTTGGAAAAATCGAGATATACCACGTCCAATGACTCACCGTGGTCCAGCCTATAGCTTAGCTCTTCATAAAAACTGATTAGATTGGTTTGACAGGAGCGATTTCTCATAAACCCATGCTGATATGGAGTTAAACAGTTATTCTCATTGAGATAATCCAGAATAACATCCCTCAGAAACCCTTCAAATATTTTACCAACAATAGAGGTTAGACTTACTGGCCTATAATTTCCAGGTTCACTTTTAGAGCCCTTTTTGAATATTGGCACCACATTTGCTATGCGCCAGTCCTGCGGAACAGACCCTGTCGCTATAGAGTCCCTAAAAATAAGAAATAATGGTTTATCTATTACATTACTTAGTTCTCTTAGTACTCGTGGGTGTATGCCATCCGGACCCGGAGATTTATCTATTTTGATCTTATTTAGCCGGTTTCGCACCTCTTCTTGGGTTAGACTGGTGACCCTTAGATTGGTCACATTTAGCGACGCTGCAGCGATCTAGACAACGATCCCGATCGCTGCAGCGATCTAGACAACGATCCCGATCGCTACAGCGTCACTGTGTGGTCGCTGGAGAGCTGTCACACAGACAGCTCTCCAGCGACCAACTATGCTGGTCCCCTGGTAACCAGGGTATACATCGGGTTACTAAGCGCAGGGCCGCGCTTAGTAACCCGATGTTTACCCTGGTTACCAGCGTAAACGTTAAAAAAAAACAAACACTACATACTTACATTCCGGTGTCTGTCCCCCGGCGCTGTGCTTTCCTGCACTGGCTGTGAGCGCCGGCCAGCCGTAAAGCAGAGCGGTGATGTCTTGCGCAGGCGTGTACTATGGAGGACAGAGAATGAACTTCAATATTGCAGCCAGCGGGTAAGGAAAGGGTGAATCAAACACCCAAAAACCCCGCCTCCATGGCTGAAGATTGTTCCCTCCAAATTCAGGTGACAGTGTCCCTTTAAAATCCTTATCCCAAAGGGAGCCTTCCAAGAGAAGGGAGCCTAGCGTCTCGGATTCAGATTCGTCTACTGCCCCTAGGAAAAAATATGATTCGGAAGCCTCCGTCTCCTCGGCATGCTCTTCAGAGGAGGATGCTAATCAATTCTGTTTCCCGCTAAACCAGATAGACAGACTAGTTAAATTAGTCAGATCCACCATGGGGGTGGCTGACGAAAAACAAGAACTTTCAGCGCAAGACCTAATGTTCGGCGGTCTAGACCCAAGAAAACGCAAATAATTTCCACTTAATGACAGGGTTCAAAACCTTGTCAAAAAAGAGTGGAAAAAGCCAGAAAAAAGGGGCTCCCTACCACCGGCCTTTAAGAGGAGATATCCCTTTGACGACCCCTTGGTGAACACGTGGGATAAGGCACCAAAATTAGACGCAGCGGTGGCTAAAGCTTCTAAGAAATCCTCTATTCCCTTCGATGACATGGCTTCCTTAAAAGATCCTCTTGATAAGAAAGCAGACTCGTTTCTTAAAGGGACTTGGGAGATGTCGGCTGGTGCTCTAAGACCCGCAGTAGCAGCAACATGCGCAGCCAGATCAATGATGGTCTGGATGGACCAACTAGGGTCTAATCTAGAAGATGGAGCCTCTCTAGGGAATCCATATTAAAATCCCTGCCGACAATCCAGAATGCAGCTGCTTTTCTAGCAGACGCATCTGCAGATTCTGCAAGGATGGCAGCTAGGGCTGCAGGGTTACCGAATGCGGCACGCAGGGCCCTATGGCTGAAGTGTTGGCCCGGCGACATTCAGGCCAGGTCCCGTCTTTGCTCTATCCCGTGCGGAATACCTGTTTGGTCCGGTTCTAGATGAACTACTGGAGAAGGCCGGTGACGAGAAAAAGAAATTTCCCAGTCTACCGACCACTTCTTATAGGCGTCCCTTCACAGGGAAAAGATTCTTTCACAGAAGGCTGGCCAGGGACCAGGGCAGATGGGACGATAAAAAGAAAAGAGGTACTGGATTCATGTTTGGTGGTGCGGGACGTCAGGAGCCATCCCGTGAGAGCAAAAAGCCACCCCAATGACTAGTCACCCCAGTGGGAGGTAGACTATCTGCCTTCTACCCAGCCTGGTCCAAAATTTCCAGTAGTAATTGGATTTTGGGAATAATAGCTACGGGTCTACGGCTAAAGTTCTCCTCTATCCCTCATAATTTCTTCAGGGTTACCCCGCTCAGGTCCTCTGCAGCAGAACAGATGGGGTGAGTCCGGTTTTTCCTGGTGTCAATTTCGCCAGGAATCCGTTTTCTCACATTATGCATATGGGATTCTTGTTTTCAGCAGAACAGATGGCCCTGGAAACGGAAATTCATGACCTGCTCAGTAAGAAAGTCCTATCGGAGGTTCCGGAAGGAGAACGGGGTATTCCTCCTCTATTCCTGATACGTAAACCAGACGGTTCCTTCAGAACTATTATCAATCTTAGGGCTCTTAGCAATTTTCTGACCATACAACCGTTTAAAATGGAGACTGTTAATACAACTACTGTTTAAAAACTGTTTTATGGTGGTGTTGGATTTAAAGGACGCCTATTACCATATCCAAATTTATGCAGGAACCAAAGATTCCTGAGGGTAGCGGTCTGGTTAGATGGGGTTGTCAGACATTTCCAGTATAGGGCTCTCCCCTTTGGTATATCGGTCGCCCCCCGTGTATTTACTAAGGTCATGGCTGAGGTAATGGCCCACCTACATGAGTCTGACATTCTGGTAATCCCCTACCTGGACGATCTCCTTATAGTGGGTAAAACAGAGGAGCACTGTTTAGAACAACTACAAAATGTAATGTCGGCCCTGGAGCGTCTGGGATGGTTACTAAATGTCAAAAAGTCCCGGCTACAGCCCATGAAAGTGCAGCGATTTTTAGGCCTGACCTTGGATTCCCAGGATCAGGAATGCTGTTTGCCTCACGAAAAAATAGATCGCCTGCACCTTCAAGTGCTAAACGCCTCTAAAAACCCCACCATGTCCCTTAGAAGAGCGATGTCTCTGTTGGGCTCTCTCTTCCTGCATTCCAGCAGTCCGATGGGCCCAGTATCATACAAGGATACTTCAGAGCGAGGTGTTATTACAACAAAATTTTTTTTGGGGGGGTCACCTAGAGGGCCAGCTGACCTTGTCCCAAAACACTATTGTATCCCTTGAATGGTGGCTAGACCGAAATAATCTGTCCACGGGGGTTCCCTGGGAATACAACGTAACCTGTATAATCACCACAGACGCTAGCCCTTCTGGTTGGGGGGCTCACATGGGTGAAATTATAATTCAGGGACTTTGGGACTAGCTTCAAACGGAAATGTCCTCTAATTTGAAGGAGTTAATGGCGGTGGAGCAGTTAAAAAAATTTCCTTGTCTATCTACAGGGCCACCACGTGCGGATATTCTCCGACAGTCGGGTCTCCGTGGCATATATCAATCATCAAGGCAGAACCCGTTCCAAATCCCTGATGAACGTGGCAAATCGTCAATTCCAGCTAGCAGAGCAGCACTTTCTCTCGTTGACAGCTCTTCACATAAGAGGAATAGAAAATACTATGGTGGATATCTTAAGCCGCAACACCTTGAGGCAGGGAGAATGGTCACTAAACGACGCTATCTTTAATCTCATTGTGGAAACATGGGGTCAAACGGATGAAGATCTTTTTGCCACAAAACAGAAAAGTGACACAATTCTGCTCTCTGAACCCCAGAGAAAATCCTTTGTCAGTAGACGCCCTCTTCATAGACTGGAACTTCAGGCTAGCTTACGCCTTTCCTCCCCTGTCTCTAATTCCTTAGGTGGTGAGGAAAATCAGGAAGGACAAAGCCAGAGTTATAGTAATTACCCCCTTCTGACCCAGAAGGACGTGGTTCTCATGCCTCAGGACCATGTCGATTTCTGACCCATGGGTCTTACCAGACATTCCAGATCTCCTATCCCAGGGCCCAGTATACCATCCTCGGGCAGTTGACCTTCATCTGACGGCGTTTATTTTGAGCGGTCGTTATTAAGAAATAGAGGTTTCTCGCCGGGCCTGATTAACCCGCTGCTCAAAAACAGAAAAATAATCACCACCAAAATTTACGTCAGGATCTGGAAAAGATTTCTTCAAAACTCGGGGGTAGTAGCTGGTCAATCAACACCAATAGACCAGATATTGGAGTTTTTGCAAAAGTGGTTGGATATGGGGTTATCCCCAAATACTCTTAAAGTACAGGTGTCAGCCTTAGGGGCCCTCTTTGGCTGCAACATTTCTGAAAATTACTGGGTCAGCAGATTCATCAAAGCGACAAAATGGTCTAGACCAATGGTGAAGAATAGGGTCATGCGGTGGGACTTAAACTTAAGGCCCCGTCACACATAGCGACGCTGCAGCGATACCGACAACGATCCGGATCGCTGCAGCGTCGCTGTTTGGTCACTGGAGAGCTGTCACACAGACAGCTCTACAGCGACCAACGATCCCGAGGTCCCCGGTAACCAGGGTAAACATCGGGTAACTAAGCGCAGGGCCGCGCTTAGTAACCCAATGTTTACCCTGGTTACCATCGTTAAAGTAAAAAAAAAAAAACGCTACATACTTAACTATCGCTGTCTGTCCTCGGTGCTCTGCTTCTCTGGTCTGGCTGTGAGCACAGCGGCCGGAAAGCAGAGCGGTGACGTCACCGCTCTGCTTTCCGGCTGACCGGCGCTCACAGCCAGACCAGAGAAGCAAAGCGCCGAGGACAGACAGCGATAGGTAAGTATGTAGCGTTTGTTTTTTTTACTTTTAGGATGGTAACCAGGGTAAACATCGGGTTACTAAGCGCGGCCCTGCGCTTAGTTACCCGATGTTTACCCTGGTTACCAGCGAAGACATCGCTGAATCGGCGTCACACACGCCGATTCAGCGATGTCAGCGGGACCTCAACGATCAAAAAAATGGCCCAGGCCATTCCGACACGACCAGCGATCTCACAGCAGGGGCCTGATCGCTGGTACGTGTCACACATAGCGAGATCGCTGTTGCGTCACAAAACTTGTGACTCAGCAGCGATCTCGCTAGCGATCTCGCTATGTGTGACGGGGCCTTAAGTCCTCATGGCCATGACAGAAGCTCCATTTGAACCAATTTATTTGGCTTCTATTAAAAACCTGTCTCTTAAAGTAGCCTTCCTGGTGGCCCTAATGTCAGCTCGTAGGGTAGGCGACATCCAGGCTTCCCCCTTACATGCAACTTAGAGATGAGAGAATGAAACTTTCCCCTGATCCAGCATATCTTCCTAAAGTAGTGTCTAGATTCCATAGAACACAGGAGATAGTTCTTCCATCTTTCCTCCCTAATCCTACTAATGATAAAGAAAGGAAGCTACACACTCTAGATGTAAGAAGATGTATCCTAGAGTATCTAGCAGTGACTGATCTTTGGAAGATATATAATGCCCTATTTGTGTCCTATCAAGGTAGCAGGAAAGGTCATAGAGTATCAAAATCTACGCTAGCTAGGTGGATCAGGGAGGCTCTCGCTGGCATACGTCTCAAAGGGCAAGCCGGTGCCTGAAGGTCTAAGAGCGCATTCCACTAGAGCTATGGCTGCCTCGTGGGCGGAGAGGTTAGAGGTGTCGATCGACCAAATATGTAAGGCTGCTACTAAGGGTACCGTCACACTAAGTGACGCTGCAGCGATACCGACAACGATCCCGATCGCTGCAGCGTTGCTGTTTGGTCGCTGGAGAGCTGTCACACAGACCGCTCTCCAGCGACCAACGATCCCGAGGTCCCTGGTAACCAGGGTAAACATCGGGTTACTGAGCGCAGGGCCGCGCTTAGTAACCCGATGTTTACCATGGTTACCAGCGTAAATGTTAAAAAAACAAACACTACATACTTACCTTCAGCTGTCTGTCCTCCGGCGCTCTGCTTTCCTCTGCACTGTCAGCGCCGGTCAGCCGGAAAGCAGAGCGGTGACGGCACCGCTGTGCTTTCCGGCTGGCCGGCGCTGACACAAGATGCAGGAGGAGTGCAGAGAAGCACAGCGCCGGGGACAGACAGCTGAAGGTAAGTATGTAGCATTTTTTTTTTTTTTAACGTTTACGCTGGTAACCAGGGTAAACATTGGGTTACTAAGCGCGGCCCTGCGCTTAGTAACCCGATGTTTACCCTGGTTACCAGTGAAGACATCGCTGGATCGGCGTCACACACGCCGATCCAGCGATGTCAGCGGGAGATCCAGCGACAAAATAAAGTTCTGGACTTTCCTCAGCGACCAACGATCTCCCGGCAGGGGCCTGATCGTTGGTCGCTGTCACACATAACGATTTCCTTAACGATATCGTTGCTACGTCACAAAAAGCAACGATATCGTTATGTGTGACGGTACCTTTAGTCTTGTCTTCTCCAAACACTTTCTATAACCATTATAGATTGAACCTGGGTGCTTCCTCGAACCTCTCTTATGGTGTATGGGAGCTGCAAGCTGTAGTCCCTCCCTAAATAGTTACTCTCTATAATTCTCTCCGTGGTGCTGTCATGGACGACCGATAAAGTCTTAGTTACTCACCGGTTAACGGTGTTTTTCAGAGTCCATGACAGCTCCTGTATATACGCTCCCATCTTAAGTTCTCGGTGTACTCCTCTTCCCTTTTTTTTTTTATATAGTCCACTCGTGGTGGATAGTTAAGTTGTAATATTGTTATATATAAATGTCATTAACCTTGGTGGTCCTCTTGTGCTCTGTAAACCAACTGATGCGTGGGAGAGATGCCGCCCTTATGTATCTGTAGGTTTCCTGTTCCTGAAGGGCGGATCCCCTCTCTCCGTGGTGCTGTCATGGACTCCGAAAAACACCCTGTTAACCGATGAGCAACTAAGACTTTTTGTGCACATGATGCGTTTTTTTCCGCAAAAAAACGCATCGCGGTAATAAACGCAGCATGTTCATTAATTTTGCGGATTTCCCACTATATTATTGCATTGGGAACCTCCGGAAAAATCTGCAAAAAAAAAAAAAAGCACCAAAAACGCGGTAAAAACGTGAGAAAAACGCATGCAGATTTCTTGCAGAAAATGTCCTGTTTTGCTCAGGAAATTTCTGCGAGCAATCCTGAACGTATGCACATAGCCTAAATGTAAAAGCACAAGTTATGGGTAGGGAGCCTGTATATAGTATATGCAATGTGTATGGTGAAAACCCCATATTAAAGGGGCTGTATACTAATGCAGAGGTCCCCAACTCCAGTCCTCAAGGCCCACCAACAGGTCATGTTTTCAGGATTTCCTTAGTCTTGCCCAGGTAATAATTGCATCACCTGTGCAATGCAAAGGAAATCCTGAAAACATGACCTGTTGGTGGGCCTTGAGGACTGGAGTTGGGGACCTCTGTTGGACTACTTTTTTTTATATAATACCTGCAGAACAAAATAATAAAATTATATACTTACCCCTCAATCAGCTGCTCGCTCCTCTGATCCCCCAGCTGTGTCTCCTGACTGCCTAGTGATCGCTGCAGCCAATCAGTGTTGTGTCTGCTTTGATGGAATAGAGAAGACTGTGGCCGCTGATCGGCTGCAGTGCTCACATAACCTGCAGGAGAGAATTCCGACTTTGGAGAAGCCGTCGGCCCAAGGGGGGGGGAAGTGCTTTTTTTTCTTTCGTGTTTTGCTCAGTAAGTAGGCTGATGATACGAAGAAGGGGCTGTCCGATTGTGAACAACCCTTATAACCTACTTCATGTAGGCAAAATCTAATGGACACCCAGAATTGTGACTTAGACATAGGTTTGTTGTGATAAATACATAAAGTGTACACTAGCATGACCTTCCTTAAGAAAAGGTGTTTGGGTGTAATTCTCGTATCATATCTCAGAAAGTAATATCGGGTGTGTTTAGACCAAAAACATGAGAAGGAAAAACAAGACACATAGGACACATTGTTCACTGAAGTCTTGGATCTGACAGCATCTCCACAAAGCAGCTGAAATAAAACCGTTTATATTGATTGCAACTTGTACCTATATTGTATTTATTCTGCCACAATATATAGAAAGTATGCTATTGTGTCATTGCTCCACAATTGGGAAGAAAATGGCAGAACAAAATGTTTGCGGTTCCACTTATACACCAATCGGCCATAACAAAACCACTATCAGGTCAAGTGAATATCTTTGATTTTCTAGTGACTGGTATCTGACCACGGCAGATTTATCAAGCCATGTTCAGTATTAGGCTTGGGTCACACTTGCGAGTGCAATGCGAGAAACTTGCACATCAATTCCTGGCACTCGGGTTCAGCTGCATAGAAATACATGCAGCCCCACACTCCGGTCCCGAGTGCTGGCGGCAGTGCTGGGTATTGATGCGAGAGACTCGTGCGAGTTTGTCGCATTACACTCACAGGTGTGACCCCGGCTTTATGCTGTGTGCCCACAATCGGGAATAGCTGCGCCCAAAATGCTGCGTTCTACACTACAAGCACAGCAGTTGGGATTTATAGAAAACCCATGCCCACTGGGCTTCTGTTTATTGCTGCTCAAACTCACCCACAGTGCGGGTTTACGAGCCGCAGCATGTCAGTTATCGGCAGCGGACACCCTAGTTTCCAATGTGTATTTTGACCAATAGAATGTCATTAGATGCGGTGAATACACTGCGTCCAAGACACCACTATTCCTGACCGTAGGGACGTAGCCTTTGGTTTCTTTTCTCTAATTTGCTCCTTGATCAGAGCTCTGTCACCTTTCCTAGGAGACTGGAGGTCGTTTGAGAAGAATTGACTTGCCTGGATTTTGAGTGACCTCTAAGCTTATATTCAGGCGTGTGGCCGCAAAGCAGATCTGTGCTAATACTACATGCAATACCAAACCTCTTCTGCAGCAGTGCAGAGGATACTCGCACAGATTCAACATAGAAACTGCAACACTGAGGAAAAGTCGTGGGATTATGGAAATCACAGGTTCCAGAGGCAGCTTAATAGTATGGAAACAATGGAAAAATGTACAAATCATCTCAATTAGTATTAAGGAAACAGAAACACATGGGCTACTTGCACAGTGAACAAGTCTGTAGGAACATGCTCACACCACCAACAAACTTGAAGACACAAAAGAGCATAGTAAAACCAAAAACACTCAGTTTCGAAAAAATCACAGTAATCCGCAAGTGCTAGTAAAAAGATGTAAAAAACAGAGTATTTGGTTGATACGTTTTTTGCAAAAAATGTATGCTGCTCCACCAAACGTCAAGGTATACCCATATCAGAGCAGTCCTAACTGATGTATGCAATCCCTATCTGATGTATTTAAAAACCTGATCATTTGTATATTACATGTGTGAACAGGGTTCAGAGAGGAAAAGTCCATGTGGACATGCTGAGTGGAACAGCTTTTGTGCAGATAGCCCAAGAGGAGTGATGGGTAACTCCCTTGTGTCTTCAAGTTTCTTGGTGGTGTGTGAATATGTTCCTACAGACTTGTTCACTGTGCAAGTAGCCCATGTGTTCCTGTTTCCATAATTGTTCTCTTGTGTCTACAAGACTAGGGAGTTACCCACCACTCCTCTTGGGCTATCTGCACAAAAGCTGTTCCACTCAGCATGTCCACATGGACTTTTCCTCTCTGAACCCTGTTCACACAGGTAATATATAAATGATCAGGTTTTTAAATACATCAGATAGGGATTGCATACATCAGTTAGGACTTCTCTTATATGGGTATACCTTGACGTTTGGTGGAGCAGCTTAGTATACCTTTTTTGCAAAAAAACGTCTCAACCAAATACCGTTTTTTTACATCTTTTTGCTAGCACTTGCTGATTACTGTGATTTTTTTGAAACTGAATGTTTTTGGTTTTACTATGCTCTTTTGTGTCTTCAATTACTATTAAGTATGAGCACCGAGCAGAGAAATCCCAGCACTTACACACCTTGGTTGCTATCGGTGAGGTACTTAGTGGTAGAGGAATGGCCTGCTACAATGAATGCACTAGCAGCTCCTTTTGCAACTGCCGATCAATGAAGCCCCAGATGGGCTGGAGACGCCGCAGCAACAGTAGCACGGTTACACTACGCAGGCTGCTCATAGTACCACAAGTAACACATAACCCTTTGAATACACTGTAGATATTTTTGCAGCATGTGCGTGACATTTCTTTAAATCTCATGTCTCGTGCTGTAAAGCACAATGGAAAATTAACTCCATTTTCACTACATGGGAACCTAGGCTAAGGCAGGATTCACACAGGGCAGATTTTGCTTAACAAGTCTGTGTCTGAAAATCAGTTCCGTTCATCTGGATGAGGTAGGTTTGGGGTCCGGTACATGGATTCCTTCATGTCAGATAAATGTTAGTTGCAGATTCATGAAGTCTGACCATCCCCTTGTCATCCACAGGAGTCGAGGGTTTTCTTTTAGCTAACAATATACAAGAGCTACATGCAAATGATCACAGATTTTACCCCCATGAATCACAAACTTTAGCAATATGCGTACAGTGACGAGCTGCAGATTTCCACGCATTATACATGGTGTACTGATGAGATTTGGGGAGATCCAATCCACAGAGCTGCTGCGGTAATACACTGCAGGTTTTCCACCTTAATTATTTCTGGACAATTGAATAAAAAGCATAGAATCAATGGACACACTGGAAAACCATCACATATCAGTAAAGCAGCACTGCAGTGTTTTTATATTTATGTTACCACTGGCGTGGTGTCCACTAATGTAAGGTCCTGCCCTTGGTATTATACTTGCCAGCCACCATGTTCTTCAGTACCGCTCTGATTGGTCTCCAGCAGTTTGTGACCTGCTGGATCTCTAGTGTTTGCTGGCCGAGCCGGAGTCACTACTCAGTGTAAGTCTATGAGAGCCGGAACGAGGGCCTGACGGATCTGTGACCGTTACCTCCGACTTCCAGTCACAAGTTGGTGGAGCAGCACCAGACAGTGCCTGGCAAGTGCACTAATAGGGGCAGGGACCTTACTGGGCCCACCGCACTGTGCGCAGGAACACCAGAAGGCTTCTTCCCCATGGGGAGGGTAATAACGGGGCCCCCTGCAGCATAGTCTATGCCACGGCCTGTCTGCAGATAAACCTACACAGCTACCCTCACACCGACCGACGATGCGCAGATCCTGCTCTCTACTCTCTAAGTTCACACTAGGCGGTTTATAAGCTGCAGAAAGAAAAAAAATTTCCTTGGATTTCCTTGTGTTTTTGGCATGCTACATTTGTCTCTTGTGCATGCTGATGAAGTTCAATGTTGAAAAAAAAGTCCTATTCTATAGAATCAGGTTTTGGCATAAAAACCGCAGCAAAACCTGATATCTGTGTTGTTTCACCACCCATTTGTGTCGAAAAACCATGCAAAGCACATAATACTGACGCCATAAAAAAACAATGTGTGTGCACGAGATTTCTGAAATGTCAGACTTGGCTAGTACTGTAAAACGCAGCAGAACATTTGCATAAAAACCGCTGCAAAAACAAAGAGCCTAGTGTGACCTTAGCCTTATATACAGGAGAAGCGGCACATGTGAAGGCTCCACCGCGTGCGGGCGCCTCCTAGCGGCCAGTACGCTGTTATCAGAGCAGCCAGCCTCTCGTAAGGGTACCGTCTCACAGCGGCACTTTGGTCGCTAGGACGGCACATCCCTTCCCGTCGGTCTCCCCTCCCCCACCTATCCGCTCCACACTTGCCCCTCACTACTCCACAGAGCGGACCAGCCGCGGCCCCTCCCTATTACTCACTACGCCGTCCGACTCAGCACCATGCGGCCACGGAGCACGCCGGATATGACGTAACCACGTAAGGCTGCGCAGTGACGTCACTCGCCGTATAAATGCCGGCAGCGACGGTCCCGCCCTCTCTTTTTCACCCACTGAGAAGATGGCGCCGGTGAGTGGCGTGCGTGGCGCTTGGTCCCCAGCCTGTGCACAGTATTAATGTGTCCGTACAGCACACGTCCCCCTATGTAGTGCTCCGCTCTAGTAGTGTCCCGGGGCTGGGTGGTTATACAGCCGTGAGCCGCTGTATCTGACGGTGGCGGCGCCAGTACTGTCCCTCATTAGTCATAACCAGAGTGGGAGAGGGGCGGCTAACGGGGCCATACCAGCTGGTCTGGAACTACAACTCCCAGCATGCCCCAGCAGCTGCTGCTAAGAGTGCCCGGCGGTGTAGTTACACGTCCAGCGGAGGCTGCTGCCCCCTGGTGGGTCGGAGGGTGAATGCTTGTGTTACAGCCCTGTAGCCGGGGGCTGCGCTCCCGTCACTGAGGGTCTGCTCCTCACCACTGCTCCGGGGCTTCTGCTGGCGGTGGTGTAGAGTATTCCCTCTTCTATTTGGGTGTAATAAATCTGGCGTCCCTGATGGAAGCCTGACATACCCCCCCAATGTAAGCAGAGTAAGCTTATAACATCATTTCTTGCAGCAGAAAGTTAAAAAGGTGCAGAAGGAAAGAAGATCCAAGAAGGCCGCCTGGAGGTTCACCCTGGACCTCACTCATCCTGTGGAAGATGGGATCTTTGACTCCGTCAACTTTGTAAGTATTCCCGTAACCCCGAACCAGCACTGTACAGGGTGGGAGTGGGTTTGTCACACTGTGAAAGGTGTATACAGCCTGTAAGGAGTCATGTGGGCGGAGCGAGTCTGGGGAGTCACACGGTCATAGACACTCCTGGCTTGATGTTCCTCATGCTATGGTTCATTACCAGCTGGCTCTGAAGGAGGTGTGGTGCAGTGGATGGGGCTGCCATGGAGTAATGTATCCTGGCCTGTGTGTCTCCTAAAGCACACGAGACCGACCTCCAGCCAGGATCCTGTGCCCCTCGTGTGACGGGAGTGTGATGCAGCCTGCTGTTCAGTATCTGGTGCTGTGCCTGGCAATATGTCAGATCCATAGACCTATAAAGATGTCGCTGTGCCTTCTGAACCCCCATAATTGTGATCAGCTGGTGGGCTTCCCGCATACACGTTATAATTCCATCGCTAGATCAGGGCTACGATAAGGACTGTGATGAGTTGAGCAGTTTTCCTAACGCCTCCTGTAACTAGGGTTCTCTTCCCTAGTTTGTACCTAGGGTTTCCTTCCCTAGTGTCTACATGTTTTGTTTTGATAAAACAGGAGCAGTTTCTAAAGGAGAAGGTGAAAGTCAACGGCAAAACCGGAAACCTTGGAAACACCGTTCACATTGAACGTTCAAAGAACAAGATAAATGTGGCGTCTGAGAAGCAGTTCTCTAAAAGGTTTGTTTTACATGGGGGGAAAATGTTACATTAGTTTCTACTTGCTAAATGTAAAATGTGATTTTTAACTTTTTATGGGTGCTTTTCCTCGTTAAATTTAGTTCAGGGATCATAATAGTTTTTTGTTTTTTTTCATCTTGAACTGTTTATGGCTCCATTATTGTACGCGATGATTTTCCGATCATGCTTATGGTATATGAAGTGATGTCAGGAGTGTAGCACACCTAGTGTCCAGGCTTACATTCTTTACTCTGATAATTGATGGCTTAAAGGCCTACCCCTCCCATCAATGTTTTTATCCTCAATATATTGAAATCATCATATAGCACAGTGTACTTACAATTGCTCATTTTGCCTTTCCACCCATAAAATTCTTTTTTTTTTCCCCCTCTGCTCGATGTAGAAACAGGAAGTCTCTCTTCACTGTGTAAATTTTTCCCCTTATCAACTCCTGAACTACCTGCCCTCCCCTATGCCAGGGACTTTGCAGTGAGGATTCACACAGGGAAAATTGACCTCCCATTTCTACATGGAGCTTAGACTTCAGTTAGTCTGTTTTTTTGCATGATGTTATAGACCCAACTGGGTCTTGTCACTGGGCCGCTGAGGCCAGTAAATTGACTGAAGTGGTTAGGTGACTAGGACAGGCTGTCATCTGTGTGGCCCCTCCTGGGGCAATAGAAGTGACAGCTTGCCTCTTTCACATTTCTGTCGGTACGGGCCGTCGCAAACCGTCGGCCCGACGTACCGACTGACTTTGTGCAAATAGTGCACAACGTAGGCAGCGGATGTAGTTTTCAGACGCATCCGCTGCCCATTGAGCTCCGGGGAGGAGGGGGCGTAGTTCCGGCCGCGCATGCGTGGTCGGAAATGGCGGTTCCGACAGCGAAAAAACTTTACATTAAATATTTTTTCGTCACAACGGGCCGCGAAATCACGACACATACGTTGCACAACGGATGCGACGTGTGGCCATACGTCGCAAGGCATCGCTAATGCAAGTCTATGGAGTAAAAAAGCATCCTGCGGGCAACTTTGCAGAATGAGTTTTTTCTACAAAAAGACACATTGCGATGTATGCCAAACAACGGAAGTGTGAAAGAGGCCTAGTCACCAATGCCCAGGATAACATTTTTTTATTATGGCTGGACAACCGCTCTGAATTTTCCAGTCCCGTTCAGGAGCTGCCTACTATTTACTTGCCCTAGCTTGTAAATTGGACCAGACTCACATGCTGCATCCCCACCCGGCGTTCATGTGTTTAAAATGGCTTTGTGTAGCGGCTGACTTTAGTGGGACCAAAAAAGTGTTCTGAATGCAGCCAAGGAGGGAGGTAAACTGCAGTGACCATGAAATGTTTTTAAATCTGTGGGAACAAATGTAGAGTATACTGAGCCTTAACACTCTATATTAGTACCTTATTTTTCAGATTCTAAAATGCACTTTTCCCCAAAAAACTTTGAGGGTGCACCTTATAATCCGAATGTAATTTACTAGGGTATAGAGGGGCTGCAGTGGAACACAGTCCCAGTAGACCAGGTCGCTGCAGCAGGAAGCTAGTGTTGGCAGGAGGGGAGCAGTGTTCAGCGGTACAAGACTGGCGCGCTCCGGGTCTTCAGAAAATGTCGAGTCCCCTGTTCTTCCCATCTTTTTTTTTTTTTTTACTTCGTTGGGAAATGGCAGCCACCGGAGGCTGGGCATACACGAAATCTCTGCTCCTGATATTTTCTGACAACCCAGAGCTTGCCGCATCCCCAAACCTCTCTTCCTCCCAGCCTGGGGCCCAGAGTCACTGCTTCTGACAGGCAGCAGTTGGGCGATGGCTGCGGGCCCAAGGCTGGTACGATGAGGTGTACTCGGGCTCCGACAGAGCCCTGCCGTTTCCATACTCTTCAATGTGGTGGACTCTTAAGAAAATGGCCGCTGGAGGCAGCACATGCGCCAATTGAGATCTTGTCACAGATATCTGCTCCTGAGATCACCATTACGCATGCGCTGCCCCTGGCTGTCATTTTCCTGGAGTCCACCGCATTAGAAAGTATAGGTGTGGGGCTCCGGGCTTTGACAAATGTGGGCAGAGGCCCCTCACCACTGAACACCTCATCGTACCAGTCTGGGGCCCGCAGCCATGACTAAACTGCTGCTGCCGGACACCCCGTCCTACCAGTGTAGAGCCTGTGGCATCTCCTGCAGAAGCAACCCTGCCACCTGGGACCCCACTTCCATCAGTGCTGTTCCCCAGGTAAGCTACCACACCACTTATTTTATAAAAAAAAAATAATAATTTTCCTTCCCAAAACTTGGCGTGCATCTTGTAATCTGCAAAATGCGGTACTTCTGTTGGAGGTGACCTTGTGTGTATACATATTGTTTCCTACTGACTATTGTTGGCGCTTATAATATAGGAATTATTTCTAGCAGATGTGCTTGGAATCCAAAATTCCCAATTGTGACCCCACTTTTTATTTTGTATGTTAGGTACCTGAAATACCTTACAAAGAAATACCTGAAGAAAAACAACTTGCGTGACTGGTTACGTGTAGTTGCTTCTGATAAGGAGACCTATGAACTTAGGTACTTCCAGATCAGCCAAGATGATGATGAATCTGAAACAGAAGAATAATTGTTTCTACAAAATAAAGATATTTATACATAATAATGTTGTGGGTTTTCATTTCTCCCAATATTGCTGCTTTCTGATGCTTTGTTTCAGGTCCTAACTATTTAGTCAAAACTCTACACAATGAACATTTGGGGAGCTTGACGCTGCATTTCTTCGTTGCACTTCCAGGAAAGTGGATAGGATTTATAGAAATCTCATATGCTCGCTGCATTTTTAAGTAGCATAAACTGACCTGCAGTGCGTGTTTATAGTCTGCAACATGTCAATTTCTATTATGGTGAATGTGGAACATCTACAAATAAACACATCAATGAAGTATACAAGAAATTTGGGGATATATTACCATCTCAGTTCTTGTGCACCTTCAAGGAGGCAGCCAAGGAGGGCACTCTGTCCCTTTCAATGAGAGAAGCAGTTATTATTGTTATACCCAAACCGGGCAAAGATCCATTGCTTCCCGATTCCTATAGGCCTATATCTTTGCTACCTACAGATGTTAAAATTATAGAAAAAGTTCTAGCATCCAGGTTAAATAACAAACAAAATATCTAATGTCATATGTAGTGATCAATTGGGCTTTATGCTCGCTAGATCTACAGCCATTAAATATCTATAGATGGATTTCTTAATCTCCAGCTACCAGTGGATAATACAGGAGATGGGGGTCATATGCTCGCTTGATGCTGCTAAAGCATTTGACTCTGAATGGGAATATTTATAGGTAGTTTTGGAGAAATTTGGTATGGGTGCTGAATTTTTCATTGATCAAACTGAGGCCACTGACACAATTAAGGGTAAACGGGCGTCTTCAGTCCTTGAGCTGGGGAGGAGTACACGATAGGGTTGTCCTCAACCCAACACCCCCATCCCCACTGTTCACATTAGCCATTGACCTGCTAGCTGTGATTATTAGGAAACACCCTGGAGTTGTTGGATTTTGTAGAGGGAATATGGAGGAGAACATTGCGCTTTATGCTGACGATGCTTTATTATTTTTGGCCAAAGCCTCCAAAACATTACCTGTAACTATGGAGACAACTGAGGAGTTTTGGAAAAATTTTGGGTTTGGTGATTAATTGGACTAAATCGGTATTGCTTCCACTGGATAATGGGATCCTTAATCCACCTCATTACACTGATTCAGGACTACAAGTGGTCACTGAATTTAAATATCTAGGTATTAATGTAACATCTAAAATTGCTATGAGAGACTTTAACCTTAACCCAATATTGGCAAGATTCAAATCCAAATTGGACACGTTGTCTAAACTACCACTGTCAGTTGTGGGGCGCACCAACTTGGTCAAGATGACCTGGATGCCACAATTGCTATATGTACCGTATAATGCTCCAATTTCTATATTTCTTTAAAATTAATGGCTTGTTCAGAGACTTGGGGTATGTGCACACGTAGAAAGCTCCTCTGCGGATTTTTCTGCAGCGGATTTGATAAATCCGCAGTGCAAAACCACTGCGGTTTTTCCTGCGGATTCCGCTGCGGTTTTACAACTGCAGTTTTCTATTGGAGCAGGTGTAAAAACGCTGTGGATTCCACACAAAGAATTGACATGCTGCGGAAAATAAAAACCGCTTTTTTTCCGCAGCATGTGCATTGCGGATTTCGTTTCCCCATAGGTTTACATTGTACTGTAAACTCATGGGAAACTGCTGCGGATCCGCAGCAAAATCCGCAACGTGTGCACATACCCTTTGGCTACTTTCACACTAGCGTCGGTATGGGCTGTCGGCCCGACGTACCGATGCACATTGTGAAAGAAATGAACAACGGGCAGCGGATGCAGTTTTTCAACGCATCCGCTGCCCTATTGTAATGTCTGAGGAGGAGGGGGCAGAGTTTGGGCCGTGCATGCCTGGTCGAAAATGGCGGACTTGATGCACAAAAAAAGTTACATGTAATGTTTTTTTTTTTTTTTGAGCCGTGGGTCCGCCAAAACACGACGCATATGTCGCACGACGGATGCGACGTGTGGCCATACGTCGCTAATGCAAGTCTATGGAGAAAAAACGCATCCTGCAGGTATATTTGCAGGATGTATTTTTTTTCTCCAATATGTCACATTGCGACGTATGCCAAACAACGCTAGTGTGAAAGTAGCCTAAATTTGGGGTGGACAATCTCCAAGAATTAAACTGGAAACTCTACAAAGAGATAAAAACAATGGGTGGCCTTGCAGTCCCAAATCCGTGGGTTTATTATATGGCAGCTCAGCTCCAGCACATTCGTGAGGGGAGGGGGAGTTCAACGTCTACAACTCCAATCACATGTTAAATCATTCAAACTATGAAGCATTGGAGGCTCACAAATTTAAGATGCCTTCTTGTAGAACCCCAGCTGTGCGGTTAATACAAACTTTGGAGGACAGTGAAGAAACTACAAGTAATTTCGCAATTTACATCACTGTGGGAAATGCCATGGCTCCCTAATGTATATAGTTTGGAAGGGATTAAATATTGGGTGTTTTACATGACTGGTGTAATAACTATGTGAGAAAATCTATGGGATTCACTCAGACAGCTGTGAAACTCCAGTATTTCAGGGCACAGCTCCACTTCAATAGGGCCCATCATGCCCTCACATTTTTCTTTTGACCGTATGGGGTGTTTCATTAATACAAGGTCCAACAGATGTCAGCTGGATATTCTCTGAATTACATCATTTTTGATCATTCCATTATTTAGGATGGGACTCCTTGAGTGTATTTCCCGCTAAAACATGTGAAAATCTTTCTACTCCTTTAAAAACTCCTGTTTCTCCACAATGTAGGTCTTTGACCAGGCTCCCTATGTGCTAGATGTAAAACCTCCCCAGCTAAGGCTTTCACGCTTCCGTCAACAGGCGGCCGTCAGAATGTGTCGATGCAACGTATCAACAGATGTTTTAAAAATTGTGCAAAACGGATGCAACGCATCCTGTGTTCTGACGGATATGTTGAAGTTGGTGCTGCCTGAATTTCAATGTAAAAAATTCTGGAGAAAATCCTTCCGGGCATGCTCAGAAGAGAAAAACGGCATCCGTCGCTGGATTCCAGTGTTTGACGGTCAGCGACTGATCCTGCGTCCATAGGCTTCCATTATAGCCGCCGCCTGGCAGCGCAGGACCCGTCGCTGAGCGATTTTCCGACTTGCAGAAAAAACGTTCCTCTGAACGTTTTCTCTGCCCGATGGCCAGTTATTTTCTGACGGATCCAGTGCATGACGGATGGCCATCGGTCACAATCCGTCGCTAATACAAGTCTATGGGAAAAAATAGGATCCTGCAGAAAAATTTGCAAAAAAGTGTCTTTTCCCACTTAAAACACTTGTACACTGCTATTTTACCCCTTTGGGGAGTCGCCTATAAGCGCTATGTAAGAGTGGCAAGGGCACATACGAAAGGTTCACTGTGGACTATGTGACCTCAAAAATATAAATGGCCTGGTAATTAGTGATGAGCAGACGTGCTCGTATAAGGTGTTATCAGAGTATCTTGGGTGTGCTGGGATAATATGTTAGGCCGGGATCACACACAGCGAGATACGGCCGAGTCTCGCAGGTTAAAACCAAGCTCTGGCACCGGCACTCGAGTGGAGCGTGCGGCCGCATAGCAATACATGGAGCCGCACGCTCCGCTCCGGAGTGCCGCTGCCAGAACTTGTTTTTAACCTGCGAGACTCGGCCGTATCTCGCTGTAGTGTGATCCTGGCCTTAGGCTGTGCACACGTTGCGGATTAGGCTTAGGAATTTCTGGTGTGGATTCTGCCTCTCCTAGCAGAAAACGCACCTGCGGATTTGTCAGTTTTTTTTTTGTGCGTTTGCTGCGGTTTTCTTGCGGATTTGCTGCGTTTTTTACCCCTGCGGTTTTCTACAATGGAATGGGTACAAAAACGCTGCAGATTCACAAAAAAGAAGTGACATTCTACTTCTTTTAAACCGCAGCGTTTTCGCAGCGGATTTTCCGCAAAGTGTGCACAGCATTTTTTATTTCTCATTGATTTACATTGTACTGTAAATCAATTGCGGATCTGCAGCGTTTCTGCAGTGCAAAAAACGCTGCGGATCCGCAGAGAATCCACAATGTGTGCACATAGCCTCAGAGTCCTTGCAGCTGCAAGTTTTGTGGTTGTTAGATGCAACACATGCGGTGATTACCTGTTAGGCAATTCCTGCATGTGTTGCGGCTGTTGAACATCCATGAGACATGCAGGTGAGGGGACTCTGAACAGCACACCAAAGTCACTCAGCACCTGAGCATGCTCCTATAACACCTTTGCTCATCACTGCTGTTTACCTAAACATATTCTAGATCGTTATACAATCAATATGGGCTTAAAGTGCAGACTCTTGGCTTTAAATTGACTGTATTCAGATCCTATTTGGAGTATTGGTTACGTTTTACAGCTTTTTTAAAGAAGCTGTACCAGCAACATTTTTATCCTCGTAATATATTGCAGTCATATGATACTGTGCACTTACAATTGCTCCTTTTGCCCTGATAATGTGTGCAACCTGTAAAGCGCTGCGGAATATGTTAGCGCTATATAAAAATAAAGATTATTATTATTATTATTCTACCGAGATAAATCTCTTTTCCATTAGGTCACTGCCACAGTAAGTGCCAGGGGGAGGGTGGATTGGAGCAGCTGGGTCAGGTGTTGAAGAGCGGAATGATTTCTTAAGGGACAAAAGACTTTCTGTTTCTACATAGAGCAGAGAAAAGAGAAGAATTTATTGGGTAGAAAGGCAAAATGAGCAATTGTAAGTACACAGTGTGATATAATATGATGACTGAAATACACTACTCAAAAAATAAAGGAAACACTTAAAACAATGGGGACCACAGGCCACATCTCAGTACCAATGCTTTCTGGCTGATGTTTTGGTCACTTTTGAATGTTGGTTGTGCTTTCACACTCATGGTAGCATGAGACAGACTCTTCATCCCACACAAGTGGCTCAGGTAGTACAGCTCATCCAGGATGGCACATCAATGCGAGCTGTGGCAAGAAGGTTTGCTGTGTCTGTCAGCGTAGTGTCCAGAGGCTGGAGGCCCATAGTATATAGCACAACCCGCATAGCATATAGCAAAGCCCGCATAGTATATAGCGCAACCCGCATAGTATATAGCACAACACGCATAGTATATAGCACAACCCGCATAGCAGATAACCGAGCCCAAGTAGTAGTACACAGCACAGCCCACACAGTAGTATACAGCTCAGCCCACTGCACAGCCCACATAGTAGTATAAAGGACTGCCCACGTAGCAGTATACAGCACAGCCCATGTAGTAGTATACAGCACAGCCCACATAGTAGTATACAGCGCAGCCCACACAGTAGTATATAGCACAGCCCACACAGTAGTATATAGCACAGCCCACACAGTAGTATACAGCACTGCCCACACAGTAGTATACAGCACTGCCCACACAGTAATATATAGCACAGCCCACACAGTAGTATATAGCACAGCCCACATAGTAGTATGCAGCACAGCCCACATAGTAGTATGCAGTACAGCCCACACAGTAGTATACAGCACATCCCACACAGTAGTATACAGCACATCCCACACAGTAGTATACAGCACATCCCACAGCACTGCCCGCATAGTATATAGCACAACCTGCATAGCATATAGCACAACCCACAGCAGATAACACAGCCCACGTAGTAGTATACAGCACAGCCCACACAGTACAGCCCACGTAGTAGTATACAGCACAGCCCACATAGTAGTATATAGCACAGCCCAAACAGTAGTATACAGCACAGCCCACACAGTAGTATATAGCACAGTCCACATAGTAGTATATAGCACAGTCCATACAGTAGTATATAGCTCAGCCCATATAGTAGTATAGCACAGCCCACACAGTAGTATACAGCAAAGTCCACATAGTAGTATACAGCACAGCCCACACAGTAGTATATAGCACAGCCCACATAGTAGTATATAGCTCAGCCCACATAGTAGTATATAGCACAGCCCACACAGTAGTATACAGCACAGTCCACATAGTATACAGCACAGCCCACATAGTAGTATACAACACAGCCTGCATCTCCTCCCTCCCCGAGAATGGCCCCACAGTCCAGTAGAAAAAAACAAAACACTCCTCACCTCTCCTCATACCCGCGTTGCTCCTCGCTCTTGTCTCGGCGGCTGCCGCTGCACTGCCTGTCACACAATGAGTGCACGCGCACCCGCAGTGTCAGAGGCAGAGCGGGGAATGATGGGAGAGGGAGCATCAGCAGACGCTCTCTCCTCCATCATTGCATTCAACTGTACCGGCGTCATAGACGCCGGTACACTTGAATGCGGCGGCGCTGGTGGGGGGGTGAGTCGGCACGCAGCGGCCCACTACTGGCACCGGCCCTTCTGGCACTTGCCAGAACTGCCCGATGGCCAGTCCGGCCCTGCAAACTACTGAGCGTCATTCCCTTGTCTTGAGGCATTTCCACTGAAGTTGGATCAGCCTGTGTTTTCATTTTCTACTTTGATTTTGAGCATCATTCCAACTCCAGACCTCTGTGGGATATTAGTTGTGATTTATGTTGATAATTTTTAGGTTTTATTGTTCTCAACACATTCCACTATGTAATGAATAAAGATTTACAACTGGAATATTTCATTCAGTGATATCTAGGATGTGGAATTTTAGTGTTCCCTTCATTTTTCTGAGCAGTGTATATTAATTTGGCACCCCAGGAGTTCGGGTACCACAGTGCCACAGTACCACACTGCCTTCCTTTCGGGGAGGGTGATGCCATGCCTGGAAATGAGGAGGATCCCTTTGGCAGGTAATCTTTACATGCAACATGTTCTGACTCCAGGCCAGAATGGGGAGCTCTAGACACGGTTTCAGGGGAGCTTCCCTAGATATATATTCTGGCTTGGAGGAGGAGTTGTTGAGTCTGTAGAGACAGTGAAAGAGGAAGGAGCACAGGAGAAATGAGGAGATGGAGGAGAGCTGCGATTGGGCTCCCTCCAAGCTGAAGCGCAGAAACCGGACACCGGGAGTCCGAGGCTGTGTGGGACTGTATGCCCCACAGCAGAAACCGGAGGGCAGAATATTGAAAGTAACTTGCCCATATCTACACCCTAAAGTACAGCGACATCCAGAGCCTGGATAGAGACCCCTATTAAATGGCTCAGGCCAGAGAGTGAGAGAGGACCTTGAAAGAAGCCATAGGCAGCAAGGGACTATTATACAGCGCATAGTGGAAGGCTCCCAATCTGACCTGACAAGGGGAGTTCAACTCGTTTTCAGTCTGCCTGGACTCCAACGCCACTTGTTGCTGGTACCCTGGACTGTGGCCGTAAACCATCAGTAAACCAGGTAAAGAGACTGCAACCTTGTGTCCTATGCTTATTTCTGGCACACACCATACTTGCCAAATACACCGGGAGCCATGGGGACCCAGCTTCACCTGTGGGAAGCCATACCACCCTTGCTGCAGTGCCACCACTCCCCAGAGGACCCCTTTAAGCAGCGCCGGTCACCCCTGCCCGAATACTACAGGTGGCATCACAAATATTCCTATTTCAATAACCCCTTTAAAGATATTTCCTTTAATTTGGACTCCCAGGGCCACGGACCGGGTCGCTGCCACTGTGACCACCCCTTTAATGACGACTGGACCCGATACCGAGTACCCGAAGGCCCTGGCGGGCACTCCATTAAGAGGATAAAAAAATTAATGGGAGTAGTTCTTTCATATGTAGCTGCTTCTATTTAAAGGGTCATAAGTAGTTCTTTAACCCCTTAGTGACAGAGCCAATTTGGTACTTAATGACCAGGCCAATTTTTGCAATTCTGACCACTGTCACTTTATGAGGTTATAACTCTGGAACGCTTCAACGGATCCCGCTGATTCTGAGATTGTTTTTTCGTGACATATTGTACTTCATGTTAGTGGTAACATTTCTTCGATATTACTTGCGATTATTTATGAAAAAAACGGAAATATGGCGAAAATTTTTAAAATTTTGCAATTTTCAAACTTTGTATTTTTATGCCCTTAAATCAGAGAGATATGTCATGAAAAATAGTTAATAAATAACATTTCCCACATGTCTACTTTACATCAGCACAATTTTGGAAACAAAATTTTTTTTTGTTAGGGAGTTATAAGGGTTAAAAGTTGACCAGCAATTTCTCATTTTTACAACACCATTTTTTTTAGGGACCACATCACATTTGAAGTCATTTTGAGGGGTCTATATGATAGAAAATAATGAAGTGTGACACCATTCTAAAAACTACACCCCTCAAGGTTCTCAAAACCACATTCAAGAAGTTTATTAACCCTTTACGTGCTTCACAGGAACTGAAACAATGTGGAAGGAAAAAATGAACATTTAACTTTTTTTGCAAACATCTTAATTCAGAACCATTTTTTTTATTTTCACAAGTGTAAAAACAGAAATGTAACCATAAATTTTGTTATGCAATTTCTCCTGAATACGCCAATACCCCATATGTGGGGGTAAACCACTGTTAGGGCGCACCGCAGAACTTAGAAGTGAAGGAGCGCCGTTTGACTTTTTCAATGCAGAATTGGCTGGAATTGAGATCGGACATCATGTCACATTTAGAGAGCCCCTGATGTACCTAAACAGTGGAAACTCCCCACAAGTGACACCATTTTGGAAACTAGACCCCTTAAGGAACTTATCTAGATGTGTGGTGAGCACTTTGAACCCCCAAGTGCTTCACAGAAGTTTATAACGTAGAGCCGTGAAAATAAAAAATCGCTTTTGTTTACACAAAAATGATCTTTTCGCCCACAAATTCTTATTTTCACAAGGGTAACAGGAGAAATTAGACCACAAAAGTTGTTGTGCGATTTCTCCTGAATACGTCGATACCCCATATGTGAGGGTAAACCACTGTTTGGGCGCACCGCAGAGCTTGGAAGTGAAGGAGCGCTGTTTTACTTTTTCAATGTTGAATTGGCTGGAATTGAGATTGGACGCCATGTCGCGTTTGGAGAGCCCCTGATGTGCCTAAACAGTGGAAACCCCCCACAAGTGACACCATTTTGGAAACTAGACCCCTTAAGGAACTTATCTAGATGTGTGGCGAGCACTTTGAACCCCCATGTGCTTCACAGAAGTTTATAACATAGAGCCGTGAAAAAAAAAAAATCGCATTTTTTCTACAAAAATGATATTTTTGCCCACAAATTTTTATTTTCACAAGGGTAACAGGAGAAATTAGACCACAAAAGTTGTTGTGCAATTTCTCCTGAGTACGCTGATACCCAATATGTGGGGGTAAACAACTGTTAGGGCGCACCGCAGAGCTTGGAAGAGAAGGAGTGCCGTTTTACTTTTTCAATGTAGAATTGGCTGGAATTGAGATCGGACGCCATGTCGCGTTTGGAGAGCCCCTGATGTGCCTAAACAGTAGAAATCCCCCACAAGTGACCCCATTTTGGAAACTAGACCCCCCATGGAACTTATCTAGATGTGTGGTGAGAACCTTGAATGCCCAAGTGCTTCACAGAAGTTTATAATGCAGAGCCGTGAAAATAAAAAATATTTTTTTTTCCACAAAAAAGATTTTTTAGCCACCAAATTTTTATTTTCACAAGGGTAACAAGAGAAATTGGACCCCAAAAGTTGTTGTCCAATTTGTCCTGAGTATGCTGGTACCCCATATGTGGGGGTAAACCACTGTTTGGGCGCACGGCAGAGCTCGGAAGGAAGGAGCGCCGTTTTGGAATGCAGACTTTGATAGAATGGTCTGCGGGTATTATGTTGCGTTTGCAGAGCCCCTGATGTACCTAACCAGTAGAAACCCTCCACAAGTGACCCCATTTTGGAAACTAGACCCCCCAAGGAACTTATCTAGATGTGTGGTGAGAACTTTGAATGCCCAAGTGCTTCACAGAAGTTTAGAATGCAGAGTCGTGAAAATAAAAAATATTTTTTTTTCCACAAAAAAGATATTGTAGCCCCCAAGTTTTTATTTTCACAAGGGTAACAGGAGAAATTGGACTGCAATAGTTGTTGTCCAATTTATCCCGAGTACGCTGATGCGCCATATGTGGGGGTAAACCACTGTTTGGGCGCACGGCAGAGCTCGGAAGGGAAGGAGCGCCTTTTTGGAATGCAGACTTTGATAGAATGGTCAGTGGGCATTATGTTGCGATTGCAGAGCCCCTGATGTACCTAAACTGTAGTAACCCCCCACAAGTGACCCCATTTTGGAAACTAGACCCCCCAAGGAACTTATCTAGATGTGTGGTGAGAACTTTGAATGCCCAAGTGCTTCACAGAAGTCTAGAATGCAGAGTCGTGAAAATAAAAAATATTTTTTTTTTTCACAAAAAAGATTTTGTAGCCCCCAAGTTTTTATTTTCACAAGGGTAACAAGAGAAATTGGACCCCAGAAGTTGTTGTCCAATTTATCCCGAGTACGCTGATGCCCCATATGTGGGGGTAACCCACTGTTTGGGCGCACGGCAGAGCTCAGAAGGGAGGGAGCACCATTTGACTTTTTGAGCGCAAAATTGGCTGTCGTGTTTGGAGACCCCCTGATGTACCTAAACAGTGGAAACCCCCCAATTCTAGCTCCAACCCTAACCCCAACACACCCCTAACCCTAATCCCAACCTCATCCATAATCCTAATCACTAACCCTAACCATAATCACAACCCTTACCCCAAAACAACCCTAATGTCAACCCTAACCATAACCCTAATCAAAACCCTAAATCCAACACACCCCTAATCCTAATCTCAACCCTAACCTCAAACCTAACCCTAATCCCAATACACCCCTAATCACAACCCTAACCTTAACCCTAATCCCAAACCTAACCCTAATCCCAAGCGTAACCCTAATGCCAACCCTAACCCTAATACCAACCCTAATCCAAACCCTAACCCTAATCCCAGCTCTAACCCTAACTTTAGCCCCAACCCTAGCCCTAACTTTAGCCTCAACCCTAGCCCTAGGGCTACTTTCACACTTGCGTCGTTTGGCATTCCGTCGCAATCCGTCGTTTTGGACAAGAAACGGATCCTGCAAATGTGCCCGCAGGATGCGTTTTTTGCCCATAGACTTGTATTGCCGACGGATCGTGACGGATGGCCACACGTCGCGTCCGTCGTGCACTGGATCAGTTGTGTTTTGGCGGAGCGTCGGCACAAAAAAACGTTCAATGAAACGTTTTTTTGTATGTCGCATCCGCCATTTCTGACCGCGCATGCGTGGCCGTACCTCCGCCCCCTCCTCCCCAGGACATAGATTGGGCAGCGGATGTGTTGAAAAACTACAGCTGCTGCCCAAGTTGTGCACAATTTTCACAACGTGCGTCGGTATGTCGGGCCGACGCATTGCGACGGCCCCGTACCGACGTAAGTGTGAAAGAAGCCTAACCCTAAGTTTAGCCCCAACCCTAACCCTAAATTTAGCCCCAACCCTAACCCTAAATTTAGCCCCAACCCTAGCCCTACCCCTAACCCTACCCCTAACCCTACCCCTAACCCTACCCCTACCCCTAACCCTAATTTTAGCCCCAACTGCTGTTCTCCTGCCAGCCGGCAGATGGAGACAGATGGCGGGCGCACTGGGCATGCGTCCGCCATGTTCCGCTGCCGGCGGCCAGGAGGAGCAGCAAGAGGATCCAGGGACCTAGGTGAGTATGCTAGGGTCCCCGAATCCCCCTATTTCTCTGTCCTCTGATGTGCGATCACATCAGAGGACAGAGAATTACACTTTTTTTTTTTTTTGCGGTCGCCGGTAAACAGTTAATTACCGGCGATCGCAAAACAGGGGTCGGTAATACCGACCCCAATCATGCTCTTTGGGGTCTCGGCTACCCCCGGCAGCCGAGACCCCAAAGATTCTCCCGGTGCCGGCCGGCGGGCGCACTGCGCATGCGCCCGCCATTTTGAAGATGGCGGCGCCCACCGGGAGACACGAGGAGCATCGGGGGAGCTAGGTGAGTATTGGGGGGCCACCTGGGACCCCTTTTCTCTGTCCTCCGATGTGCGATCACATCGGAGGACAGAGAAATTAAAAAGAGATCGCTTTTTTTTTTTTTTTTTTGCGATCGCCGGTAAACGGTTAATTACCGGCGATCGCAAATGCGGGGTGGGTTAAAAAACCCCCGAATCATGTTCTCTGGGGTCTCGGCTACCCTCGGCAGCCGAGACCCCGGAGAAAATCGGCCTCTGGGGGGCGCTATGGACTTTTTCCACAGCGCCGTTAATTAACGGCGCTGTGGTTTAAGTACCCTTAGCGGCCGCCGTTAAAAGGCGTATCGGCGGTCGCTAAGGGGTTAAAGTATATTTTAGACTTCGTATACTTTTGTTTTTCTTGGGCTATCCTTATACCCTTGCTCTGTGATGTTATTTTGTTCAGGCAGTTATTGTCTACAAAGGATTCTCTACAAAATGTTTAAAATGAACTTTTTATTTATGGTAAAGATAATTTGTCCAATTACTTCCGAGCCCCAGAAATGAGGAGGCTTTATAGAAAATGGTTGCAATTCCTGAACAGTTCACAGGATATTGTTGCTCCAACCCCCTTTTAATTGAACCTTGCAGTCTGCACTTCTGCAGCTCAGCTGTTTAATTTCAAATAAAAAAATAGTCCTCCAGAGCCCAAATCATGGAGATTCGGTCACTGTCCAAATATTTCTGGACCTGTGTGTGGACTGGCCTAACATTGTGAAATGTTAACGGGAATCTGTCACCACAGAATGACTGATCAAACAAGTAAAGGCACTCCACGCACCCTTGGTGTGGCCAGGGTGCAGCACCTTCCCACTTTTATTTTATATCTATTTCTACCTCTTCTCTATAAAGCCGGAGCTGTCAATCAAAGAAGAAGGGGGTGAAAATAGAGGGAAAACAAGTAGGAAGGAAGGTGCACTTAAGCGAAGTCTGTCAGCAGGTTTGTACTGTGTAATCTGAGAGCAGCACAATGTAGGGGCAGATACCCTGATTCCAGTGATGCCACTTACTGGGCTTTGTTTTGTTCTTTCAATAAAATCAGTGTTTTATCAGCAGGAGATTGTCTCTAGAGGACAAGGTGTCTCGTGCTTCCTGGTCCAACCTCACTCCCACCATTGATTAGGAACTTTCTCTCAATATACAGTGTACATATAACGTTGCCAGTCAGTGGTGTGGGCAGAGTCCGAGCTGTGCTAGAATTGCAGTAGAAAAAAAACATGATTTTATCACAATTTCTGCACCCAGCAAACTAGAATCAGGGTCTGTGCCCCTACATCATGCTGCTGTCAGATTACTTTTATATTTTATGTTTGATCACACCGACAGTGCACCGAATGCTTGTACTCGGTTTGGACAATCATTCTGTACTGACAGCTCCCCTGGAAGCTGTGCCTTTTAATGCTTAGACAGCCTATAAAACATTTGTGCACTCTTACACTCGTAAGTACGCCTGCGCAGGAGCGCGTTGCCGGTGAGCAATGAAGCAACAGGAGGGCGGCATCGCAAGAAGATGGGAGGCGCTGGACCCGGACCTGCGACACCCATCAGACCGGACCGCACCAGACCAGTGAGTATAATATAACTTATTTTTCTTATCTTTCAGGTCAGACCGGGGGCTTATCTACAGCATTACAGAATGTAGATACGCCCTGAAAGGCAGTGGCCGTTTCTTATATCGGCCAAACCTGCTGACAGGTTCCCTTTAATTCTGTGGGTGAAAAATTGTATCCCACATGGACCAACTGTATAGCATATGATTTTTACTCTTCTTTAGGATAGGGATCAGCTGTTCCCAAAGCCTGTGACCAGATGTGATGAGTTGGGGAGCTGCACAGCTCTGTACTTGTATCGTTGCCATGGCCAGGTGCTCTACTAGGGTTAGATCTGCAGTACCTCTTTTTGGCCACTATACAGATGATGGCGCTATGCTGCATGCAGAGAACAACTAATTGGTGGGTGTGCCGGGTGTCCCCCCATCCATCTATATTGATATCCTATCCTAAGGGCTCATGCACAATCCTGTATTTTTAGTCTGACTGCTATCTATTTAAAAAAAAAAAAAAAGATGGCCTTTGGATTAATGTTATTCATTGCGGCAGTGCAGTTCAACAGTTTTTGTCACTGACCGAATATATGACTGAGACTCACTTTATCTGAGCACGCTCGCTCATCACTACAAGTGACCTGATCTCACCATATCATGGACCTCCTGTGCCCGCATTACACTTGTGTGCAGCCAGACACTGTACCGGATCCGACCAGGAGTGGCCACTTAGCTTTTTCTGCCCTTATGCAGTCTTTGTGCCAGTGTAGGCACCATGTCAGTGGTATTTCTGGGAAGCCTGAATTTCATCAGGGTTTGTCCTTACCATCAGAGTTTCATCACAGATTTTATTGTATGGAAAAAAAAAAGAAATAAAATCCAAAGCTTCTATCCACTATGATATCAACAATGGACGGCACATGATGGTCGTGTGCGGTCGGTGATTTTCACGGACCCATTGACTTGTATGGGTAATTGTGACGTGGGACAAAAACGAACATACCTCCGTTCAATATTATGGACACGGAGTTGTGAACAGCTACATAGACAATAATGGACACGTGACCTTCCCAATATAGATTCATGGAAAGGAAATCTAGAGTCGTGCACAAAGATTTATGAAAAGATGCTGCTAAGATTGCTCCAGCCACATGTCCGATGTATCATCCTTACAATTGACTATTCCCTTCCAGATTGTCTATAGAAATATCAGCTGTGATATACATATTTTTTAAAGTTTGTCCAGATAAAAAAAAAAGATCAAGTTGCCAACCCTGCTTAATGGAGAGGTACATAACTGCAAAGCGATGATTTATTAATCATGACAGCAAGCAGAATACAAGCCAAGCGTGATCATAAGGTTTACTGGTAAATGGTGCACTTCCAAGTTATGTGAAATATGTTTTTCTCCCAATAGATGGCGCTCTGATTATTCTTTCAGTTTTGCATTTAGTATTTTGATCAGATGCATTTCCCTTCATTTGTTTTTTTACTTTCACTGGATTCAAACATCCATAATATGGATTCTTCATGAGATAAGTCAGATCCGTGGGAACAGGGAGGCCCTGGTGTTATAGGTAGAAGCAGAATGCTAAAATGCTTCCAACATTACAGCTGCCTGAAATCAGCCTAAAGCCTCCTTCATAACAGAATGGAAAAATGCATTCTAAGAATGCCATCATGTGTTACACGTAACAACATCTTCTCAAGAGAGAACATGATGGGAGTTTTAGAATGCTTTTTTCCATGCATTCTGTTATGAAGGAGGCTTTAGGCTGATTTCAGGCGGATGCATTTCAGCATTCCTTTTCTAATGGCGTCTTTTTTAAAGTATCTTTTTTGTTTGTAGGCCTCTGTGTTTAAACACGTATGGAGCGCCCCCGTGGGCAGTGGGTACTCGGTACTGTGTCCTTCGGTTCACAGGGGGGATGTCACGATGGCTGACCCGGTCCGTGGCCCTTGGGACGTCCGTGTTAAAGGGAAAGATCTTTAAAGGGATATGTTTGTGACACCACCTGTGGTATTCGGTCAGAGTGACTGATGCTGCTTTAAGGGGTCTGCTGGGGTGATGTTAGTGTAATAAGAAGCAGGTACTGAGTATGTCACCATGGAACAGACAGACCAACAGTTGAGGGGTTTATTAACAGGAATAAGGTTCTCCTCGCAGGGAGGAAGCAGTGGGAAATAACTAGCAATAAAACAGTGCAAAAATATGGGAGTCAAACGATGTAACAGGAGTAAGCAGGATGCACAGGCTCTGAGTCTTTAGCTTTTACAGCACAACCAGGAATCAGGGGCTCTGCACTGTTAAGTCTCTGTACCAGGAATCACAATCTCTGTGCTGATACCGCGGAGACCAGGGGATAGAAGTCTCTTCTCTGTCTCCTGGAAACTACGGGGTTAAGCCTCTGCAGCCTGTTCTCCCAGTGCAGCTGGAAGCAGGAAGTCACACAGCCACTCTGCTGCGAGTCTCTGGATATCAGGCCGACAGTCTCTCTCTCTGCAGCACGAACACACACACACTGAGCAGTTTCCTTAGTCACACTCAGGGGTCCTGGCTTGTCTGTTGTGAATTCTGTTGTCGAACTCCCTCCTGTGGTCGAGAATGGTACTTCGGCGAGTTCTGTCTATGGGCTCCCTCTGGTGGCTATGAGTGAAGCTGCTGCTTCTGAGGTTCCTTGCACAGGTCACGTGGTTTATCCGTTGGTTAGCTGCTCTATTTAACTCCTCTCAGATCGTTACTCCATGCCAGCTGTCAATGTTTTAGCATTGGTTCAGTTCGCTCCTGGATCTGTCTGGTGTCTTGTCTTCTCCTGCAGAAGCGAAGTTCCTGATTGTTATTATTGTTCTTGTTTCTTTGTCCAGCTGGTTATCTTGATTTTGTCTTGCTGGCTGGAAGCTCTGGGATGCAGGGTGGCACCCCCGCACCGTGAGTCGGTGCGGAGGACCCTTTTGCACACTCTGCGTGGTCTTTTGTAGGTTTTTGTGCTGACCGCAAAGATTCCTTTCCTATCCTCTGTCTATTTAGTAAGTCGTGCCTCCCTTTGCTGAAACCTATCTCATTTCTGCGTTTGTGACTTTCATCTTTACTCACAGTCATTACATGTGGGGGGCTGCCTATTCCTTTGGGGAATTTCTCTGAGGCAAGGTAGGCTTTAATTTCTTCTCTAGGGCTAGCTAGCTCTTAGGCTGTGACGAGGCGCCTAGGGAGCGTCCGTAGTGCTCCACGGCTATTTCTAGTGTATGCGATAGAATTAGGGCTTGCGGTCAGCAGAGCTCCCACATCCCAGAGCTCGTCCTGTATGAGTTTAACTATCAGGTCGGGTGCTCCTAACCACCAGGTCATAACAGTACAGCTGGCCCAAAGTATTAATGCATCTCAATAGAGCAGGGGTCCCCAACTCCAGGCCTCGAGGGCCGCCAACAGTGCAGGTTTTCAGGATTTCTTTAGTGTTGCATCAGTGGTAATGTGATCATCTGCACAGGTGATGATTCCAACCCCTGTGCAATACTAAGGAAATCCTGAAAACCTGCACTGTTGGCGGCCCTCGAGGCCTGGAGTTGGGGACCACTGCAATAGAGGGATAAGGGAAGTTCTGAGACCATTTTTTTTTCTTTGCACTGTGTTTTGTCTTTCTTTTCCCCTAGACCTTTGGGTGGTTCAGGACACAGGTGTAGAGATGGACATTCAAGGTCTGTCCTCTTGTGTGGATCATCTCACTGCAAGGGTACAAAACATTCAAGATTTTGTGGTTCAGAATCCGATGTTAGAGCCTAGAATTCCTACTCCTGATTTATTTTCTGGAAATAGATCTAAGTTTCTGAATTTCAAAAATAATTGTAAACTGTTTCTAGCTTTGAAACCCCGCTCCTCTGGTGACCCTGCTCAACAAGTAAAAATCATTATTTCTTTATTACGTGGTGACCCTCAAGACTGGGCATTTTCCCTTGAGCCAGGAGATCCTGCATTGCGTGATGTTGATGCGTTTTTTTCTGGCACTAGGATTGCTTTATGATGAACCAAATTCCGTGGATCAGGCAGAGAAAATCTTGCTGGCTTTGTGTCAGGGTCAGGATGAGGCGGAGGTGTACTGTCAGAAGTTTAGAAAGTGGTCTGTGCTTACTCAGTGGAGTGAATGTGCCCTGGCGGCAATTTTCAGAAAGGGTCTTTCTGAAGCCCTTAAGGATGTCATGGTGGGATTTCCCACCCCTGCTGGTCTGAATGAGTCTATTTCATTGGCCATTCAGATCGATCGGCGCTTGCGTGAGCGCAAAGCTGTGCACCATTTGGCGGTGTTCTCTGAGAATAGGCCTGAGCCTATGCAGTGTGATAGAACTTTGACCAGAGCTGAACGGCAAGAACACAGACGTCGGAATGGACTGTGTTTTTACTGTGGTGACTCCACTCATGCTATCTTCGATTGTCCTAAGCGCACTAAGCGGTTCGCTAGGTCTGCCACCATTGGTACGGCACAGTCAAAATTTTTTTTGTCCGTTACTCTGATTTGCTCTCTGTCGTCATATTCTGTTATGGCATTTGTGGATTCAGGCGCTGCCCTGAATTTGATGGACTTGGAGTTTGCCAGGCGCTGTGGTTTTTCCTTGGAGCCCTTGCAGCCCTTGCAGCATCCTATTCCATTGAGAGGAATTGATGCTACGCCTTTGCCCAAGAATAAACCTCAATACTGGACGCAATTGACCATGTGCATGGCTCCTGCACATCAGGAGGATATTCGCTTTTTGGTGTTGCATAATCTGCATGATGTGGTCGTTTTGGGGTTGCCATGGCTACAGGTCCATAATCCAGTGTTGGATTGGAAATCTATGTCTGTGTCCAGCCGGGGTTGTCAAGGGGTACATGGTGATGTTCCATTGTTGTCAATTTCGCCTTCCACTCCTTCTGAAGTCCCTGAGTTTTTATCAGATTACCGGGATGTATTTGAAGAGCCCAAATCTGGTGCCCTACCTCCTCATAAGGATTGCGACTGTGCTATTAATTTGATTCCTGGTAGTAAGTTTCCTAAGGGCCGTCTGTTTAATTTATCTGTGCCAGAGCACGCCGCTATGCGGAGTTATATAAAGGAATCCTTGGAGAAGGGTCATATTCGTCTGTCGTCGTCACCATTGGGAGCAGGGTTCTTTTTTGTGGCCAAGAAGGATGGTTCTTTGAGACCTTGTATTGATTACCGCCTTCTTAATAAGATCACAGTCAAATTTCAGTATCCTTTGCCCCTGATGTCTGATTTATTTGCTCGGATTAAGGGGTCTAGTTGGTTCACCAAGATAGATCTTCGTGGTGCGTATAATCTTGTGCGAATTAAACAGGGTGATGAATGGAAAACGGCATTTAATACGCCCGAGGGCCATTTTGAGTACCTGGTTATGCCATTCGGGCTTTCTAATGCTCCATCTGTGTTTCAGTCCTTTATGCATGACATCTTCCGAGAGTACCTGGATAGATTCATGATTGTATATTTGGATGACATTTTGGTCTTTTCGGATGATTGGGAGTCTCATGTGAAGCAGGTCAGAATGGTGTTCCAGGTCCTTCGTGCGAATTCCTTGTTTGTGAAGGGGTCAAAGTGTCTCTTTGGAGTTCAGAAGGTTTCATTTTTGGGTTTCATTTTTCCCCCTTCTACTATCGAGATGGACCCTGTTAAAGTTCAGGCCATTTACGATTGGACTCAGCCGACATCTGTGAAGAGCTTGCAGAAATTTCTGGGCTTTGCTAATTTTTATCGTCGCTTCATCGCTAATTTTTCCAGTATTGCTAAACCGTTGATTGATTTGACCAAGAAAGGTGCTGATGTGGTCAATTGGTCCTCTGCGGCTGTAGATGCTTTTCAGGAGTTGAAGCGTCGTTTTGCTTCTGCCCCTGTGTTGTGCTAGCCAGATGTTTCGCTCCCTTTTCAGGTTGAGGTTGATGCTTCTGAAATTGGAGCAGGGGCTGTTTTGTCGCAAAGAAGTTCTGATGGCTCGGTGATGAAACCCTGTGCCTTCTTTTCTAGAAAATTCTCGCCTGCTGAGCGCAATTATGATGTGGGCAATCGGGAGTTGTTGGCCATGAAGTGGGCATTTGAGGAGTGGCGTCATTGGCTTGAAGGAGCTAAACATCGCGTGGTGGTCTTGACGGATCACAAGAATTTGACTTATCTCGAGTCTGCCAAACGGTTGAATCCTAGACAGGCTCGATGGTTGCTCTTTTTCTCCCGTTTTGATTTTGTGGTTTCATACCTTCCGGGATCTAAGAATGTGAAGGCTGACGCCCTGTCGAGGAGTTTTGTGCCTGACTCTCCGGGTGGGTATTCTTAAAGAAGGGGTAATTTTGTCTGCCATTTCCCCTGATTTGCGGCGTGTGCTGCAAAAGTTTCAGGCTGATAGACCTGACCCTTGTCCTACGGAGAAACTGTTTGTCCCTGATAGATGGACTAGTAGAGTTATCTCTGAGATTCATTGTTCAGTGTTGGCTGGTCATCCTGGAATCTTTGGTACCAGAGATTTGGTGGCTAGATCCTTTAGGTGGCCTTCTTTGTCACGGGATGTGCGTTCTTTTGTGCAGTCCTGTGGGACTTGTGCTCGGGCTAAGCCCTGCTGTTCTCATGCCAGTGGGCTGCTTTTGCCCTTGCCGATCCAGAAGAGGCCCTGGATGCATATTTCCATGGATTTTATTTCTGATCTCCCTGTTTCTCAAAAGATATCGGTCATTTGGGTGGTTTGTGATCGCTTCTCTAAGATGGTCCATTTGGTACCCTTATTTAAATTGCCTTCCTCCTCTGATTTGGTGCCTTTGTTTTTCCAGCATGTGGTTCGTTTGCATGGCATTCCAGAGAACATCGTCTCGGACAGAGGTTCCCAGTTTGTTTCGAGGTTTTGGCGGTCCTTTTGCGCTAAGATGGGCATTGATTTGTCTTTTTCTTCGGCTTTCCATCCTCAGACTAATGGCCAAACCGAACGAACTAATCAGACTTTGGAGACATATCTGAGATGCTTTGTTTCTGCTGATCAGGATGATTGGGTGTCCTTCTTGCCTTTGGCTGAGTTCGCCCTTAAAGGGACACTGTCACCTGAATTTGGAGGGAACAATCTTCAGCCATGGAGGCGGGGTTTTTGGGTGTTTGATACACCCTTTCCTTATCCGCTGGCTGCATGCTGGCTGCAATATTGGAATGAAGTTCATTCTCTGTCCTCCGTAGTACATGCCTGCACAAGGCAATCTTGCCTTGCGCAGGCGTGTACTATGGAGGACAGAGAATGAACTTCAATCCAATATTGCAGCCAGCATGCAGCCAGCGGGTAAGGAAAGGGTGTATCAAACACCCAAAAACCCCGCCTCCATGGCTGAAGATTATTCCCTCCAAATTCAGGTGACAGTGTCCCTTTAATAATCGGGCCAGCTCGGCTACTTTAGTTTCTCCTTTTTTCTGTAATTCTGGTTTCCATCCTCGTTTTTCTTTAGGGCAGGTTGAGCCTTCGGACTGTCCTGGTGTGGATGCGGTGGTGGACAGGTTGCAGCAGATTTGGACTCATGTGGTGGACAATTTGACATTGTCCCAGGAGAAGGCTCAACGTTTCGCTAACCGCCGGCGTTGTGTTGGTCCCCGACTTCGTGTTGGGGATTTGGTTTGGTTGTCATCTCGTCACGTTCCTATGAAGGTTTCCTCTCCTAAGTTTAAGCCTCGTTTCATTGGGCCATATAAGATCTCTGAAGTTCTTAATCCTGTGTCATTTCTTTTGGCCCTTCCAGCTTCTTTTGCCATCCATAATGTGTTCCATAGGTCGTTATTGCGGAGATACGTGGCGCTTATGGTTCCCTCCGTTGATCCTCCTGCCCCGATGTTGGTCGAGGGGGAGTTGGAGTATGTATGTGGTGGAGAAGATTTTGGATTCTCGTGTTTCGAGACGGAAACTCCAGTACCTGGTCAAGTGGAAGGGTTATGGTCAAGAAGATAATTCCTGGATTTTTGCCTCTGATGTTCATGCTGCCGATCATGTTCGTGCCTTTCATTTGGCTCATCCTGATCGGCCTGGGGCTCTGGTGAGGGTTCGGTGACCCCTCCTCAAGGGGGGGTACTGTTGTGAATTCTGTTGTCGAACTGCCTCCTGTGGTCGTGAATGGTACTTCGGCGAGCTCTGTCTATGGGCTCCCTCTGGTGGCTATGAGTGAAGCTGCTGCTTCTGAGGTTCCTTACACAGGTGACGTGGTTTATCCGTTGGTTAGCTGCTCTATTTAACTCCTCTCAGATCGTTACTCCATGCCAGCTGTCAATGTTTTAGCATTGGTTCAGTTTGCTCCTGGATCTGTCTGGTGTCCTGTCTTCTCCTGCAGAAGCTAAGTTCCTGATTGTTATTATTGTTCTTGTTTCTTTGTCCAGCTGGTTATCTTGATTTTGTCTTGCTAGCTGGAAGCTCTGGGATGCAGGGTGGCACCACCGCACCGTGAGTCGGTGTGGAGGACCCTTTTGCACACTCTGCGTGGTCTTTTGTAGGTTTTTGTGCTGACCGCAAAGATTCCTTTCCTATCCTCTGTCTATTTAGTAAGTCGTGCCTCCCTTTGCTGAAACCTATCTCATTTCTGCGTTTGTGACTTTCATCTTTACTCACAGTCATTACATGTGGGGGGCTGCCTATTCCTTTGGGGAATTTCTCTGAGGCAAGGTAGGCTTTAATTTCTTCTCTAGGGCTAGCTAGCTCTTAGGCTGTGACGAGGCGCCTAGGGAGCGTCAGGAGCGCTCCACGGCTATTTCTAGTGTGTGCGATAGGATTAGGGCTTGCGGTCAGCAGAGCTCCCACATCCCAGAGCTCGTCCTGTATGAGTTTAACTATCAGGTCGGGTGCTCCTAACCACCAGGTCATAACACTTGTCAGTGCAGTAACCGGGGCTGCGCGCTCAGGTCACTGTAGGGGGGATACGTTGTCTCAGATTATGGAGGCTTCCAAGTCCCCACTCTCACTCCAGCCTTAGTGCCCTCACGGGGAGCACTCTATCATGGGGAGCGCGGCACTGCAGCCTGCTTTCTCTCTGTGCAGCTGTCCCCTTTGTCTGGCGCGCTCTGCTCTCCCGCACTTTTCTGACCACACCCCCGTCTCTTCCTCCCTGCCTCAGCTGTCACACGGTCCCTTGTGTCCAGGGCAGAAAGTCTTCCCCCCGACAACCCAGCTGTCTGACTAAGTGGTTCCAGGTAAGGAGCAGGGAAAGCAACCTCCTTACATTCCCCCTCTCTTGAATCTCGCCATTCCATGGGGGGCGAGGACTCTTCGTGCTTCTCTTTGTTCTTTTGAGAGGAGTCAGATACCTACGATTCTAGCATCTCCTTCTGCCTTTCTTCTTGTACATACTCCCAAACTAAATGGTTTAGGAGCTGCTCATCAGTCAGGTTGAGATATGCTTTCTCTGCTTTGTCAACAACTGCTGTCCTCTTCTTCTTCTTAGCCTTGCCGGTAGCAGGTGTTTGCGTAGGGGCTTCTTGCTCGGGTTCCTCAGTCTGAGGGCTTAGTACAGGTATTTCTTCTCTATAGCTCCCCCTCTCTTTGACAGGAGCATTCTTGTCAAAACTAGAATCGGATGAAATAAGATGATGCAGGTCGGGTTCTTCGTCATCCGTGCCGAGCTCTGCGGGCATCACTTCACAGGGCTTCTCAGCCACACGCCCCATCTCACACAGCTGTTCCATTTCCGCTGTCTGATCAGGATCTTGGGAGCTGACAGCCAGCACACTTTTCACCTCAGGGGATGATATTAGAGGTTCCTCCTTCTCATCGACGAGGACCTCGAAAACAAGCGTCGCAGGAGCACTTGGCACTTTCTCTCCTTCTTCGGGAACTCGTGCTGGGCAAGGTAGTAAAGCACTTCGGTGGTCTTCTTGAGTGAACATCTCTTCCTTTCTTCCGGGCTGAGTCTCACAAGCAGAACCTTCAGACCCAGGCTGGAGATCCACCAGGCTCACCTTCACGCCTTGGGACAGCGCAGTCATTCCACCGGAGATGCTTGACACCTTCTCCTCCTCTCCTTGGCGTCCGACATTGTGTTACTGTCTTGCCTTAGGTGGAACTCTTCCCTTCCTGCCGTACCATTCTCTCCAGGGGCGACGTTCCCTCCAGTTAGCAGGACCCTCAGAGGGGTGAGCGGATCTCTGCCACCGCTCTTCTCGAGTAGGGCAATTTCTGGACATGTGTCCCACCCTTCTGCACGACCAGCACTCACGTCTGCATCTGTCTGGAGGGCACTTCAGTCTGGATCGTCAACCTCGGCGGGGGACGTCTCTCATCTGCGGTTGCTCTTCACCCCAGGATACAGAGTTACACTCTGGGGCCACAACTGAAGCCTTCTTCATGCTGCGCACCTCTCCTCTACCCCTTTCTGGAGGCCTCCGCACGTTACCTTGGGGTATGCCGCTCAGGGACACTGCTTCCATTAGGCGATTTGAGCCCTTTGGCTCAGGCGGCAGAAGAGAGGGGGCGGCAGATTCCGTAGTAACTGGATTTGCGCTGCTAGGTTTTTTTTTTTTTAATAAAACTCCAGGGTCAAGTGCCTGTCCCTCCTCCCTCCCTCCCTTCTTCCCGCCCCCCCTCCCTGAAGACGTAATACTCACCTTCCTCCAGCGGTGGCTGCAACTGTGTCTCAGCGCCGGCAGCGCGTCCTGTCTTCAGCGGTCACATGGTACAGCTCATTTAAGGTCATGAATATGCACATATTCATGACCTTAATTAGCACTATCATGTGACCGCTGAAGACAGGAAGGAAGACGCTGCAGAAGAGATGCCAGGAAGTTCTGTTCTGTGCCGCGCGGTGAGAGGTGAGTATGACAGGGAAAAAGGATGGGGAGCCATGCACGCAGGGTGGGAGGATAGGGGAGGCATGCACGCAGGGGAGAAGGATAGGGGAGCCAAGCACGCAGGGGAGAAGGATGGGGGAGCAATGAACGCAGGGGAGAAGGATGGGGGAGCCATGAACGCAGGGGAGAAGGATGGGGGAGCCGTAACACAGGGGAGAAGGATGGGGGAGCCATGAACGCAGGGGAGAAGGATGGGGGAGCCGTGAATGCAGGGGAGAAGGATGGGGGACCCATGCACGCAGGGGAGAAGGATGGGGGAGCTGTGAACGCAGGGGAGAAGGATAGGGGAGCCATGAACGCAGGGGAGAAGGATGGGGGAGCCATGAACGCAGGGGAGAAGGATGGGGGAGCCATGAACGCAGGGGAGAAGGATGTGGGAGCCATGAACGCAGGGGAGAAGGATGGGGGAGCCATGAACACAGGGGAGAAGGATGGGGGAGCCATGCACGCAGGGGAGAAGGATGGGGGAGCCATGCACGCAGGGTGGGAGGATAGAGGAGCCATGCACGCAGGGGAGAAGGATGGGGGAGCCATGCACACAGGGTGGGAGGATGGAGTATAAATATAAAGTATAAATACAAGGCCCTATAGGGGGGACACAGTGTGAGAGGACAGTGTGAAGAGGGGGCCGGTATAGAAAGAGGTCAGTGTGAAGAGCATGTACCATAAGAGGGACAGTGTGGGGGTCATATTTTGTGCAGACAATATAGTGAGGGGCAATTTTTTATTCCGGAGCATTATAATGACACTTGTATCTTTAAGGGCGTCTTGTGGAGATTTTCTGCAAAAGAGCGGAAAAGATGGAAGTCTGCAGAGACGGCTGTGGCTGAGAAAACTCATCATGGGGTCTGGACAAGATGAAGAAAAGAAGAACGGCTCCAGAGTCAACGCCATCTATAAGGTACCTGGATGTAAATGTTATTTGTGATACTAACTAATTCTCATGTTTTTATTTATGTTAGGAGCTTTAAAGGGGTTGTCCAGGTTTGTAATGAGTCTGCAGTCATTCTTTGTGACTGTAGACTTCTGAATTCTCACAGTGCGAACTGCACGCTGTCAGGATTCTCTTGTGCTGGTGATTTACATACGTGCGGTCACGTGCTGACTAGACATGTGTAGCCTCCGTCATTGAAAATGAATTAAGCGAGGCCGGGCACGTCTAGGCGGAATGTGGTCAGAAGTATACAAATCACATGCTTGTGCTAACATGACCGTCCACCGGCAAGGGAGAATCCTAGTAGTGTGCAGTGCATGCGTTGTGAGAATTCAGAAGCTGCGATGTCAGGATTCAGCTCTGCAGGTTCCAGTAGTCGTCACATGGACACTTCACTCATATGCGATTTTCATACTTATGGTCCTGTGACAACGAGCTTCTCTTCTGCTTCTCTCAGTTTTTCACTGAACATTGAGAGCATTAGGGAGAGGAGCTCGTGGGTACAGGACTAAGTGTGCAAATCGCATATGTCCTTGGTGGAGGGGGGGCACCAAAATGAATTCTTGTCCCTGGTGCCAGAAACCCTAGATACACCTCTGCCGGTATTCCACTGCGAGCGGCGATTACCGGGTCCGGTGGAGGGATGTGTGTGCACAGGCAGTGAGGCAGGGACTGTGGGGGGGCGCCATTTTTCCGTTCGCCTCAGGCAGCAGAGAGACTAGGTGCACCCCTGATGCCGCTTGTCCCCAAAACGGCAGTCAGGGCTTTCCCCAGACTCTTAATCTCTTCCCAGATTCTTCTTATCTTCGACCGGGAATCCCGGGTCCACATCGCCTCCTCTTCATTTTGACTGGGTGCTCCGCAGTTGTAGCATATAGGCAGTCTTTTTCGCCAGGCGGCAATAGTCTCACTTTGGGGGGCGGTCTCTCGTTCCCGCACCGGAGGGCTGTACTCTGCAGCAGGGATCTTCGGATCTTCTTATATTCAGCCACTTCCTCACGGACTCGCTTAACCTCCTTCTTCAAGTCTTCTACCCATTGAGGGGCTGTTACCTCCCCGCTCCATACCTGTCCCACTGGCACTACCACCCCTTGCTCTTGCTCACGCGTGCGTGCCTCACTCCCGACCTCAGAGAAAGTCATATCTAGCTTTACGCGCATGCGCTCTCGCAGGGTCTGTTTCACCAACACATCTCGCAAGCCTGTCACCAGTTGGTCCCACAGCACAACGTTAATTGACCCCACACCTACGCCGTCCTTCCGTATAATGGCAGTATGAAGCTCCTGCAGTGCGTTCATATATTGCGTCACGGTCTCCCACTCTCTTTGTACCCGGCAGAACAGTCGCATGCGCAGCTCCCCTACGTCAGTGGGGTCCCCATGTGACTCCTCAAGTATGCGCAATACTTTGTCCAGGGAATCTCTCATCTGGGGGGGTCTGAGCATAACAGAGTCCCGTGCATCCCCCTCTAGGGCCATCACCGCTATTTCCATCTGCAGAGCCAGTGTCATAGGATGCATCCGCATCATCCCTCGGATGCGCTCCGTCCAACTCCACAACATGACATCACTCCCCGAGAATTTTGGCAGGTTAACTAACATGGCTCCCAGGGAGATGCTAGACCTGGGGCCTCCCCCAACTGCTTGGTCTGCCCTTTCCCCGCTACCGTGTGACATCCTGCCGACTACGCCAAGTGTAATAAGAGGCAGGTACTGAGTATGTCACCACCGGAACAGACAGACCAATAGTTGAGGGGTTTATTAACAGGAATAAAGTTCTCCTCGCAGGGAGGAAGCAGTGGGAAATAACTAGCAATAAAACAGTGCAAAAATATGGGAGTCAAACGATGTAACAGGAGTAAGAAAGATTTCTTGAGAAAAGAACACTTATCAGTCTGATGAGGACTTGCTTGAAGGGTCGTCTTCTCCAACGTAGGCGCCGAGAAACAGCGGCACTTGTCGTCCCTCTGTTGTCCGTGGGCTGAGTAGTTTCTAGGAGCCTGCTGCCTGGGGTTTCGGGAGTTAATGTGGTATGCACAGGCTCTGAGTCTTTAGCTTTTACAGCACAGCCAGGAATCAGGGGCTCTGCACTGTTAAGTCTCTGTACCAGGAATCACAATCTCTGTGCTGATACCGCGGAGACCAGGGGATTGAAGTCTCTTCTCTGTCTCCTGGAAACTGGAAACTATGGGGTTAAGTGTTATGACCTGGTGGTTAGGAGCACCCGGCACGACCTGATAGTTAAACTGACACAAGACAAGCTCTGGGATGTGGGAGCTCTGCTGACCGCAACCCCTAATCGTATCACACACACTAGAAATAGCCGTGGAGCATTCCTGACTCTCCCTAGACGCCTCTTCACAGCCTAAGAGCTAGCTAGCCCTAGAGATAGAAAATAAAGCCTACCTTGCCTCAGAGAAATTCCCCAAAGGTAAAGGAAGCCCCCCACATGTATTGACTGTGAGTTAAGATGAAGTCACAAACATAGAAATGAAACAGATTTCAGCAAAGGGAGGCCAGACTTACTAAACAGACAGAGGATAGGAAAGGTATCTTTGCGGTCAGCACAAAAAACTACAAAAGACCACACAGAGTGTGCAAAAAGACCTCCGCACCGACTAACGGTGCGGAGATGCCACTCTGCATCCCAGAGCTTCCAGCTAGCAAGACAAAATCATGATAACCAGCTGGACAAGGAAACAATGAACAAATAAACTATCAGGAACTTAGCTTCTGCTGGAGAAGACAGGTCACCAGAAAGATCCAAGAGCGAACTGAACCAATGCAGGAACATTGACAGCTGGCATGGAGTAACGATCTGAGTGGAGTTAAATAGAGCAGCCAACCAAAGGATAAACCACGTCACCTGTGTAAGGAACCTCAGAAGCAGCAGCTTCACTCACAGCCACCAGAGGGAGTCCATAGACAGAACTCGCCGAAGTACCATTCACGACCACAGGAGGGAGCTCGACAACAGAATTCACAACAGTACCCCCCCCCTTGAGGAGGGGTCACCGAACCCTCACCAGAGCCCCCAGGCTGATCAGGATGAGGCAAATGAAAGGCACAGACTAGATCGGCAGCATGAACATCAGAGGCAAAAACCCAGGAATTATCTTCCTGACCATAACCCTTCCACTTGACCAGGTACTGGAGTTTCCGTCTCGAAACATGAGAATCTAAAATCTTCTCCACCACATACTCCAACTCCCCCTCGACCAACACCGGGGCAGGAGGATCAACGGAGGGAACCATAGGCGCCACGTATCTCCGCAACAACGACCTATGGAACACATTATGAATGGCAAAAGAAGCTGGAAGATCCAAACGAAATGACACAGGATTAAGAACCTCAGAAATCTTATATTGCCCAATTGAACGAGGCTTAAACTTAGGAGAAGAAACCTTCATAGGAACATGACGAGATGACAACCAAACCAAATCCCCAACACGAAGTCGTGGACCAACACAACGCCGGCGGTTAGCGAAACGTTGAGCCTTCTCCTGGGACAATGTCAAATTGTCCACCACATGAGTCCAAATCTGCTGCAACCTGTCCACCACCGTATCCACACCAGGACAGTCCGAAGGCTCAACCTGCCCCGAAGAGAAACGAGGATGGAAACCAGAATTACAGAAAAAAGGAGAAACTAAAGTAGCCGAGCTGGCCCGATTATTAAGGGCGAACTCAGCCAAAGGCAAGAAGGACACCCAATCATCCTGATCAGCAGAAACAAAGCATCTCAGATATGTTTCCAAAGTCTGATTAGTTCGTTCGGTTTGGCCATTAGTCTGAGGATGGAAAGCCGAAGAAAAAGACAAATCAATGCCCATCTTAGCACAAAAGGACCGCCAAAACCTCGAAACAAACTGGGAACCTCTGTCCGAGACGATGTTCTCTGGAATGCCATGCAAACGAACCACATGCTGGAAAAACAATGGCACCAAATCAGAGGAGGAAGGCAATTTAGACAAGGGCACCAAATGGACCATCTTAGAGAAGCGATCACAAACCACCCAAATGACCGACATCCTTTGAGAAACAGGGAGATCAGAAATAAAATCCATGGAAATATGCGTCCAGGGCCTCTTCGGGACCGGCAAGGGCAAAAGCAACCCACTGACACGAGATCAGCAGGGCTTAGCCCGAGCACAAGTCCCACAGGACTGCACAAAAGAACGCACATCCCGTGACAAAGAAGGCCACCAAAAGGATCTAGCCACCAAATCTCTGGTACCAAAGATTCCAGGATGACCAGCCAACACCGAACAATGAACCTCAGAGATAACTCTACTAGTGCATCTATCAGGGACAAACAGTTTCTCCGCTGGACAACGGTCAGGTCTATCAGCCTGAAACTTCTGCAGCACGCGCCGCAAATCAGGGGAGATGGCAGACAAAATTACCCCCTCTTTAAGAATACCCGCCGGCTCCGGAACACCCGGAGAGTCAGGCACAAAACTCCTTGACAGGGCATCAGCCTTCACATTCTTAGATCCCAAAAGGTATGAAACCACAAAATCAAAACGGGAGAAAAAGAGCAACCATCGAGCCTGTCTAGGATTCAACCGTTTGGCAGACTCGAGATAAGTCAAATTCTTGTGATCCGTCAAGACCACCACGCGATGTTTAGCTCCTTCAAGCCAATGTCGCCACTCCTCGAATGCCCACTTCATGGCCAACAACTCTCGATTGCCAACATCATAATTGCGCTCGGCAGGCGAGAATTTTCTAGAAAAGAAGGCACATGGTTTCATCACCAAGCCATCAGAACTTCTTTGCGACAAAACAGCCCCTGCTCCAATCTCAGAAGCATCAACCTCGACCTGAAACGGGAGCGAAACATCTGGCTGGCATAACACAGGGGCAGAAGAAAAACGATGCTTCAACTCCTGAAAAGCCCTAATCCTATCACACACACTAGAAATAGCCGTGGAGCGTTCCTGACTCTCCCTAGACGCCTCTTCACAGCCTAAGAGCTAGCTAGCCCTAGAGATAGAAAATAAAGCCTACCTTGCCTCAGAGAAATTCCCCAAAGGTAAAGGAAGCCCCTCACATATATTGACTGTGAGTTAAGATGAAGTCACAAACATAGAAATGAAACAGATTTCAGCAAAGGGAGGCCAGACTTACTAAACAGACAGAGGATAGGAAAGGTATCTTTGCGGTCAGCACAAAAAACTACAAAAGACCACACAGAGTGTGCAAAAAGACCTCCGCACCGACTAACGGTGCGGAGATGCCACTCTGCATCCCAGAGCTTCCAGCTAGCAAGACAAAATCATGATAACCAGCTGGACAAGGAAACAATGAACAAATAAACTATCAGGAACTTAGCTTCTGCTGGAGAAGACAGGTCACCAGAAAGATCCAAGAGCGAACTGAACCAATGCAGGAACATTGACAGCTGGCATGGAGTAACGATCTGAGTGGAGTTAAATAGAGCAGCCAACCAAAGGATAAACCACGTCACCTGTGTAAGGAACCTCAGAAGCAGCAGCTTTACTCACAGCCACCAGAGGGAGTCTGTTGTGAATTCTGTGGTCAAGCTCCCTCCTGTGGTCATGAGTGGTACTTCGGCTGGTTCTGTCTATGAGCTTCCTCTGGTGGATGTGAGTGGTGCTGCGGCTTCTGAGTTTCCTTCCTCAGGTGACGAGGTTAAGTCGTTAGGTGCTGCTCTATTTAACTCCACAGTTCTTTGTTCCTGGCCTCCAGTCAATGTTCCAGTATTGGTCTTGCTCTCTCCTGGATCGTTCTTGTGGCCTGTCTACCCTGCATAAGCTAAGTTTTGCTTGTGTTACTTTTGTTTGCAATATTTTCTGTCCAGCTTGCTATATTGGTTTTTCTTGCTTGCTGGAAGCTCTGAGATGCAGAGGGAGCACCTCCGTACCGTTAGTCGGTGCGGAGGGTCTTTTTGCGCCCTCTGCGTGGTTGTTTGTAGGTTTTTGTGCTGACCGCAAAGCTATCTTTCCTATCCTCGGTCTATTCAGTAAGTCGGGCCTCACTTTGCTAAAATCTATTTCATCTCTGTGTTTGTATTTTCATCTTTACTCACAGTCATTATATGTGGGGGGCTGCCTTTTCCTTTGGGGAATTTCTCTGAGGCAAGGTAGGCTATTTTTCTATCTTCAGGGCTAGCTAGTTTCTCAGGCTGTGCCCGAGGCGCCTAGGTCTGGTCAGGAGCGCTCCAAGGCTACCTCTAGTGTGGTATGATAGGATTAGGGATTGCGGTCAGCAGAGTTCCCACGTCTCAGAGCTCGTCCTATGTTATTAGTAACTATCAGGTCACTTTGTGTGCTCTTAACCACTAGGTCCATTGTGGTTCTGAATCACCAGTTCATAACAGGAGTCCATGGACAGAACTCGCCGAAGTACCATTCACGACCACAGGAGGGAGCTCGACAACAGAATTCACAACAGTTAAGCCTCTGCAGCCTGTTCTCCCTGTGCAGCTGGAAGCAGGAAGTCACACAGCCACTCTGCTGCGAGTCTCTGGATATCAGGCCGACAGTCTCTCTCTGCAGCATGAACACACACACACTGAGCAGTTTCCTTAGTCACAGTCAGGGGTCCTGGCTTGTCAGTGCGGTAACCGGGGCTGCGCGCTCAGGTCACTGTAGGGGGGATACGTTGTCTCAGATTATGGAGGCTTCCAAGTCTCCACTCTCACTCCAGCCTTAGTGCCCTCACGGGGAGCACTCTGTCATGGGGAGCGCGGCGCTGCAGCCTGCTTTCTCTCTGTGCAGCTGTCCCCTCTGTCTGGCGCGCTGTGCTCTCCCGCACTTTTCTGACCACACCCCCGTCTCTTCCTCCCTGCCCCAGCCGTCACATGGTCCCTTGTGCCCAGGGCAGAAAGTCTTCCCCCGACAACCCAGCTGACTGACTAAGTGGTTGCAGGTAAGGAGCAGGGAAAGCAACCTCCTTACATTATGGCAGCTAGATGGTATACCTTCCCACAGGTGAAGTATGTCCCCAGGGCTTCCCAGTGTGTAGATGGTGGATGGTGTGAGGCGCAGTGAAGAACGAGGACACAAGGTTGCAGTCTCTTTACCTTTTTACTGAAGGCTTCATCATCCACAGTCCAGAGCACAGACCACAGGGCAGGCAGAATCCGGACGGTTTGGAGGCAAATCCAGAGTCCCCTTATCCAGGTAGAAATCAGTAGCCTTCCTCTAGCGCCGTGTGTTGTAGTACCTTACTGCTAAGCTTCTCATAAGGTCCTCACAACTGTTGAAGATGTTCAGATGTTATGTCTCTCTCTGTCCCCCAGATGGATAGGACACATTGAGCGGTCACAGACTCCTCCCGGACCTCCACACTGGACTCATAAGCGGCGTCTTTCTGCTAAGTGGGAGTTCCACCCTTGCTTTATATACTTATAAACAGCGATCTCTTGAAAAAGGCTTTACAATTATATGCCGAAACGTTGAGACTACATATGGTCTCTGGAGCAAGACATAAAGGACTGTTGCTCCCTCGGTGTTCCGGCTACCGGGATCTTGCGCCTCAGAAGGGGGCAGCCTGTGCAGGGCAGAACTCCTCTGATATCCACTCCTTTGCTACGACTTCTTCACCCTCTCTACAATACAGTTCTATTTCCGTGTCTCTTTCTGGGAGCTGCCGCACTCAGGGCAGGCGCCACTCCGTGTCCTTCTGTCTCAGCCTCTGACCCCTGTCAGGGACCAACTACCTGAGCAAAGCTCAGCCAGCAACTGCCTAACTTCCTCTCCAGGCAACAAGTTTTCCCTAAGGGTATGTGTCCACTTTCAGGATGGCCGGCGGTATCGTCGGAGCGGCTTTGCCGCTCTGCGGTAAGCCCCGCCCCCTTCTGGGACGTGATGATGCTGGATGTGTTCATAGCACACATCCGGCATCATTGCACCCATCACATAGGGCCCTGTGCTATATCTTGCGGCGACGCAGCGTCGCCGCAAGATATACGGACATGCTGCGATCTGAAAAGACGCGCAGCATGTCCGGAGTCGCAGGGCCGCTGCGTGCATGTTACCACGCATAGTGGAGACGGGATTTCATTCAATCCCCTCCACTATGCTGTAACATCTGGACGCTGCGTGTCTGATGCTGCGGCTCTATGCAGCGTCAGACACGCAGCGTTTCCTGCACGTGGAAACATACCCTAAGTGTGAGAAGTGCCCTAATAAATAGGAGCATAGCTCCCCGTGGTGGCCTGGAGTGCGAAATGTGTTGCATGTTTGTAATACCTGGATTCAGTTGTCTTTCTTTGCCTCCAAACGTAACATCACTCCCCCTAGAGGAGAATGATATTACTGCAACGACCAGGACCCTGGGGCGCTGCACGTACTCGAAAAAAAGGTGCCGGTGTCCAGATACGGACTGGGGATGAAATTCAGTCCTGGCATTTGAAATCAAACAGGTCCATGCTGTCACTGTCCGCAAGCACTAGATGGGATATATTACTACAAGATTTACTACAAGACAAATATTTCTAATGATACCTGTGGCCTGGTGGGGTAAGTTATGGAGTCAGCGAATTTGTGCTTCATCACAACTCTTAACTAGTGATGAGCGAGTATGCTCGTTACTCAAGTTTTCCCAAGCACGCTCAGGTGTTCACTGAGTATTTGTGAGTGCTCGGAGATTTCATTTTTGTTGCCGCAGCTGCATGATTTGTGGCTGCTAGACACACATGCAGGGATTGCCTGTTTGTTAGGGAATCCCCACATGTATTCCGGCTGTCTAGCAATTGCAAATCATGCAGCTACGGCTACAAAAACTAAATCTCCGAGCACGCCCAAATACTCAGAGACCAACCGAGTAAGCTTGGTAAAATTCGAGTAATGAGCATACTCGCTCATCACTACTCTTAACAGTATGAGTGTCTTGAGAACACCGATTCTGTTAAGAACGTAGCAACCAAGCCAGCCCACAACCAGACAGGCCCTTCTGGCATTTGCCAGAATTGCCAGATGGCCAGTCCGGCACTGCCTATGTCAACTAGTGTTGTGCATCAGTGTGTTATCAGTGTCCGGTCCATGTGCTCGTTTTTACCATCAGAGTGTTATCAGTGCCTGGTCCGTATATTCGTTTTTACCATCAGTGTGTTATCAGTGTCTGATCTGAAAATTCGTTTTTTCCATCAGTGTGTTATCAGTGTCTGATCCATATATTCATTTTTTTCCATCAGTGTGTTATCAGTGTCTGATCCGTGTGCTCGTTTTTTCCATCAGTGTGATATCAGTGTCTGGTCCGTATATTAGTTTTTACCATCAGTGTGTCATCAGTGTCTGATCCATATATTTGTTTTTACCATCAGTGTGTCATCAGTGCCTGGTCCGTATATTCGTTTTTACCATCAGTGTGTCATCAGTGCCTGGTCCGTGTGCTCGTTTTTACCATCAGAGTGTTATCAGTGTCTGGTCCGTGTGCTCGTTTTTACCATCAGTGTGTTATCAGTGTCTGGTCCGTATATTCGTTTTTACCATCAATGTGTCATCAGTGCCTGGTCCGTGTGCTCGTTTTTACCATCCGTGTGTTATCAGTGCCTGGTCCGTATATTCGTTTTTACCATCAGTGTGTCATCAGTGCCTGGTCCGTGTGCTCGTTTTTACCATCAGTGTGTTATCAGTGTCTGGTCCGTATATTCGCTTTTACCATCAATGTGTCATCAGTGCCTGGTCCGTGTGCTCGTTTTTACCATCCGTGTGTTATCAGTGTCTGGTTCGTATATTCGTTTTTACCATCATTGACTTTCACATATGGATAAATAAATAAATTAGAAGGCTTTTCCTGTACATTACAATATTAATCATGGGTTGGATTAAAACGGGACATGACTCCGTGATTTTTTTTTTTGTTGCAGACACACGTTAAATATAAATACACAGACGTGTGATCCCACTCCATTGCTTAGAATCGGAAAGTGTTTTGTCCGTGAAAAGCACAGAACAAATATGTGATTCACAGACTACTGAGTGAGGTCTTAAATTATATTTTTTACCAGCTACTTTTGCCGTGAGTATACAGTGGGTACGGAAAGTATTCAGACCCCTTTACATTTTTCACTCTTTGTTTCATTGCAGTCATTTGGTAAATTCAAAAAAGTTCATGTTTTTCACATTAATGTACACTCTGCACCCCATCTTGACTGAAAAAAAAACAGAAATGTAGAAATTTTTGCAAATTTAATAAAAAAAGAAAAACTGAAATATCACATGGTCATAAATATTCAGACCCTTTGCTCAGACACTTAGGGTATGTGCACACGCTGCGGATCTGCAGCATTTCCGCAGCTGCGGATCTGCAGCGGTTTCCCATGAGTTTACAGTACCATGTTAACCTACGGGAAACGAAATCCGCAGTGCACATGCTGCGGAAAAAAACGCGCAGAAACGCAGCGGTTTATTTTCCACAGCATGTCAATTCTTTGTGCGGATTCCGCTGCAGTTTTACACCTGCTCCAATAGAAAACTGCAAGTGTAAAGCTGCAGCAGAATCCGCAGTAGAAACCGCGATAAATCCGCAGGAAAAACCGCAGTGGTTTTGCACTGTGGTTTTTCCAAATCCGCTGCGGAAAAATCCGCAGTCCTCCAGAATACGTGTGCACATACCCTCATATTTAAGTCACATGCTGTCCATTTCATTGTGATCCTCTTTGAGATGGTTTTACTCCTTCATTGGAGTTCAGCTACAGTTAGGGCCAGAAATATTTGGACAGTGACACAAGTTTTGTTATTTTAGCTGTTTACAAAAACATGTTCAGAAATACAATTATATATATAATATGGGCTGAAAGTGCACACTCCCAGCTGCAATATGATAGTTTCCACATCCAAATCGGAGAAAGGGTTTAGGAATCATAGCTCTGTAATGCATAGCGTCCTCTTTTTCAAGGGACCAAAAGTAATTGGACAATGGACTCTAAGGGCTGCAATTAACTCTGAAGGCGTCTCCCTCGTTAACCTGTAATCAATGAAGTAGTTAAAAGGTCAGGGGTGGATTCCAGGTGTGTGGTTTTGCATTTGGAAGCTGTTGCTGTGAGCAGACAACATGCGGTCAAAGGAACTCTCAATTGAGGTGAAGCAGAACATCCTGAGGCTGAAAAAAAAGAAAAAATCCATCAGAGAGATAGCAGACATGCTTGGAGTAGCAAAATCAACAGTTGGGTACATTCTGAGAAAAAAGGAATTGACTGGTGAGCTTGGGAACTCAAAAAGGCCACGGATGACAACAGTGGTGGATGATCGCCGCATACTTAATTTGGTGAAGAAGAACCCATTCACAACATCAACTGAAGTCCAGAACACTCTCAGTGAAGTAGGTGTATCTGTCTCTAAGTCAACAGTAAAGAGAAGACTCCATGACAGTAAATACAAAGGGTTCACATCTAGATGCAAACCATTCATCAATACCAAAAATAGACAGGCCAGAGTTAAATTTGCAGAAAAACACCTCAAGAAGCCAGCTGAGTTCTGGAAAAGTATTCTATGGACAGATGAGACAAAGATCAACCTGTACCAGAATGATGGGAAGAAAAAAGTTTGGAGAAGAAAGGGAACGGCACATGATCCAAGGCACACCACATCCTCTGTAAAACATGGTGGAGGCAACGTGATGGCATGGGCATGCATGGCTTTCAATGGCACTGGGTCACTTGTGTTTATTGATGACATAAGAGCAGACAAGAGTAGCCGGATGAATTCTGAAGTGTACCGGGATATACTTTCAGCCCAGATTCAGCCAAATGCTGCAAAGTTGATTGGACGGCGCTTCATAGTACAGATGGACAATGACCCCAAGCATACATCCAAAGCTACCCAGGAGTTCATGAGTGCCAAAAAGTGGAACATTCTGCAATGGTCAAGTCAATCTCCAGATCTAAACCCAATTGAGCATGCATTTCACTTGCTCAGATCCAGACTTAAGACGGAAAGACCCACAAACAAGCAAGACCTGAAGGCTGCGGCTGTAAAGGCCTGGCAAAGCATTAAGAAGGAGGAAACCCAGCGTTTTGTGATGTCCATGGGTTCCAGACTTAAGGCAGTGATTGCCTCCAAAGGATTTGCAACAAAATATTGAAAATAAAAATATTTTGTTTGGGTTATGTTTATTTGTCCAATTACTTTTGACCTCCTAAAATGTGGAGTGTTTGTAAAGAAATGTGTACAATTCCTACATTTTCTATCAGATATTTTTGTTCAACCCTTCAAATTAAACGTTACAATCTGCACTTGAATTCTGTTGTAGAGGTTTCATTTCAAATCCAATGTGGTGGCATGCAGAGCCCAACTCGCGAAAATTGTGTCACTGTCCAAATATTTCTGGCCCTAACTGTATGTTTAATTAAACTGATAGGACTTGATTTGGAAAGGCACACACCTGTCTATATAAGACCTCACAGCTCAAAGTGCATGTAAGACCAAATGAGAATAATGAGGTCAAATGAACTGGCCAAGGAGCTCAGAGACAGAATTGTGGCAAGGCACAGATTATTATTATTATTATACATTTTTATAGCGCCATTTATTCCATGGCGCTTTACATGTGAATACGAGGCAAATATAGACAAATAAATTAAACATGAGCAGATAACAGGCACACGGGTACATAAGGAGGGAGGACCCTGCCCGCGAGGGCTCCCAGTCTGCAGGTCTGGCCAAAGTTACAACAGAATTTCTGCAGTAGTCAAGGTTCCTAAGAGGATAGTGGCCTCCATAATCCTTAAATGGAAGAAGTTTGTGATCACCAGAAGTCTTCCTAGACCTGGCCGTCCAGCCAAACTGAGCAATCGTGGGAGAAGAGCTTTGGTGAGAGAGGTAAAGAAAAACCCCAAGATCACTGTGGCTGAGCTCCAGAGATGCAGTGGGGAGATGGGAGAGAGTTCCATAAAGTCAACTATCACTGCAGCCTTCCACCAGTCGGGCCTTTATGGCATAATGGCCCGACGGAAGCCTCTCCTCACTGCAAGATATATGAAAGCCCACATAGAGTTTGCTAAAAAAACACATGGAGGACTCCCAGACTATTTGAAATAAGATTCTCTGGTTTGATGAGACGAAGATAGACCATTTTTGTGATAATTCTAAGCGGTATGCGTGGAGAAAACCAGGCACTGCTCATCATCTGCCCAACAAAATCCCAATTGTGAAACATGGTGGTGGCAGCATTATGCTATGGGAGTGTTTTTCAGCTGCAGGTACAGGACGACTGGTTGTCATTGAAGGAAACATCAAAAACATGAATGTGGCCAAGTACAGAGATATCCTGGATGAAAACCTCTTTGAGTGCTCTGGACCTCAGACTTGGCCGAAGGTTCACCTTCCAACAAGACAATGACCCTAAGCACACAGCTAAAATAACAAAGGAGTGGCTTCAGAACAACTCTGTGACCATTCTTTACTGGCCCAGCCAGAGCCCTGACCTAAACCCAATTGAGCATCTCTGGAGAGACCTGAAAATGGCTGTCCACCAACGTTCACCATCCAACCTGATGGATCTGGAGAGGATCTGCAAGGAAGAATGGCAGAGGATCCCCAAATCCAGGTGTGAAAAACTTGTTGCATCATTCCCAAGAAGACTCATGGCTGTACAAGCTCAAAAGGTGCTTCTACTCAATACTGAGCAAAGGGTCTGATTATCACAGGTCAACAAAAAAAAAAAATTTTTCTGGTGTCCAAAATATTTTAATGAATTTGGGGTATTTTTGGGGTGCTGATTCTGAATATGCTATCAGTTTTGCCAGATTGGCTCAAATTTTTGAGATTTTTGGTATCTTATTTATAGCACTTGTTGGTAAATGCGACGCATCATCTCATTAATTTCTTTGGATTAGTACTTGAACTGAGCAGTTCTCAATATAGTTTTGTGTTAATTAGTGTTCTAAAAGTTTGTTCATAGCTTGATTTTTGCACTAACTTTATGTTGTCTGTTTTCCAGTGAAAAGCATGAACTCATCAAGAAGAAGTTGTCTTAACGATCCAGACTCATTCTGTTACATTTGTGGTGAATACACACTGCCAATACACACTTCATCATCATCAGGTGGGGAAGGTCAGGTAACATGGTAAACACAGGTACAGGCACATCTTCACAATGAGGGACAGGCCTTCTTGCAGATTCCATGTTAGGTTACTCCCATTTTCGTTTCTTATGCTTATTGAATCCTTGCACTTGCACTGCACAGAAATAACAGTCATCATGATGATTTTTTTGCTCTCTCCACACCATTGGAACACCAAATTTGAAGCTTTTTCTTTGTCCTTTGCTCCATTTTCGTAATAATTCGATACATGCTTTGCACACTATGTGTGGTGCCCAAAACTTGTCTTGGTCCCCAAGCATAACCCCAAAATAGGCAAAATACACTTTTTTTACGAAGTCTGTTATGTTTCTTCTATGTTTTGGCAGTGTGTATTCACCACAAATGTAACAGAATGAGTCTGGATCGTTAAGACAACTTCTTCTTGATGAGTTCATGCTTTTCACTGGAAAACAGACAACAACATAAAGTTAGTGCAAAAATCAAGCTATGAACAAACTTTTAGAACACTAATTAACACAAAACTATATTGAGAACTGCTCAGTTCAAGTACTAATCCAAAGAAATTAATGAGATGATGCGTCGCATTTACCAACAAGTGCTATAAATGAGATACCAAAAATCTCAAAAACTTGAGCCAATCTGGCAAAACTGATGACATATTCAGAATCAGCAGCCCAAAAATACCCTTATTTCGATGAAATATCTTTGGCACCAAAAATGCTGTTGACCTTTATGACCATGTGATATTTCAGTTTTTCTTTTTTAGTAAATTTGCAAAAATTACTACATTTTTGTTTTTTTTCAGTCAAGATGGGGTGCAGAGTGTATAATAATAAGGAAAAAAAATGACCTTTTTTGAATTTACCAAATGGCTGCAATTAAACAATGAGTGAAAAATGTAAAGGGGTCTGAATACTTTCCATACCAACTGTATGTAACTCATACATACCCTCCGGTCGCTGCTCAGAAACCAGCGAATCCTCGCAGCACACAGTGCGTGCGCTGGGGGGATTCATGAGTCTGCAGTGAAACTGAACGACTGCAGACTTAGCATTTTGGACTAGATAACCCCTTTAAAATATTGAGATTTATATATAGAAGGTTTCATACTGTATTATAGACTTAAAAATAACATCTGGCTACATTAAAAATCTAGTGCTGAGCAGCACTGGATGATGACTGAAAGCGTGTTGCTGCCGCCCTTGTGGCTAAAAGAGTGTGGCTGCCGGAGGGAATAAAGTTAATTTCTTCCCGGCAGCTGGGGTCAGAATGCTATTAACCTGAAGATTTACCCCATATCTGCAGGCTAATAGCATTATTTTACATGACAGGTCCCTTTAAATTTGTTAGACATACAGTATGAAATTCACGACAACCATTTTAATGACTTCGTATTAGCCTGCATATGAAAATGATCATTATAACTAGTTTGCCATCACCAGATAATTATCCCTCTCTTTGTGCAAGTATACTGTATATAGAAGAATTGATGCCATTTTGAAGGCAAAGAAAATCACACAAAATACTGATTGATTTAAATTTCTCTTTTAGTCATTTATATTGCATTTTGATAATGGATAAAAATTGTTTTACAATCTAACTTTGCAGGATTTTTCTTCACTTACCTAAAACTTTTGCACACTTCTGTTACAACCATGCTTCATATAGGAAGCGAGCCATTTATTTGGATGTATATATCATACAACTATTAGTATTACACATATGCATGCTGTCTCTGTAGGGCTTTGTGAAATATTCATAAGAAATGCTATTCAGTTAGAATTCTGCAGATGTGCCACCGAACACTGACAAATTCATCGACATTCTGCCCACTTTTAAAAAAAGATCTCCAGCAAACATGAAAGACGCTGTTACATTGTATGTTTGGTTTTGATGTAGTGTCAGATATCAAGGAAACTAAGCTCCTGAGAGGTTCTGCTTATTATGGGGCATCTGCACTAATCATCAGGGCTGGTGATGTGTCCCCCCACCGGTGAACTAGGGAGCATTTTAAAGCTGTATATCTAATAGGTCCTGGGGCCCAAAACCTGATAACAGTCTCCTTGCTTTGACACATGGTTTAGACAAACTCCATTTTGTAAAGTTTGTCACTTTTCCACAGCTTTCCTCTTTATTCTATTATAACCCATAATTTGCCTGCTGGAGAGTATACAGTAGATTTGTAAGGGATCGGCATTGGGTTAAACGTTTCTGAAAAGGTGAACCAAAACAAGACTTTGTGGATGAGTACAGAACGTATGTGGTAGACTTTAAGTTTTGGTTATGGCTTTGTTAAATAAAATCACATCTGTCAGTGTTTTTTTATGTTCTTTTTAAGCCAAATCCAACGGCCATGTTCACATGTTCAGTATCTGGTCAGTATTTTGCCTCAGTATTTGTAAGCCAAAACCAGGCGTGGGTGATAAATCCAGAAGTGGTGACGTGTTTCTATTATATTTTTCCTCTGATTGTTCCACTCTGGTTTTGGCTTACAAATACTGAAGTAAAATACTGACCAAATACTAATAGTGTGAATGTGGCCTAATTCTGCATTCAAAACTATTGTTTCCCAACTACAGTCCTCAAGGCCCACCATCAGATTATGTTTTCAGGATTTCCTCAACCCCTTAATGGTGGCCGATATGCATTAAAACCGCGCCCGCTAAAGGCCTTAATCCTGATCCGCAGGTGAAATTCCGGTGAGTGACAGCTGTATATGACATCTGACACCTTACAGCATTGGCCCAAACCAGTTTTGTAATCAATCAAAGCCGATTTGTGAGGGGGTGGTTGAAGATTCACACTCCACACCCCTTCTAAAACTATTTTAATACTGTAGATATAATTACCTGTGTAGACATAAAAGATGATATTGGTGTTTTAGCCCCTAGATGGCAGCGGTTTGCAGATTCATATGACTGTCACCTGTATGTCAGTTGGCACACAGGGTGATAACCAGTTTGAGCCGCCCCAGCGTCAGTTGGAAAACTGAAGGATGACTGAGAGTTGCAGGCGGCCATCTTGGAGTGCAGTTAGTAAGAGACAGATGTGACGGGAGCACAGGAGAGGTAAGAAGAACGGGTGTGTGCAGTGTTCTACTGTTCCTGTGATTCCCGTCAAAGAAGAAGAATCATGTCGGGGAGATGACTACGGATGGATACAGAGTAAGATTCCACCCAAAGCATCAGCTGTTACTTGAATGGCCTTCTGCTAGGTGACAAGGGCAGGATCCACTCCACGGTCACGTTCAGACGATTAGACAGCCACTTCTGTGTTCAGTTAATGGCCGATAAGTCCTGAGCTCAGGCCCCACACAGGAATCCTGGTGGGATCGTGCACGCAGACTCTAGAGAGAGTTTGGCGCCAAACCGAAGTTTACAGATAGATGCATTGTTTGCTCAGAGGGCTGTGTGAACATTAGCTTGATACTCCCCTCAGTGGGTGAGCGTGTGTATAGATAGCATAACAGAATTGTAATTTGAGTGAATTAAGTTTGTGAATCTCTGCGCTGCACCGCTGCAGGGGCCGCCTCTTGCACTTATCTAATGACACCCTTGTTCTGGGTAACTCCCGGTTACCGCATTAGGCAGAACCAAAGGTCAGGCAAATTATAGTGTACCCGACAGAACATACTGGGCCTATCGGTTGTGCAGCACAGGGGTCCTAGCTGACCCTGGTTAAGTGTGTGTGATATCGAACTGTGTTTCTTTCCTGCTGTTTCCGGGGTAACACACTTTACGTTGTTAGTAAAAACTAGTTCCTTAAATTGCCTAGTCATGTTATTTGTCCTCAGCCCACTGTATTCTGGGAGAGACCACCCTGGTACACAGTCTACAACTTAACATAGTCGGCAGGATACAGCGATCGCCATGGACAGGAACATGGAGTGAGACAATTCCTTATTGCCAGTGGCCCCGGCTCAGGTACTGCACCCGCTTGCCACAGCCTTGGTTCCAGCGGGGTACCTTTCAGCTGGGGCACTATTGCAGCATTTGCCAAAATATGAGGGTTAAAACATGACATTGCAAGACTGGACAGAATGGGTGCTGAGTATTATTAAAAGGTGCAACTTAGTCCCAAAGGTGCGACTATGGGAGCTTTCCAAGAGGTGGATAGGCTGTTACGAGATCAGTTCATTTTTGGATTAGCCAATAAATTCCTACAGGACAACTTGCAAGAAATGACCCGGATTACGGCTGATCTGACATTTTACAATGTTTACCTTACTGCAATAGAGAGGGAGGAGGAGTCCACGCCTGTGGTCAAGAAAGTAGTGAGTAGCGCTCAATTGATGGGCAGCCATACAAGGTTTGAAGATTCTGAGACTCTGAAGGATGTGGCTCAGGTTCAGCGGGCAGAAAAGATCTTCAACTAGAAGTGTCCCAGAGGCAAATGAGGTCGGCCCAACTTCTGGAGACACTTCCAGCTCCCCGAGCACTTCAATCTGTCCCGGCTCGGGTGCAGAGGTCAAATGGAGGAAACACGTCTGGTGCTCAGAGACTCCGGATGCCCTTCTGCAGAAATTGTCAATGATATGGCCACCTAGCCAGGGATTGCGATGTTGGGACTGACCTCGAGGTGATGGCACCAACCGCTGTAGTTGCTGGGCGCCCTGCAGCGGGCTCCGATTTGCAAAGCCCACAACGGCAAGAAGACTATTTGTATTCATGCAGTCCGGTGCTAGAGGCTGATTTTGAAGGACAGAAAATGAGGTCTTTTCCCACATATCATGTTTCAAACATAAAGATACCAAATGTAAATTGTTGGTGAAGAATCAACAAGTGGAACACAATTGTGGAGTTGAACGAAATGTATTTGTTATTTTAGATTTTTGTGGAAATTTAAAAACTGAAAAGTGTTTGAAGCATGATATGTGGGAAAAGGTTGAAAAGTTCCAGGGAGCTGAATACTTTTGCAAGGCACTGTATAAGTGGTTGTGGAGAATAATTTACTGCTCAGACCTGGAAAAGATGGCAAATGAAGCATGACAAAAATGCTGAGCATGTGGGTTGAGCAAGAGTCTGGAACAGCAAGCTCCTGTTCAGACCATCTGGACATCCGCTCCGCTGGAGATACTCATGATTGACTATTTGCAAATAGGGTACTCCTGTTCAGGACACTCATATTGTTTGGTGATGGCTGATCATTTCACTAAATTTGCAGTATGTACCTAGCAGGGACCAGGCCACAGAATCAGCCGCTGAGGTGGTATGTCGTCACTTCATTCAACTGTTTGGGTGTCCACAGTGGATTCATTCCGATCAGGGAGCATGCTGCCAGAGTACCTTAATGAAGGAACTGTATCACCTATATGGTTTTGAGCAGTGCTCAAAAAATAAAAGGAACACTTAAACAACAGAACATAACTCCAAGTAAATCAAACTTCTGTGAAATCAACCTGTCCACTTAGGAAGCAACACTGTTTGACAATCAATTTCACATGCTGTTGTGCAAATGGAATAAACAACAGATAGAAATTATTGGCAATTATCAAGACATACTCAATAAAGGAGTGGTTCTGCAGATGGGGACCACAGACCACATCTCAGTACCAATGCTTTCTGGCTGATGTATTGGTCACTTTTGAATGTTGGCTGTGCTTTTACACTCATGAAATAAGGAGAACGGTATTAAATGGCCGCATCACGTGGGTAGTATACATATGTGTGCACAAATGTGTGCTGGCCGGACTAAAATGTTCCTAGTCGTAACACTAACATGCAAGGGGGAATTGTGGAAACCACAAAGAAAACGACAGCAAAAACGGAATATAATAAATATCAAATAAACCTTTATTAATGTACATAACATACAAATGAAGATAAAATACGGACCAATACACGGGACCAAGTGCAAGATGGCGAAACACATGAGGAAACAGCTACCCGTGTAAAAAGACGTGCGGCTAAGGGGCTGGCTATAATGGACAATGATGCATGAAAATAGTTCTGCCTATTATGGATAGTACCCATATATGTGACCTTACACCCTAATTGCAAATGTGCACTACTGATGTAGCTCTATACTACCAAGATATGTGGGTGCCACAGTGGGCCCACATGTAGGCTAATCAGAGAGGGGTAATGCCTGTATATAATTGTCACATAACGGGATCAGGCATACCAAGTGTCCAAGAGCTACTATCCCATAATCCCTACCCACCAAATACACAGACTCCCCACATGGTTAAAGGCAGCGAAGCTGCTCAGAAAGTATACCTGATATAGACGAGAGAGGGAACCAGCGCAGGACCTCAGACCGCACATCCGCCCATGGTAGCATAAGACGGACTCAACAACCCACACAAGTGGCTCAGGTAGTGCAGCTCATCCGGGATGGCACATCAATGCGAGCTATGTCAAGACAGTTTGCTGTGTCTGTCAGTGTAGTGTCCAGAGGCTGGAGACGCTACCAGGAGACAGGCCAGTACACCTAGAGACATGGAGGGGGCCATAGGAGGGCAACAACCCAGCAGCACGACCACTACCTCAGCCTTTGTGCAAGGAGGAACAGGAGGAGCACTGCCAGAGCCCTGCAAAATGACCTCCAGCAGGCCACAAATGTGCATGTGTCTGCACAAATGGTTAGAAACCGACTCCATGAGGATGGTCTGAGTGCCCGACGTCCACAGATGGGGGTTGTGCTCATAGCCCAACACCGTGCAGGACACTTGACATTTGTCACAGAACACCAGAATTGGCAAATTCGCCACTGGCGCCCTGTGCTCAGATGAAAGCAGGTTCACACTGAGCACATGTGACAGATGTAACAGAGTCTGGAGATGCCGTGGAGAGCAATCTGCTGCCTGCAACATCCTTCAGCATGACCAGTTTGGCAGTGGGTCAGTATTGGTATGCGGTGACATTTCATTGGAGGGCTGCACAGCAATCCATGTGCTCACCAGAGGTAGCCTGACTGCCATTAGGTGCTGAGATGAGATCCTCAAACCCCTTGTGAGACCATATGCTAGTGCGGTTGGCCCTGGGTTCCTCCTAATGCAGGACAATGCCAGACCTCATGTGGCTGAAGTGTGTCAGCAGTTCCTGCAAGATGAAGGCATTAAAGCTATGGCCTGGCCCGCCCATTCCCCAGACCTGAATCTGATTGAACACATCTGGGACATCATGTCTCGCACCATCTACCAACATCACATTGCACCACAGACTGTCCAGGAGTTGGTGGATGCTTTAGTCCAGGTCTGGGAGGAGATCCCTCAGGAGACCATCCGCCGCCTCATCAGGAGCATGCCCAGGCGTTGTAGGGAGGTCATACAGGCACGTGGAGGCCACACACACTACTGAGCATTATTTCCTTGACTTGATGCATTTCCACTGAAGTTGGATCAGCCTGTAACTCCATTTTCCACTTTGATTATGAGCAGCATTACAACTCCAGACCTCCGTAGGATATTAGTTGTGATTTACTTTGATCATTTTTAGGTTTTATTGTTCTCAACACATTCCACTATGTAATGAATGAAGATTTACAACTGGAATATAAATAAATATATATATAGTATATGGCATCTGGATATGACATCTGACACCTTACAGCATTGATCCCAACCAGTTTTGTAATCAATCGAAGTCGATTCGTGAGGGGGTGGTTGAAGATTCCCACTCCACACCCCTTCTAAAACTATTTTAATAGATATGATTACCTGTGTAAACATAAAAGATGCTATTGGTGTTTTAGCCATGAGATGGCAGCAGTTGGCAGATTCATATGACTGTCACCTGAATGTCAGTTGGCACACAAAGAGATAACCAGTTTGAACCGCCCCAGCGTCAGTTGGAAAACTGAAGGAAAATAGAGAGTTGCAGGCGGCCATCTTGGAGTGCTGTTAGTAAGAGACAGATGTAGTGGAAAAAGCTTCCATCTAGTAGCTGGAATCCCAAAAGGACCTTGATTCTGGAGCAACCTCCAGGTGGTGTTCCAGAATAGCAATATTACACTTGCGTGTTTAAAATTACATTTATTCTAAAAATATTTTTAAAGTGCCCATGCACTGATAACATAAAAAACTTTTTAAAAACACAACACATTTCATCAGGTGTATAAAGTGATGTGGCATATGGGGAGTTTTATATACAACCCCGTCAAATGTGAGTGTGGTTACAATCTTGAAACCTCTTGTCTTTCCTGTGATGTTGGAAACAGGTTAATGACATATATGTAGAGAAATATATTTAAATTGTAGCATTTTAAGAAAATTGTCAAATTGATTTCTGTTCAAATATACACATAACCTACTAGAAAAAGAGAGGTTGGCGTCCTCAACACACCTTCCTAGATTAAATCATCCTGCGCATAGCGTTGTGGAGGTTCACCTGCTTTTTCCACTATATTTCCATTTGGAGCAGTGAATGGAACAGGACTAACACTTCTCCACCATATTCGGATGGGCAGCAAGCCACGAAGTTGGAATCCAATGCCTAACAAAACCCTTCATAGAGTTGTGCCTAGTCTGCACAACCCCTATAGGTAGCGCTGTCTTGCAGAGGCGTAGCTAGAGCTTTTGCCGCCCGGGGCTGTTCCCGAGTTTGGCGCCTCCCCCCCCCCCCCCAGCTCAATACACACGAAGGTTACCAAAAATGGTTTTCCTGTTTTGTAGAACTTAAACTGGGCCTAATGGTGTCACCCCCACATGCCAAACCTGTGACTTAATACCACCACACCGTGACCAGACCACATAGTGACCGAATAATACTACATACAAGGGACAAATACCACCGCACCATTTCCAGACCACATATTACCACCACATAGTGACTGAATACTACAATACTGATCAGTAATAAAAAAAAAAAACCACAATACTATCACCATAAGTGCCAGTATTCACAGGAGATCTGTACTTAGTATGCAGTGTCTGTGTAGAGGTAATACAGAGATCACCGGTGACATTGTACACAGGACCTCTATATAGTATACAGTGTATAGTGTCAGTGTATAGGTAACACTGACTCACCAGTGACGTCTCTAGGTGAAGTCCTTCATCTTTCATCCAGCACAGACCGCCATCATTCCTTCCAGCCAGGACTCGTTTCTGCAGGAAATAACACAGTTATCTCGAGCTCCGCTTGCAGAACACATTACTTAATTTTTCACAACTTCTACATTACATCACATGAAGAAAAAAAGGTGATATAGTGTCACTCTGCACAGTAACAGGACCGCCCCCCCATTTAAAACAGTATACTCAAAAAATAAAATAAATACATCACTGCAGTAATAATATCCCTTAATTAGCCCCTATGGTAACACTATTCCCCACCCTGGCCCCGTTTATCTCATTCCTGGCTCCAGCCATATGTTCTCGTATCCTGCCCTCATGACTATCCATTCTACACCATATGATCTCCCCATCCTGCCCCATATGATCTCCCCATCCTGCCCCATATGATCTCCCCATCCTGCCCCATATGATCTCCCCATCCTGCCCCACCAGCCTCCATCGTATCCGTCCTGCCCCATGATCCAATCCTGCCCCGTGTCTCCAATCCTGCCCCGTGTCTCCAATCATGCCCCATGTCTCCAATCATGCCCCATGTCTCCAATCATGCCCCAAGTCCTGCCCCCAGTGTGTCCAGCAATCTGCCCCAGTGTGTCCAGTATATTACCCCCATGTTGTCCAGCAATCTACCCCATTGTGTCCAGCATATTACCCCCAGTGTGTCCAGCAATCTGCCCCAGTGTGTCCAGCATTCTGCCCCATGGTCTCCAGTATTGCCCCAGTGTGTCCAGCAATCTGCCCCATGGTCTCCAGTATTGCCCCAGTGTGTCCAGCAATCTGCCCCATGGTCTCCAGTATTGCCCCAGTGTGTCCAGCAATCTACCCCATGGTCTCCAGTATTGCCCCGGTGTGTCCAGCAATCTGCCCCATGGTCTCCAGTATTGCCCCAGTGTGTCCAGCAATCTGCCCCATGGTCTCCAGTATTGCCCCAGTGTGTCCAGCAATCTACCCCATGGTCTCCAGTATTGCCCCGGTGTGTCCAGCAATCTGCCCAATGGTCTCCAGCATTGCCCCCAGAGTCAGACATAAATAAAAAAAAAAAAAAGTAAAATCCTCACCTCTCCCGTTCCTAGCGCAGGTCCGGTGCAGTCAGCGTCTCTCCGGCTCTGCGACGCTCAGGACAGAGAGGCAGAGCGGCGCGCACAGTAGTGACGTCATCGCGCCCTCTGCTCTGAGACGTCGCAGAGTCAGAGGGCGCTGTAGCTGCCGGCGCCGCAGGAACCAGGAGAGGTGAGTATTAGAGCGGGGGGCGGGGGCCCCGGGGGTGGGGGGAGCCTGGTCGCGGCGGCGGACGGCGCCGCCCGAAGATTTAAAGGGGCGTCTTTTTTTCCTTTCTCCTGCAGCGCCGGCCGCCCCCCGCATTGTGCCGCCCGGGGCGGACCGCCCCCCCCGCACCCCCCTTCCTACGCCACTGCTGTCTTGTTTTCTCTCTCCCCCTCTTCAGCTTCCTGCTATCATACTTCTATAAGAGACAGATGTGACAGGAGCACAGAAGAGTTAAGAAGAACGGGTGTGTGCAATGTGCTACTGTTCCTGTGATTCCTGTCAAAGAAGAAGAATCATGTCGGGGAGACGACTTCGGATGGATACAGAGTAAGATTACACCCAAAGCATCAGCTGTGACGTGCATGGCCTTCTGCTAGCCTGTCAGGCGAAAACTGCGCTCCAGGTGACTAGCCCAAGATCCACTCCACGGTCACGTTCAGACGATTAAACAGCCACTTCTGTGTTCAGTTAACGGCCGGTAAGTCCTGAGCTCAGGCCCCACCACAGGGATCCCAGTGGGAACGTGCACGCAGACTCTAGAGAGAGTTTGGCGCCAAACCTAAGTTTACAGATAGATGCATTGTTTGCTAAGAGGGCTGTGTGAACGTTAGCTGGATTCTCTCCTCAGTGGGTGAGCTTGTGTATAGATAGCATAACAGAACTGTAAATGTAGAGAATTGTTACATTTGTGAATCTGCGCTGCACCGCTGCAGGGGCCGCCTCTTGCCATCATCTACTTACACCCCTGCTCTGGGTAACTCCCGGTTACCGCATTAGGCAGAACCGAAGGTCAGGCAAATTATAGTGTACCCGCTAGAACACACTGGGCCTATCGGTTGTGCAGTGCAGGGGTCCTAGCTTATCTGGGCTCGGTGTGTGTGATAGTTAACTGTGTTTTTCATTCTGGCTGTTTCCGGGGTAACACACTTTACGTTGTTAGTAAAAACTAGTTCCTTAACAAATTGCCTGGTCGCGTTCTTTGTCCTCGGCCCGCTGTATTCTGGAAGAGACCACCCTGGCACACACGGTCTACATATTAACCCCTTAAATACAGCTTTCAATTGTAACAGTTGCACCTAAGTGGTTAAAAGTGATTAAAGGGAATCTGTCACACCAAAAATGGCATATAAACTAAGGCCACCGACATCAGGGGCTTATCTACAGCATTCTGTTATGCTGTAGATAAGCCCCTGATGTATCCTGAAAGATAAGAAAAACAGGTTATATTATACTCACCCGGGGCGGTCACGCTGTGGTTCGTTCTGATGGGCATCGGAGTCCGGGTCCAGCACCTCCCATCTTCATACGATCATGTTCTCTTCTTGTCTTCTTGCCGTGGCTCCTGCGCAGGCGTACTTTGTCTGCCCTGTTGAAGGCAGAGCAAAGTACTGCAGTGTGCAGGCGCCGGGAAAGGTCAGAGAGGCCCGACGCCTGCGCACTGTAGTACTTTGCTCTGCCCTCCACAGGTCAGACAAAGTACGCCTGCGCAGGAGCCGCGGCAAGAAGACAAGAAGAGAATGTGATCGTATGAAGATGGGAGGCGCCGGACCCAGACTGCAGTGGGACCGTCCCTGGATGAGTATAATATAAGCTGTTTTTGTTATCTTTCAGGATACATTGGGGGCTTATCTACAGCATTACAGAATGCTGTAGATAAGCCCCTGATGCCAGTGGCCTTAGTTTATAGGTCATTTTTGGGGTGACAGATTCCCTTTTAAAGATCCCCCATGATGAGAGGATTGACCCCCTGTTTTCATGTAAATCCCCAAAACCGTGGTTCAAGCAAAACCCCCCATGAAACCACTCATTATAATGAGGCAGATGGAGTATCTTTGGACTCCTGGTCTCTTCATTTCAAGCGTATTTGGGCGCTGTTTGTGTTGGACCATCATACTATGTGGGGCAGTTTGTGGGGGACCATCATACTATGTAGGGGGCTGTTCGTGGGTGACCATCATAGTATATAGAGGGCTGTTTGTTGGAAACCATCATACTGTATAGGGGTCTGTATGGAGCATTATATGGGGTTCATTCTATATGAAGCATTATATGGGGATTATTATGTATGGAGCATTATATGGGGCCCATACTGGATGGAGCATTATATGGGACCCATTCTGTATGAATAATTATATGGAGACCATTCTATATGGAGTATTATATGGATCCCATTCTGTTTGGAGTATTATATGGGGCCCATTCTGTATGGATCTATATACAGTTGTGTGAAAAAGTGTTTGCCCCCTTCAGAATTTCCTATACTTTTGCTTATTTGTCACACTTAAATGTTTCAGATCACCAAACAAATTTAAATATTAGAGAAGTATAACACAAGTAAACACAAAATGCAGTTTTTAAAAGAAGGTCTTTATTATTAAGGGAAAAAGAAATCCAAACCTACAGGGACCTGGGGAAAAAGTGATCCCCCCTCACCTTAAAACATAAATTAACTGTAGTTTATTACGTTTTTGGGAAGCTGAGTTCAAATTCCCCAGCCACACCCAGGCCTCAATCAAGAAGTCACTTAAATTGGACCTTGTAACGGGGTCTACCAAGCTGGGATACCTCTTTCAGTACCACCCCGTGTTTCAGGAGGTCCACTCCGCTTTGTTTGGAGTCTGAATGAAGGACGCTGGCTGGAATTGCTTGGTTACATGGGCACATATAAAAGATCACTGCTTCTCCACGTATTTCCAGTCTGACAAAAACTTTACTCACAGGACACAGAATATATCACACAGATACAGAGGGCAGGCCAATAGAAAAGCGGCAGGCCAGACATACATTACAATAGCCGCAGGTGGCCGGAGCCTGCCGATATTTACTGTGGGAATTACAAAGGTGGGGGGAGGACAAAAGGGGAATATCGTGTCCCCTCTGCCCAGGGGCGCAGCCTGTGGGCTGATGCATTAGGGACATGCATCTCACATGGAACCTATTATACATACATATAACTGCACAACATATTCTGGGTGCTGAGTGGTTCCGTAACACATAACAGACCTGTCTAATAAATTGAAGTAGACCAAATATTCCTCAAAAGCTAGACATCATGCTTGAATCAAAAATAAAAAACAAAGTATTTGAGATTTATCAGTCTGAAAAAGGTTATAGAGCCATTTCTAAAGCTTTGGGACTCCAGCAAACTGCAGTGAGAGCCATTATCCACAAATGCGAAAACATGGAACAGTGGTGAACCTTCCCAGAAGTGGCCGGCAGACCAAAATGACCCCAAGAGTGCAGCGACTATTCATCCAAGAGGTCAGAAAAGACCCCTCAACAACATCCAAAGAACTGTTGAGGAGTGAGGTACAGAACATGGGCTTTCTCACTGACATCCGAGTCATTGTTGCTCCAGTCAGTGGATGGATTTTTCGGGGTTCTTGGCCTCATTTATGATGACCTGAAATGGGTCTCCCTTGCGGAATCTAAACTTCATAAGGTCCAGCCGGGAGACCAATCGGCAAAATAATTTTGTTGAGAATTCCATAGATGGGCCACTAACACCCAGTGGAATGTCCTCGCACTTAGGTGTCAGTTTTGTCAGATCCTATCTGAACAGTTAAAAAACGCAATGGCGGCCTCCAATGACTCCAGCGTCATTGGAGGCTGCCATGGGTCTTGCAAGTCGTATAGACAGACGACTCCGGGATAGATCTGTAGTGACCCCACCCCCTGTTGTACTTCCTAGGACTAAAGTTCCCCCCTGTGTTCTGAAGAATCCCTGCAGTTAGGCCTCTCCCCGTTATGGGTCTCTTGCTGTTCAAAGCAAGATGGGGATGTTCTTTTACTGTGTGTCATTTTATTGAGGTTTGTCCATCTACACCTAAACACCAGAAACCATCGGAAAACTTCTGACCCCAGGTTGTGTGGTGGATTTCAACCTGGGCGTATATATCTCCTCCACAAGTGTATCTCAGTTTAACCTACCTGCAGAAGTGGTTTTAGGCATGGAAACTGAGACAATATCTGTCCTACTGGATAGTGGGGCAGGAGCCAATATGGTGAATGCTCAGTTCACTCAGATCCGTGGTCTCACCTGTTGTAAGCTAGCAAACTTCATCCCCTTATTTTCAATAGACTCTGCACCTCTAGGTCAGGGAATCTTTAAGCAAATAGCACATGAAGTGAACCTTTGGGTATGTGCTCTTCACAGGGAGCTCATTTCTTGTTATCTTCTGGAAGGCCTTCCTACTTCTATTGTGTTGGGTCTTCCCTGGTTGACTAAAGGTACCGTTACACTAAACGACTTACCAACGATCACGACCAGCGATACGACCTGGCCGTGATCGTTGGTAAGTCGTTGTGTGGTCGCTGGGGAGCTGTCACACAGACTTCGGCATCGTTGAAACTGTCTTCAACGATGCCGAAGTCCCCGGGTAACCAGGGTAAACATCGGGTTACTAAGTGCAGGGCCGCGCTTAGTAACTCAATATTTACCCTGGTTACCATTGTAAAAGTTAAAAAAAAAAACACTACATACTTACATTCCGATGTCTGTCACGTCCCCCGCCATCAGCTTCCCTGCACTGACTGTGTCAGCGCCGGCTGTAAAGCAGAGCACAGCGGTGACGTCACCGCTGTGCTCTGCTTTACGGCCGGCAGCGCTGACAATCAGTGCAGGGAAGCTGACGGCGGGGGACGTGACAGACATCGGAATGTGAGTATGTACTGTTTTGTTTTTTTTACTTTTACAATGGTAACCAGGGTAAATATCGGGTTACTAAGCGCGGCCCTGCACTTAGTAACCCGATGTTTACCCTGGTTACAAGTGAACATATCGCTGGATCGGCATCACACACGCCGATCCAGCGATGACAGCGGGTGATCAGCGACCAAAAAAAGGTCCTGATCATTCCCCACGACCAACGATCTCCCAGCAGGGGCCTGATCGTTGGTCGCTGTCACACATAAGGAGATCGTTAGCGAGATCGTGGCTACGTCACAAAAAAGTGTGATGTTGCAACGATATCGTTAACGATATCGTTATGTGTGAAGGTACCTTTAGCATAATCCGGTCATAGACTATCAGGCCAGAGAGATAATTAAGTGGAGTGATTTTTTTCAAGAATCTCTTTCTCTTATGTTTCTACTAAAAACATTCCATCTTATCTCTCTGATTTTGATGAGGTGTTCTCTGAAAGAGGTGTTAAGAACTGCCTCCCCATCTTGTGAATGACTGTCCTATGACCTTGCTTCTGGGTATAAAGTTGCCCAAGACCACATTATATATTCTGTCAGGTCCTGAGTGACAGGCCATGAAAGACCTCTGAGTGTCTTGCCAAGGGACATATTAGACCCTCATCTTTGCCTGTAGTTTTTCTCTCTTAAAAAGACGCATGGGGGCTTGTGTCCTGTTTAGACTTTATGGAGTTAAACCAGATTACTATCTGAGACCCATATCCCCTCCCACTCAATACTGATTTGTTCAATCAGATTGTTGGGTAAAAATGGTTCTCCAAGTTGGATCAGGGGAGCCTATAATGTGAATAGGATTAAGGAGGGGGATGAATGGAAAATGGCTTTTAACACTCCAGAAGGGCATTATGAAAATCTTGTCAAGCCCTTTAGTTTGACTAATGCTCTTGCTGTATTCCAACATTTTGTTAATGACATCTTCCGTCACCTTGTGGGTAGATTTGTAGTAGTGTATCTTGATGATATTTTAATCTACTAGCCCGATCTCAAGTCTCATCAGGTACATGTCAGGCAGGTGTTACAGGTTCTGCAGGCTAATAAACTGAATACTAAGTTGGAGAAGTGTGTACTCGCTGTACAGGAGGTTCAGTTCTTAGGTTTCCTAATGTCAGCTGCAGGTTTCCACATGCATCCTAATAAGGTTTGAGCAGTCCTGGAATGGAACCTCCCAGATAACCTGAAGGCATACAACACTTTTTGGGGATTGCAAACTATTATTGGAAATGTAGTCGAAACTTCTCCTCTATTGTCAAACCCCTTACTGACATGACTAAGACAGTTATGGACTTCTCGAGGTGGTCCGACTGGGCTTTGCAGTCATTTTCTTCTTAGAAGAGATGTTTTTCCACTGCGCCAGTACTCATACGACCCGATGCTTCTCAACTATTTATTGTCACGGTTGATGCTTTGAAGGTGGGGGTCAGGGCTGTATTGTCTCAAGGGTCATTACCTAGTAAGTTGCATCCATGTGCCTTCTTCTCTAAAAAGCTTTCATCGTCCAAAAGAAACTATGATGTAGGCAATAGGGAAAGTTTGGCCATTAAGTTGGCATTTGAAGAATGGCATCATTTTTTGGAGGGGGCAGGTCTCCCGATCACAGTCATAACTGATTATAAAAACTTGATTTACCTAGAATCTGCTAAACGTCTGAATTTTAGCAGGTTTAATTTTGTGGTCACTTACCGTCCTAGGATGAAAAACTTCAAGCGGATGCTTTGTCTCAGAGTTTTCCCTGGGGGTGAGAGTACTGATGATGCTGTTCCTATTTTACAAAAAGGGATGGTCATGTCTTCAGTGTGTTCTGAACTTGAGGGTGAGGTATTAAAGGCTTTGCGGGCAACTACAAATTTTAAAGACACATCATAACTCGACTCTGTCACGTCACCCAGGTAGTAAGGCAACCTTGGACCTCCTTTCTCATAGTTTCTGGTGTCCAAGATTGCGTAAGAATGTAGCTGACTTTTTGTCCTCTTGTAGTGTCTGTGCGCATTCTAAGACGCCCGGATACTCATCCGTCTTGGGGGTACCTCCGATGTGGTGTCAGATCGGGGGACCCAGTTTGTATCTAAATTTTCCCGCTTAGGGATGCATCTATCCTTTTCTTCGGCGTTCCAGCCTCAAACTAATAGTCAGACTTAACGCCTAAACCAAAGTTTGGAGACATACCTCAAATGTTTTGTGTCAGATAACCAGGAGGATTGGTCTTCTTTTTCACCACTGGCTGAGGGTTCATAATAATTTAAAGATCATGGGAAACAAATACAAAAGTATGGCTGATAAAAAATGAATGTCAGGTCTGGAACAGGGGGTGAATGAGTTGGTATGCCTGTCCACCAAAAATATTAAACTAAAAGTTACTTCTTGGAAATTAGGTCCTATGTTTATTGGTACTTATAAGATGATCGCCGTAATCAACCCTGTAACTTTTCATCACAAGCTTCCTCCAACTCTCAGGAACCTTAATGTTTTCCACAGGTCTTACTCTTTTACTGAAAAGATATGTTATGCCTGTGGTACCAAGTCAGGTAAATAAGGCAGCACACTGCAGCGCTAAAACATGCAAACATGAAACATGAAAATTGAACTGCATTACTGCACTAGAAATATGAAAAATGAGAGTGTTTAGCGCATAAAAATGGCCAATTTTATGTGTACCCGGTAGCCACTTTACGGCATCTCTCTTATACCAGGTCCTACACTTGCCTTTCTTCGCTGAGAATAAACGTATCCATCTGAATGGGTACCTGTGAAACCTCTTCTTAGACTAAAATCCTCTCTCTCTGTGGAGGGGTTATGGACCTGTTGCGATTAAAACACCTGTGGCTAGGAGGCGGAGTGCTCGGTCAGAAGGCTAAAGAATACAAAAGTGCCTGTGGTACTGCCACCTTTACCACTGCCACTGGTTATTATTGATGGCAATTTAGAGTTTAAGGTAACGAGAATCGTTGATTCCCATAAGATTCGCCGTTCTGTACAGTATCTGGTGCATATGAAGGGGTATGGTCCTGAGTAGGGGATGTGAGTGCCGGCATCTGAGGTAGGTTGATACGGTCCTTTCATTTGGCACATCTGGATAAACTGGCCCTTAGGGTCCTGTAGTTCCTCGTAGAAGGGGAGTACTGTCACCAGTGTGTCACATTCTTCTGGGAGATCTGGGGTTTGGCGATCATTACGCAGGTCTTTATTTAGCATGTTTGTTTTGTTCCTCATATTAAATGGACTTTGTTTCCTTTGGCACTGAAGAGGTTAACTACTCTTTGTACGCTGGTTAGAGACATGCGGCTCCATTTCACAGTTACCCCTGACCTGCTCATTTACTCTTTCTATGAAACAGGGCCAGACCTTCTTACCCTTGCCTGTGAAAGATTTGCTTCCTGGCTTGCTGGAGTTGGTGTTCTGAAGTTGGAGTTCGTAGTTGCTGCTGGAGATTGTTGTCTGCTGTTTTCAGGTGTATGATTTCTCCATTATCCTATTCCCTTTTGGATTGAATCTTCCTATCCTTGCATCTATTCCTCTCTACCCTTGGTGAGTGTTTTTGTATGCAAGTTGCTTTTTATTATACCTGTTTGTCTTATGTGTATATACACTAACATATTAGCCCCAGGGCTCCTGGGGAGGGGACAGCTTAGGACATTAACAGTAACATAGTTAGGTCAGAGACTTGGGCCTCTCTACCTTTAAGAGTACCTCCGAGACAGGGATAGTTAGGGTCCCAGTTTCAGGGACAGTTTGAGGTCCCCCTTCCTTACTGAAGACCGTCACAGCATGACAGTTCTTAACCAAGTTTGCACACAGTGCAGCAGGGATTTTGGCTAGGTCACTCCAGGACTTTGAAATGCTTCTTACGGAACCACTGATTAATTGCCCTGGCTGTGTGTTTTGGGTCATGGTCATGCTGGAAGACCTTGCCATGACCCATCTTCAATGCTTTTAATAAGTGAAGGTGGTTGTTGGCCAAAATATTGTGATACATGACCCCATCCATCCTCTCTTCAATACAGTGCAGTCATCCTGTCCACTTAGCAGAAAAGCACCCACAAAGTATGATGTTTCCCCCATCATGGTTAGGACAGTGTTCTTGAGGTTGTACTCATCCTTCTTGCATCATGGTTAGGACAGTGTTCTTGAGGTTGTACTCATCCTTCTTCATCCTCCAAACATAGCAAGTGAAGATAATACCAAAAAGTTCTATTTTGGTCTCATCTGACCACATCACCTTCTCCAATGCCTCTTATGGATCATCCAGGTAGTCACTGGTGAACTTCAAATGAGCCTGCACATGTGCTGGCATGTGAGCAGGGGAACCTTGCGTGCCCTGCAGGATTTGTATCCATGGTGGTATAGTGTGTTACTAATGGTAATGTTTGAGACTGTGGTCCCAGCTCTCTTCAGGTCATTGACCACATCCTCCTGTGTAATTATGGACTGATTCCTGACCTTTATCAGAATTATCTTTACCCCTTGAGGCGAGTTCTTACATGGAGGCCCAGACCATGGAAGATTGACAGTCATCTTGTGTTTCTTCCATTTTCTAATAATTGTAATTGCACCAACAGTTGTTGCCTTCTCACAAGCTGTTTGTCTATTGTCCCATATCCCATCCCATCCTTGTGCAGGTCTACAATTTTGTCACTGGTGTCCTTAGACAACTATTTGGTCTTGGCCATTGTGAAGAGGTTGGAGTGTGATTGAGTGTGTGGACAGGTGTCTTTTATATATGTAACAAGTTCAAATGGGTGTAATTAATACAGGTAATAGTAACATAGTAACATAGTTAGTAAGGCCGAAAAAAGACATTTGTCCATCCAGTTCAGCCTATATTCCATCATAATAAATACCCAGATCTACATCCTTCTACAGAACCTAATAATTGTATGATACAATATTGTTCTGCTCCAGGAAGACATCCAGGCCTCTCTTGAACCCCTCGACTGAGTTCGCCATCACCACCTCCTCAGGCAAGCAATTCCAGATTCTCACTGCCCTAACAGTAAAGAATCCTCTTCTATGTTGGTGGAAAAACCTTCTCTCCTCCAGACGCAAAGAATGCCCCCTTGTGCCCGTCACCTTCCTTGGTATAAACAGATCCTCAGCGAGATATTTGTATTGTCCCCTTATATACTTATACATGGTTATTAGATCGCCCCTCAGTCGTCTTTTTTCTAGACTAAATAATCCTAATTTCGCTAATCTATCTGGGTATTGTAGTTCTCCCATCCCCTTTATTAATTTTGTTGCCCTCCTTTGTACTCTCTCTAGTTCCATTATATCCTTCCTGAGCACCGGTGCCCAAAACTGGACACAGTACTCCATGTGCGGTCTAACTAGGGATTTGTACAGAGGCAGTATAATGCTCTCATCATGTGTATCCAGACCTCTTTTAATGCACCCCATGATCCTGTTTGCCTTGGCAGCTGCTGCCTGACACTGGCTGCTCCAGGTAAGTTTATCATTAACTAGGATCCCCAAGTCCTTCTCCCTGTCAGATTTACCCAGTGGTTTCCCGTTCAGTGTGTAATGGTGATATTGATTCCCTCTTCCCATGTGTATAACCTTACATTTATCATTGTTAAACCTCATCTGCCACCTTTCAGCCCAAGTTTCCAACTTATCCAGATCCATCTGTAGCAGAATACTATCTTCTCTTGTATTAACTGCTTTACATAGTTTTGTATCATCTGCAAATATCGATATTTTACTGTGTAAACCTTCTACCAGATCATTAATGAATATGTTGAAGAGAACAGGTCCCAATACTGACCCCTGCGGTACCCCACTGGTCACAGCGACCCAGTTAGAGACAATACCATTTATAACCACCCTCTGCTTTCTATCACTAAGCCAGTTACTAACCCATTTACACACATGTTCCCCCAGACCAAGCATTCTCATTTTGTGTACCAACCTCTTGTGCGGCACGGTATCAAACGCTTTGGAAAAATCGAGATATACCACGTCCAATGACTCACCGTGGTCCAGCCTATAGCTTACCTCTTCATAAAAACTGATTAGATTGGTTTGACAGGAGCGATTTCTCATAAACCCATGCTGATATGGAGTTAAACAGTTATTCTCATTGAGATAATCCAGAATAACATCCCTCAGAAACCCTTCAAATATTTTACCAACAATAGAGGTTAGACTTACTGGCCTATAATTTCCAGGTTCACTTTTAGAGCCCTTTTTGAATATTGGCACCACATTTGCTATGCGCCAGTCCTGCGGAACAGACCCTGTCGCTATAGAGTCACTAAAAATAAGAAATAATGGTTTATCTATTACATTACTTAGTTCTCTTAGTACTCGTGGGTGTATGCCATCCGGACCCGGAGATTTATCTATTTTAATCTTATTTAGCCGGTTTCGCACCTCTTCTTGGGTTAGATTGGTGACCCTTAATATAGGGTTTTCATTGTTTCTTGGGATTTCACCTAGCATTTCATTTTCCACCGTGAATACCGTGGAGAAGAAGGTGTTTAATATGTTAGCTTTTTCCTCGTCATCTACAACCATTCTTTCCTCACTATTTTTTAAGGGGCCTACATTTTCAGTTTTTATTCTTTTACTATTGATATAGTTGAAGAACCGTTTGGGATTAGTTTTACTCTCCTTAGCAATGTGCTTCTCTGTTTCCTTTTTGGCAGCTTTAATTAGTTTTTTAGATAAAGTATTTTTCTCCCTATAGTTTTTTAGAGCTTCAATGGTGCCATCCTGCTTTAGTAGTGCAAATGCTTTCTTTTTACTGTTAATTGCCTGTCTTACTTCTTTGTTTAGCCACATTGGGTTTTTCCTATTTCTAGTCCTTTTATTCCCACAAGGTATAAACCGCTTACACTGCCTATTTAGGATGTTCTTAAACATTTCCCATTTATTATCTGTATTCTTATTTCTGAGGATATTGTCCCAGTCTACCAGATTAAGGGCATCTCTAAGCTGTTCAAACTTTGCCTTCCTAAAGTTCAATGTTTTTGTGACTCCCTGACAAGTCCCCCTAGTGAAAGACAGGTGAAACTGCACAATATTGTGGTCGCTATTTCCTAAATGCCCGACCACCTGCAGATTTGTTATTCTGTCAGGTCTATTAGATAGTATTAGGTCTAAAAGTGCTGCTCCTCTGGTTGGATTCTGCACCAATTGTGAAAGATAATTTTTCTTGGTTATTAGCAGAAACCTGTTGCCTTTATGGGTTTCACAGGTTTCTGTTTCCCAGTTAATATCCGGGTAGTTAAAGTCCCCCATAACCAGGACCTCATTATGGGTTGCAGCTTCATCTATCTGCTTTAGAAGTAGACTTTCCATGCTTTCTGTTATATTTGGGGGTTTGTAACAGACCCCAATGAGAATTTTGTTACCATTTTTCCCTCCATGAATTTCAACCCATATGGACTCGACATCCTCATTCCCTTCGCTAATATCCTCCCTTAAAGTGGACTTTAGACAAGACTTTACATAGAGACAAACCCCTCCTCCTCTCCGATTTTTACGATCCTTTCTAAACAGACTGTAACCCTGTAAGTTGACTGCCCAGTCATAGCTTTCATCTAACCATGTCTCGGTTATTCCCACTATGTCAAAGTTACCTGTAGATATTTCTGCTTCTAGTTCTTCCATCTTGTTTGTCAGGCTTCTGGCGTTTGCGAGCATGCAGTTTAGAGGATTTTGTTTTGTTCCAATCTCCTCACTGTGGATTGTTTTAGAAATGTTCTTACCTCCCTTCAGAGTATGTTTTCCTGGGTCGTCTTTGTTCGAGTCTAATGTTTTTCTTCCCGTCCCCTCTTCTTCTAGTTTAACGCCCTCCTGATGAGTGTAGCGAGTCTTCTGGCGAATGTGTGTTTCCCAGGTTTGTTGAGGTGTAGTCCGTCTCTGGCGAGGAGTCCATCATACCAGTAATTCACACCGTGGTCCAGGAATCCGAATCCTTGTTGTCTGCACCATCGTCTTAGCCAGTTGTTTGCATCAAGGATCCTGTTCCATCTCCTGGTGCCATGCCCGTCTACTGGAAGGATAGAAGAAAAAACTACCTGTGCATCCAGTTCCTTTACTTTCTTCCCCAACTCTTCAAAGTCCTTGCAGATTGTCGGTAGGTCCTTCCTTGCCGTGTCATTGGTGCCAACATGTATCAGAAGAAATGGGTGGACGTCCTTGGAGCTGAAGAGCTTTGGTATCCTATCGGTCACATCCTTGATCATCGCACCTGGAAGGCAGCATACTTGCAGTTATGTCCGGTCTGCAGATGGCTGCTTCTGTGCCTCTCAGTAGTGAGTCTCCCACCACCACCACTCTTCGTTGCTTCTTGGCTGTACTTTTTGCTGTCACTTGTTGCTGTGTGCCCTTTTCTTTTTTGCTTGCTGGTATTGCTTCATTCTTAGGTGTGCCATCTTCATCCTCTACAAAGATTTGATATCGGTTCTTCAGTTGTGTGGTTGGTGATTTCTCCATGGTCTTCTTGCTTCTTTTGGTCACATGCTTCCACTCATCTGCTTTTGGAGGTTCTCTGACACTTTTTTCACCTTCTGTGACCAGTAGAGATGCTTCTGTTCTGTCTAGAAAGTCTTCATTCTCTTTGATGAGTTTCAAAGTTGCTATTCTTTCTTCCAGACCCCGCACCTTTTCTTCTAAAAGGGCCACTAGTCTACACTTCTGACAGGTGAAATTGGATTCTTCTTCTGGTCGATCTGTGAACATGTAGCACATGCTGCAGCTCACCATGTAGGTTGTCACATCTGCCATGTTGCTCCTAGATCCTGCTGACTTGCTGTGTGTTTTCCTTCTTGTGTAATCTACTCAGCCAAGCTCTCTTGCAATAATGTCCTACAGGCAAAAAAAGGTTTGGTGATGCTTTCGAAGCAGCTGGTCCCGGCTGTACCCAACGATCTTCTAGCTTAGGGAGACTTCGCTTCTCCCAGAAGGCACCTGGAATATGCAAATTAGCCTCCTGAAGCTTGCATCCCTGGTTTGGTGATGCTTTCGAAGCAGCTGGTCCCGGCTGTACCCAACGATCTTCTAGCTTAGGGAGACTTCGCTTCTCCCAGAAGGCACCTGGAATATGCAAATTAGCCTCCTGAAGCTTGAATCCCTGGTTTGGTGATGCTTTCGAAGCAGCTGGTCCCGGCTGTACCCAACGATCTTCTAGCTTAGGGAGACTTCGCTTCTCCCAGAAGGCACCTGGAATATGCAAATTAGCCTCCTGAAGCTTGAATCCCTGGTTTGGTGATGCTTTCGAAGCAGCTGGTCCCGGCTGTACCCAACGATCTTCTAGCTTAGGGAGACTTCGCTTCTCCCAGAAGGCACCTGGAATATGCAAATTAGCCTCCTGAAGCTTGAATCCCTGGTTTGGTGATGCTTTCGATGCAGCTGGTCCCGGCTGTACCCAACGATCTTCTAGCTTAGGGAGACTTCGCTTCTCCCAGAAGGCACCTGGAATATGCAAATTAGCCTCCTGAAGCTTGAATCCCTGGTTTGGTGATGCTTTCGAAGCAGCTGGTCCCGGCTGTACCCAACGATCTTCTAGCTTAGGGAGACTTCGCTTCTCCCAGAAGGCACCTGGAATATGCAAATTAGCCTCCTGAAGCTTGAATCCCTGGTTTGGTGATGCTTTCGAAGCAGCTGGTCCCGGCTGTACCCAACGATCTTCTAGCTTAGGGAGACTTCGCTTCTCCCAGAAGGCACCTGGAATATGCAAATTAGCCTCCTGAAGCTTGAATCCCTGGTTTGGTGATGCTTTCGAAGCAGCTGGTCCCGGCTGTACCCAACGATCTTCTAGCTTAGGGAGACTTCGCTTCTCCCAGAAGGCACCTGGAATATGCAAATTAGCCTCCTGAAGCTTGAATCCCTGGTTTGGTGATGCTTTCGAAGCAGCTGGTCCCGGCTGTACCCAACGATCTTCTAGCTTAGGGAGACTTCGCTTCTCCCAGAAGGCACCTGGAATATGCAAATTAGCCTCCTGAAGCTTGAATCCCTGGTTTGGTGATGAGTGCAAATGTGTAATGAGTGCAAAGTAGGAGGCTTCTTAAAGAAAAACTAACAGGTCTGTGAGAGCCAGAATTCTTGCTGGTTGGTAGATGATCAAATGCTTATTTAATGCATTAAAATGCAATTTAATTATTTAAAAATCATACTGTAATGCAGGTGTCTGGATGCAACGCACAGAGATCACGAGGTTGAAACAGTCAGTGGTTTTCAATTATACCATTTTGGTGCTGATACAATCTTTTGATTCTAATGCAATGTGAAAGCGACCAAAAAAAGTAATTCTGGCATTTTGACTTTTTTTCTCTCTACGCCGTTTAGCAATCAAGTTAATCCTTTTTTTTATTGATAGATTGAGCAATTATGGACGTGGCATTACCAAACATTTGTATGTTTGATTTTTTTTGTATTGTTTTATTTTGAATGAGGCCAAAGGGGGGTGATTTGAACTTTTATATTTTTTTATTTTTATTTTGTTTTACTTTTGGCATACTTCAATAGTCTCCATGGGAGACTAGAACTTGCCATAACTCGATCGGCCCTGCTACATACAGGCGATGATCAGATCGCCTGTATGTAGCAGAATTGCTGATTTGCTATGAGCGCCAACCACCGGGCGGCGCTCATAGCAATCTGACAGTGACAACTATAGAGGTCTGCAGGAGCAACCCATCGGTGACCCGCGATCAAGTGACGGGGTCACCGATAGGCAGATTTCTGGCGCGCTTGCTGAAAGTGTGTTAAATGCCAGTATCAGAGTTTGACAGTGGCATTTAATGGGTTAACAGCCGCGGGAGGATCACAATTCCTCCTGCGGCTGTTAACGGCACATGTCAGCTGTTCAAAACAGCTGACATGTGCTGGAAAAGATGTGGGCTCCCTTGGTGAGGGAGGGTGTCCGACATTGGTGTATTATTATGCCCGATGTTGGAAAGGAGGCCTTTGAGCCTCCCACACAGCAACTGGCCCCCACCCAACCTGTAATCCTAGTCCCAGTCGACCCTGGTTCCGTAGGTGATAGCTGGAAGTGACGGCTCTGCTCACTCATGCTGCTCCTGCGCAATCGCAGGCATTCCTCTCCTGTCGCAGCCTCTGCACAGCTCTTCTCAGCTTGACTACTTGTGGAAGTTTCTCAATCTCAGGGCAGAGAGGACTGGACCTCATCTCCTGATAGGCGTAGTCGGGCCTTGGAGGCTTGACCAAAGCAGGGCGCAGATCCTGCCTATGATCTGCGTAAGCCGTTTTTGGGGATATCCTCCAGGGAATCCATACCTTGCCAGGCAGTGACCGGCACCTGAGTGGCGCAGACTTCCAACTGAGGCCTATCACATTGGTCTCAGCAGTGTTTCTGGACCATATCTGCTCCTCTCTTCCCTCGCAACAAATCTCCTTGTGATTGGACTCACAGGGCTTTTATATCAGGGAAGTCCATCACTTGATCCAGTCCAACACCCGAGGTAACTCCCCCTGCAAACCCTCCAGCACACTGTGGTTCCGCTTGATTTTGGCTGGCCAGCAGATGGCAGTCTCTCCTCACCAATGGCATATCCTGCAACAGTTCTCCAGAGATATCATAGCTTTGTGTTACAATCTACTATATAATTTTCTATTTTTTATTTTTAGATTCTGTCTCTCACAGTTGAAGTGTACCTACGATAAAAAGTACAGATATCTCCATACTTTGTAGGTGGGAAAACGTGCAAAATCAGCAGTGTATCAAATACTTTTTTTCTCCACTGTACCTATCTATCTCATATCTATCAAGACAATGCACATGGCACTCAATGTTCCTGTGTGGTGCACAAGTCAGGTTTCCAGCCCGTCAATTAGGTAATAACAAATTACTTGGCACTTTTTGCAAGATGAAATTGAACATTTCGTTTATTTGTGCATCCAGTTCAAAGATTTAAACGTTTTCGATCAAATCACAAGACCTTCATCAGAAATATCTTTAACAAAACTGGAAGCAATTGTCAGGGTATAAAGGCCAAAGGGCCTGCACATGGGTGACCCGTGACATAGGTTACACCTGGAGCAACTCAGGGATCCTGGAGAATTTCCCGGAGGAGAGGCACCGAGGGAGGTCGGCCCCCGGGATCACCTGTCTCACCCACAGCTCAGCGCTACGGACCTGGCAACATAAAGCGCCATTACTTGTGGCGAGCTCTCGCCCTCCCTCGGTGCCTCTCCTCCGGGAAATTCTCCAGGATCCCTGAGATGCTCCAGGTGTAACCTCTGTCCCGGGTCAACCATGTGCAGGCCCTTTGGCCTTTATACCCTGACAATTGCTTTCAATTTTGTTAAAAGATATTTCTGATGAAGGTCTTGTGAATTGACCGAAAATGTTTACCGTATATACTCGAGTATAAGCCGAGATTTTCAGCCCAAATTTTTGGGCTGAAAGTGCCCCTCTCGGCTTATACTCGAGTCACGGTAGGGGTGGGGTCGGCGGGTGAGGGGGAGAGGGCGCTGAGGTATTCTTACCTAGTCCCAGCGATCCTGGCGCTCCCCGCCTGTCCCACGGTCTTCTGTGCTGCAGCTTCTTCCCCTCTTCAGCGGTCACGTGGGACCGCTCATTAGAGAAATGAATAGGCGACTCCACCTCCCATAGGGGTGGAGCCGCCTATTCATTTCTCTAATCAGCGGTGCCGGTGACCGCTGATAGAGGAAGAGGCTGCAGCACAGAAGACTGTGGGACAGGCGGGGAGCGCCAGGATCGCTGGGACTAGGTAAGTATGTCATATTCACCTGTCCCCGTTCCAGCCGCCGGGCGCTGCTCCATCTTCCCGGCGTCTATCTGCGCTCTGACTGTGCAGGTCAGAGGGCGCGATGATGCATATAGTGTGCGTGGCGCCCTCTGCCTGATCAGTCAGTGCGGAGAGACGCCGGGACCGTACGCTGGGAGCTGCAATCAAGAGAGGTGAGTATGGCTTTTTTTTTTATTGCAGCAGCAGCAGCGGCACAGATTTATGTGGAGCATCTATGGGGAAATATGAACGGTGCAGAGCACTGTATGGGGCACAGCTATGGGACAAAAATGAACGGTGCAGAGCATATATGGGGCACAGATATGGGGCAATACGAACGGTGCAGAGCACTATATGGCACAGATATGGGGCAATATGAACGGTGCAGAGCACTATATGGCACAGATATGGGGCAATATGAACGGTGCAGAGCACTATATGGGGCACAGCTATGGGGCAATATGAACGGTGCAGAGCATATATGGGGCACAGATATGGGGCAATATGAACGGTGCAGAGCATATATGGGGCACAGATAGGGGGCAATATGAAGGGTGCAGAGCACTATATGGCACAGATATGGGGCAATATGAACGGTGCAGAGCACTATATGGCACAGATATGGGGAAATAATGAACGATGCAAAGCACTATATGGCACAGCTATGGGGAAATAATGATCTATTTTTATTTTTGAAATTCACCGGTAAATGCTGCATTTCCACCCTAGGCTTATACTCGAGTCAATAAGTTTTCCCAGTTTTTTGTGGCAAAATTAGGGGGGTCGGCTTATACTCGGGTCGGCTTATACTCGAGTATATACGGTAAATCTTTGAACTGGATGCACAAATAAACGAAATGTTCAATTTCATCTTGCAAAAAGATCCTCTGAGTGCCAAGTAATTTGTTATCTCATATCTATCTATCTATCTATCTATCTATCTATCTATCTATCTATCTATCTATCTATCTATCTATCTATCTATCTCTGTATATAAGATTGTTTTATTAGTTAGAAAACTGGCTTTAAATGACAAAGAATTACTGTATGTAAAAGCTGATGTTAACCCCTTCCCGACCTGTGACGCCACGTAGACGTCATGAAAGTTGGTGCCAATCTGACCTGTGATGCCTATGTGGCATCATGGAGGGATCGCGTCCCTGCAGATCGGGTGAAAGGGTTAACTCCAATTTCACCCAATCTGCAGGGACAGGGAGAGTGGTACTTTAGCCAAGGGGGGGGGGGGGGGTGGCTTTGCCCCCACGTGGCTACGATTGGTCTGATTGGCTGTTGAAAGTGAAACAGCCAATCAGAGCAATCTGTAATATTTTATCTATGAAACTTGGTGAAATATTACAATCCAGCCATGGCCGATGCTGTAATATCATCGGCCATGGCTGGAAACCGCGATCTGCCCCCTCCACCTGCTGACAGCGACGATCTGCCGCCGCTGTCAGTCTTTCCTCCCCTCCGTTCTGTGCTCCGTTGCCCTCCTCTCCCCTCTGTCCTGTCGGGCCCCCCCCCCCCAGCTGTCTGGTCCCACCCCCCATACCTCTGGAGTCCTGGGGTCCCTCCCGGTGTCCGTCTGGCATCTAAGATGGGCACCGCCATCTTCCAAAATGGCAGGCGCATGCGTAGTGCGCCCGCCGAATCTGCCGGCCGGCAGATTCATTACAGGTACATTTTGATCACTGTGATATAACCTATCACAGTGATCAAAATAAACAAAAATCTATATATATATATAATTGTCTAAGAGGTACGTCCGTCTTTCTGTCGGCAACTTCTGTAACGGAAATCCCGTGTCACTGATTGGTCTCGCCAGCTGCCTGTCAAGGCTGCCGAGACCAATCAACGATGGGAACAGTCCGATTAGTCCCTCCCCTAGTCCCCTGAAGTCAGTGCCTGGCACCCGCTCCATAATCCTCTCCGGTCACCACTCACACAGGGTTAATGCCAGCGGTAACGGGCCGCGAGACCGCTAAGTCATCTGGGTAATTTCGCAATGCATCCTGGGAACGGAAGATGGCAGCAGCCGCGCGCGCATCGCCAGAGTTTCGCTGGATCCCAGGGGGTGAGTATATGACTATTTTTTATTTTTTTAACAGGGATATGGTGCCCTCACTGCTAAATACTGCGTGGGCAGTGTTATATACTGCGTGGCTGCTATATACTACATGGGCAGTGTTATATACTCCGTGGGCTGTGTTATATACTGCGTCGCCTGTGTTTTATACTGCATGGCTGCTATATACTGCGTGGGCTGTTATATAGTACGTGGGCTGGGTTACATAGTACGTGGGCTGTGTTATATAGTACGTGGGCTGTGTTATATACTCCGTGGGCTGTGTTATATACTGCGTGGGCTGTGCTATATACTATGTGCCCTGTGTTATGTACTGCGTAGCCTGTGTTGTATACTACGTCGCCTGTGTTATATACTGCGTGGCTGCTATATACTGCGTGGTTTGTGTTATATAGTATGTAGGCCACTGTTATATACTGCGTGGCCTGTATTAACGCATCGGGTATTCTACAATACGTATGTATGTATATAGCAGCCACATAGTATATAGCACAGGCCACGTAGTATTTGCTATATACTACGTGGCCTCTGCTATATACTATGTGGCTGCTATATACATACATATTCTAGAATGCCCGATGCGTTAGAATCGGGCCACCATCTAGTAGTAAATAAAGCCCCACCTTATCACCCCCATAGGTAGGGAAAATAATGAAATAAATAAAATATAATTATTTTTATTTTTCCTCTAGGGTTAGGGTTAGAACTAGGGCTAGGGCTGCAATTAGGGTTAGGGTTAGAATTAGGGTTAGGATTGCAATTAGGGTTAAAATTAGGCTATGTGCACACGGTGCGGATTTGGCTGTGGATCCGCAGCGGATTGGCCGCTGCAGATTCGTGGCAGTTTTCCATCACATTTACAGTACCATGTAAACCTATGGAAAACCAAACCCGCTGTGCCCATGGTGCGGAAAATACCGCATGGAAACGCTGCGTTGTATTTTCCGCAGCATGTCAATTCTTTGTGCGGATTCCGCAGCGTTTTACACCTGTTCCTCAATAAGAATCCGCAGGTGAAATCCGCACAAAAAACACTGGAAATCCGCGGTAAATCCGCAAGTAAAACGCAGTGCGTTTTACCTGCGGATTTTTAAAAAACGGTGCGGAAAAATCCGCACACGAATCCGCAACGTGGGCACATAGCCTTAGGGGTAGGGCTGGAACTAGAGTTAGGGTTGGAATTAGGGTTAGAGTTGGAATTAGGGTTAAGATTAGGGTTAGGGATGTGTTGAGGTTAGGGTTAGGCTTGTGGTTAGGGTTATGGTTAGGGTTGGAATTAGGGTTGGTTGTGTGTTGGGGTTAGGGTTGGGATTAGGGTTAGGGTTGGGATTAGAGTTAGGGGTGTGTTGGGGTTAGGGTTGTGATTACGGTTATGGTTAGAGTTGGGATTAGGGTTAGGGGTGTGTTGGGGTTAGTGTTGGAGTTAGAATTGAGGGGTTTTCACTGTTTAGGCACATCAGGGGTCTCCAATCACGACATGGCACCACCATTGATTCCAGCCAATCTTGCATTCAAAAAGTCAAATGGTGCTCCCTCCCTTATGAGCCCTGACGTGTGCCCAAACAGTGGTTTACCCAAACATATGGGGCATAAGCGTACTCAGGAAAAATTGTAGAACAATTTTGGGGGTCTAATTTCTCCTATTACCCTTGGCAAAATAAAAAAAATGTGGGCTAAAAAATTATTTTTGTGGGGAAAAGAAAGGATTTTTTATTTTCACGGCTCTGCGTTATAAAATTCTGTGAAGCACTTGGGGGTTCAAAGTGATCACCACAAATCTAGATAAGTTCCTTGAGGGCTCTAGTTTCCAAAATGGGGTCACTTGTGGTGGGTTTCTACTGTTTAGGTACATCAGGGGCTTTGCAAACGCAACATGACACCCGCAGACCATTCCATCAAAGTCTGCATTTCAAAACGTCCCTACTTCCTTTCCGAGCCCCGACGTGTGCCCAAACAGTGGTTTACCCCCACATATGGGGTATGAGCATACTCAGGACAAACTGGGGGCCAATTTCTCCTGTTACTCTTGTGAAAATAAAAAATTGTGGGCTAAAAAATAATTTTTGAGGAAAGAGAAATTATTTTTTATTTTCATGGCTCTGCGTTATAAACTTCTGTGAAGCAATTGGGGGTTCAAAGTGCTCATCACACATCTAGAGGAGTTCCTTGGGGGGGCTAGTCTCCAAAATGGTGTCACTTGTGGAAGAGTTTCAATGTTTAGGCACCCAGGGGCTCTCCAAACACAACATTGTGTCCGCTAACGATTCAAGCTAATTTTTCATTCAAAAAGTCAAATGGCACTCCTTCCCTTCTGAGCCTTGCCGTGTGCCCAAACAGTGGTTTACCCCCACATATGAGATATCGGTGTACTCAGGAGAAATTGCTCAACAAATGTTAGGATCCATTTTATCCTGTTACCTATGTGAAAATGAAAAAATTGAGGCTCAAATAATTTTTTTGTCAAAAAAAATACTTTTTCATTTTTACTGATCAATTTGTGAAGCACCTGGGAGTTGAAAGTGCTCACTATGCATCTAGATAAGTTCCTTGGGGGGTCTCGTTTCCAAAATGGGGTCCATTGTGGGGGAGCTCTCCAAACGCGACATGGTGTCCGCTAAAGATTGGAGCCAATTTTTCATTCAAAAAGTCAAATGGCGCTCCTTCCCTTCTGAGCCCTGTCGTGCACCCAAACAGTGATTCCCCCCCACATATGGGGTATCAGCATACTCAGGACAAATTGTACAATAACTTTCGGGGTCCAGTTTATCCTTTTACCATTGGGAAAATTAAAAAATTGTTGCTAAAAGGTCACTTTTGTGGCTAAAAAAATGTTCATTTTTTCCTTCCATGTTGCTTCTGCTGCTGTGAAGCACCTGAAGGGTTAATAAACTTCTTGAATGTGGTTTTGAACACCTTGAGGGGTGCAGTTTTTAGAATGGTGTCACTTTTGGGTATTTTCAGCCATATAGACCCCTCAAAGTGAATTCAATTGTGAGGTGGTCCCTAAAAAAAAATGGTTTTGTAGATTTTGTTGTAAAAATGAGAAATTGCTGGTCAAATTTTAACCCCTTATAACTTCCTAGCAAAAAAAAAATTGTTTCCAAAATTATGCTGATGTAAAGTAGACATGTGGGAAATGTTATTTATTAACTATTTTGTGTCACATAACTCTTTGGTTTAACAGAATAAAAATTCAAAATTTGAAAATTGCAAAATTTTCACCAAATTTCCTTTTTTTCACAAATGAATGCAAAAATTATCGGCCTAAATTTACCACTAACATGAAGCTCAATATGTCACGAAAAAAACAATCTCAGAATTGCTAGGATCCATTGCAGCATTCTTGAGTTATTACCTCATAAAGGGACACTGGTCAGAATTGCAAAAAATGGCCAGGTCATTAAGGTCAAAATAGGCTGGGTCATGAAGAGGTTAAAAACGCATTGCATATGGATTGCATATGCATGTCATGCTAGATGAGCAACAACAAAAGCATGACACTCACCTGACACACTCCAACTTTTCTAGCTGAGAATCTCTGCTACTTTATATATGCAGATATGACCCTACTCTTAGTGTGATCCATTGAAGTGTTCCAGCGTTATTACCACATGAAGTGGCACTGGTCAGATTTAAAAAATTTGGCCTGGTCATGAAGGTCAAAATTGGCTCGGTGTCTAAGTTGGGGAACACTGCTCTAAACCATTGACAGTAAGAATTGTCCCTCACCAGGGGCGTAACAACTGTGGTCGCAGGGGTCGCAGCTGCGACCGGGCCCGGAGTGCTTAGGGGCCTGCCCAGTCCAACAAACAAATAGCACTAGTCGGGAAACTCAGCAGACAAGTCACGCACCCTGCTGGCCACGCCCACAACGGCCAGCTTCCCCAGACTTCCAGTGGTGTGAGGCGAGTGGGCGTGTCCGTGAAGGACATCTGACCTAGCAGAAGGGCTGGGCGTGTCACTGAAGCTAGACAGAGAAGGAGGGGGAAACAACAAAGCTGAGGAGCCTGCAGCAGCTGTCACAGAGTCCGGGTGAGGCGTGAAGGCAGCAGCTGGTGAGTCAAGTGCAGTCGCGGCTGTAAAGTGCTGATGTGCGGCCAGTGTGCTGCTTACACCTGTCATTCACCTACCTCCACCTGCAGAGCCGCACACCACACACACTCACTCACTCACTCACTCACTCACTCACTCACTCACACACACACACACCTGTTCTGTGCGCACAGGACCTGTGATGAGGTCACAGGAGGGGAGGAGTCAGGGGTCACATGATCAGTGGCCTCAGTCTATGCAGGACTCTGCTGTGCTGATTGTCATGGTGCTGAATGAGGGGAAGTTTATGTGTGGGGTAAGGTGGGGTTTACAGTGTGGATGTAGCAGAGCCGTGTGTGTACACGGTGTACAGAGCGGAGCCGTGTATGTGTGCAGTGGAGCAATGTGTACGAGGTGTACGGAGCGGAGCAGGGGCTGACTGGCAAATTTTAGCCTGGGGGCACACAGCAGTGGCCATGAGTAGCGGCCCATCCTTAAAGGGGTTGTCGGATCTTAAGCTACATGTCTACAGTCACTATGTGTGAATCCTCATATCGCACGCACTGTGCGCTGTGAGGATTCTCCAGTGCCTGCTCCGGGAACAGGTGGTCTTGTGACTGCAAGCATGCGATATATATATTTTGACACACACACGCACAGTCCCACTGTATAATTGACACACGCACAGCCCCACTGTATAGTGACACACACGCACAGTCCCACTGTATAATCACACACACGTGCACAACCCCACTGTATAATCACACACACCGGGTCGGACAGGGACAAAATAGCAGCCCTGCCACACAAAAAACCACCAGTCCACATACTCAAACACTCCCCACCCCCAATCAGTGAATTTTGCTATACTTTGTCCTGCCCTTCAACACTCCTTTTAAAGGCGTTATTTGAAGAGCCACATGTGAATGGCGCCGAAGTGCACATGATCGACCACAGGTCCATTTACATGGTGCTCTTTAGAGCTCCAGCTCTCGGGATCATGGGGGTCTCAGCGGTTGGACCCTGGCGATTCCAAGTTCTTGGCATAGGAGATTACTTGGGATAATCCATTTAAATGGATTTTCCAATATTTTTTTAAATTTTCCCATAAAAAAACTGAAAATAATAAACCAGTATTGACCTTCCCAAAGACCAATGTCGCCTCTCTGATTACAGAACAGGAGAAATGGTACCGTGCAGTGTAGATATACAGGACAGGAGGAATGGTACTGTGCAATGTATATATACAGGACATGAGGAGTGGTACTGTGCAGTGTATATATACAGGACAGGAGGAGTGGTACTGTGCAGTGTATATATACAGAACAGGAGGAGTGGAACTGTGCAGTGTATATATACAGGAGGAGTGTTACTGTGCAGTGTATATATACAGGACAGGAGAAGTGGTACTGTGCAGTGTATATATACAGGACAGGAGGAGTGTTACTGTGCAGTGTACAGTATATATACAGGACAGGAGAAGTGGTACTGTGCAGTGTATATATACAGGACAGGAGGAGTGGTACTGTGCAGTGTATATACACAGGACAGGAGAAGTGGTACTGTGCAGTGTATATATACAGGACAGGAGGAGTGGTACTGTGCAGTGTATATATACAGGACAGGAGGAGCGGTACTGTGCAGTGTATATATACAGGACAGGAGGAGCGGTACTGTGCAGTGTATATATACAGGACAGGAGGAGTGGTACTGTGCAGTGTATATATACAGGACAGGAGGAGTGGTACTGTGCAGTGTATATATACAGGACAGGAGGAGTGGTACTGTGCAGTGTATATATACAGGACAGGAGGAGTGGTACTGTGCAGTGTATATATACAGGACAGGAGGAGTGGTACTGTGCAGTGTATATACACAGGACAGGAGAAGTGGTACTGTGCAGTGTATATATACAGGACAGGAGGAGTGGTACTGTGCAGTGTATATATACAGGACAGGAGGAGTGGTACTGTGCAGTGTATATATACAGGACAGGAGGAGTGGTACTGTGCAGTGTATATACACAGGACAGGAGAAGTGGTACTGTGCAGTGTATATATACAGGACAGGAGAAGTGGTACTGTGCAGTGTATATATACAGGACAGGAGGAGTGGTACTGTGCAGTGTATATATACAGGACAGGAGGAGTGGTACTGTGCAGTGTATATACACAGGACAGGAGAAGTGGTACTGTGCAGTGTATATATACAGGACAGGAGGAGCAGTACTGTGCAGTGTATATATACAGGACAGGAGGAGTGGTACTGTGCAGTGTATATATACAGGACAGGAGGAGTGGTACTGTGCAATGTATATATACAGGACAGGAGGAGTGGTACTGTGCAATGTATATATACAGGACAGGAGGAGTGGTACTGTGCAATGTATATATACAGGACAGGAGGAGTGTTACTGTGCAGTGTATATATACAGAACAGGAGGAGTGGTACTGTGCAGTGTATATATACAGGACAGGAGGAGTGGTACTGTGCAGTGTATATATACAGGACAGGAGGAGTGTTACTGTGCAGTGTATATATACAGGACAGGAGGAGTGGTACTGTGCAGTGTATATATACAGAACAGGAGGAGTGGTACTGTGCAGTGTATACATACAGGACAGGAGGAGTGGTACTGTGCAGTGTATATATACAGGACAGGAGGAGTGTTACTGTGCAGTGTATATATACAGGACAGGAGGAGTGGTACTGTGACGTGTATATATACAGGACAGGAGGAGTGGTACTGTGCAGTGTATATATACAGAACAGGAGGAGTGTTACTGTGCAGTGTATATATACAGGACAGGAGGAGTGGTACTGTGCAGTGTATATATACAGGACAGGAGGAGAGGTACTGTGCAGTGTATATATACAGGACAGGAGGAGCGGTACTGTGCAGTGTATATATACAGGACAGGAGGAGCGGTACTGTGCAGTGTATATATACAGGACAGGAAGAGCGGTACTGTGCAGTGTATATATACAGGACAGGAGGAGTGGTACTGTGCAGTGTATATATACAGGACAGGAGGAGTGGTACTGTGCAGTGTATATATACAGGACAGGAGGAGTGGTACTGTGCAGTGTATATATACAGGACAGGAGGAGCGGTACTGTGCAGTGTAGGAATATTTTTTATGAGCCTGTACCTCGGACGATGCGTCCATAATTCACAATTCCATGTTGGAGACGGTTTGGCTGGGCTGCCATAATAAATGTGTATCCAGTGGCCACTTGGCATGCGTGTTTTAATTAAGCCCCCAAGCATTTCCAAGCCCCCTGGTGGCGTGGTTTCCTCATGGGGCTTTGAACTACCGTCTACAGTTTACACTGAGCTCAGCCCGTTAGCATACTAATAGGAACTCTATTCATTAGCAAAGGTGGGGGCCAGGAGCACTCCTGTGTCCAGGAGACAAAATGGAGTCACGCCAATCTGATAGCATGCCTGTTCCAAGATGGCGGCTGTTCCCTCATCACACCTCCCTGCTTTAGAGGGCGCTAGGGGGCATCACATTCCTGTGTTCCCCCATGCGCCCTTCCACACCTTCTCCTTGCCGGGACAACCCATCAGCATTACCATGGTCTCTGCCACTTTCTCCCTGAGCCTGTTCCCCGCCCACCATTCCTAGGAGTAAGAAGCACTGAACATGAGCTCCTGAATTTCCATCACTTTATACCTTGTAATGAGTCAACTGTAAGACAAAACCTGGAAAAACTCAACTCCGTGGAACATAAAAGTGATCTGGACCGAACTGGACTTTACATTTTATGAAAAAAGGAAGAATTGGAGGATTTAAAGGACAAAACAAGAATCTCCTGGAGGACACAGACTGGAAACAGCCGACATCATACATCTGACATCCTGATACCTGGACCTATAGAAGGTAGGAGAATTCTTTAACTACAACACAACCTATAGACTTGCTACAAATTAATCTTCTTAGAAACAAGGATTATAATTAACATATAACTACAAAATGGAAAACACAAATTTAGAACATGTAAATGAACAAAGCCCAGAGCCAGAGACACAGGAATGCTGGGGGCCAGATCTGGAGATAACACAGGGGGGCAATAAATCTAAGATGGACTACGTTAGAGAGAATCCAGAGACTCTTTATGCAGATTTCACAAAGAAAGAACCAAAAAGAAAAACCAATGTATTATTCTATACAGAACAACCCTCAGCCTGGCACACTGCGCTGTGCAAACGATACAAACATGTAACTAAATCCAACATTAATGGTGTCCAGCAGATTAAAATTACCAGCCAAGCAGATGAGGACACCAATGCGCTCACCATACTCCTATACAAAACTGGCACAGTCATGGCGCAGGGGACGGAGGAGATTCTGCAGCAATTTGAAAATTGTTTCTCCGATATCAAAGAGCAGGCACAAACCTATAAAGGACTACAAGCCCCAGCAGCTACCTCTAATGCTCACATAGGGATTCCCAGACAGAGCCGCCTAACCCCCGACACTTCACACCTCTCGCCTGATAACATCAGAGACTTCTTATCTCAACTAGAAAGAGACTTGGCCCAACTGAAATTTGAATGTGAAAGAAACTCACAAAGCAACGCAAATTACCAAGCAGCAAATGACACAGCCACACAGAAAATAAGGGCCGAAATGTGTGAAATGAAGTGTCAATACAAGGCAGCACTACAGGAAATGGGGGAGCTGAAAAAAGACAATGATCAACTCCGAAAGGAGATTAGAGAATTAAAAGCCCATAGCCCTGGTCATCTGAACCAGCAGGGGGCAACGAAAACATGCCAGAGAGCAGACAATATGGCCACCACTGAACCCCATCAGCAGCACCGTAGCCCACCCAAGACATCACAAAGTCCTGATACTGTCCTAATAATGGACTCAAATCCTGAAACCAGAGAGATGGAAGAGAGAACAGAACCAGCCACCAGCAAAGCCAGCACCACAGACCCCCATCAGCAGCACCGTAGCCCACCCAAGACATCACAAAGTCCTGATACTGTCCTAATAATGGACTCAAATCCTGAAACCAGAGAGATGGAAGAGAGAACAGAACCAGCCACCAGCAAAGCCAGCACCACAGACCCTCGTCAGCAGCACCGTAGCCCACCCAAGACATCACAAAGTCCTGATACTGTCCTAATAATGGACTCAAATCCTGAAACCAGAGAGATGGAAGAGAGAACAGAACCAGCCACCAGCAAAGCCAGCACCACAGACCCTCGTCAGCAGCACCGTAGCCCACCCAAGACATCACAAAGTCCTGATATTGTCCTAATAATGGACTCAAATGGGAAGTACCTAAATACACAGCGGCTATTCCCAGGAAAACAGGTCCGTACAATCCGCTGTGCAAGTATTGAACAGGTGACAGAGGTCATCAGTAGACCACGGTTTACCAACCCAAAGCACATTATTATACACACGGGTACAAACAATCGGCCAGACCAGCAGATCGCAGAACAACTGATCAACCTGGCAAAGATGGCAAACCTAAAATTCCGGGACAGTAAAATCATTCTGTCATCGCTGCTTCCAAGAAAGGACATACCCAGGCAAACCACCCAAGCCATCAATGCAGAACTGACTGAAAAGATCAAGACTGTGCCAAACGTGACCCTGGCACAACACCTCTCCATAAACAACAGTCACCTGCACGATGATAAACACCTCAACAAACAAGGGGTCAGCCTCCTGGCCAAAGAGCTGAAGGACATCGTGCTAAACAGAGACCCCGGGCCTGGATTCAACAGTGGCCATAATCACACTGAAAGACCCCCGAGAACGATAAAGCAGAAAACCCCAAGGCTACCTCCTGGAGCTGGAAACAAAGCTCTTCACCCAGTGTCAGACCATCGGAGGTGGAGACCTCCACCGAGGAGACCACCAAGCCCACACAGATACATGCAGAGCAGAGATAGGGATGAGATAATAAACCTGCTCAATGCACTGCGCAGAATAATAATGTGACCGGATGGAACCAAGCACCACTATAAAACTGTCAGAAATCCAGTTTGTCCCACACAGCCATACTCATTACAAGGTATATACACACAAACCACACAGAAGAATGTCTTCACTTACAATCAGCAGCTGGAATATCCAGGGTCTCAACGCCTCAACCTTTGGATCTAAAACAAAGGACCCTGATTTTATACAAAGTATGAAAAATATAGACATTCAGATCCTCCTGGAAACATGGACCAGAGCCGAAAACGAATCCCTGGTGCCTATTGGATACAAGGAATTCTTGGTCCATGCCCAGAAAAATAAAAACATCAAACAGGGCCGGGGCTCAGGAGGAGTAGCGATCTGGTATAAAGAGGAGCTCCACCAGTACATCAAACCGGTGAAGAAAGGAGACAGCCACATATGGATCAGAATCAGCAGCTCCATCCTCACCTGTGAGTCTGATGTCCACCTCTGTGCCACCTATATACCACCGCCAGAGTCCCCCTACTTCAATCCAGACTGCTTCGAGATCTTACAAAGAGAAGCCGCCCATTATCAGGCCCTGGGCAAAGTTTTCATCTTTGGAGACCTCAATGCAAGAACAGGGAGAGAGAGAGACTTCCTGACCACGGATGGAAACATCTACATACTTGGAGCAGAGAATGACGGCCAAGACCCTGTACACACTGAGAGAAACAGCTATGACAGTACAGTCAACAAAAGTGGCAGAAAGCTCCTGAACGTATGTAAAAGTTTAGGACTTCATATCCTTAATGGACGATGCAAGGGTGACTCCTTAGGAAGGTATACACTAAACTCCCATGTAGGGAGGAGTGTAGTTGATTACGCCATTACAGACATGAACCTGGCAGATGTCAGCGCCTTCATAGTCACCCCACAAACGCACCTGTCAGACCACAGCCAACTTCTTCTGTACATGAAATCTACAGAGAAACCATCCACTCAGAAGCCACAGCAGAGCGGCCTCGTCACCCGGCCTCCATCCTATAAATGGTCCAAAATATCGGCACTAAGATATAAAGAAGCTTCCAGAAGACCTGAAATACAGCGGATGCTCCACCACTTCTACAACCTTGAGTACATGCCAAACCCAGAGGGAGTGAACCAAGCAGCAAAGGACCTCAACAATATATTCTACGCAATGGCCAGACTGTCCGACCTTAAAAAAGTCGACTACAAGAGACCAAAAGAAACACAGGTCAATGGCTGGTTTGACAGAGAATGTAAAGCTGTACGGAAGACCCTGAGAACAGCCTCCAACAAGAAACACAGAGACCCCAACCACCTGGGTCTGAGGGAAGCCTATGACTCCATACAAAAGCAGTACAAAACCATCCTCAGGAGGAAGAAGCAGAGTTACATCTCTACGAAGCTCAATCAACTCCAAGACGCCCTCCAAGACCACTCCTTCTGGGAACTATGGAACCACATGGACACCAAAGACAAGAAAAACAACAACCATATCCAAAATGGCAACCTCTGGCTCCAATACTTCAGAGACCTCTATAAAGACATTCCAAAGGAAGGACTAAGCCAAGAACAGGAAAACATAATGGCGAAACTAAAAGCAATGGAGGAAAAAATCAAAAACTCCCAAAACCCGGTGGATACACCTATAACACTACAGGAAGTAACCGAGAGACTCTCCTCCATAAGAAGTAGAAAAGCCGGTGGCCTAGATGGAATCCTACCAGAAATGCTGAAGTACAGCCCACCAGAAATACAGGCTGCAATGGTTAAACTCTTCAATATTGTACTGAGTGCCGGCTACTTCCCTCGTACCTGGAACCAAGGCCTCATCACACCCATCCACAAGAGTGGGGACAGGTATGACCCAGCCAACTACAGAGGCATATGCGTCAGCAGCAACCTGGGAAAACTGTTCAACAGTATCCTGAACAAGAGGATCCTCACCTTCCTCACCGAGCACAACGTCCTCAGCAAGAGCCAAGCAGGGTTCATGCCGAACCACCGCACCACTGACCACATCTATACTCTGCACAGCCTCATTCAGAGACACGTCTACAATACAAAGAATGGGAAGATATACGCCTGCTTTGTGGACTTTAAAAAGGCCTTTGATTCAGTGTGGCACCCGGGCTTATTCCTGAAACTGCTGGAGAGTGGAATAGGAGGAAAGACCTACGATGTCATCAAAAGCTCCTACACCGAGAGCAGCTGCAGCGTGAGTGTGAGCGGCAAAAGAACGGCTTTTTTCCAGCAGAGCCGCGGAGTAAGACAAGGCTGCAGCCTAAGCCCAACGCTCTTCAACATCTACATCAACGAGCTGGCTACCGCCCTGGAATCCTCCTCAGCACCAGGACTCACCCTCCACGACGCTCAGGTGAAATTCCTGCTGTATGCAGATGACCTGCTGCTGCTGTCACCAACCGAGAAAGGCCTCCAGGACAACCTGAAAATCCTAGAGAAATTCAGCTCCACCTGGGCCCTACCGGTCAACCTAAAGAAAACCAACACCATGGTGTTCCAGAGGAGAAAGAGAAGATCAGACCAACACCCATCATTTATCCTCAACAACTGCGACCTCACAGGAACGGACAAATATACCTACCTGGGCCTAGAGATTCACCGGTCAGGGAACTTCAAACAAGCCATAGAGACCCTGAAAGACAAGGCCTGCAAAACCTTCTATGCCATCCGAAGGACACTCTACCATCTGAAGCCACCAGTGAGGGTCTGGCTAAAAATCTTCGACTCCATCATCGCCCCAATCCTCCTGTATGGCAGCGAAGTCTGGGGTCCTCACACCTACCCAGACTGGTCAAAGTGGGACTCCAGTCCAACAGAAATATTCCACCTGGAATTCTGCAAGCACCTTCTCCAGGTCCATCGGAGCACCTCCAACAGTGCTTGTCGGGCCGAGCTGGGCAGATTCCCTCTACACCTGACAGTTCTAAAGAGGGCGCTGTCATTCCGGGCTCACCTGCATAGGAGCAATCCAAGCTCCCATCACCATAAAGCCCTGATACATGAAGGTGAAACAGAAAAACCAGAACCCCCGAAACAGCCCAGCCAAACCCAACCGGAGCAGAACACCAATCACAACAACCTGACAAAAGCCGGAATTAGGAAGATGGCAGATGAAGGCCAGGAGAGGTATGTCAGTGACTGGAAGAATGATATCATCAGCTCACAGAAACTGACCATGTACCGGAGCCTACAGAGAGACTACAGACTGGCCCCATATCTGGAGAAACTCCCGGACCCCAGAGACCGCCAGATCCTGAGCCGATATAGACTCAGTGCCCACAGTCTGGCCATCGAATGTGGCCGACACAGGCAGAGCTACAAGCACAGGGAGGAAAGACTGTGCCAACACTGTGATCAGGAGGCCATAGAGGACGAAACCCACTTCCTGCTACACTGCTCCAAATACTCAGCAGTGAGGGACACTCACTTCAGGAGACTCTCACATCTCTTCCCAGACTTCATCACCATGAAGGAGGAAGAGAAAACATATATCTTGCTGGGAGAAGAAGAGAGAGCGGTGGAGATAGCAGCGCGGTATGTGAGCGAATGTCATAGACTGCGAGAAAGAGAACTATGATGCCATGGACTATAGCCCCCAACCTGGATCTGCCCCATCCACCTCCCCTATGCCATGGACTATAGCCCCCACAATGGACCTGCCCCATCCACCTCCCCTATGCCATGGACTATAGCCCCCAACCTGAACCTGCCCCATCCACCTCCCCTATGCCATGGACTATAGCCCCCAACCTGGATCTGCCCCATCCACCTCCCCTATGCCATGGACTATAGCCCCCAACCTGGATCTGCCCCATCCACCTCCCCCCACAGCTCCTACCCAACATCCCCTCAGTCCCTATCCCTATTGCCTCTATACACTTGCTTTGGCAAAACTGATGTGTATTTGGTCCTGCCAATAAAGCTTCTTTGAATCTTGAATCTATACAGGACAGGAGGAGCGGTACTGTGCAGTGTTTATATACAGGACAGGAGGAGTGGTACTGTGCAGTGTATATATACAGGACAGGAAGAGTGGTACTGTGCAGTGTATATATACAGGACAGGAGAAGTGGTACTGTGCAGTGTATATATACAGGACAGGAGGAGCGGTACTGTGCAGTGTATATATACAGGACAGGAGGAGCGGTACTGTGCAGTGTATATATACAGGACAGGAGGAGCGGTACTGTGCAGTGTATATATACAGAACAGGAGGAGTGTTGCTGTGCAGTGTATATATACAGGACAGGAGGAGTGGTACTGTGCAGTGTATATATACAGGACAGGAAGAGTGGTACTGTGCAGTGTATATATACAGGACAGGAGGAGTGGTACTGTGCAGTGTATATATACAGGACAGGAGGAGCGGTACTGTGCAGTGTATATATACAGGACAGGAGGAGCGGTACTGTGCAGTGTATATATACAGGACAGGAGGAGCGGTACTGTGCAGTGTATATATACAGGACAGGAGGAGCGGTACTGTGCAGTGTATATATACAGGACAGTGGTACTGTGCAGTGTATATATACAGGACAGGAGGAGTGGTACTGTGCAGTGTATATATACAGGACAGGAGGAGCGGTACTGTGCAGTGTATATATACAGGACAGGAGGAGTGGTACTGTGCAGTGTATATATACAGGACAGGAGGAGCGGTACTGTGCAGTGTATATATACAGGACAGGAAGAGTGGTACTGTGCAGTGTATATATACAGGACAGGAGGAGCGGTACTGTGCAGTGTATATATACAGGACAGGAGGAGTGGTACTGTGCAGTGTATATATACAGGACAGGAGGAGCGGTACTGTGCAGTGTATATATACAGGACAGGAAGAGTGGTACTGTGCAGTGTATATATACAGGACAGGAGGAGTGGTACTGTGCAGTGTATATATACAGGACAGGAGGAGCGGTACTGTGCAGTGTATATATACAGGACAGTGGTACTGTGCAGTGTATATATACAGGACAGGAGGAGTGGTACTGTGCAGTGTATATATACAGGACAGTGGTACTGTGCAGTGTATATATACAGGACAGGAGAAGTGGTACTGTGCAGTGTATATATACAGGACAGGAGGAGCGGTACTGTGCAGTGTATATATACAGGACAGGAGGAGCGGTACTGTGCAGTGTATATATACAGGACAGGAGGAGCGGTACTGTGCAGTGTATATATACAGAACAGGAGGAGTGTTGCTGTGCAGTGTATATATACAGGACAGGAGGAGTGGTACTGTGCAGTGTATATATACAGGACAGGAAGAGTGGTACTGTGCAGTGTATATATACAGGACAGGAGGAGTGGTACTGTGCAGTGTATATATACAGGACAGGAGGAGCGGTACTGTGCAGTGTATATATACAGGACAGGAGGAGCGGTACTGTGCAGTGTATATATACAGGACAGGAGGAGCGGTACTGTGCAGTGTATATATACAGGACAGGAGGAGCGGTACTGTGCAGTGTATATATACAGGACAGTGGTACTGTGCAGTGTATATATACAGGACAGGAGGAGTGGTACTGTGCAGTGTATATATACAGGACAGGAGGAGCGGTACTGTGCAGTGTATATATACAGGACAGGAGGAGTGGTACTGTGCAGTGTATATATACAGGACAGGAGGAGCGGTACTGTGCAGTGTATATATACAGGACAGGAAGAGTGGTACTGTGCAGTGTATATATACAGGACAGGAGGAGCGGTACTGTGCAGTGTATATATACAGGACAGGAGGAGTGGTACTGTGCAGTGTATATATACAGGACAGGAGGAGCGGTACTGTGCAGTGTATATATACAGGACAGGAAGAGTGGTACTGTGCAGTGTATATATACAGGACAGGAGGAGTGGTACTGTGCAGTGTATATATACAGGACAGGAGGAGCGGTACTGTGCAGTGTATATATACAGGACAGGAGGAGCGGTACTGTGCAGTGTATATATACAGGACAGGAGGAGCGGTACTGTGCAGTGTATATATACAGGACAGGAGGAGCGGTACTGTGCAGTGTATATATACAGGACAGTGGTACTGTGCAGTGTATATATACAGGACCGGAGGAGTGGTACTGTGCAGTGTATATATACAGGACAGGAGGAGCGGTACTGTGCAGTGTATATATACAGGACAGGAGGAGTGGTACTGTGCAGTGTATATATACAGGACAGGAGGAGTGGTACTGTGCAGTGTATATATACAGGACAGGAGGAGCGGTACTGTGCAGTGTATATATACAGGACAGGAGGAGCGGTACTGTGCAGTGTATATATACAGGACAGGAGGAGTGGTACTGTGCAGTGTATATATACAGGACAGGAGGAGCGGTACTGTGCAGTGTATATATACAGGACAGGAGGAGCGGTACTGTGCAGTGTATATATACAGGACAGGAGGAGCGGTACTGTGCAGTGTATATATACAGGACAGGAGGAGCGGTACTGTGCAGTGTATATATACAGGACAGGAGGAGCGGTACTGTGCAGTGTATATATGCAGAATAAGGCCACGGTCACATGTTCTGTATTTGGTCAGTATTTTACCTCAGTACCTGTAAGCCAAAACCAGGAGTGGGTGATAAATCCAGAAGTGGTGCATATGTTTCTATTATACTTTTCCTCTGATTGTTCCACTCCTGGTTTTGGCCACAAATACTGATGTAAAATACTGACCAAATACTGATCGTGTGAGCGTGGGCTTAATACAGGTACTCATTAGGGTGGAATCACAGTAGAATATGGTATCGGATGTGAGAAGAAAATTATACCACTTTTGTGGAAGAAAATGGAACAAATTTTTCTTTTATACTCTTTATTAGCCCATGTGGCAACATTTCACTTCCATATCAGAGAAATGTTCAGTTATGGATCCAAAACGTTGCCACATGGACTAATAAAGAGTCCGCTAGTTTTCTCACAATTAATCGGAATGATAGCTAGATATATAGATACACACATACATAATAAGAATAGATACTGAGAATTACACCATTTATGCAGGACAGTAGAAGTATACACAGCTCCACAACATACCGTATATACTCGAGTATAAGTCGACCCGAGTATAAGCAGAGGCACCTAATTTGGTCACAAAAAACTGGGAAAACGTATTGACTCGAGTATAAGCTGGGTATACATTGTCCCCACATCCCCATCCTTGTATGCATGGCTCCTCATCCCCGTCCTTGTATGCATGGCTCCTCATCCCCGTCCTTGTATGCATGGCTCCTTATCCCTGTCCTTGTATGCATGGCTCCTTATCCCAATCCTTATCTGCATGGCTCCTTATCCCCATCCTTGTCTGCATGGCTCCTTATCCCCATCCTTGTATGCATGGCTCCTTATCCCAATCCTTGTATGCATGGCTCCTTATCCCCGTCCTTGTATACATTGTCCCCACATCCCGTCCTTGTATGCATGGCTCCTCATCCCCGTCCTTGTATGCATGGCTCCTCATCCCCATCCTTGTCTGCATGGCTCCTTATCCCCATCCTTGTATACATTGCTCCTTATCCCCGTCCTTGTATGTATGGCTCTTTATCCCCGTCCTTGTTTGCATGGCTCCTTATCCCCGTCCTTGTCTGCATGTCTCCTTATCCCCGTCCTTGTCTGCATGGCTCCTTATCCCCGTCCTTGTATGCATGGCTCCTTATCCCCGTCCTTGTATGCATGGCTCCTTATCCCCGTCCTTGTATGCATGGCTCCTTATCCCCGTCCTTGTATGCATGGCTCCTTATCCCCGTCCTTGTATGCATGGCTCCTTATCCCCGTCCTTGTTTGCATGGCTCCTTATCCCCGTCCTTGTATGCATGGCTCCTTATCCCCGTCCTTGTATGCATGGCTCCTTATCCCCATCCTTATATGCATGGCTCCTTATCTCTGTCCTTGTATGCATGGCTCCTTATCCCCGTCCTTGTATGCATGGCTCCTTATCCCCGTCGTTGTTTGCATGGCTCCTTATCACCGTCCTTGTTTGCATGGCTCCTTATTCCCTTCCTTGTATGCCTGGCTCTTTATCCCTGTCCTTGTATGCATAGCTCCTCATCCTCATCCTTGTCTGCATTGCTCCCCTGTCCTTGTGTGCATGGCTCCTTATCCCCTTCCTTGTATGCATGGCTCCTTATCCCCGTCCTTGTATGCATGGCTCCTTATCCCTGTCCTTGTTTACATGGCTCCTTATCCCCGTCCTTGTATGCATGGCTCCTTATCCCCGTCCTTGTATGCATGGCTCCTTATCCCTGTTCTTGTATGCATGGTTGCTATTAAAAAAAAACAAAAACACATCATACTTACCTTCCCAGCATGCCCTCGCAGCCCTATGGCTGGGTGATCACGTGTCCCCCACTCATTAAGGTAATGAATATTTACCCACACCTATGGGAGTGGAGAGGGGTGAATACTTATTACCTTAATGAGTGGAGGACATGTGATCGCTCGGCCTGAAGAGCTGCTGGCCCCGGAACGAGATTCAGCGAGGGCGCGCAGGGAAGGTAAGTAGGATGTGTGCTGGAAGCCGGCGGCTGTGCACACTGTTAAGGTACCTTCACACATAACGATATCGTTAACGATATCGTTGCTTTTTGTAACGTAGCAATGATATCGTTAAGGAAATCGTTATGTGTGACAGCGACCAACGATCAGGCCCCTGCTGGGAGATCGTTGGTCGCTGAACAAAGTCCAGAACTTTATTTCGTCGCTGGATCTCCCGTGGACATCGCTGGATCGGCGTGTGTGAGCGTCGGTCAGCCGGAAAGCAGAGCGGTGACGTCACCGCTCTGCTTTCCGGCCGCTGTGCTCACAGCCAGTACAGGAGGAGTGCAGAGAAGCTGAGCGCCGGGGACAGACAGCGGTAGGTAAGTATGTAGTGTTTTTTTTTTTTTTTACTTTTACGCTGGTAACCAGGGTAAACATCGGGTTACTAAGCGCGGCCCTGCGCTTAGTAACCCGATGTTTACCCTGGTTACCCGGGGACTTCGGGATCGTTGGTTGCTGGAGAGCTGTCTGTGTGACAGCTCTCCAGCGACCAAACAGCGACGCTGCAGCGATCCGGATCGTTGTCGGTATCGCTGCAGCGTCGCTTAATGTGAAGGGGCCTTAAGAGAAATGAATATTCACTGCCAGCGCAGGGAATATTCGTTTCTCTTTAGCAGCGGCACAGGCTTTAGCCTCAGCCGCCGGCTCCTGCCTCTGTGACCCGCTGCTCCCCCTCCGTCTTTCTGTGACAATGACTCGTGTATAAGCCGAGGGGAGCGTTTTCAGCACAAAAAAATATGCTGAAAAACGGCTTATACACGAGTATATACGGTATACTACATTCTATTATATACACAGCTGCATATTATATGCCGTGTTAAGGAATATAGAGCCGTGTATATATTATATAGTGTAGAGATGTGGCAGCAGTGTCTATATAGTGTGAATTCCACAATATATACATAGCGCCACATTATATACGAGGGGCGATCCAAAAGTAATGATAATCAATACTAAACACAATGAATATAGTCAAAATTTTTTTTTATTTTTCTACATAGTGTCCTAACAAGTCTATACATTTAGTCCATCTCTTTTCTAAACATAGAATTCCCTTCGAAAAAAATTATTGATCTTGACCCTCAAAAAAATCCCCAACAGCGGTTATCACGTCGCTATTGTCGTCAAATTTCTTGCCCTGGAGGTGTTCCTTGAGCCGAGGAAAGAGAAAGAAGTCACTGGGGGCTAGATCTGGCCAATAGGGGGGGGGGGGGTGTTCCACCAGTTCAAAGCCCGCTTCTTGAATGGTAGCCATGGCAACTGCAGCTTTGTGAGCCGGCGCGTTATCTTGGTGAAACAGCACTCCAGCCCGCAGTTTGCAGCGCCGTTTCTCCTTGATAGCCTCCCGCAATTTTCTTATTTGTTCTGCGTAGTAGGAGCCTGTAATAGTGGCTCCCTTCTCCAAATAGTCCACCATAATAATTCCTTCAGTGTCCCAAAAAATGGACGCCATAACCTTCCCTGCTGAGCTTGACACTTTGAATTTCTTCGACGTCGGCTCGTTTCCATGTCATCGATTGTTGTTTAGTTTCGGGATCAAAGTGGTGGATCCAGGTCTCGTCCATGGTCAAAAAACGTGACAAAAAATTTTCCTTGTCTGCTTGGAACTTTTCGAGATTTGCTATTGAAATGTCAACTCGTTTCTTCTTTTGCTCGTCGGTTAACATTTTTGGCACCCAACGCGCGGAGACCTTTCTCATATGCAATTCTTTTGCAAGGATTCTTTGAATACTGCCATATGAGATCCCTGTGACCTCAGCTACATGCCTGATAGTCACTCTTCGATCTGCCAATACAACTTCTTCAACTTTTTTCACGTTTTCTTCATTGAGGGACGTGGATGGGCGTCCTTCACGATGTTCATTTTCCGTCGATGTTCTTCCCAGCTTAAATTCCTTGGCCCAGCATGCAACTGTGGAATATGGAGGAGAAGAGTCCCCCAATGTTTCCACCAAGTCGCTGTGTATGTGTTTGGTAGTCATTTTTTTCAAGCAGAGGTATTTCATGACAGCTCTGAGCTCGTTTTCCATTTTGATGTTCACTCCTCGACAGTTCATATTCAAATGAATATATAGAAAAGGAGGACATGGAGTTTACACAAAATACAAACTTTATTGAAATCAAAAAGATTTACAAGAATAAAAAATGGATATCATAAGTCAAATACTATAATATGTGAACCATACCCAGGTGTAGTTACTTGACCAGTGATTCCCACTCTAAACCAGAAAAATAGGCTGAAGTTCTATCTGGGTGGTTATACTGAGTGTGGGTGTAATGCTAAATATCTTCCCTCGGAACACTGTTCCCAAATTACCAGACACCCACTGCTCTTGTAATTAAACCAACATGAGACACATATAGCCTATAGATCAAAATAAGAATCAAAATCAATAATTACCCATATCCAGTTTAGGTAAGAGTCCCGGTCACCCCAACGCGCGTTTCGCGTGCTAATTATAGCCTCGCTTCCTCAGGGGGCGTGGCTTAACTCAGATCTTCGTGCTCTATAAATACTGTGCCGTTCCGGTCACTTGACCGTGCGGCATCCAATCGGTGCAAAGTAAAAGTGCGCTTGCGTGCTTGTGACGTGTCATCGTCATGGAAACCCGCGGCGCTACAACGCACATTTATATATATAGTATTCTGCACAGAATAGCGACTTTTAGAGAGCTGTACATATTACTTAAATAATCATAGTTACAAATAAGCACTATTGGCACTTTTTTTCTTAAAGCACACCATTAACCTTATGTATTAGCATATGTACAGATTATTAGGCGGGTGACAGTACCGCATGTCTTGCACTGTCTTCTCCCCTGTGGGGGTGTCCCCTGCTCCCTTCGGGAACATGTTGCGGCCAGGCGCCGGCTCGCTCATGTGACCGGGGTGGGCGGGGACTCTGCTGCATGGTGGGGGCCACTGCGGGACATGTGGTGCTCGCCAGCACCAGTAGATAAACATAGCAGGCATGCACTAGGTGACCACATGTTGATATACAAGCGGCGTTGTAGCGCCTCATCATATAGATCAATGATCTATATTTAGCTTCATTTGCGGTGAGGCGCCCTCTGCTGGCTGTTCATAGATCGTGGGAACTTACCTAGAAAGCCTGGCTATATTTAGCCTCATTCTCCGGGGTTTTGCAGCAAGGAGCAGCATTGCATTAGCAAAGCTCCTGGCTGCAAAATATTTTAACCCCTTCAGAAGGATTTACATCGTTGGACGTTACAGATCTGCGGAGGGTAAGTATATTGTTGGTTTATTATGTTTTTTTACTTACAGAACGAGGGTCTTCAGTGACTGGATTAGGCGTAGAATAAAATACTCCAACAACCATTGTTTTTATTTCATTAAAATAATTTTAAATATTGTGTTTGTCTTTTATTTAACCCTTCCATTCAATTGGATTAATAATGGATAGGTGTCATAATTGACGCCTCTCCATTATTAATTAGGCTTAATGTCACCTTACAATAGCAAGGTGGCATTAACCCTTCATTACCCCCTATCCCACGGCTACACGGGAATGGGAAGAGAGTGGCCAAGTGCCAGAATAGGCGCATCTTCCAGATGTGCCTTTTCTGGGGTGGCTGGGGGCAGATATTTTTAGCCAGGGGGGGGGGGGCAATAACCGTGGACCCTCTCCAGGCTATTAATATCTGCCCTCAGTCACTGGCGTTACTACTCTGGCGGAGAAAATTGTGCGGGAGCCCACGCCAATTTTTTCCGCCATTTAACCCCTTAATTTAATAGCTAGAACGGCCAAATTTTGCATAGACACACTACTGACAGTAGTGTGGAATATGCAAAAAAAATGGGGAGAAGACATGGTTTACTGTATGTAAACCAGGTCTCAAATCATGTCGGGTTTTAGGAAAGAGAAAGCAGAAGCCGGCAATTAAATTACCGGCTTTCTGCTATATCGCGCTGGATGAAATATTAATATATATATATATATGTGTCTCACTGACATATATATATATATATATATATATATATATATATATATATATATATATATATACCTATTCTATGTGTACACATTTATTCGACCTATTCTATTCTAAGCTGTCAGTGTGATTTTACTGTACACCGCACTGAATTGCCGGCTTTTCTCTCTAACAGCGCTGCGTATTCCTCGCAAGTCACACTGCTGGTCCGTGTGTGATCCGTATTTTTGGGGCTTCCATAGACTTTCATTGGCGATTCTCGGCCGCGAAACGCTGACAATCGCAGCATGCTGCGATTTCACTCGGATCCTGAATACGGCCGAGAAAATATCGGATGATGGGAGCTGCCCCATAGATTAACATTGGGACGAGTGCTATGCGATTTTTTATCGCATTGCACTCGTCCGTATTACGGTCTAGTGTGACCCCGGCCTTACACCCACACTCAGTATAACCACCCAGATAGGCTGAAGTTCTATTTTTCTGGTTAAGGCCGGGGTCACACTAGACCGTAATACGGACGAGTGCAATGCGATAAAAAATCGCATAGCACTCGCCCCAATGTTAATCTATGGGGCAGCTCCCATCATCCGATATTTTCTCGGCCGTATTCAGGATCCGAGTGAAATCGCAGCATGCTGTGATTGTCAGCGTATCTCGGGCGAGACTAGCCAATGAAAGTCTATGGGTGCGAGAAAACATCGGATTACATACGGACCATGCGTGTGCATTGCGAGAAATACGGAAGACTTCTCCAGGTGACAGGAAATTGAATCATCCATTATCAGGAAGCTTTGGAATGCTAATTTCTGGCCCACGCTGGATTGCAAACCAGGAAGCACGCCTCCACGGAGTGTTCTGTAGTAGCAGCATGGCCAGGCATATTAATGTGGAGATGCTCATTGCTCTGGTCCATGATAGGCCCGAATTATGGGACCAACGCGACGCACATTATGCAGACCGTGCACGTAAAGACGCAGCATGGAGGGCAATATGTCGCCACATGTTCCCCGATTTTGATGAGCGACCTCAAGAGGTTCAGCAAGAAATATGTAAGTACCATTCTTCAAAATTTTTTTTTTTTTTTTCATGTAAGCCTGAAAGCATCATATGTGTTTTGCTTATGATGTTAGTAAATCATCCATGCTCTTGGTTGAAGATGCCAAAACATTCCCAAGAGACACAAATATGGCTTTAAATTAATTTAGCTATAGTCCGTTAATATAGGGCCAAAGGAATTTTATGTCCCCCTAGCCTCCTGGGCCCATGTGTTTTGGCAAAGCCTGTAACTGTTTGTGTGTGATATTTATCTCAAATGTTTTGTATATTTGCAGTCAATGATGTAAATAGACGCTGGCGGAGTTGCCGGGACCAATACCGGCGTGAGCGTCAAGTTCATGGGCAGAGTGGTGATGCAGCCCCCAAAAAAAGGAAATACCTTTATTATGACCGTCTAAATTTTCTTGCCCCGGTGATGGAGCTACGACCGTAAGTGCATGCATGTGTACAAATATTTAACACATTTTATGATGTGAATATGTATGTATTTTTTAATATATATAATGTTTTGTGAAATACAGAACAGAGTCAAATCTGACTGAAAGAGAGACTGGATCTGACTCTGAGTTGCTGATTGACCCTGTTGCTGAAGATGCAGAATTGGCTGGACCATCTGGGCAAGCAACAGGCAGCAACCACCCTCCCCCACCACCACAACCAGCAGCAGCGTCTACCGCTCCACAGGAGGCAAATCCTGAGGTTGATGGAGGCCAGAGCAGCAGTCCAACATTGGCTCTGGATACATCACCACAGCCTACTACCAGACCAAACCGTGGTCGTCGCAGAAGGGTGGCTTTGAACATTGGCACCAGGAGGCAAGTTGATACCGGGGTGTTGGACTATTTGTCCCAAACTGCCAATGATGATGGGGAGGAAGCTTACTTCCGCAGTCTTGCCCGCTATTTACGTCCCATTCCCCGCTCGCTCAGGCTGCGGACCAGAGGTTGCATCCAAATTTTGCTAGATGCGGCAACACTCCCAAACAACCCGACTAATATCTTTAATTATCTTGAACGGTGGCAAATGTCATCTACCAACCTTCTGGCGGTGCAAGACCTTCCACAGGACCAATCACAAACTGTGTCAGCACCACCCCCGCAACCTATAGCTCCACAACAACAGCCTGCACAAACCACACAACAAGGCCAAAACAGGGGTATTTATGATTTTGCAGCACATCCCCAATCTGACCACTTGAACAGACACATGTTTGGAGGCTGGTCCCAACATGTGTCTGCTCGACATGGCCATATTGGGGGTTCGGAACAAATGGGTCAAGCCAGTAGCCAGGACTTGATGCCCTTCTACCCTCCACATCAAGTGTTAGGTCATACACATGATCGCAGCTTGCAGCAACACCCGCAATTTCTATCTGCAATAACACAGGTAGACAGAGTGGTTGGTCAACCACCCAGGCCAAGTTCCGCACATGCTGGACACCCGCCATCACCATCACCACCCCCAACCTACCATAACCTGTAATGTTTTGGATGTTAGATTTTGCCTGTCATTTTGGCCTTTTGTTGGCTTTAGTTTTTTGTGACCATGGCATGTAAAGCTGTGTTGTTTGTTTTGTTTAAATTACATATGAAAATTGAAATATGTTTTGGGAATACATATATATATGCGCAGAGCAGTAAAAATTTGTTCTGAAAACAGAGTCTTATGTCTTGGTCCAGCTACATACATGATTTGTCAACTTTACACACTTACATCTTTTCATCATCAGATACATATTACACCAATTTCTGAAGGAAATTATGTGATTTATTAACTTAGAATCTAAACAAAAATTAAGGCAAAACAGCATTGTCTTGCCAAACCGTAGATCCCTCTGGTGACACAAAAAAATTGGTTAAAACATCACGAACTTTTAGGCCAGAGGGCTGACGACGTGAAGGACGAACACGTGTAGTTGTCAAGACAGTATTTGCATAATCAATGTCATCTGCAACAGATGATGGGCAATCATGGTCTCTTGTAAAGTTGTGAAGAACAACACATGCTTTAATCACACCATTTACATTGCCTTCACTCAGTTGGATTGCAGACTGAAGGACCCGCCATTTTGCACTGAGAATGCCGAATGAACACTCGACCAGACGGCGGGCACGGGAAAGACGCAAATTAAAGATTCTGCGCCGGTAGTCCAGGCCTCTCCGTGGATAGGGTCTCATGACGTTCCTTGATAATTGAAAGGCCTCATCTGCTACCATCATGTAAGGCACCGCATCCAAATTAGCACCTGGTATGTGACTTGGGGGTGGGAGATCCAATTCATTGTTGCGCAGCCGCCGACCCATAATGGAAGAACTGAAGACTCTAGAGTCTCCAGTTCTCCCATAGGCCCCAATATCTACAATTATAAACCTGTAGTTGCTGTCGACTAGGGCCAACAGCACTACAGAGAAAAACTGTTTATAATTATAGAATTGGGTCCCTGAACCTGGCGGCTTACGCACACGGATGTGCTTTCCGTCAAGAGCCCCAATACAGTGCGGAAACTGGCATGTGTCCTGAAATCCTTGAGCAATACGTAACTAGTCTGCAATTTTTGGTTCAGGCATCACCTCTTGATGGAGTCTTCTCCAGATTTCCGTGCATGTATCCCGCACAATCCCAGAAATTGTAGATTTGCCCAATAAAAACTCTAAATGCAGGGCCGCATATGATAGGCCAGTGGCAAGGAAGCTAAAAGACAAAATAATATTTTTATCAAAGATAAAATTAACACAATACAGGGTGATATGGGGCAATCAAACACTTTTTTTTAATTTTTTAAAAAATGAGATGCTATGGCTTTGATCTTTTAAAAAAATTACATTAAGAAAATAAGGACAAATTATGTTGAAGTTACTTAACCATTTAAGTATATAATTTGAATAAGGGGTATCGACAAAAAAATGAGTAACATATTGGGTCAATTAGTATTAAGGCATACCGCAAGGTAAGGATAAGGCGCTCCTCAGCTGAAATAGATTTGCGCATCCTGGTGTCCTTCTTCGTGATCCCTGGACGCAAAATCTCCAACAAAATGTCAAAGGTTTGAATCCTCATCCGACAATAGTTGAAGAACTTGTCCGGATTAGTCCTCAGAGCAGCATACAGACGGCTGAAATGGCCTTTATTGATACGTTGTTTGATAAGTGGATGTACCCACATCCGTCTCCGCCTCCTCGGATCTACAATAACTGGGTATGGCTGCCCAAACTGTTGGGAAAGTACCCAGTTGAAAAGCACACGCTCTGTGGTGTTGAAAGTCAGTCGATCAGACATGTTGCTCATCAATCCGAAGTGCAGTTACACAAGCAGGGACTCTATTGCATAGATTGGTGGGTGGCACCTGTGTTTTGGGCCATTAAATAATGTTCTTGGTGATGATTTAAATTTTTTCAGGTGGAAAAACCGTTATATGTCCATTTTGCAAGCCTGCGAGAAATTCTCGCCATACGGATGTCACACGGATGTCAAACGGCTCATTTGATGCGAGAAAATCGCATCCTCGCACTGCACTCGGATCACTGTTTTGTAAAAATTTGTGCGATTCTCGTCCGTCAAAAACGGACCGTTTTTTTATACGTTGTGTGTGTCCCCGGCCTTAGAGTGGGAATCACTGGTCAAGTAACTACACCTGGGTATGGTTCACATATTATAGTATTTGACTTATGATATCCATTTTTTATTCTTGTAAATCTTTTTGATTTCAATAAAGTTTGTATTTTGTGTAAACTCCATGTCCTCCTTTTCTATATAATTGCAAATTGAGTATTGCCAAAACTATGGATATTTTTACTTTACTGGTATCTCTTTAATTATATATTCAAATGAATGTAGCTCCCGGGAATCGTGGTCTATTTAAGTAATTTTTTTTCCCTGGACTAGTGGGTACCTGAGAGAGAATAAAACATTTTATTTTAATTTCTGTGTGCAGTAGAAATAACCGATAATCATTACTTTTGGATCGCCCCTCGTAAACTTCTCTACACCATATAAACATCTCTACACTATATAAACATCTCTACTATATATATATATATATATATATATATATATATATATATATATTTATATATATATAATATAATTAAGATGGCATTATATTATAATATGATGCATACATTATGAAGCATACATCACATAAGAGACACCGAGGTTGATGTACACAGGAGACACCGCGACTGCTGAATATATATCACATTGAAACTACTGTATATACAATATATAGTTGATACTGCGACTGATGTGTATAGTTGCAGTATCACCTATATATTGTATGTGATACTGTGACTGCTGTACACATTACATAGATGAAACTGCTATATATATATATATATATATATACATCTACTATATAATTGTCTAAAGGTACCGTCACACTTAGCGACGCTGCAGCGATACCGACAACGATCCGGATCGCTGCAGCGTCGCTGTTTGGTCGCTGGAGAGCTGTCACACAGACCGCTCTCCAGCGACCAACGATGCCGGTAACCAGGGTAAACATCGGGTAACTAAGCGCAGGGCCGCGCTTAGTAACCCGATGTTTACCCTGGTTACCATCCTAAAAGTAAAAAAAAACAAACACTACATACTTACCTACAGCCGTCTGTCCTCCAGCGCTGTGCTCTGCACTCCTCCTGTACTGTCTGTGTGAGCACAGCGGCCGGAAAGCAGAGCGGTGACGTCACCGCTCTGCTTTCCGGCTGACCGACGCTCACACAGCCAGTACAGGAGGAGTGCAGAGCACAGCGCTGGAGGACAGACGGCTGTAGGTAAGTATGTAGTGTTTGTTTTTTTTTTACTTTTAGGATGGTAACCAGGGTAAACATCGGGTTACTAAGCGCGGCCCTGCGCTTAGTTACCCGATGTTTACCCTGGTTACCAGTGAAGACATCGCTGAATCGGTGTCACACACGCCGATTCAGCGATGTCTGCGGGGAGTCCAGCGACCAAATAAAGTTCTGGACTTTCTTCCCCGACCAGCGACAGCACAGCAGGGGCCTGATCGCTGCTGCCTGTCACACTGGACGATATCGCTAGCGAGGACGCTGCAACGTCACGGATCGCTAGCGATATCGTCTAGTGTGACGGTACCTTAAGGGTCACTTCCGTCTGTTTGTCTGTCTTTCTGTCACGGATATTCATTGGTCACGGCATCTGTCTGTCATGGAAATCCAAGTCGCTGATTAGTCGCAGGAAAACTGCCACGACCAATCAGCGACGGGCACAGTCCAGAAGAAAATGGCCGCTCCTTACTCTCCGCAGTCAGTGTCCGGCGCCCGCATACTCCCCTCCGGTCACCGCTAACACAGGGTTAATGCCGGCAGTAACGGACCGCTTTATGCCGCGGGTAACGCACTCCGTAACCGCTGCTATTAACCCTGTGTGTCCCCACCTTTTTACTATTTATGCTGCCTATGCGGCATCAATAGTAAAAAGATCTAATGTTAAAAATAATAAAAAAAACAAAAAACCTGCTATTCTCACCCTCCAAAGTCCGCCGAGCCGCTCGCGCCGGCCACCATCTTCTGTTCTCGGCGATGCATTGCGAAATTACCCAGAAGACTTAGCGGTCTCGCGAGACCGCTAAGTCATCTGGGTAATTTCGCAATGCATCCTAGGAACGGAAGATGGCGGCAGCCGTGCGCGTATCGCCGGATCTCTGCTGGATCCCAGGGGTGAGTATATAACTATTTTTTATTTTAATTATTTTTTTAACCGGGATATGGTGCCCACACTGCTGTATACTACGTGGGCTGTGTTAGATACCGCGTGGCTGCTATATACTACATAGGCAGTGTTATATACTCCGTGGGCTGAACTATATATTACGTGGCCACTGTTACAGTGGGGCAAAAAAGTATTTAGTCAGTCAGCAATAGTGCAAGTTCCACCACTTAAAAAGATGAGAGGCGTCTGTAATTTACATCATAGGTAGACCTCAACTATGGGAGACAAACTGAGAAAAAAAAATCCAGAAAATCACATTGTCTGTTTTTTTATCATTTTATTTGCATATTATGGTGGAAAATAAGTATTTGGTCAGAAACAAACAATCAAGATTTCTGGCTCTCACAGACCTGTAACTTCTTCTTTAAGAGTTTCCTCTTTCCTCCACTCATTACCTGTAGTAATGGCACCTGTTTAAACTTGTTATCAGTATAAAAAGACACCTGTGCACACCCTCAAACAGTCTGACTCCAAACTCCACTATGGTGAAGACCAAAGAGCTGTCAAAGGACACCAGAAACAAAATTGTAGCCCTGCACCAGGCTGGGAAGACTGAATCTGCAATAGCCAACCAGCTTGGAGTGAAGAAATCAACAGTGGGAGCAATAATTAGAAAATGGAAGACATACAAGACCACTGATAATCTCCCTCGATCTGGGGCTCCACGCAAAATCCCACCCCGTTTGGTCAGAATGATCACAAGAACGGTGAGCAAAAATCCCAGAACCACGCGGGGGGACCTAGTGAATGAACTGCAGAGAGCTGGGACCAATGTAACAAGGCCTACCATAAGTAACACACTACGCCACCATGGACTCAGATCCTGCAGTGCCAGACGTGTCCCACTGCTTAAGCCAGTACATGTCTGGGCCCATCTGAAGTTTGCTAGAGAGCATTTGGATGATCCAGAGGAGTTTTGGGAGAATGTCCTATGGTCTGATGAAACCAAACTGGAACTGTTTGGTAGAAACACAACTTGTCGTGTTTGGAGGAAAAAGAATACTGAGTTGCATCCATCAAACACCATACCTACTGTAAAGCATGGTGGTGGAAACAGCATGCTTTGGGGCTATTTCTCTGCAAAGGGGCCAGGACGACTGATCCGGGTACATGAAAGAATGAATGGGGCCATGTATCATGAGATTTTGAGTGCAAACCTCCTTCCATCAGCAAGGGCATTGAAGATGAAACGTGGCTGGGTCTTTCAACATGACAATGATCCAAAGCACACCGCCAGGGCAACGAAGGAGTGGCTTCGTAAGAAGCATTTCAAGGTCCTGGAGTGGCCTAGCCAGTCTCCAGATCTCAACCCTATAGAAAACCTTTGGAGGGAGTTGAAAGTCCGTGTTGCCAAGCGAAAAGCCAAAAACATCACTGCTCTAGAGGAGATCTGCATGGAGGAATGGGCCAACATACCAACAACAGTGTGTGGCAACCTTGTGAAGACTTACAGAAAACGTTTGACCTCTGTCATTGCCAACAAAGGATATATTACAAAGTATTGAGATGAAATTTTGTTTCTGACCAAATACTTATTTTCCACCATAATATGCAAATAAAATGTTAAAAAAACAGACAATGTGATTTTCTGGATTTTTTTTTCTCAGTTTGTCTCCCATAGTTGAGATCTACCTATGATGTAAATTACAGACAGCTCTCATCTTCTTAAGTGGTGGAACTTGCACTATTGCTGACTGACTAAATACTTTTTTGCCCCACTGTATATACTATGTGGCTGCTGTATACTGCGTGGGCAATGTTATATACTACGTGGCTGCTATATACTGCGTGGGCTGTGCTATATATTACGTGGCCAGTGTTATATACAGCGTGGCTGCTATATACTGCATGGGTAGTGTTATATACTACGTGGCTGCTATACACTGCGTGTGGGCTGTGCTATATATTACGTGGCCAGTGTTATATACTATGTCGCCTGTGTTATATACTGCGTGGCTGCTATATACTGCGTGGGCTGTGTTATATAGTACGTGCTGCCCAACTTTTTACTATTGATGCTGCCTATGTGGCATCAATAGTAAAAAAATGTAATGTTAAAAATAATAATAAAAAAAAAAACAACCTGCTATTCTCACCCTCCGTAGTTTGCCGAGCCGCTCGCGCCTGCCGCCAGCTTCCGTTCCCGGCGATGCATTGCGAAATTACCCAGAAGACTTAGCGGTCTCGCGAGACCGCTAAGTCATCTGGGTAATTTCGCAATGCATCCTGGGAACGGAAGATGACGGCAGCTGCGCGCGTATCGCCGGAGCTCCGCTGGATCCCAGGGGTGAGTAAATAACTATTTTTTATTTTAATTTTTTTTTTTAACAGGGATATGGTGCCCACACTGCTGTATACTACGTGGGCTGTGTTAGATACAGCATGGCTGCTATATACTACATAGGCAGTGTTATATACTATGTGGGCTGTGTGATATACTCCGTGGGCTGTGCTATATATTACGTGCCCACTGTTATATACTGCGTGGGCAGTTTTATATACTACGTGGCTGCTATATACTGCATGGGCAGTGTTATATACGTGGCTGCTATATACTGCGTGGGCTGTGCTATATATTACGTGGCCAGTGTTATATACTGCGTGGCCTGTGTTATATACTACGTCGCCTGTGTTATATACTGCGTTGCTGCTATATACTGCGTGGGCTGTGTTATATAGTACATGGCTGTGTTATATACTGCGTGGCCACTGTTATATATTGCGTGGCCTGTATTAACGCCTCGGGTATTCTACAATATGTATGTACATAGCAGCCACATAGTATATAGCACAGGCCACGTAGTATTTGTCTGCTATATACTACATGGGACCTATATACTACGTGGCCTGTGCTATATACTATGTGGCTGCTATATACATACATAAATACATATTCTAGAATACCTGATGCGTTAGAATTGGGCCACCATCTAGTATGTGTATATATATATATATATATATATATATATATATATATATATATATATATATACACATAGTGCGACTATACATAGCAGTATCACCTATATAACGTATATGCAGTAGTCTACATTATACAGGTTATACTGCAAATGTTGGATACACATTATATAGGCGATACTGCTGTATATGATAGTATCATCTATACAGTGTATATACATCAGTCTATATACATTATATAGGCAATACTGCTACTGGTGTGTATATACATTATATATAGGTGATACTGTTGTGTATATGTATGTGTGTGTGTATACACACACACCAGTATCACCTATATAACGTATATACACATCAGTAGCAGTATTGCCTATATAATGTATATAGACTGCTGTATATACATTATATAGGTGATACTGTGATTATATACAGCAGTAGCAGCCAGTATCACCTATATAATGTATGTATAGCAGTCTGTATCTTATATATATGGGCAATACTACTACTGATGTGTATATACGTTATATAGGTGATACTGCTGTGTATACAGTGGTGTGATATAAACACACACACCCCGCAGTGTCACCTATATAAGGTATATACACATCAGTAGCTGTGTCACCTATATAACATATAGACTGCTATACATACATTATATAGGTGGTATAGTGATTATATACAGCAGTATCACCTATATAATGTATATATAGCAGTCTATACACATTATATAGGTGCAACTGCTCCTGTATATACATTAAAAAAATTCATCTTGGGACTCACCCAGGTCCCTGAAATTGGGGGAGGTCCGGTCGGGAGGATGAAGAGCAGAAGTGGGTCGGGTCCTGGCCAGCATAGGCGGTGAAGAGGAGACGATCAGATTCATCCCAGGCATTGGTGAGGAGAGCACTTTTCCCTGACGCTGGTGCAAGCCGGCCAGCGTCAGATACAGACAGTCAGCTGGAGCCTGCTGGAGGCGCCCTATGCGCGCCGGACTTTTTAAATCTCTCCATGTGCGCGCGTGGTCTCCTGATTGCCCGCGCTAGCACACAGCACAGGCAGCAGACGAGCACGCGCAGGACCTAGGAACACGGCCGTGCTCGTGCACTAGCACGGGCCACCTCGGCACTTCTCAGCGCGGGCAATGCGCGCACACAGGACCTGACTAGTGACTGCAAGATTTAAAGGGCCGGCTCGCGGGATGCGCTATGTATTAAAATCGCTGCCGGTCCTCCAGCGGCCCTGTGCAGCTGCTCAGGCACCGGTCCGGGGGCATATGCATTCCTGCCACCCGACCCAATCCGCCCCTGGAGCGGAGTCAGGTGTGTACAAAGCTGAGCCGAGTGTGAAAGAGGTGAGCGGAGTCGTGTATGTATGGGGTGTATGGAGTGGTGCTGCGTGTTTACGAGGTGTACGAAGCAGAGCCGCGTGTGTATGGAGTGTACGGAGCAGAGCCGTGTGTGTACGGGGTTCACGGAGCGAAGCCGCGTGTGTACGGGCTGTAAATTTCCGAGTCGAGAAGAATGGTACACGGCTGTGGGCGATTACAGGGCAGTATTAGGTCAGACAACATTGCAACAAAACTATAGTGTGCAAAATGAATAGGGAAAATGTGAATTTCGGTGGGAAATATTTTGGCGTGGGGGGGCCCCATTTGAAAGTTCGCACCCGGGCCCCTCACTTTGTAGTTACGCCACTGTCCCTCACACACAGTAATCTTTTTTTTTTTTTTAAAGTTTTAGTGCAGTAAGGATTAACCCCTTCCCGACCCATGACGCCACGTAGGCGTCATGAAAGTCGGTGCCATTCCGACCCATGACGCCTATGCGGCGTCATGGAAAGATCGCGTCCCTGCAGATCCGGTGAAAGGGTTAACTCCCATTTCACCCGATCTGCAGGGACAGGGGGAGTGGTAGTTTAGCCCAGGGGGGGTGGCTTCACCCCCTCGTGGCTACGATCGCTCTGATTGGCTGTTGAAAGTGAAACTGCCAATCAGAGCGATTTGTAATATTTCACCCATTATAACGGGTGAAATATTACAATCCAGCCATGGCCGATGCTGAAATATCATCGGCCATGGCTGGAAATACTAGTGTGCCCCCACCCCACCCCACCGATCGCCCCCCCAGCCCTCCGATCTGGCCGGTACACTGCTCCGGCTCCCCTCCGCCCTGTGCTCCGCTCCCCCCCGTGCTCGTGTCCGCTCCCCCCGTGCTCCAATCACCCCCCCGTGCTCCAATCACCCCCCCCTGCACTCCGATCCACCCCCCCCCGTGCTCCGTTCCACCCCCCCGTGCTCCATTCCAGCCCCCCCGTGCTCCGTTCCACGCCCCCCGCGCTCCGTTCCACCCCTCCCGCGCTCTGATTCCCCCCCCCGTGCTCCGATCCCCCCCCCCGTGGTCCCCCCCCACCCTATCATACTTACCGATCCAGCCGGGGTCCCGTCCGTCTTCTCCCGGGCGCCGCCATCTTCCAAAATGGCGGGCGCATGCGCAGTGCGCCCGCCGAATCTGCCGGCCGGCAGATTCGTTCCAAAGTGCATTTTGATCACTGAGATATAATCTATCTCAGTGATCAAAATAAAAAAAATAATAAATGACCCCCCCCCTTTGTCACCCCCATAGGTAGGGACAATAAAAAAATAAAGACATTTTTTTTTTCCACTAATGTTAGAATAGGGTTAGGGTTAGGGGTAGGGTTAGGGTTAGGGGTAGGGTTAGGGGTAGGGGTAGGGCTAGGGTTAGGGTTAGGGTTAGGGTTAGGGGTAGGGCTAGGGTTAGGGCTAGGGTTAGGGTTAGGAATGTGCACACGTATTCTGGTCCTCTGCGGATTTTTCCGCTGCGGATTTGATAAATCCGCAGTGCTAAACCGCTGCGGATTTATGGCGGATTTACCGCGTTTTTTTCTGCGCATTTCACTGCGGTTTTACAATTGCGATTTTCTATTGGAGCAGTTGTAAAACCGCTGTGGAATCCGCACAAAGAAGTGACATGCTGCGGAATGTAAACCGCTGCGTTTCCGTGCAGTTTTTCCGCAGCATGTGTACAGCGATTTTTGTTTCCCGTAGGTTTACATTGAACTGTAAACTCATGGGAAACTGCTGCGGATCCGCAGCGTTTTCCGCAGCGTGTGCACATACCTTTAGAATTAGGCTATGTGCACACGGTGCGGATTTGGCTGCGGATCCGCAGCAGTGTTCAATCAGGTTTACAGTACCATGTAAACATATGAAAAACCAAATCCGCTGTGCCCATGGTGCGGAAAATACCGCGCGGGAACGCTGCGTTGTATTTTCCGCAGCATGTCAATTCTTTGTGCGGATTCCGCAGCGTTTTACACCTGTTCCTCAATAGGAATCCGCAGGTGAAATCCGCACAAAAAACACTGGAAATCCGCGGAAAATCCGCAGGTAAAACACAGTGCCTTTTACCCGCAGATTTTTCAAAAATGGTGCGGAAATATCTCACACGAATCCGCAACGTGGGCACATAGCCTTAGGGTTAGGGTTGGAATTAGGGTTGTGGTTAGGGTTAGGGGTGTGTTGGGGTTAGGGTTGTGGTTAGGGGTGTGTTGCGGTTAGGGTTGTGATTAGGGTTATGGCTACAGTTGGGATTAGAGTTAGGGGTGTGTTGGGGTTAGTGTTGGAGTTAGAATTGAGGGGTTTCCACTGTTTAGGCACATCAGGGGTCTCCAAACGCAACATGGCGCCACCATTGATTCCAGCCAATCTCGTATTCAAAAAGTCAAATGGTGCTCCCTCACTTCCGAGCCCTGACGTGTGCCCAAACAGTGGTTTACCCCCACATATGGGGTACCAGCATACTCAGGACAAACTGCGCAACAATTACTGGGGTCCAATTTCTCCTGTTACCCTTGTGAAAATAAAATAATGCTTGCTAAAACATAATTTTTGAGGAAAGAAAAATGATTTTTTATTTTCACGGCTCTGCGTTGTAAACGTCTGTGAAGCACTTGGAGGTTCAAAGTGCTCACCACATATCTAGATAAGTTCCTTGGGGGGTCTAGTTTCTAAAATGGGGTCACTTGTGGGGGGTTTCTACTGTTTAGGCACACCAGGGGCTCTGCAAACGCAACGTGACACCCGCAGACCATTCCATCAAAGTCTGCATTTCAAAAGTCACTACTTCCCTTCTGAGCCCCGACGTGTGCCCAAACAGTGGTTTACCCCCACATATGGGGTATCAGCGTACTCAGGAGAAACTGGACAACAACTTTTGGGGTCCAATTTCTCCTGTAACCCTTGGGAAAATAAAAAATTCTGGGCTAAATAATTATTTTTGAGGAAAGAAAACGTATTTATTATTTTCACGGCTCTGCATTATAAACTTCTATGAAGCACTTGGGGGTTCAAAGTGCTCATCACACATCTAGATAAGTTCCTTTCAGGGTCTAGTTTCCAAAATGGGGTCACTTGTGGGGGGTTTCTACTGTTTAGGCACATCAGGGGCTCTGCAAACGCAACGTGACGCCCAGAGCATTCCATCAAAGTCTGCATTTCAAAACGTCACTACTTCAATTCCAAGCCCCGGCATGTGCCCAAACAGTAGTTTACCCCCACATATGGGGTATCACCGTACTCAGGAGAAACTGGACAACAAATATTGGGGTCAAATTTCTCCTGTTACCCTTGGGAAAATTAAAAAATTCTGGGCTAAATAATTATTTTTGAGGAAAGAAAACGTATTTATTATTTTCACGGCTCTGCATTATAAACTTCTATGAAGCACTTGGGGGTTCAAAGTGCTCACCACACATCTAGATAAGTTCCTTTGGGGGTCTACTTTCCAAAATGGGGTCACTTGTGGGGGGTTTCTACTGTTAAGCCACATCAGGGGCTCTGCAAACGCAACGTGACGCCCACAGAGCATTCCATCAAAGTCTGCATTTCAAAACGTCACTACTTCACTTCCGAGCCCCGGCATGTGCCCAAACAGTGATTTACCCCCACATATGGGGTATCAGCGTACTCAGGAGAAACTGGAAAACAACTTTTGGGGTCAAATTTCTCCTGTTACCCTTGGGAAAATAAAAAATTGCAGGCTAAAAGATCATTTTTGAGAAAATAATTTTTTTTTTTATTTTCATGGCTCTGCGTTATAAACTTCTGTGAAGCACTTGGGGGTTCAAAGTCCTCACCACACATCTAGATTAGTTCCTTTGGGGGTCTAGTTTCTAAAATGGTGTCATTTCTGGGGGATCTCCAATGTTTAGGCACACAGGGGCTCTCCAAACGTGACATGGTGTCCGCTAATGATTGGAGCTAATTTTCCATTTAAAAAGCCAAATGGCGTGCCATCCCTTCCGAGCCCTGCCGTGCGCCCAAACAGTGGTTTACCCCCACATATGGGGTATCAGCGTACTCAGGACAAACTGGACAACAATATTTGGGGTCCAATTTCTCCTATTATCCTTGGCAAAATAGGAAATTCCAGGCTAAAAAATCATTTTTGAGGAAAGAAAAATTATTTTTTATTTTCATGGCTCTGCGTTATAAACTTCTGTGAAGCACCTGGGGGTTTAAAGTGCTCAGTATGCATCTAGATAAGTTCCTTGGGGGGTCTAGTTTCCAAAATGGGGTCACTTGTGCGGGAGCTCCAATGTTTAGGCACACAGGGGCTCTCCAAACGCGACATGGTGTCCGCTAACAATTGGAGCTAATTTTCCATTCAAAAAGTCAAATGGCGCGCCTTCTCTTCCGAGCCCTGCCGAGTGCCCAAACAGTGGTTTACCCCCACATATGAGGTATCGGCGTACTCGGGAGAAATTGCCCAACAAATTTTATGATCCATTTTATCCTACTGCCCATGTGAAAATGAAAAAATTGAGGCGAAAAGAATTTTTTTGTGAAAAAAAATTACTTTTTCATTTTTACAGATCAATTTGTGAAGCACCTGAGGGTTTAAAGTGCTCACTAGGCATCTAAATTAGTTCCTTGGGGGGTCTAGTTTCCAAAATGGGGTCACTTGTGGGGGAGCTCCAATGTTTAGGCACACAGGAGCTATCCAAACGCGACATGGTGTCCGCTAACGATGGAAATAATTTTTCATTCAAAAAGTCAAATGGCGCTCCTTCCCTTCCGAGCCTTACCATGTGCCCAAACAGTGGTTTACCTCCACATGTGAGGTATTGGTGTACTCAGGAGAAATTGCCCAACACATTTTAGGATCCATTTTATCCTGTTGCCCATGTGAAAATGAAAAAATTGAGGCTAAAAGAATTTTTTTGTGAAAAAAAAGTACTTTTTCATTTTTACGGATCAATTTGTGAAGCACCTGGGGGTTCAAAGTGCTCACTATGCATCTAGATAAGTTCCTTGGGGCGTCTAGTTTCCAAAATGGGGTCACTTGTGGGGGAGCTCCAATTTTTAGGCAAACGGGGGCTCTCCAAACGTGACATGGTGTCCGCTAAAGAGTGGAGCCAATTTTTGATTCAAAAAGTCAAATGGCGCTCCTTCCCTTCCAAGCCCTGCCGTGCGCCCAAACAGTGGTTTACCCCCACATATGAGGTATCAGCGTACTCAGGACAAATTGGACAACAACTTTCGTGGTTCAGTTTCTCCTTTTACCATTGGGAAAATAAAAAAATTGTTGCTAAAAGATAATTTTTGTGACTAAAAAGTTAAATGTTCATTTTTTCCTTCCATGTTGCTTCTGCTGCTGTGAAGCACCTGAAGGGTTAATAAACTTCTTGAATGTGGTTTTGAGTACCTTGAGGGGTGCAGTTTTTAGAATGGTGTCACTTTTGGGTATTTTCAGCCATATAGACCCCTCAAACTGACTTCAAATGTGAGGTGGTCCCTAAAAAAAATGGTTTTGTAAATTTCGTTGTAAAAATGACAAATCGCTGGTCGAATTTTAACCCTTATAACTTCCTAACAAAAAAAAATTTTGTTTCCAAAATTGTGCTGATGTAAAGTAAACATGTGGGAAATGTTATTTATTAACTATTTTGTGTCACATATCTCTCTGGTTTAACAGAATAAAAATTCAAAATGTGAAAATTGCGAAATTTTCAAAATTTTCGCCAAATTTCCGTGTTTATCACAAATAAATGCAGAATTTATTGACCTAAATTTACCACTAACATGAAGCCCAATATGTCACGAAAAAACAATCTCAGAACCGCTAGGATCCGTTGAAGCGTTCCTGAGTTATTACCTCATAAAGGGACACTGGTCAGAATTGCAAAAAACGGCAAGGTCTTTAAGGTCAAAATAGGCTGGGTCTTGAAGGGGTTAAAGATCTTTAAATTCAACACAATGGTGATCATTGTATGATCATTGGCAGAATATTCTGGATTGTATATGTTTAATCACTTTGTAAACAACTGTGTTTATTTATTAAAGAGAAATTATTTTTCTGTTTAGATTTATATAGCGCTTTATTTTTACAATGTTGTTCTTGACATAATGTAAAGAAACAATTACGGTACATAGAACATAGAGGCCAAATAGGCCTATTTTATCTCCAAACACCATCTTTATGCTGTCAGCACCAGTCAGACAGACCCTCTAGGGACAAACTTAATGTGGGCCATAAGGAAAGTATATGTGTTTTGGTACCGAGTTGCAGCCGTGGAGGCTCAGTGCTACAAACTAAGCAAATCATCTATCTTTACATTAATATTTGTGTCAGGAGAATGTATTTACATAGAATATTTAACAATTCCTATGTAAGCATATCCTTTTTACACATAGTATTTTTCCAATTACCGTAAGTCCATGTAATGTTACACATGGGGCTGCAGTGCTGAGTCTGACATTTGGCATCACTGGGACATTTTGAGTTTCAATCTCGCAGGACACCTTTTGTATGAAGTTTGGAAATTCGTTCTAGGTTTCAATTTTCAGTTTATTATCATTTTCTCATGCTTTACAAGGATTAAATAAAAATAAATAATACTATTTTCACCATTTCCTTTCCTACTGGAATTAATAGGGCTTTTACACACACAGCAGTTTTGATACACTTTTGATGCATTTTGTTTCTTGGGGGGAAGAACCAGGATGGTGTATTATTTATTGCCATCTTCATATTTTACCTATGTAAAAAAAAGTTAGAGCCTATCCTTGCTTTCCTACTGCGGCTTCCAATACTGCATGCAGATTGCAATTAGAAATCACTTCACTTACAGTGGCTTGAAAAAGTATTATTCATACCCCATGAACTTTTTTCCATTTTTTCACAATACACTAACGATGAGCGAATCCAAACTGTAACGTTCATGCTTCGTATCGGTCCAGTGCCGAACTCTGAACTCTGCCTTTCTCCCTGAAATCCATTTCACTGTTCGGGTTTGGTGCTGAATAAAGTTTGTTGAAAGGCTGCATCGCAACCAATCAATAAGCTGTTAGGCTGTGGGCATTTTCGGAGCCATCACAGCCATGCCAAGCATTGGTATGACTATGATTGGCTGGGGCAACACGTGACCCAGCCCGTATAAACGTCGGATCATGGGTTCTGCCACTATTTTACTCTGAGCCTGTTGTAGAGTGCCATAACAGCCTGTTGCAGTGTGCACTAATAACCTGGTGCAGCGTACTCTAACAGCCTGGTGCAGCGTGCTCAATCAGCCTGGTGTAGCGTGCCCTAACAACCTGGTGGAGAGTGCCATAAGAGCCTGATGCACAGTACCATAACATCCTGGGGTAAAGTGCCTGTAGTGCAGTGGTGTCCACACTGTTGCAGTGATGAGGCAGTGACCCAGGAAAGTTCAATGTAAACATAGTTTAATGTCCGAACTCACAACATAAACAGCACATGGTATCCTCTGGATCACAGCCGGGTAAGAAGACAGTCCGTATCCGTGACCGGTTGCCGTAGGTGACTGTGCCGCCGTGTCACTTTGAGGGATACCAGGCCTTTTGGCTCAACTTGGCTCCATGTTACTTCACACAGGCTGAAACTTTGCAGAGCCTTCTGCTCTGCAGGTTGCAAACCAGGACTGACACACCCAACCCTTTGCTGTAGAGTTTCTACAAGGAACCTCTGTGGCCATAGGCCAGTTGGAAGACCTGGCCAGGAGGAATCGAACAGCCCCACTACCATTCTGTAGTCCGCTCCAAAAATAAAAGCCCATGGCAGGTTTTATTAAATCTGCCTTGAGCAAATAGCTTGCCCAACACCAACACTTACTTTTATTTTGTATTGCAATCACAGCTATGCCTATGACTGCAAGGCACTCCTGCGGTCTCAATATGCTTCTGTGTGCATCCTGGGGGACACATTGTGACCCGTGCATATAACACCGGACCCTGCCTCACAGTTCCATAAGATCCTGATACACAGTACCATAGCAGCCTGGGGTAAAGTGCTATAACAGTGAGCTCTAACAACCTGGTGCAGTGTGCCATAACAGCCTGGTGCACAGTGCCATAACAGCCCAATGTAGAATGCTATAAAAACCTGCTGCAGCGTGTCCTAACAGTCTGATATACAGTGCCATAACAGGCTGATGAGGTCCTAGATCCCACATGGAGTGACGTGTGCAGTTCTGAAGAAGAGGAGGAGACTACGCTGCCCCAACAAGGCCACCTGGCTCCCCCCCAAAAAAGGAAGATATGACAGCATCACCGGCAGTGTCACCAAGTATCTCCACATCATCCCATAGAAGCCTTCAGCTGTCTATCCCCCAAAACTTTGTAGAGAAAGGGAAAGTACCCCCTACCTACACATGTGCCCTAGTCCTGAATGACAGCATTTCAAACTTCCTGGCCTTTGAAATGCTGCCAGTCCAGCTGGCGGAGTGTGACAGTTTAAAAACTAATGGAGGTGGCTGTCCCACAGGACATTGTTTCTCGCCGCTACTACTTTTCCATGTGGGCCATCCCTGCCCTGTACCCTCTTATAGCTGACAAAATCAGGTGTGTACTGCGCAATTCCATGAGTGGTAAGGACCACATAACCACTGATGCGTGGGCCAGTAAGCACAGCTAGGGTCATTATATCTTCCGCACTGCCCACTAGGTAAATGTAGTGGCAGCTGAGTCTGAGGCAGAAGGTGCTCTGGCGCACGTCCTACCACCACCGAGGATTGCTGGACATTTCTCTGTCCATGTTGCCTCCTTCTCCTACCCCACTTCCTCCACCGCCTCTTCATCCTTTCAGCGTAACACCTGCACCTCCAACTTCAGCACAACCTGAGGGCTTCCAAAATAGGCTGTTGTGAAACTCATCTGTTTGGAGGAAAAATCCCACAGCACACAGGAGCTATGGAAAGGGGTCAAGCAACGGACCAATGAGTGTTTGGTGCAGCTTAACCTCAAGTGCTGGTAGTGTGAGATAATGGGTAAAATCTTGAAGCTGCTCTGGACCTAGCCGGTTTTATGAATATCCCTTAACTGGCGCATGTGCTGAATTTGTTGGTGTGGAGCTTCCTTAAAAATTACCCTGACATGTCAGAGCTGCTGCTGAAAGAGTGTGCCATCTGTGAACGCTTTTGGCGTTCTCACCCTGCTGCTCACCTGTCTGCGCTGCAGTGTCACTTCTGCCTTCCCGCTAACCTCCTCATATGCATCTTAACTACAAGAAGGAACTCCACCTTGCATATGCTGGAGAGACTGTGTGAGCAGCAGCAGGCAATAGTGGAGTTCAGCTCAGCACGCACGAGTGAGTCAATCTGCTGAACAACAACACTTTACTACCAGCGGGTGGGCCTCCATGTGGGATGTGTATGCCATGTTGCACTGCTTTGAGTACTCCACCAACATCGCGAGCGCTATGTCTACTTGAAAAAATGCTTCAGGTGATGATGGATGAAGTGGTGACAAGAGGAAAATGAGGAGGAAAAGGGACCATTCGAACCATTTTTATGCCAGTCGTCCACACATACCTCGGAGGGTGGGTTTCTCTACCAACAGTGGCCAGGTACACAACTGTCCAGCCAGGGGACAGTTTTGGAGAATGAGAATAATGATGATGAGGAGCAACCATGTTCAAAGTAGGGTGGAACAGCAGCTCACAGGCATCACTGGAGTATGGCTGGGGGGAAACAGAGGACCCAGACGATACACCTCCCACCGAGGACAGCTTGTCGTTGCCTCTGGGCAGCCTGGCACACATGAACCAATACATGCTGCTGTGCCTGCACAATGACTGCTGAGTTGCCCGGATTGTTAACAGTGCTGATTATTTGGTGGCCATCCTCCAGAATCCCCGTTACAAAGACAATGTACCATACTTACTTACCGTCAGTGGAGCAGGACTGGAAAATGCAGGAACACAAGCCCACACTGGTAGATGAATTACTGACTGCGTTCCCACCTGACAACAAGGGCTCAGTGAAAGAACAAGGCAGAGGGGGAGGAGGAAGTCACCAAGCAGCTGGAGCACTGGCACCACCTCGGAAGGGAGGATTAGCATGGCAGAAATGTGGAAAACCTTCCTCAGAACGCCAAAACATCCAGCACCACCATCTGATACAGTCCATATTAGCAGAAGGTAGTGTTTCTACATCATGTTGGAAGAGTAAGTGTTCACACGCCTCCATGTACTGAGTGATGGGTCTGCCCCATTTAACTTCTGGATCTTCTAATTGGACCCATGGCCTGAGTTTGCACTTTATGCCTTCTAGGCGCTGGCCTGCTCTGCAGCAAGTGTACTGTTCGGAACGTGTGTTTAGCATGGCAGGGGGTGTGATCCTGTCCACAGTCAACGTGGGCAAGCTCACATTCATTGAATGAACTAGGTGTGGATCCAAGAGGACTTGTCTGTACCATTGGTTGACTAGAGAAATATACAGTTGTGCTCAAACGTTTACATACCCCTGCAGAATTTTTGCTTTCTTGGCCTTCCTTCAGAGAATATGAATGATAACACCAAAACTTTTTCTACACTCATGGTTAGAGGTTGGGTGAAGCCATTTATTGTCAAAATACTGTGGTTTCTCTTTTTAAATCATAATGACATTCAAATAACCCTTATCAAAAGTTCACATACCCCATTTCTTAATACTGTGTATTGCCCCCTCTAACATCAATGATAGCTTGAAGTCTTTTGTGGTAGTTGTGGATGAGGTTCTTTATTTTCTCAGATTGTAAAGCTGCCCACTCTTCTTGGCAAAAAGCCTCCAGTTCCTGTAAATTCCTGGGCTGTTTAGCATGAACTGTGCACTTGAGATCTCCCCAGAGTGGCTCAATGATATTGAAGTCAGACTGAGATGGCCACTCCAGAACCTTCACTTTGTTCTGCTGTAACCCATAACAGGTCGACTTGGCCTTGTGTTTTGAATTATTGTCGGAACGTCCAAGTACTCCCCATGCGCAGCTTCTGGGCTAATGATTGCAAATATGCTTCCATTATTTGCTGATAGCATTCTGCATTCATCTTTCCTTCAACTTTGACCAAGTTTCCTGTGCCTTTGTAGCTCACACATCCACAAAACATCAGCAATCCACCTCCATGCTTTACAGTAAGAATGGTGTTCCTTTCATCATAGGCCTTGTTGACCTCTTTACAAATGTAACGTTTATGGTTGTGGCCAAAAAGTTAAATTTTGTTCTCATCACTCCAAATTACCTTGTTCCAGAAGTTTTTAAGCTTGTCTCTGTGCTGTTTGGAGTATTGTAGGTGAGATACTTTGTGGCATTTGCGCAGTAATGGCTTTCTTCAACCATGCAGCCCATTTTTCTTCAAGTGCCTTCATTTTTCTTCTTGTGCATCTTGAAACAGCCACACCACTATTTTTCATTTCAGTATTTCTGCTGATGTTATTTTCTTTGCATCCCAAACAATTTTCCTGGCAGTTGTGGATGACATTTTTGTTGGTCTACCTGACCATGGTTTTATTTTTACATAGCCCCTGATTTTCCATTTGTTAATCACAGTTTGAACGCTGCTGACTGGCATTCTCAATTCTTTGGATATCTTTTTGTATCCCTTTCCTGTTTTATACAGTTCAACTATCTTTTCCCGTAGATCCGCTGACCATTTAGTACATAGTATACTAACTATACCGCCTGTGTATCTCAATTTTTACTGCATCTAATCCAGTTAATAGTTTTGTGCCTAGGAGCAGTGTCTGCACGTAAGCAGAGTAGCCTGCCTGTGAAACTAACTATATCGCCTGTGTATCTCAATTTTTACTGCATCTAATCCAATTAATAGTTTTGTGCCTAGGAGCATTGTCTGCACGTCAGCAGAGTAGCCCGCCTGTGAAACTAACTATACCACCTGTGTATCTCAATTTTTACTGCATCTAATCCAGTTAATAGTTTTGGGCCTAGGAGCAGTATCTGCACGTCAGCAGAGTAGCCCGCTTGTGAAAGTAGCTATACCGTCTGTGTATCTCTATTTTTACTGCATCTAATCCAGTTAATAGTTTTGGGCCTAGGAGCAGTGTCTGCACGTCAGCAGAGTAGCCCACCTGTGAATGTAACTATACCGCCTGTGTATCTCTATTTATACTGCATCAAATCCAGTTAATAGTTTTGGGCCTAGGAGCAGTGTCTGCACGTCAGCAGAGAAGCCCGCCTGTGAAACTAACTACACCGCCTGTGTATCTAAATTTTTACTGCATCTAACCCAGTTTTGGGCCTAGTACCACAGTTTGGCCACTCAGTTCTGCTCGGTTTTCATCCATCAGTTGTTGTGCCAACAACTACAGATACAGAGTTGCCAATTAGTTAAGCACTAAAATGAGTGGCAAAAGGCCTGCTGCTGGTGGAAAGGGGAATAGGCGCGTTGGAAAGGGAAAAAAAGGTTGTGTCCGTGGGGTAGGTGGTAAAGCAACAGTAACATCTGCAGAAGAAAGACCATCTTCCAGCCAAAGTAAGATGTCTACTTCTTTTCGTGGACAATCTGAAATGATCCCTTTCTTACGACCATCGCTACAAGCATCGCCAAAAATTCCAGATGAGGCACAAAAAGAGCAGGTGCTTGAACAGATATCAAGTGCTCGTTCAAGTGGGCTCTCCTCCATGTCAACTTCAACATCACAACTACTCCAGTCTTCAGAGTTGTCACCCCAATTGCACTTGCTTCCTCACAGCTCCCAAGTCTCCAGCCGCCCGTCTGAGCATGGGGTAACACACATGGCTGAGTCTGTAGAGCTGTATCCTGGGAATCAGAGGTCTGCTCCAGAGCTTCTGTGAATCCAGATGAGGAAATGATCTGCACTGATGCCCAGAATCTTTGTGAGTCGGATCCAGGCCCAGATGAAGAAGGTTCTGAGCTTAATGTAGACCCTCATTCCCAAACTGTAACTCCTGTTGGTGGAGACAATGAGGAAGATGATGAGGAGACTGAGATACCTGATTGGAACGAAAAATTTAGTTTTGGGTCAGGGCAGGAAGAGGTTGGCTCTGAGGACGACGGGTGTGAGAACATAAAGGATGATGATGACGAGGTTGTAGACCCCACTTACTGTCAACCCAAAGTCCGCCAGTCCATGAGGTCAGCAGAGGAGGTGGAGGAGGATGCTAGTGACGAGTCTGACGACGAGGTAACGTTGCGCCTTCCTGGACAGAGACGGTGTACTGGAAGCACGTCAACAACTGCATCCTCAACCCCAACTGTGCCTCAGACCAGAAGTCGTGGTGGCTCTTCAGGTCGCACGGGCTCTAACCTTGCATAGCCTGGGCATTTTTTGACATTGCAAAGGATGACCCAACTCATGTTGTCTGTAAGACTTGTCAACAAAATCTCAGTAGAGGACAAAAAATGACTAGCTTGAGTACTTCATGCATGAACCGTCACATGCATATGAGGCATAAGTTGCAGTGGGAAGCTCACTGTGCTACAATGCAGCCTAGTGGGCCGGGTCAGCCACCGTCTGCCCCATCAAGTGCATCCGCGTCCTCTTCATCCTCTGTGACTTTGGGGACAGCAGTCGCACATGGTTTTGGATGCAGACCTTACACCTTTTCCATTACTTCCCTCAGGACAGCACCATGGAGGACGTCCTTCCTTGACCTATAGCGGGACAGGATCATAGAGAGGTTAAAAGGACCCTCCCACCTCCACCCTCCAGTGTTTTTCCGGTCCCTACAGGGATGTTTGTATGAGAGGTTGCTCCTAGAGTGAAGATAGCCTGTGGATTATCTTCCCCCTGTCAAGTGGACCGTGGCCGACTCCTCTTTGAGAGGTTCCTCAGCCAACAGCCTGTGCAATGGGCTTAGGGGGATCGTGCGGGAGGTCCAATCCTTCCCCCTGTCAAGTAGCCCAGGGTGGAAACGCCCCGGTGGGGAGTCCCTCAGCACCAGAGACAAGTTGAGCGGACGGGTTCCTGGGTATAGCCACTTCCTCCCGGTGGGGGGCTCTCGGCTCGGATGCCGACCGGCAAAACACTGGTAGTTCCGAAAGTCGTGTGGTGGAGAAGGCCGTTGTGCTTCCGGTGACGTCAGAGAGGGGAGCCGGTACATAGGATCGGCGTGCGTTCCACGATGGAACACCGTAGGGGCACAGGCAGTAATGCAGCATTTCTGACAGGACGCCGTTTCCTTCCACGGTAGGCTCTCGGCGTTACCAGCTCCCCCTGTCTTCTAGCAGGTATGGAGCCAGCACAGGTGAGTGCATGGCTTAATGTTGCATTGATGGGCTGACTCTAGTCTCAGGCAGTTGTGCCAAAGCTGTACCTGGAACCCATTTGCAGCTAGGCCTTGGACCTCTAGGCTATGGTGGGGCCATATGTCCAGGCTACATCTCATGACTGGACTTCAGTTAGTTGCAGGTCTTGTCTGCACAGAGCCTTATGATTGGGCTTCAGAGTGACTTTTTTGGAAGCATGCTTTCCATTTTCTGGTTCAATAAGCAAGTGTTTCACTTTTCTTTCAAACTTAACTACTCCATCCATAGTAGGTCACAAGGTGTTAATTCAGCACATTGTCTCCATGAAGACTGCCCTCCAGCTGCGGCTCATTAATTAGCTCCTTCGGGTGGAGTCAGTCTGACAGATGAGATGTACTGTTCAGAGTGGAGATTTATCTGGAACTCTGATAGATTGCTCTTTTGCTTGAAAGGGTAAGTCTGGTCTCTTGCTTGGCACCTTCAAGCAGAGCCTAGTCATACTGCTTCTATGCATCATATTGAGTGCCTCCGTACATAATACTGCATCATAGTGCCTCTATGCATCATATTGAGTGCCTCCGTGCATAATACTGCATCATACTGCTTTTATGCACCATATTGAGTGCCTCTGTGCATGATACTGCATCATAGTACATCTATGCATCATATTGAGTGCCTCCATGGCATCATACGGCATCATAGCGCTTCATAGTTATTTTGTATGTCATATTGCTTCATGGTTCCTATATGCATCATAGTGCTTCATTGTTCCTATATGCATCATAGTGCTTCATAGTTACTTCGTATATCATATTGCATCATATTGCTTCATGGTTCCTATATGCATCATATTGCTTCATGGTTCCTATATGCATCATAGTGCTTCATTATTCCTATATGTATCATAGTGCATCATATTGCATCATATTGCTTCATGGTTCCTTTATGCATCATATTGCTTCATGGTTCCTATATGCATCATAGCGCTTCATAGTGACTTTGTGCATCATATTGCATCGTATTGCTTCATGGTTCCTATATGCATCATATTGCTTCATTGTTCCTATATGCATCATAGTGCTTGATATTGCCTTTGTGCGTCATATTGCATCATATTGCTTCATGGTTCCTATATGCATCATAGCGCTTCATAGTGACTTTGTGCATCATATTGCATCACTGTTCCTATATGCATCATAAGTGCTCATATTGCCTTTGTGCATCATATTGCTTCAGGGTTCCTATATGCATCATAGCGCTTCATATTGCCTTTGTGCATTATATTTCAGCATATTGCTTCATGGTTCCTATACGCATCATAGCACTTCATATTGCCTTTGTGCATTATATTACAGCATATTGCTTCATGGTTCCTATACGCATCATAGCGCTTCATAGTGACTGTGCATTATATTACAGCATATTGCTTCACAGTTCCTATATGCATCAGAGTGCTTCATAGTTACTTCATGCACCATATTGCATCGTATTGCTTCATAGTCCCTATATGCATCATATTGCTTTATTGTTCCTATATGCACCATAGCGCTTCATATTGCCTTTGTGCAATATATTACAGCATATTGCTTCATAGTCCCTATAAGCATCATATTGCTTAATTGTTCCAATATGCACCAAAGCGCTTCATAGTTACTTCATGCATCATATTGCTTCATAGTCCCTATATGCATCATATTGCTTCATTGTTCCTATATGCACCATAGCGCTTCATAGTTACTTCATGCATCATATTGCTTTATAGTCCCTATATGCATCATATTGCTTCATTGTTCCTATATGCACCATAGCGCTTCATAGTTACTTCATGCATCATATTGCACCATACTGCTTCATTATTCCTATATGCATCATATTGCTTCATTGTTCCTATATGCATCATAGTGCTTCAGTTTGCCTTTGTGCATCATATTTCTTCATAGTTGCTATATGCATCATAGCGCTTCATAGTGACTTTGTGCATCATATTGCATCGTATTGAATCAGATTACTTAATAGTGCCTTTGGACATCATATTGCATTATATTCAGGGCCGTATTTCCCACTAGGCACTTGAGGGCACGTGTCTAGGGCGGGGCGATGTGAGGGGGCAGCACCTGAGCAAGTTTAACCCCCTCCCGACCCATGACGCCACGTAGGCGTCATGAAAGTCGGTGCCAATCCGACCCATGACGCCTATGTGGCGTCATGGAAAGATCGCGTCCCTGCAGATCGGGTGAAAGGGTTAACTCCCATTTCACCCGATCTGCAGGGACAGGGGGAGTGGTAGTTTAGCCCAGGGGGGGGTGGCTTCACCCCCCCCCCCCGTGGCTACGATCGCTCTGATTGGCTGTTGAAAGTGAAACTGCCAATCAGAGCGATTTGTAATATGTCACCTATTATAACTGGTGAAATATTACAATCCAGCCATGGCCGATGCTGCAATATCATCGGCCATGGCTGGAAATACTAATGTGCCCCCACCCCACCCCACCGATCGCCCCCCCAGCCCTCCGATCTGTGCGGTACACTGCTCCGGCTCCCCTCCGTCCTGTGCTCCGCTCCCCCCGTGCTCATGTCCGCTCACCCCCGTGCTCCAATCACCCCCCATGCTCCAACCACCCCCCTGCACTCCGATCCACCCCCCCCGTGCTCCGTTCCACCCCCGTCCTCCGTTCCACCCCCCCGTCTATCCGTTCCACCCCCCGTGCTCCGTTCCACCCCTCCCGCTCTCCGATCCACCCCCCCATGCTCCGATCCCCCCCCGTGCTCCCCCCCCCACCCCATCATACTTACCGATCCTGCCGGGGTCCGTCCGTCTTCTCCCTGGGCGCCGCCATCTTCCAAAATGGCGGGCGCATGCGCAGTGCGCCCGCCGAATCTGCCGGCTGGCAGATTCGTTCCAAAGTGCATTTTGATCACTGAGATAGATTATATCTCAGTGATCAAAATAAAAAAAATAATAAATGATCCCCCCCCCTTTGTCACCCCCATAGGTAGGGACAATAAAAAAATAAAGATTTTTTTTTCCCCCACTAATGTTAGAATAGGGGTAGGGTTAGGGTTAGGGGTAGGGATAGGGTTAGGGCTAGGGTTAGGGCTAGGGTTAGGGGTAGGGTTAGGGCTAGGGTTAGGGTTAGGGTTTTGGTATGTGCACATGTATTCTGGTCCTCTGCGGATTTTTCCGCTGCGCATTTGATAAATCCGCAGTGCTAAACCGCTGCGGATTTATGGCGGATTTACCGCGTTTTTTCTGCGCATTTCACTGCGGTTTTACAACTGCGATTTTCTATTTGAGCAGTTGTAAAACCGCTGCGGAATCCGCAGAAAGAAGTGACATGCTGCGGAATGTAAACCCCTGCGTTTCCGTGCAGTTTTTCCGCAGCATGTGTACAGCGATTTTTGTTTCCCATAGGTTTACATTGAACTGCGCTGCGTTTTCCGCAGCGTGTGCACATACCTTTAGAATTAGGCTATGTGCACACGGTGAGGACTTGGCTGCGGATCCGCAGCGGATTGGCCGCTGCGGAGTCGCAGCAGTGTTCCATCAGGTTTACAGTACCATGTAAACCTATTGAAAACCAAATCCGCTGTGCCCATGGTGCGGAAAATACCGCGCTGAAACGCTGCGTTGTATTTTTCGCAGCATGTCAATTCTTTGTGCGGATTCCGCAGCGTTTTACACCTGTTCCTCAATAGGAATCCGCAAGTGAAATCCGCACAAAAAAAACACTGGAAATCCGCGGTAAATCCGCAGGTAAAACGCAGTGCCTTTTACCCGCGGATTTTTCAAAAATGATGCTGAAAAATCTCACACGAATCCGCAACGTGGGCACATAGCCTTAGGGTTAGGGTTGGAATTAGGGTTGTGGTTAGGGTTGTGATTAGGGTTAGGGGTGTGTTGGGATTAGGGTTAGGGGTGTGTTGGGGTTAGGGTTGTGGTTAGGGGTGTGTTGGGGTTAGGGTTGTGATTAGGGTTACGGCTACAGTTGGGATAAGGGTTAGGGGTGTGTTGGAGTTAGAATTGAGGGGTTACCACTGTTTAGGCACATCAGGGGTCTCCAAACGCAACATGGCGCCACCATTGATTCCAGCCAATCTCGTATTCAAAAAGTCAAATGGTGCTCCCTCAATTCCGAGCCCCGACGTGTACCCAAACAGTGGTTTACCCCCACATATGGGGTACCAGCATACTCAGGATAAACTGCGCAACAATTACTGGGGTCCAATGTCTCCTGTTACCCTTGTGAAAATAAAAAAATGCTTGCTAAAACATCATTTTTGAGGAAAGAAAAATGATTTTTTATTTTCACGGCTCTGCGTTGTAAACGTCTGTGAAGCACTTGGGGGTTCAAAGTGCTCACCACATATCTAGATAAGTTCCTTGGGGGTCTAGTTTCTAAAATGGGGTCACTTGTGGGGGGTTTCTACTGTTTAGGCACACCAGGGGCTCTGCAAATGCAACGTGACGCCCGCAGACCATTCCATCAAAGTCTGCATTTCAAAAGTCACTACTTCCCTTCTGAGCCCCGACATGTGCCCAAACAGTGGTTTACCCCCATATATGGGGTATCAGCGTACTCAGGAGAAACTGGACAACAACTTTTGGGGTCAAATTTCTCCTGTTACCCTTGGGAAAATAAAAAATTGCAGGCTAAAATATAATTTTTGATAAAATAATTTTTTTTTTTATTTTCATGGCTCTGCGTTATAAACTTCTGTGAAGCACTTGGGGGTTCAAAGTCCTCACCACACATCTAGATTAGTTCCTTTGGGGGTCTAGTTTCCAAAATGGGGTCATTTGTGGGGGATCTCCAATGTTTAGGCACACAGGGGCTCTCCAAACGTGACATGGTGTCCGCTAATGATTGGAGCTAATTTTCCATTTAAAAAGCCAAATGGCGTGCCTTCCCTTCCGAGCCCTGCCGTGCGCCCAAACAGTGGTTTACCCCCACATATGGGGTATCAGCGTACTCAGGACAAACTGGACAACAACATTTGGGGTCCAATTTCTCCTATTACCCTTGGCAAAATAGGAAATTCCAGGCTAAAAAATCATTTTTGAGGAAAGAAAAATTATTTTTTATTTTCATGGCTCTGCGTTATAAACTTCTGTGAAGCACCTGGGGGTTTAAAGTGCTCATTATGCATCTAGATAAGTTCCTTGGGGGGTCTAGTTTCCAAAATGGGGTCACTTGTGGGGGAGCTCCAATGTTTAGGCACACAGGGGCTCTCCAAACGCGACATGGTGTCCGCTAACAATTGGAGCTAATTTTCCATTCAAAAAGTCAAATGGCGCGCCTTCCCTTCCGAGCCCTGCCGTGTGCCCAAACAGTGGTTTACCCTCACATATGAGGTATCGGTGTACTCAGGAGAAATTGCCCAACAAATTTTAGGATCCATTTTATCCTGTTGCCCATGTGAAAATGAAAAAATTGAGGCTAAAAGAATTTTTTTGTGAAAAAAAAGTACTTTTTCATTTTTACGGATCAATTTGTGAAGCACCTGGGCATTCAAAGTGCTCACTATGCATCTAGATAAGTTCCTTGGAGCATCTAGTTTCCAAAATGGGGTCACTTGTGGGGGAGCTCCAATTTTTAGGCACACGGGGGCTCTCCAAACGTGACATGGTGTCCGCTAAAGAGTGGAGCCAATTTTTCATTCAAAAAGTCAAATGGCGCTCCTTCCCTTCCAAGCCCTGCCGTGCGCCCAAACAGTGGTTTACCCCCACATATGAGGTATCGGCGTACTCAGGACAAATTGGACAACAACTTTCATGGTTCAGTTTCTCCTTTTACCATTGGGAAAATAAAAAAATTGTTGCTAAAAGATAATTTTTGTGACTAAAAAGTTAAATGTTCATTTTTTCCTTCCATGTTGCTTCTGCTGCTGTGAAGCACCTGAAGGGTTAATAAACTTCTTGAATGTGGTTTTGTGCACCATGAGGGGTGCAGTTTTTAGAATGGTGTCACTTTTGGGTATTTTCAGCCATATAGACCCCTCAAACTGACTTCAAATGTGAGGTGGTCCCTAAAAAAAATGGTTTTGTAAATTTTGTTGTAAAAATGAGAAATCGCTGGTCAAATTTTAACCCTTATAACTTCCTAGCAAAAAAAAATTTTGTTTCCAAAATTGTGCTGATGTAAAGTATACATGTGGGAAATGTTATTTATTAACTATTTTGTGTCACATAACTCTCTGGTTTAACAGAATAAAAATTCAAAATGTGAAAATTGCGAAATTTTCAAAATTTTCGCCAAATTTCCGTTTTTATCACAAATAAACCCAGAATTTATTGACCTAAATTTACCACTAACATGAAGCCCAATATGTCACGAAAAAACAATCTCAGAACCGCTAGGATCCGTTGAAGCGTTCCTGAGTTATTACCTCATAAAGGGACACTGGTCAGAATTGGAAAAAACGGCAAGGTCTTTAAGGTCAAAATAGGCTGGGTCATGAAGGGGTTAAAAAAATTTTTTTATTTTTTTTTTAGGTTCGGGGGTCACCCCGTCCACCCACCCACCTCAGCCCTGGCTGCTGCGGGGGGAGGGGGTCTCGGGCGCAGGGCCGCCCGCTATTAGGGCATTACTTGTTATTGTGCATCTGGCGTCCAGAAATGGGTGCTGTACCTTTAAGCAGCAGCAGCCCAAGTGCATCATGTTCCTGATGCCGGTCATGTGACATGCTGCGCGCTCTTCTTAATGTAGGAGCAGACTGCAGAGCTGAGCAGCATGTCATGTTTGTGGGAGAAGATACTGGAGTCGGCGGTGAGCAGGGAGAGGAGGCGGGCAGTGTGAGAGGAAGCTGCACAGAGGAGTGAGGTGAGAGAGGAGACGGGAGTCTGCTGATGTGAGTGAGGAGAGGGAGGCTGCTAAGGGGAGAGGAGAGGCTGGTGAGGGGAGAATATGAGTGGCTGGAGAGGAGATGAGAGGGGAGGCTGCTAAGGGGAGGGGGGAGGCTGCTACGGGGAGAGGAGAAGCTGGTGAGGGGAGGCTGCTAATGGGAGAATATGAGAGGCTGGAGAGGAGATGAGAGGGGAGGCTGCTAAGGGGAGAGGGGAGGCTGCTAAGGGGAGAGGGGAGGCTGCTAAGAGGAGAGGCTGGTGAGGGGAGGCTGCTAAGGGGAGAGGAGAGGCTGGAGAGGGGAGGCTGCTAAAGGGAGAGGAGAGGCTGGTGAGGGGAGAATATGAGTGGCTGGAGAGGAGATGAGAGGGGAGGCTGCTACGGGGAGAGGAGAGGCTGGTGAGGGGAGGCTGCTAATGGGAGAATATGAGAGGCTGGAGAGGAGATGAGAGGGGAGGCTGCTAAGCGGAGAGGAGAGGCTGGTGAGGGGAGGCTGCTAATGGGAGAATATGAGAGGCTGGAGAGGAGATGAGAGGGGAGGCTGCTAAGGGGAGGGAGGAGGCTGCTACGGGGAGAGGAGAGGCTGGTGAGGGGAGGCTGCTAATGGGAGAATATGAGAGGCTGGAGAGGAGATGAGAGGGGAGGCTGCTAAGGGGAGAGGAGAGGCTGGTGAGGGGAGACTCCTAATGGGAGAATATGAGAGGCTGGAGAGGAGATGAGAGGAGAGGCTGGTGAGGGGAGGCTGCTAATGGGAGAATATGAGAGGCTGGAGAGGAGATGAGGGGAGGCTGCTAAGGGGAGAGGAGAGGCTGGTGAGGGGAGGCTGCTAATGGGAGAATATGAGAGGCTGGAGAAGAGATGAGAGGGGAGGCTGCTAAGGGGAGAGGAGAGGCTGGTGAGGGGAGGCTGCTAATGGGAGAATATGAGAGGATGGAGAGGAGATGAGAGGGGAGGCTGCTAAGGGGAGAGGAGAGGCTGGAGAGGGGAGGCTGCTAAGAGGAGATGCTGGTGAGGGGAGGCTGCTAATGGGAGAATATGAGAGGCTGGAGAGGAGATGAGAGGGGAGTCTGCTAAGGGGAGAGGAGAGGCTGGTGAGGGGAGAATATGAGTGGCTGGAGAGGAGATGAGAGGGGAGGCTGCTAAGGGGAGAGGGGAGGCTGCTACGGGGAGAGGAGAGGCTGGTGAGGGGAGGCTGCTAATGGGAGAATGAGAGTCTGGAGAGAAGATGAGAGGGGAGGCTGCTAAGGGGAGAGGAGAGGCTGGTGAGGGGAGGCTGCTAATGGGAGAATATGAGAGGCTGGAGAGGAGATGAGAGGGGAGGCTGCTAAGGGGAGAGGAGAGGCTGGTGAGGGGAGGCTGCTAATGGGAGAATGAGAGGCTGGAGAGGAGATGAGAGGGGAGGCTGCTAAGGGGAGAGGAGAGGCTGGTGAGGGGAGGCTGCTAATGGGAGAATATGAGAGGCTGGAGAGGAGATGAGGGGAGGCTGCTAAGGGGAGAGGAGAGGCTGGTGAGGGGAGGCTGCTAAGGGGAGAATATGAGAGGCTGGAGATGAGAGGGGAGGCTGCTAAGGGGAGAGGAGAGGCTGGTGAGGGGAGGCTGCTAAGGGGAGAATATGAGAGGCTGGAGATGAGAGGGGAGGCTGCTAAGGTGAGAGGAGAGGCTGGTGAGGGGAGGCTGCTAAGGTGAGAGGAGAGGCTGGTGAGGGGAGGCTGCTAAGGGGAGAATATGAGAGGCTGGAGAGGAGATGAGAGGGGAGGCTGCTAAAGGGAGAGGAGAGGCTGGTGAGGGGAGGCTGCTAAGGGGAGGATATGAGAGGCTGGAGAGGAGATGAGAGGGGAGGCTGCTAAGGAGAGAGGAGAGGCTGCTGAGGGGAGGCTGCTAAGGGGAGAGGCTGGTGAGGGGAGGCTGCTAAGGGGAGAATATGAGAGGCTGGAGAGGAGATGAGAGGGGAGGCTGCTAAGGGGAGAGGAGAAGCTGGTGAGGGGAGAATATGAGTGGCTGGAGAGGAGATGAGAGGGGAGGCTGCTAAGGGGAGAGGGGAGGCTGCTAAGGGGAGAGGGGAGGCTGCTACGGGGAGAGGAGAGGCTGGTGAGGGGAGGCTGCTAATGGGAGAATATGAGGCTGGAGAGGAGATGAGAGGGGAGGCTGCTAAGGGGAGGGAGGAGGCTGCTACGGGGAGAGGAGAGGCTGGTGAGGGGAGGCTGCTAATGGGAGAAGATGAGAGGGGAGGCTGCTAAGGGGAGAGGAGAGGCTGGTGAGGGGAGGCTGCTAATGGGAGAATATGAGAGGCTGGAGAGGAGATGAGAGGAGAGGCTGGAGAGGGGAGGCTGCTAATAGGAGAGGCTGGTGAGGGGAGGCTGCTAATGGGAGAATATGAGAGGCTGGAGAGGAGATGAGGGGAGGCTGCTAAGGGGAGAGGAGAGGCTGGTGAGGGGAGGCTGCTAATGGGAGAATATGAGAGGCTGGAGATGAGATGAGAGGGGAGGCTGCTAAGGGGAGAGGAGAGGCTGGTGAGGGGAGGCTGCTAAGGGGAGAATATGAGAGGATGGAGAGGAGATGAGAGGGGAGGCTGCTAAGGGGAGAGGAGAGGCTGGAGAGGGGAGGCTGCTAAGAGGAGAGGCTGCTAAGGGGAGAGGAGAGGCTGGTGAGGGGAGGCTGCTAATGGGAGAATATGAGAGGCTGGAGAGGAGATGAGAGGGGAGGCTGCTAAGGGGAGAGGAGAGGCTGGTGAGGGGAGAATATGAGTGGCTGGAGAGGAGATGAGAGGGGAGGCTGCTAAGGGGAGAGGAGAGGCTGGTGAGGGGAGGCTGCTAATGGGAGAATATGAGAGGCTGGAGAGGAGATAAGGGGAGGCTGCTACGGGGAGAGGAGAGGCTGGTGAGGGGAGGCTGCTAATGGGAGAATGAGAGTCTGGAGAGGAGATGAGAGGGGAGGCTGCTAAGGGGAGAGGAGAGGCTGGTGAGGGGAGGCTGCTAATGGGAGAATATGAGAGGCTGGAGAGGAGATGAGAGGGGAGGCTGCTAAGGGGAGAGGAGAGGCTGGTGAGGGGAGGCTGCTAATGGGAGAATGAGAGGCTGGAGAGGAGATGAGAGGGGAGGCTGCTAAGGGGAGAGGAGAGGCTGGTGAGGGGAGGCTGCTAATGGGAGAATATGAGAGGCTGGAGGAGATGAGGGGAGGCTGCTACGGGGAGAGGAGAGGCTGGTGAGGGGAGGCTGCTAATGGGAGAATGAGAGTCTGGAGATGAGAGGGGAGGCTGCTAAGGGGAGAGGAGAGGCTGGTGAGGGGAGGCTGCTAATGGGAGAATATGAGAGGCTGGAGAGGAGATGAGAGGGGAGGCTGCTAAGGGGAGAGGAGAGGCTGGTGAGGGGAGGCTGCTAATGGGAGAATGAGAGGCTGGAGAGGAGATGAGAGGGGAGGCTGCTAAGGGGAGAGGAGAGGCTGGTGAGGGGAGGCTGCTAATGGGAGAATATGAGAGGCTGGAGAGGAGATGAGGGGAGGCTGCTAAGGGGAGAGGAGAGGCTGGTGAGGGGAGGCTGCTAAGGGGAGAATATGAGATGCTGGAGATGAGAGGGGAGGCTGCTAAGGGGAGAGGAGAGGCTGGTGAGGGGAGGCTGCTAAGGGGAGAATATGAGAGGCTGGAGAGGAGATTAGAGGGGAGGCTGCTAAGGTGAGAGGAGAGGCTGGTGAGGGGAGGCTGCTAAGGTGAGAGGAGAGGCTGGTGAGGGGAGGCTGCTAAGGGGAGAGGAGAGGCTGGTGAGGGGAGGCTGCTAAGGGGAGAATATGAGAGGCTGGAGAGGAGATGAGAGGGGAGGCTGCTAAAGGGAGAGGAGAGGCTGGTGAGCGGAGGCTGCTAAGGGGAGGATATGAGAGGCTGGAGAGGAGATGAGAGGGGAGGCTGCTAAGGGGAGGGAGGAGGCTGCTACGGGGAGAGGAGAGGCTGGTGAGGGGAGGCTGCTAATGGGAGAATATGAGAGGCTGGAGAGGAGATGAGAGGGGAGGCTGCTAAGGGGAGAGGAGAGGCTGGTGAGGGGAGGCTCCTAATGGGAGAATATGAGAGGCTGGAGAGGAGATGAGAGGAGAGGCTGGTGAGGGGAGGCTGCTAATGGGAGAATATGAGAGGCTGGAGAGGAGATGAGGGGAGGCTGCTAAGGGGAGAGGAGAGGCTGGTGAGGGGAGGCTGCTAATGGGAGAATATGAGAGGCTGGAGAAGAGATGAGAGGGGAGGCTGCTAAGGGGAGAGGAGAGGCTGGTGAGGGGAGGCTGCTAATGGGAGAATATGAGAGGATGGAGAGGAGATGAGAGGGGAGGCTGCTAAGGGGAGAGGAGAGGCTGGAGAGGGGAGGCTGCTAAGAGGAGAGGCTGGTGAGGGGAGGCTGCTAATGGGAGAATATGAGAGGCTGGAGAGGAGATGAGAGGGGAGTCTGCTAAGGGGAGAGGAGAGGCTGGTGAGGGGAGAATATGAGTGGCTGGAGAGGAGATGAGAGGGGAGGCTGCTAAGGGGAGAGGGGAGGCTGCTACGGGGAGAGGAGAGGCTGGTGAGGGGAGGCTGCTAATGGGAGAATGAGAGTCTGGAGAGAAGATGAGAGGGGAGGCTGCTAAGGGGAGAGGAGAGGCTGGTGAGGGGAGGCTGCTAATGGGAGAATATGAAAGGCTGGAGAGGAGATGAGAGGGGAGGCTGCTAAGGGGAGAGGAGAGGCTGGTGAGGGGAGGCTGCTAATGGGAGAATGAGAGGCTGGAGAGGAGATGAGAGGGGAGGCTGCTAAGGGGAGAGGAGAGGCTGGTGAGGGGAGGCTGCTAATGGGAGAATATGAGAGGCTGGAGAGGAGATGAGGGGAGGCTGCTAAGGGGAGAGGAGAGGCTGGTGAGGGGAGGCTGCTAAGGGGAGAATATGAGAGGCTGGAGATGAGAGGGGAGGCTGCTAAGGGGAGAGGAGAGGCTGGTGAGGGGAGGCTGCTAAGGGGAGAATATGAGAGGCTGGAGATGAGAGGGGAGGCTGCTAAGGTGAGAGGAGAGGCTGGTGAGGGGAGGCTGCTAAGGTGAGAGGAGAGGCTGGTGAGGGGAGGCTTCTAAGGGGAGAATATGAGAGGCTGGAGAGGAGATGAGAGGGGAGGCTGCTAAAGGGAGAGGAGAGGCTGGTGAGGGGAGGCTGCTAAGGGGAGGATATGAGAGGCTGGAGAGGAGATGAGAGGGGAGGCTGCTAAGGAGAGAGGAGAGGCTGCTGAGGGGAGGCTGCTAAGGGGAGAGGCTGGTGAGGGGAGGCTGCTAAGGGGAGAATATGAGAGGCTGGAGAGGAGATGAGAGGGGAGGCTGCTAAGGGGAGAGGAGAAGCTGGTGAGGGGGGGAGAATATGAGTGGCTGGAGAGGAGATGAGAGGGGAGGCTGCTAAGGGGAGAGGAGAGGCTGCTAAGGGGAGAGGGGAGGCTGCTACGGGGAGAGGAGAGGCTGGTGAGGGGAGGCTGCTAATGGGAGAATATGATAGGCTGGAGAGGAGATGAGAGGGGAGGCTGCTAAGGGGAGAGGAGAGGCTGGTGAGGGGAGGCTGCTAATGGGAGAATATGAGGCTGGAGAGGAGATGAGAGGGGAGGCTGCTAAGGGGAGGGAGGAGGCTGCTACGGGGAGAGGAGAGGCTGGTGAGGGGAGGCTGCTAATGGGAGAAGATGAGAGGGGAGGCTGCTAAGGGGAGAGGAGAGGCTGGTGAGGGGAGGCTGCTAATGGGAGAATATGAGAGGCTGGAGAGGAGATGAGAGGAGAGGCTGGAGAGGGGAGGCTGCTAATAGGAGAGGCTGGTGAGGGGAGGCTGCTAATGGGAGAATATGAGAGGCTGGAGAGGAGATGAGGGGAGGCTGCTAAGGGGAGAGGAGAGGCTGGTGAGGGGAGGCTGCTAATGGGAGAATATGAGAGGCTGGAGATGAGATGAGAGGGGAGGCTGCTAAGGGGAGAGGAGAGGCTGGTGAGGGGAGGCTGCTAAGGGGAGAATATGAGAGGATGGAGAGGAGATGAGAGGGGAGGCTGCTAAGGGGAGAGGAGAGGCTGGAGAGGGGAGGCTGCTAAGAGGAGAGGCTGCTAAGGGGAGAGGAGAGGCTGGTGAGGGGAGGCTGCTAATGGGAGAATATGAGAGGCTGGAGAGGAGATGAGAGGGGAGGCTGCTAAGGGGAGAGGAGAGGCTGGTGAGGGGAGAATATGAGTGGCTGGAGAGGAGATGAGAGGGGAGGCTGCTAAGGGGAGAGGAGAGGCTGGTGAGGGGAGGCTGCTAATGGGAGAATATGAGAGGCTGGAGAGGAGATGAGGGGAGGCTGCTACGGGGAGAGGAGAGGCTGGTGAGGGGAGGCTGCTAATGGGAGAATGAGAGTCTGGAGAGGAGATGAGAGGGGAGGCTGCTAAGGGGAGAGGAGAGGCTGGTGAGGGGAGGCTGCTAATGGGAGAATATGAGAGGCTGGAGAGGAGATGAGAGGGGAGGCTGCTAAGGGGAGAGGAGAGGCTGGTGAGGGGAGGCTGCTAATGGGAGAATGAGAGGCTGGAGAGGAGATGAGAGGGGAGGCTGCTAAGGGGAGAGGAGATGCTGGTGAGGGGAGGCTGCTAATGGGAGAATATGAGAGGCTGGAGAGGAGATGAGGGGAGGCTGCTACGGGGAGAGGAGAGGCTGGTGAGGGGAGGCTGCTAATGGGAGAATGAGAGTCTGGAGAGGAGATGAGAGGGGAGGCTGCTAAGGGGAGAGGAGAGGCTGGTGAGGGGAGGCTGCTAATGGGAGAATATGAGAGGCTGGAGAGGAGATGAGAGGGGAGGCTGCTAAGGGGAGAGGAGAGGCTGGTGAGGGGAGGCTGCTAATGGGAGAATGAGAGGCTGGAGAGGAGATGAGAGGGGAGGCTGCTAAGGGGAGAGGAGAGGCTGGTGAGGGGAGGCTGCTAATGGGAGAATATGAGAGGCTGGAGAGGAGATGAGGGGAGGCTGCTAAGGGGAGAGGAGAGGCTGGTGAGGGGAGGCTGCTAAGGGGAGAATATGAGAGGCTGGAGAGGAGATTAGAGGGGAGGCTGCTAAGGTGAGAGGAGAGGCTGGTGAGGGGAGGCTGCTAAGGGGAGAGGAGAGGCTGGTGAGGGGAGGCTGCTAAGGGGAGAATATGAGAGGCTGGAGAGGAGATGAGAGGGGAGGCTGCTAAAGGGAGAGGAGAGGCTGGTGAGGGGAGGCTGCTAAGGGGAGGATATGAGAGGCTGGAGAGGAGATGAGAGGGGAGGCTGCTAAGGAGAGAGGAGAGGCTGATGAGGGGAGGCTGCTAAGGGGAGAGGCTGGTGAGGGGAGGCTGCTAAGGGGAGAATATGAGAGGCTGGAGAGGAGATGAGAGGGGAGGCTGCTAAGGGGAAAGGAGAGGCTGGTGAGGGGAGGCTGCTAAGGGGAGGATATGAGAGGCTGCTGAGGAGATGAGAGGCTGGTGAGGGGAGGCTGCTGAGGAGAGGAAATGAGAGAGGCTGGTGAGGAGATGAGAGGCTGGTGAGTGGAGGCTGCTGAGGAGATGAGAGGAGAGGCTGCTGAGGGAAGTCTGCGTCCTGCATCCAACAGGGTGAGGCTGAAGAGGGGGTTCCTTTAGAAATCTGTCAAACCTTGCAACCATGGCAGAATCAACTGACCATGTAATGTGTATGAGATTCACCAGATTCTCACATGACAACTGGAAAGGTTTGCTAAGGCTACTTTCACATCAGCGATTTTCTCTGTTCGCGGCAGATACTGCAGTTTTTCCGCATCTGCCACGTAACGTATCAGTTACGGGCCGGCAACTCTGCGTTCGGCCTCATTCATTCCCTATGGGACTTGCGGACATGTGCGACACTTGAGGTTTTGCACTTGAGGCGAGACAAAAAAACACTGCTAGCAGCATTTTTTTTTCCTGTTGCTGCAAGTACTGCATTTGCCGGATCGCGGCAAAACTGCAAGTGCCGCACATGTCCGCAAGTCCCATAGGGAATGAATGAGGCCAAACGCACTGTTGCCGTAAGTGATCCGTTATGGATGCGGAAAAACTGCCGCAAATGTCAAAAATCGCTAATGTTAAAATGGCCTAAGTCACTGCCGATAGTGTCATACTCACCAATGGGGGAGGCAGCACGAAAAGTGCCTAGGGCAGCAGAAACTCTAAATACGGCCCTGATTATATTGCTTCATCGTCCCTATATGCATCATTTTGCATCATAGGGTTTCGGTGCCCTTTGCCTCAGGGAGTATCATAAGTGTGTAGGGCTTGGTGCCTTTTTCGCCTCTGGCTGTGAGCCACTGGGTTAGACCTTCTGTCTGGTGCCTTGTTGTGTGGCCACATATTGTATCATCGGCCTACCAGTTCACATTTTTGTCTTGGGCCTCAACTCTGGATATGGAGTCCTTGTGTTTTGGACCCAGATCCAGATTCTGTTACTTCATTCTTTACAACAAGGCTTAAGGTACCTTCACACTCAGCGACGCTGCAGCGATACCGACAACGATGTCGATCGCTGCAGCGTCACTGTTTGGTCGCTGGAGAGCTGTCACACAGACAGCTCTCCAGCGAGCAACGATGCCGGTAACCAGGGTAAACATTGGGTTACTAAGCGCAGGGCCGATATTTACCCTGGTTTCCAGTGAAGACATCGCTGAATCGGCGTCACACACGCCGATTCAGCGATGTCTGCAGGAGGTCCAGCGACGAAATAAAGTTCTGGACTTTCTGCAGCGACCAACGACATCACAGCAGGATCCTGATCGCTGCTGCCTGTCAAACTGAACGATATCGCTATCCAGGACGCTGCAACGTCACGGATCGCTAGCGATATCGTTCAGTGTGACGGTACCTTTAGTCAAGCAAACAGATATGCTTGAATTGGCTTAGTAAAATTTGCATTTCTTCTGTTTGGAACAGATCTCTCAGGTAGGTTCTACCTTGAGTGCTAAAGGCAAGTCTATTACATAATTAGCTTTAAAAGGTGACATACGTCATTTTGATACATCCTATAATCCTATAAAAGGACATACTACTGTCCTGGGAGTGGAAAATCCCACGAGTTGAAAGGAAGTATTCCTTCCGCCTCGGAATGCTTTGCCCTAAGATATTAGGACCATCCACAATTTGCATAGTTTTAGGTTCACCCTCAAAACCTATTTGTTCAGAGCGGCCTATCACGTTCCCTAATCAGTCACTTTGTTTGTGTGTGTGTGTGTGTGTGTGTGTGTGTGTGTGTGTGTGTGTGTCCCATTCACTATCTGAAGATGGCTGGGCCATCATTGTAAATACAACATTGCTGTTACGCACCTGTTCATTGTATCTTCCCCGCCTCATTGTAGATTGTCAGCTTTCACGAGCAGGGTCGTTTTATTTTGTTTAATTATTATATGGTTATTATATGGTTGTTACTTGACTGTTGTGTTTGAAATTGTCAAACTGTAAAGCGCTGCTGAGAGGCTGGAGAGAAGATGAGAGGGGAGGCTGCTAAGGGGAGAGGAGAGACTGGTGAGGGGAGGCTGCTAATGGGAGAATATGAGAGGCTGGAGAGGAGATGAGGGGAGGCTGCTAAGGGGAGAGGAGAGGCTGGTGAGGGGAGGCTGCTAAGGGGAGAATATGAGAGGCTGGAGATGAGAGGGGAGGCTGCTAAGGGGAGAGGAGAGGCTGGTGAGGGGAGGCTGCTAAGGGGAGAATATGAGAGGCTGGAGATGAGAGGGGAGGCTGCTAAGGTGAGAGGAGAGGCTGGTGAGGGGAGGCTGCTAAGGTGAGAGGAGAGGCTGGTGAGGGGAGGCTGCTAAGGGGAGAATATGAGAGGCTGGAGAGGAGATGAGAGGGGAGGCTGCTAAAGGGAGAGGAGAGGCTGGTGAGGGGAGGCTGCTAAGGGGAGGATATGAGAGGCTGGAGAGGAGATGAGAGGGGAAGCTGCTAAGGAGAGAGGAGAGGCTGCTGAGGGGAGGCTGCTAAGGGGAGAGGCTGGTGAGGGGAGGCTGCTAAGGGGAGAATATGAGAGGCTGGAGAGGAGATGAGAGGGGAGGCTGCTAAGGGGAGAGGAGAAGCTGGTGAGGGGAGAATATGAGTGGCTGGAGAGGAGATGAGAGGGGAGGCTGCTAAGGGGAGAGGGGAGGCTGCTAAGGGGAGAGGGGAGGCTGCTACGGGGAGAGGAGAGGCTGGTGAGGGGAGGCTGCTAATGGGAGAATATGATAGGCTGGAGAGGAGATGAGAGGGGAGGCTGCTAAGGGGAGAGGAGAGGCTGGTGAGGGGAGGCTGCTAATGGGAGAATATGAGGCTGGAGAGGGGAGGCTGCTAAGGGGAGGGAGGAGGCTGCTACGGGGAGAGGAGAGGCTGGTGAGGGGAGGCTGCTAATGGGAGAAGATGAGAGGGGAGGCTGCTAAGGGGAGAGGAGAGGCTGGTGAGGGGAGGCTGCTAATGGGAGAATATGAGAGGCTGGAGAGGAGATGAGAGGAGAGGCTGGAGAGGGGAGGCTGCTAATAGGAGAGGCTGGTGAGGGGAGGCTGCTAATGGGAGAATATGAGAGGCTGGAGAGGAGATGAGGGGAGGCTGCTAAGGGGAGAGGAGAGGCTGGTGAGGGGAGGCTGCTAATGGGAGAATATGAGAGGCTGGAGATGAGATGAGAGGGGAGGCTGCTAAGGGGAGAGGAGAGGCTGGTGAGGGGAGGCTGCTAAGAGGAGAGGCTGGTGAGGGGAGGCTGCTAAGGGGAGAGGAGAGGCTGGTGAGGGGAGGCTGCTAATGGGAGAATATGAGAGGCTGGAGAGGAGATGAGAGGGGAGGCTGCTAAGGGGAGAGGAGAGGCTGGTGAGGGGAGAATATGAGTGGCTGGAGAGGAGATGAAAGGGGAGGCTGCTAAGGGGAGAGGAGAGGCTGGTGAGGGGAGGCTGCTAATGGGAGAATATGAGAGGCTGGAGAGGAGATGAGGGGAGGCTGCTACGGGGAGAGGAGAGGCTGGTGAGGGGAGGCTGCTAATGGGAGAATGAGAGTCTGGAGAGGAGATGAGAGGGGAGGCTGCTAAGGGGAGAGGAGAGGCTGGTGAGGGGAGGCTGCTAATGGGAGAATATGAGAGGCTGGAGAGGAGATGAGAGGGGAGGCTGCTAAGGGGAGAGGAGAGGCTGGTGAGGGGAGGCTGCTAATGGGAGAATGAGAGGCTGGAGAGGAGATGAGAGGGGAGGCTGCTAAGGGGAGAGGAGAGGCTGGTGAGGGGAGGCTGCTAATGGGAGAATGAGAGGCTGGAGAGGAGATGAGAGGGGAGGCTGCTAAGGGGAGGGAGGAGGCTGCTACGGGGAGAGGAGAGGCTGGTGAGGGGAGGCTGCTAATGGGAGAAGATGAGAGGGGAGGCTGCTAAGGGGAGAGGAGAGGCTGGTGAGGGGAGGCTGCTAATGGGAGAATATGAGAGGCTGGAGAGGAGAGGAGAGGCTGGAGAGGGGAGGCTGCTAATAGGAGAGGCTGGTGAGGGGAGGCTGCTAATGGGAGAATATGAGAGGCTGGAGAGGAGATGAGGAGAGGCTGGTGAGGGGAGGCTGCTAATGGGAGAATATGAGAGGCTGGAGATGAGATGAGAGGGGAGGCTGCTAAGGGGAGAGGAGAGGCTGGTGAGGGGAGGCTGCTAATGGGAGAATATGAGAGGATGGAGAGGAGATGAGAGGGGAGGCTGCTAAGGGGAGAGGAGAGGCTGGAGAGGGGAGGCTGCTAAGAGGAGAGGCTGGTGAGGGGAGGCTGCTAAGGGGAGAGGAGAGGCTGGTGAGGGGAGGCTGCTAATGGGAGAATATGAGAGGCTGGAGAGGAGATGAGAGGGGAGGCTGCTAAGGGGAGAGGAGAGGCTGGTGAGGGGAGAATATGAGTGGCTGGAGAGGAGATGAAAGGGGAGGCTGCTAAGGGGAGAGGAGAGGCTGGTGAGGGGAGGCTGCTAATGGGAGAATATGAGAGGCTGGAGAGGAGATGAGGGGAGGCTGCTACGGGGAGAGGAGAGGCTGGTGAGGGGAGGCTGCTAATGGGAGAATGAGAGTCTGGAGAGGCGATGAGAGGGGAGGCTGCTAAGGGGAGAGGAGAGGCTGGTGAGGGGAGGCTGCTAATGGGAGAATATGAGAGGCTGGAGAGGAGATGAGAGGGGAGGCTGCTAAGGGGAGAGGAGAGGCTGGTGAAGGGAGGCTGCTAATGGGAGAATGAGAGGCTGGAGAGGAGATGAGAGGGGAGGCTGCTAAGGGGAGAGGAGAGGCTGGTGAGGGGAGGCTGCTAATGGGAGAATATGAGAGGCTGGAGAGGAGATGAGGGGAGGCTGCTAAGGGGAGAGGAGAGGCTGGTGAGGGGAGGCTGCTAAGGGGAGAATATAAGATGCTGGAGATGAGAGGGGAGGCTGCTAAGGTGAGAGGAGAGGCTGGTGAGGGGAGGCTGCTAAGGTGAGAGGAGAGGCTGGTGAGGGGAGGCTGCTAAGGTGAGAGGAGAGGCTGGTGAGGGGAGGCTGCTAAGGGGAGAATATGAGAGGCTGGAGAGGAGATGAGAGGGGAGGCTGCTAAGGAGAGAGGAGAGGCTGATGAGGGGAGGCTGCTAAGGGGAGAGGCTGGTGAGGGGAGGCTGCTAAGGGGAGAATATGAGAGGCTGGAGAGGAGATGAGAGGGGAGGCTGCTAAGGGGAAAGGAGAGGCTGGTGAGGGGAGGCTGCTAATGGGAGGATATGAGAGGCTGCTGAGGAGATGAGAGGCTGGTGAGGGGAGGCTGCTGAGGAGAGGAAATGAGAGAGGCTGGTGAGGAGATGAGAGGCTGGTGAGTGGAGGCTGCTGAGGAGATGAGAGGAGAGGCTGCTGAGGGAAGTCTGCGTCCTGCATCCAACAGGGTGAGGCTGAAGAGGGGGTTCCTTTAGAAATCTGTCAAACCTTGCAACCATGGCAGAATCAACTGACCATGTAATGTGTATGAGATTCACCAGATTCTCACATGACAACTGGAAAGGTTTGCTAAGGCTACTTTCACATCAGCGATTTTCTCTGTTCGCGGCAGATACTGCAGTTTTTCCGCATCTGCCACGTAACGTATCAGTTACGGGCCGGCAACTCTGCGTTCGGCCTCATTCATTCCCTATGGGACTTGCGGACATGTGCGACACTTGAGGTTTTGCACTTGAGGCGAGACAAAAAAACACTGCTAGCAGCATTTTTTTTTCCTGTTGCTGCAAGCACTGCATTTGCCAGATCGCGGCAAAACTGCAAGTGCCGCACATGTCCGCAAGTCCCATAGGGAATGAATGAGGCCAAACGCACTGTTGCCGTAAGTGATCCGTTATGGATGCGGAAAAACTGCCGCAAATGTCAAAAATCGCTAATGTTAAAATGGCCTAAGTCACTGCCGATAGTGTCATACTCACCAATGGGGGAGGCAGCACGAAAAGTGCCTAGGGCAGCAGAAACTCTAAATACGGCCCTGATTATATTGCTTCATCGTCCCTATATGCATCATTTTGCATCATAGGGTTTCGGTGCCCTTTGCCTCAGGGAGTATCATAAGTGTGTAGGGCTTGGTGCCTTTTTCGCCTCTGGCTGTGAGCCACTGGGTTAGACCTTCTGTCTGGTGCCTTGTTGTGTGGCCACATATTGTATCATCGGCCTACCACTTCACATTTTTGTCTTGGGCCTCAACTCTGGATATGGAGTCCTTGTGTTTTGGACCCAGATCCAGATTCTGTTACTTCATTCTTTACAACAAGGCTTAAGGTACCTTCACACTCAGCGACGCTGCAGCGATACCGACAACGATGTCGATCGCTGCAGCGTCGCTGTTTGGTCGCTGGAGAGCTGTCACACAGACAGCTCTCCAGCGAGCAACGATGCCGGTAACCAGGGTAAACATTGGGTTACTAAGCGCAGGGCCGATATTTACCCTGGTTACCAGTGAAGACATCGCTGAATCGGCGTCACACACGCCGATTCAGCGATGTCTGCAGGAGGTCCAGCGACGAAATAAAGTTCTGGACTTTCTGCAGCGACCAACGACATCACAGCAGGATCCTGATCGCTGCTGCCTGTCAAACTGAACGATATCGCTATCCAGGACGCTGCAACGTCACGGATCGCTAGCGATATCGTTCAGTGTGACGGTACCTTTAGTCAAGCAAACAGATATGCTTGAATTGGCTTAGTAAAATTTGCATTTCTTCTGTTTGGAACAGATCTCTCAGGTAGGTTCTACCTTGAGTGCTAAAGGCAAGTCTATTACATAATTAGCTTTAAAAGGTGACATACGTCATTTTGATACATCCTATAATCCTATAAAAGGACATACTACTGTCCTGGGAGTGGAAAATCCCACGAGTTGAAAGGAAGTATTCCTTCCGCCTCGGAATGCTTTGCCCTAAGATATTAGGACCATCCACAATTTGCATAGTTTTAGGTTCACCCTCAAAACCCATTTGTTCAGAGCGGCCTATCACGTTCCCTAATCAGTCACTTTGTTTGTGTGTGTGTGTGTGTGTGTGGCCCATTCACTATCTGAAGATGGCTGGGCCATCATTGTAAATACAACATTGCTGTTACGCACCTGTTCATTGTATCTTCCCCGCCTCATTGTAGATTGTCAGCTTTCACGAGCAGGGTCGTTTTATTTTGTTTAATTATTATATGGTTATTATATGGTTGTTACTTGACTGTTGTGTTTGAAATTGTCAAACTGTAAAGCGCTGCGGAATATGTTGACGCTATCTAAATAAAGTTTATTATTGTTGTTATTATTAATCCTTCCCAAACTCCACATTCGGCAATCAGATAGACAGATTCTTGTCCCATAAGTCTGTTGCGTTTTGTTTACCAGGGACATCAGCACTGCCTTTTTTACCTTGTGGTGAAGCAGCAGCACTGTGTCGTGTGGCAGAGGATCCCATTCTCACGGCTCTTACAGCAGTCACGGCTCCTAAGATAAATGAAACTGTATCCAGGGCTCTTACTGTTAAACCCCATAGTCTCACTGCTTCACAGTAGATAATCTCCCTCTGTGATGAGGAAGAAACCTACTTTTTCTTTAGCCATGGAATATTCATATATGGGCAAATAAGTTGACATACTTATAATGTCTGGACTAATGACTCGTATAAACGCAGTTTCGAATAATTTCAAGTGTCGGAAGATATTTACTAGCACCACCACCACCACCTTCATCGATTCAGAGTCCAGACTCCCTGTGTCTAACATCAAGTAAAACAGGAGTGATGATACATGTTTCTCTCTCTCTTTCTCTTTCAGCGCTTCTAATGAGTAGCCCGACGTTGGTAATGGCAGGAGATATTACCTGCCGGATGGCGTATTCCTTAGTTTCAATAATATATAACCATTACTTGGGGTTAGACATCTAAGGATTTGGAATAGACGTGATCTCCTGGATGAGTAATGTGCGTACATCCCAACGCTCTGCCATTATCCATGTACTAACTGTTATTGGTTTGATCTTCCCGCAGTCCAGGGCCTCTGTCCTGCAGGTCTCCTTGTAGTATGGTAAGCTGGTCTGTAACCAAGGCTTAACCTGAACCCAGAAGGACCGATGAAGGAACAGTCCTGTGTTGTTAAGCACATGCAGCTTACTATTGGTCGGTACAGTCCTCATTGTGTGGTGGCTGTGACTATCACCATATATTGCTGGGCAATAAGGTTTTCTAACCCTATTCTGGGGCTGCGGTGTCTGTAAGTATCTATCACAATAAATAACTTGCTGTGGTTCATTATTGGTATTGGAGTACAATGGGTTTATTTCACTCTCTGCTTCTGATGCTTATTTCGTTTACAACATTCATACTGAAATTGGCCTTTATAGATGTATATCAGACACTCTCACTACGGTGATTTTCTTTGTGGATCTCTTTAGTTATCTATGGTTTTTCTGATCTTTCAGATCATTTATATATCTAGTCTGGTTTTTGACTGGGACTTTGATTCCTGAGCTTCTGTACCCACCCTGGGAGAGTTGCATTGGTATTCTCCATGGTGCTGTCCTGAGGGACGTAATGGAAAAAGGGAATTAGACCTACCGGTAATTCGGTTTACAGGTAGTCCCTCAGGACAGCACCCATAGTTCCCCTCCCTTATGTTTTTCTTTTTAAGCTTGCACAGGATTAATCTACCGGCAGATCGTTCGTCCTTTGGGTCATCATGGCTCGAAATTAAGATGAAGCCGTTAAATGGTTTATTACACACCTGTTTGTAAGGGCACGTTTAGACCATTTATTTCCATCCTTCTGTGGTACTTTGAAAAAACACTGGAGGGTGGAGGTGGAAGGGTCCTTTTAACCTCTCTATGATCCTGTCCCGCTATAGGTCAAGGAAGGACGTCATCCATGGTGCTGTCCTGAGAGACTACCTGCCAACCAAATTACCGGTAGGTCTAATTCCCTTTTTTACCCGCAACAGCCAGTGTGATTGGCATGTCGTCAGGACATTTGCAAGTGGAAACACCTGCTGTTGTTGAGCGCTCTCCGACATCGACGCCACATTTTGATCAAGGTAACATAACATCTCCACCTGCACCTTCCTCACAGACCAGCAGTTTGCCGGGGACACCCTACTCAACTCCGTCTAAGCACGGCAACCAGCCCTCAGTCCCTCAGATGTGGACAAGTAAAAGACCATTTCCTCCTAGCCATGACAAAGCTAAGAGGTTGAATTTCTCCATCTGCAAGCTGTTGGCTACAGTAATGCTGCCTTTCCGCCTGGTGGCCACAGAGGATTTTTGAGACCTTATGTCCGTCGCAGTGCCCCATTACCAAGTGCCCAGTCGCCACTACTTCTCAAAGAAAGCTGTGCCTGCACTACACCAGCATGTCGAACACAACATCACTGCTTCCTTGAGAAACTCTGTGCATGACAGGGTGCATTTCACCACAGACACTTGAACGAGTAGACATGGACAGGGGCGTTACATGTCGGTGACTGGGCACTGGGTAACTACGGCGACATCAGGAGAAGGGGCTGCTGTCCAAGTCTTGCCGTCCCCACGAGTTGCTCGTCGATCCTCTGTATCTAGAAGTTCCTCCACTGCTTCTGCCTCCTCAACCTCCTCTCGGTCCTCCACCTGCACCCAAAGCCTGTCTGGTAATGCCACCCGCGTTGTAACTGCGCAGAAGGAATCCTGCACACCTCCTCACTATGCTGTCACCAGGGCTCAATAGCATCATGCAGTGTTTACATTGAAATGTCTGGGAAATGTGAGTCACACAGCTGATGAGTTGTGGTCAGCTCTGGAGATCGAGTTCCATCAATGGTTGTGTCCACTCAACCTGCAGCCAGGGAAGGCTGTGTGTGACAATGCTGCAAACCTGGGTGCGGCCCTTCACCGGGGCAATGTCACACACGTGCCTTGTATGGCTCACATTTTGAACCTGGTTGTCCAGCAATTTTTATCCCATTATCCCGGACTAGATGGGCTTCTGTAGAGGGCACGGTCGCTGTGTGCTCACTTCCGCCATTCGCATCCCGCAGCTCAACGACTTACATCTCTACAGAAGTTGTTGGGCCTGCCAGTTCACCGGCTGAAATACGATGTGCCCACAGGGTGGAATTCAACTCTGCACAAGTTGCAGTGACTGTGGCAGCACCAACGAGCCATGGTGCAATACGTTATGACGTATAGCCTGGGCCAACGAGATCAAGAGGTGGGACAAATCACGCTGCAGGAGTGGTCTCAGATCAGGGACCTATGCACCCTTCTGCACAGTTTTGAAATAGCAGCGAAGATGTTTAGTGCTGACGATGCCATTATCAGCATGACCATTCCGGTGATTTACATGCTGGAGCACACCTTACACAGTGTTCGGATTCAGGTGGTGGAACAAGAGGAGGAGGAGGAACAGGAGGAGTCGTATGAGGAAGGGATAATATCTCCAAGGTCAAGAAGGTTGGCAGCACCAAGGCGGCTGGCATTGGAGGCTGGGGGAGAGGGATTACCAAGGGCGTATGGTAGCAGCCAAACTGTTGAGGAAGGTGCAGGAGGCGAGGAAGAAGTGGAGGACGAACTGGCGCTGGGAATGGAAGACTCATCAGATGAGGGAGACCTTGATCAAATTTCTGTTGTGCGAGGTTGAGAGGAGGGCAGACGAAGGAAGCATGATTCTCACCTCGCCACCACCAAGACAACAAGGACTTGGTCCTCCTGGATGCGCAAGACACATGAGTGCCTTCTTGCTGCACTACCTGCAACATGATCCTCGGATTGTCAGAATCCGAAGTAATGCCGACTACTGGGTTGCCACACTCTTAGATCCCCGGTACAAAAGCAAATTTGGCGAAATAATTCCTGCCATAGAAAGGGATTCACGCATGCAGGAGTATCAGCAGAGACTGTTACAGAATCTAACATCTGCTTCTCCACAAAACACCAGTGGTGCACGTAGTCAATCTCTGAGTTCTAACTTGCCAACCGTGGGACTATCGAGTCATCACTCAAACCGTAACAGTAACATCATATCTGGTGGTAACAGCAATTTTTTCCAATCGTTTCAAGATTTTTTTTAGACCACAGGAGACAAGAAGTCTGACGCACAGCCAACGCCTAGAGAGGATGATACAAGAGTATCTCCAAGTTAACATCGATGCCATGACTGTTGAACTGGACCCTTGCTCATTTTGGGCTTCCAATTTTTAAAAACGGCCTGAGGTCGCCACTCACGCCTTTGAGATCTTGTCGTGACCTGCAGCCAGCGTTCTCTCTGAACGTGTGTTCAGCGCTGCTGGTGGTGTGCTGACAGATAAGCGCACGCGGCTGTCCAGTGACAATGTAGACAAACTAATGTTCATCAAGATGAAGAAATCCTGGATCCGCAAGGACTTTTCTACCTCTGTGTCATCTTGGGGAAACTAAAAGCTTGATGATTTTTGAAAATCACCTCGCCAACTGTTTTAAAAAACTCTGGCGAGATTGATGTCACTTAAGTGGTGTCTGTGGCTGAATTTTTGGAAAAAATTGAGACTCTTTATTTAGTCCCCTTGCTGAGTTTTACATGACGTTGCCATCGTCCATTCCAGGTGGGTGGGGTCGTCTGCAGAGTTGTTTACTCATACTATGGCCTGGGATTCAGAGGTCTGCTCCAAAGCTTCAGTGTCTGTTAGTCAGCAGAGTAGCCCAGCCACCCACCACCTGTTTACCTAAGTACTATTTTTAACGGCATCTGGCCCAGGAAATCCTTTTGGGCCTAGTAGAATTTGGTGCTACTCAGCAGCATACTTCACCCATGAAACAAGCTACACCGCCTGTTTACCTAACTACTATTTTGTAACGGCATCTAGCCCAGGAAATCCTTTTGGGTCTAGTAGAATTTGATGCTACTGAGCAGCGTACTTCACCCATGAAGCAAGCTACATCGCCTTTTTACCTAACTACTATTTTGTAACGGCATCTAGCCAAGAAATCCTTTTGGGCCTAGTAGAATTTAGTGCTACTCGGCAGCGTACCCCACCCATGAAGCAAGCTACACCGCCTGTTTACCTAACTACTATTTTGTAACGGCATCTAGCCCAGGAAATCCTTTTGGGCCTAGTAGAATTTGGTGCTTCTCAGTAGCGTACCCCACCCATGAAGCAAGCTACACCGCCAGTTTACCTAAATACTATTTTGTAACGGCATCTAGCCCAGGAAATCCTTTTGGGCCTAGTAGAATTTAGTGCTACTCAGCAGCGTACCCCACCCATGAAGCAAGCTACACCGCCTGTAGATCTAATTACTAATTTTTAACTGCATCTAGCCCAGGAAATCGTTTTGTACCTAATAGCATTTTGTGCTACTCAGCAGAGTACCCCACCCATGAAGCAAGCTACACCGCCTGTTTACCTAAGTACTATTTTTTAACGGCATCTAGCCCAGGAAATCCTTTTGGGAGTAGTAGAATTTAGTGCTACTCAGCAGCGTACCCCACCCATGAAGCAAGCTACACCGCCTGTTTACCTAAGTACTATTTTTTAACGGCATCTAGCCCAGGAAATCCTTTTGGGAGTAGTAGAATTTAGTGCTACTCAGCATTGTACCCCACCCATGAAGCAAGCTACACCACCTGTGTACCTAACTACTATTTTGTAATGGCATCTAGCAGAGGAAATCCTTTTGGGCCTAGTAGCATTTTGTGCTACTCAGCAGAGTACCCCACCCATGAAGCAAGCTACACCGCCTTCTTTCTTTCTCAGTCTAACCCCTCGGCTCTGGGGTGTCCACTCTCCCTCCAGCTCTCTCCTTCTCACAGGTGGACTACCGCGTGTATTCACACTGTGGCGAATCTTTTGGGCCCAGGCATAAGAAGTCGTCGAGGTAATGGATAATATGTGCCGCCTTACAAACGTTCATGATGACACATTCGAGGAAGCAACTAAACGCCTCAAAAGTGAGCAGAATATGGAGCACCCCATGGGCAAACAGTGATCTATGTAGTATGCTCCTTCACAGAAGAAGCCCAATGGGAGGACACTATTCGGAGGCACAGGTAGTAACTGGAACGCCCCCTCAATGTCTGTTTTGGCTTAGGGTGCCGCTTACCAACTTTTTGACTCACCTGATTACCTCGTCAAAGGAGGTACAGTACATAGTACTGTACTTGGTTCCGCGTCGATGTTGTCATTTACTGACCTGCCCCTTGGATATAACAAATGGTGGATTAGTCTGAATATATTGGGTTAATTTTTTGGCACAACTCCCAACGGGGGTACCACTACGTCTTCTAAGGAAAGTGTTCTGAATGGACTTTTTGAATTCTACCTAAAGATATTTCTTTTTTAATGTTTTTTGTCAAGACGTCTGGGTTTTGTTAGAGTGATTTTATATTTTTACTCCAGCCTTTCTTGATTTTAGAAGGGCATGACATGCCTATATCTGTGTCTCCTCCTCCTTTTACTCATCCACCTCTTTTCTTTTCGCATGACTATATGTAGTTGTGACTTTTCCATGTGTTTGTTGTGTCTTCTGAGCAGTTTGTCAGCTTTTGGACACCTTTTAAGGTGTTTTCTATGTGTTTTCCATGTGTTTGTATGTGTTTGTGTTTGCCTACCTATGTCCCTGTTCGACGAACCGAACCCGAACACTAGGAAGGTGGCTCAACACTAGTGATAATGTTCTTCTGGAGGTGTTGGTGTTTATGAAAGATGTAAGATACCATGGTAAATTTGGATAGGGTGCTTGAAAATAGATTCAGGGGGTTTACTGACCATGTGGCTCGTTGCTAAGGGGCTCCGGTGCGATTCCGCATTGTGTGGTCTGAAGCCATTAGTGGCAGTGGTGTATTAAGTGTGTGCCCTGAAGGTGTCACTTCCACTATCGAGAAACCAGAAGTGATGCGTCTGTGTAGCCCAAAAAGACGGTAGGATGCAGTGTGAAGCATTTCCAGTGTTGTCAGGGCTCGAAAGGAAAGAAAGGAGAAAGTGGAGCCCAAACTTTTGTTGTGCAATTTCTTATGAGTAAGTAGATACTCCACATGTGGGGAAAACTACTGTTTGGGTGCACAACATGGCTCAGAAAGGAAGGAGTGACTGTTATGGTTTGAGGGTGCCATGACACACTGGCAAAGCCCCTTGAGGTGCCAAAACAGTAGAAGCCCCCATAAGTGACCCCATTTTACAAACTGCACCTCTAAATGAATTCACCTATGGGTGAAGTGACCATATTGACACCACAGGTGTGTAACAGAATTTTATACCATTGGGCAGTGAAGAAAAAATAATTACATTTTTACCATTAACATTTAGTTTTAGCCCAAGATTTTACATTTTCAAATGGGGAAGTGGGTAAAAATGGCACCAAATTTTTGACCAATGATGTAATAAAGGAGTTCCGTACTGATACTAAGTGCATCAGTGTGGTTCTCTCTGTTTGTACAAGAACTTGGATTTTACAATTTAATTTGGAACAGGCACAACATCTCAGAAAGTCCCACATTGCGATAAATCTAACCCCATATTGTGCCCTCACACTATATATTGTCCTTGATACTGTGCCCTCACACTGTATACTGTCCCTGATACTGTGCCGTGACACTATATACTGTCACCATACTGCACCTCACACTATCCTTCACTCTGTATAGTGCCCCCATACTATGCCCTAACACTATCCTTCCTTCTGAATACTGCCAGCCAATACTGGGCCCTCACTCTGTATCCTCCACTTTATACTACCCTCAATACTGTGCCCTCACAGTATATACTGCCTTTTTACTGTGGCCTCACACTATATACTGCTCCCAATAATGTGCCCTTTACACTATATACTGCCCTCATTCTGTGCTCACACAATTTTCTGCCCTGTATACATTGCTGTCACACTATATACTGCCCCATATTGCTCTCTAACAGTATATACTGCCCCATTTCTCTCACACTATATACTTGTCCCCATACTGTGCCCTCACACTATGTACTGACCCTTACACGTTTCTCTCACACAATATACTGCCCTTCACACAATAAACTACCTCCATTCTATGCACACACTTTTTTAAGGCAATGCCAGACGTTTGTTCGACAGTTTAAAGAGCAATTTTCAACCTGATGACAAGTTTTGTTCACACCACTTCTTTCTTTTGGATATACTTTTCATTAAAATCCTCATAAATATTACTTAATATATTGTCATGCGTTGCTCCTTTATTATCACAAAATTAGTCCCATCCATGAATAAATCACCAGTTATTACAAACATCTATAGAGCTGTACTGTTTTTGCGAATAGCCAGGAACCATTGCAAGAAGGATGTTTTGTGTTTTCATTCAGACAATGCACAACTCCCTAATATTACAAAGCTGCAGAGCTCCACTGGGAACTTTTTGTGTCTCTTTTTATAACCTAGCATAATTTTGGCTCTGGGATTGCCAGATTATTATTGCACTTTTATTCTAAACTAAATTCAGAAAATGGCATTGTTAAACACGTTATTCCACAGCACATCCGTGGTGTTCAGAAATGTCCCCAAAGATTTGTGCTGCTCACAATCTGTAAACTGAAGGAGATTTTATGTAACAATAACCAAAGTACTGAATTCTCAAATGTTATCAGTGTTGGACTACAACAGACACGGACATTAGCACTGTTTGGCTTTCAGATGTGTCCACAATAAACTGACTGTTTTCGCTACATAAGGAAACAGAAGATTTTTAATGGTGCTTTTTCTTACCAAGATGACACATGAGGTCATCCCAGCTGAGTCTGATTAATAGCAAGGCGGTCTGTAATACACGCTTCATATCGACGAATATGAAAAAATTCCTATCTTTAAAAATAGCACAACACATTTATGTATACATTAAAAAATTGGCTAGCATCTTACTCTAAATCAAAGTATCACTCCAGTTTTTTTTTTTGCTTTTTTATTATTTTATTTTCCCTTTTGTTACCAGTAACTGACACATTAAAGGGGTTGTCCATCCTTGGGGTGTAGGTCTGCAAACACTCTATGCGACTGCAGACTTGTGAATCCTCACAGCACGCGCCCTGCACATTGAGGATTCTCTGGTGCTGGTGTAGGAGGAAGACTGGGCTGCGGGTACCTCTCCTGTGCCGGGTCCAGAACTGTCGGGGCTGTCTCCTCTGTTGTCCGAGGAAAAGAATAAGAGACCGGACAAATCTTGTCATCTGAAGCAAGGGGCATGGCAAAGCAGCAGCGCGCGCAGAAGCAGTCAGTTTGGGTGCGAACAGGCAGTGCGCGGCAGGCTCCTGAGCACAGGGTTTTGTGCGCTGGCCTACGCTGCTACCGGCGGAATCGTTAAGAAGCAGGGTGTCGTGCGCTCCAGGACTGTGAGCACAGCGGGTGCGCAGAGGAGAAAAGGCCAGGTACCGGACTTATACCTGCGGTCCTCCATGCCGGTAAACTCTGACAGATCCACCTTCGACTGGAGAGACACTGTGGCCCTGTTTGATCCGGCCACAGTAATTCTTGGACTGCAGTCTCAGTGGAAGGTACCAGACACCGACCGCTGCCACCAGAAGACCGCCGTGTAAAAGTCCTCCCTTTGGACAATGTTTCAGCCGTCCCTGACGCTGCAACCCCTCCAGGATCATCTGCCGTGGAGGAGCACAAAGGACACGATAAGTTCCTTCTAAGAAGATTGTTCTTATTCTACACTTATTGTTTTGCACATTCTCCCTTTAACCATTTGTCTCCCTGCGAGGAGTTAATGCCTTGTTAAACTGTTAAATTTGTTAACCCTTGCTCTGCCTTCTGTCTGTCACTGCATCGGGCAACCTGCTAACACTTGGCGTAGTCGGCAGGATGCAGTCCACAAGCACAGAGGTGACAGATCATGCAGCCGTGGGTGTCCCAAGGGCCAGCTTACCGCTGGGGGCCATGCTTAGCGACCTCCCAAAGTTCACAGGGAGCAATTCTTTGCTATGGGACTGAACTGAGCGGGTTTAGGGTATGTTGAGAATGCATCCCATGACTCCCGCGATGCAGGCAGAGATTGCCATGATGGCCCTGGACGGAGAGGCGAGGTGCTCTGCCATGTTCCGGTCCCCGCATGAGCGAAACACTTTCACCAAGATGTTACAAATCCTAGAGGAGATGAACCGGGACCCCATGAACATTGGTGAATTGCAAATGCGCTTGTTTAGCCATGTCCAAAGGGAGGGGAATCTGACCCAATACATGAACGGGCTGTAGGAGATCCTTGCTGCCATCGCTAAGCGGGATGATGTGGGTTTAGGGCCTCCTGATGTAATTCTGAGAGACCAGCTAGTGGCAGGCTGGATGGTCGGACTGTCCACTGTCTAGTTGATACAGGCTCTCAAGTGACCACTATGCCCAAGACTTATATCAGATGTCATTTCCCCGATGCGATGCGACCTGAATGGGCCAAGTGATCAAATTAACAGCGGCCAATCAGTTGCCTATCCCAGTCGCAGGGGTGGTCTGGATCACTGTGCGCGGCTAAGATGTGGGCCCTAAAGGAGTTGTGTTAACCGCTGGGGACCCTGGCAATGACCCCACTGTAACTTTAGGAATAAACGTGTTGAAGGAACTCGGGAACATGCTGGTCAGTGAGTCACCAGATGCATTTATCCGGCGCTCTGTGCTGAGCACTTACATCTGGGTTTCCATTTAAATCTCCAAATGACATAATTAAGATGACACGCCTGACCGATTCATTCACTATAATGAGACAACAGAGTTACTGTAATAATGAGATGTATTACAGAGTTACTGTAAAGCTACAGTCACACGATCAGTGTGTTTCAGTCAGTATTTCACATCAGTATTTGTAATCCAAAACCAGGAGTGGGTAAAAAATGCAGAATTGGTGCACTTGTTTTTATTATGCACCCCTTAAGAGACGGACACCAACGGATCACAGGTCGGATGGCGTCCACATTGCCTACATCTGCCTCATTATGGGGAATCTTTCACTGTGGGTTCTGTGTGAGTCATGTTTTTCAGAGATTTACACGGAAACTTCAGTGTAAATGCTCAGTGCAGGATAAATGTGAGTCCAGCCATACTGCGATTTTTGAGGGGAAGAATGGACAAATCTACAGCAGGTCAAGAATTGGTTTTATGTATTTTTTACACGGTTCCTCTTCTGGTATAAGTGATTAGGCAACTTTATTCTTTGGTTTGGTGCAATGACAGCGATACCTGATGTATATTTTTTTTATGTTTGGCTGCTGTCACACACTAAAAGACGCATTTTATTTTCAACAACTAATATATTGAGAGGTGTAATTTTTTCATATTTCTGCTAACAGAGTTATAAGAAGGCTTGCTTTTTGTGGGATGAATTGATGTTTTTATTGGCACTATTTTCGGTCACATAACGTTTTTTACTTGCTTTCTATTGCGATATTTGGAAGGCAGAATGAACAAAAACAGAAGTTCAGGAATTGGTTTTTTTTTATGCTGTTCCGCGTGTCGTAAAAATTGACTAAACCGCTTTATTCCTTGGTGCAGAATGATTACAGTAATGTCACATTTATATCTGTTTTTATGTTTTGGCCCTTTTACACAAAAAAAACTATTTTATAGAAATAGGATTTATGAGTGTGTTATTTTTTCACTGATAGAGCTGTATGGTGGCTTCTTTTGTGCCGGACAAGATGACATTTACAGTTATACCATTTTTATTTAGATACGTCTTTTTGATCCTGTTTTCTTCCACTTTTTGCATAGTTTTTTTTTCTTTTTGGTATTCATTAAAGGGGTTAACTAGTGTGACAGTTTTATAGGTTGGGTCATTCTACTTCGGCGATACCAAATATGAGTACTTGTTTTGTTTATTTTTTCTAGCATAAAAATATTTATGGGTACAATGTATATTTTTGTATTTTGTCTGAGCCCCAGGTAGATGAGCATAGAGCAACTGGGTGAGCTGGAATTAAGTTTTTATAATTATTTTGTGATTTAAAAAAGATATTTTTACAATTTTATTTCCTTTTTTTTACTTAGTCCCTCTATGGGACTCTTACTTTCATCAGTCTGCACTAGCATTGCAATGTTTTTAACTGTCTGTGCTGCACTGACACAAGCCCCTTATACTGTGCACTGCGCATGGTCTAAGGTGATTGCCATAGCCTGGTGACCCAGATGTCATCATGACTGTCAACATGGCAACAATCAGGCCCTCGTGATGACATCGTGGGGGCGGTAATCAGAGGGGAGAGGGAGTTCAAGTGAAGATAAAATATCTTATTGGAGAAAAATGCCTCTTTCCAGGTCACCACCTGACAGCACCATGGAGGACGTCCTTCTTATACACAGTGGGACAGGAAACACGAGAGTTTAAAAGGACCCTCCCCCTTCCACCCTTCAGTGTTTTTCCTGTCCCACTGTGGATAGGAACGACGAGAGATCGTGGTCCCTACAGAGCGTGCGGATCGGGGGGGCTCAGCCTCTTCCTTCCCATGGCCGAAACTCTGTATCGCCGACACCCAGCGGTGTAGCGCTGCTCCTGGCTAAAAGGTCGCTTCCCCCTGGGGGGGGCTCTCGACCTTGGATGGCTACCTCAAGCGTACCTGCGGGATCTCTGCAGGGTGGTCCCTTGGCAGACAGTCCGGAGGAGGGACAGGTACGGCAGAGCGCCCCGGACTCCATGTGTTCAGGCCGGAAGGAGTCGGCGGTAAGCGTGCGTTGGACTTCCGGTTTACCGCTGCCGCGTCACTTCCGGGTTGCGGGCAGCAGGGGGGGCGGCTTTCCTCATCGCTCCTGTAGGAGCGCCGGGACACAAGCAAAGGATAAAAGGTAAGTGAGATGGCGCTAGGCACCGCAGCTATAATGGATCCAGGCTCCATACCAGCGGTCAGCATAGAGGCTACAGGGAAGCAGGATTCCCTTGCACATGTAAGTCCTCATTTAAAAGTGCACTCCGTACAGTCCTATTAAAGGTACTAGTGGTGGTCCCTTTATATATTCCAGGGGCGTCCTTCATCTGGGGATAAGAAGACTGGTAAAACCAGGAGATGCCCTATATGTGCCTCAAAACTTAATGCTTTATGTCAGAAGCCTCTGTGCGAGCCCTGCACCGCCCGCATTGTAGGAGAGGAACAGGCCTCTCTAATAACAAGCATGAGAGCGATGGTTAGAGAAGAAGTGCAGGCTTCTATATCTAACCTATCTACCACCCAGCAGTTCCAGCCTGAGGTCCAAGATCTTCCCAGGTCTAGGAAGAGACAGAGAGTCAGATTCATCTTCTGACAACATTCAATCAGAATCTGACATAGAGGAAGAGGAAGAAGTGTGTAGAGATTCCCCTCAGAAGGGGAAAAAGTATCTTTTTTCTTCCAATGATATTGACGAACTACTGGGAGCGGTCAGACAGACTATGCAGGTGGAGGAACCTTCGACCTCTCTTTCCGTGCAGGACGAGATGTTCGGGGAACTTCGGTCACAGACTTCAAAAGTCTTTCCAGTTAATGCACACATTCGGTAAGTCCGAGTTCAGTCTCGGCTTTGCTCAGAATTTGCAGTTTTTGACCCCTCCTTCACCTCTTCCCGCAGCTCAATGATTTTGGAAGAGTGGGAGGAGGAAGAGAAGAGGATATCAATACCGAGAGACTTTAGGCTCCGTCTTCCCTTTGACCATGAAGAGGTCAAAGACTGGGAAGATGTACCAAAGATTGACATCCCACTAGCGAAAGTGTCTAAGACAACTGCCATACCATTTGAGGACTCCTCAAACTTAAAGGAGCCCATGGACAGAAAGGCAGATGGCCTCCTTAAAAAAGCTTGGGAAAGTTCGGCCGCGGTGATCCGCACAAATATTGCGGCGACATCCGTGGCGAGAGCTATGCATCTGTGGGTTGATGATTTAAAGGATCAATTGTCAGCCAAAACTTCTAGGGAGTCTATCATTAGTGCTATTCCCTTACTTAAACTAGCCACAGGCTTTCTAGCAGATGCTACGGCAGAATCGGTCAGGTTCTCAGCCAGGGGGCAATCGCTATCTAATGCGGCCCGTAGGGCTATTTGGTTAAAAAGCTGGTCGGGGGATGTTCCCTCCAAGAACAAACTATGTTCCATTCCCTTTTCGGGTGGCCGGGTCTTTGGCCCTGTATTGGATGACATTCTGGAAAAAGCTTCTGATGAAAAGAAGGGGTTTCCAGAAGAGAAAAAGAAAAAATTCCAGCCCTTTCGTAGACCCTATTACAGAGATCAGACTATAGGGGTAAAGGTAAACAAGGGAGATGGAGTTACCAGAAAGGGGGGGGGGATAATAGGAACCAAAATAGAGATCCAGGTCCCTCAAATCCTAGAGCTGAGTTCCGGAGAAAGTGACGCCACCAGAATAGGGGGTCGGTTGTTGAACTACCTGGGGGAATGGGAAAAAATTACCTCAAATCCGTGGGTCCTTCAGGTTATATCTCGGGGCTACAGGATAGAGTTCGTATCTCGTCCCCCAGAAAGATTTTTCATCTCCAACGCCCGTCTCTCTTCAGTCTCCCCAATGTGGTCAGACATGCAGAATCTCCTCCGGATGGAGGCAATAACTCCCGTACCTCCTCACCAAAGGGGAACAGGTCACTACTCGGGTCTTTTCTCTATAATAAAACCATCAGGAGAATCCCGAACTATCATAAACCTCAAGCCACTAAACAAATGGCTATCGTACAAAAGATTCAAGATGGAGTCAATTCGCTCCACAATTCCCCTATTAGGGAAGGACGTGGTAATGTGCACTTTGGATCTAAAAAGTGCATACTATCATGTTCCAATTTCTTTGCAACATCAAAAATTCCTAAGATTTGCGATAGAGAAAGACGGTTCAGTCTTACACTATCAGTTCCGTTGCCTTCCGTTTGGTCTAGCATCAGCTCCAAGAGTTTTTACAAAACTCATAATAGAGATCGTATCTTTTTTAAGGAAACAAGATATCATTATAATACCATATCTAGACGATTTCCTGTTAGTGGCAGACTCAGTATCCCAACTCCACATCGATTCTCAGTTAGTGATCTCCACACTGCAGAAACTAGGTTGGGTGGTAAACTGGGAGAAATCACACTTAACCCCAAAATCAAGACATCAGTTTCTGGGGATAATTCTAGACTCAGACATCAGGAAGTCTTTTCTTCCGGACGGAAGGCGGTCAGATTTGGTGAAGAAGGTTCGACAGTTTGCAAGAACTCGGGTGACAATACGAGATGCAATGAAGATCCTAGGCCTGATGACAGCCTGTATCCCATGTGTCAGCTGGAGCCAATTCCATTCTCGTCAATTGCAGAGAGCGGTTCTAACAACATGGGACAGAAGACAGTCTTCGTTGGACAGACAGTTTGTCCTATCCTATCGAGTCAGGGAATCCCTGCGATGGTGGACGGTGTCAGAGAACCTTCAGGTGGGGGTCTCATGGATCCAGACCCCAGCAGTCACGGTAACCACGGACGCAAGTCAACAAGGTTGGGGCGGCCAGGTACTCGGAAGATATCACCAAGGACAGTGGAATTCGGAAGAGAGCAACAATTCCTCAAACCACAGAGAGCTACAGGCGGTTTGGAAGGTTCTGTGTGCAGCCCGGTCCCTGTTAAGAAACAAACATCTGAAGATCTTATCGGACAACACGACGGCGGTAGCTTTTCTTCGCCATCAAGGGGGCCCGAGACATCCGAAATTGCAACGTCTGGCGGATCAGATCTTCGAATGGGCAGAAAGTTCGGTGCTTTCAATTTCAGCAGTCCACTTAGAAGGCTCAAAGAACCAGGTTGCGGATTTTCTAAGCAGAGAAAAACTATCACCCATAGAGTGGGAATTGAATAGCGGAATTTTCGATACCCTGTGTCAGCGCTGGGGAACCCCGTCCGTGGATCTTTTTGCGACCAGAAGAAATACAAAAATAAAGACCTTCTTCTCCCTAAATCCCCAGGAAAATCCAGCAGCGGTGGATGCCCTTTCTCAGTCGTGGAGCTCGGGTCTGCTATATGCCTTTCCCCCTCTCGCATTAGTACCAAGAGTACTCAGGAAAATTTGCGAGGACAGAGCTCGAGTGATCCTGGTGGTCCCATTCTGGGCCGGAAGGAGCTGGTTTCCTCTTCTGAAGAAGCTGGCAGTGGACAGTCCTTACCATCTTCCAGTCAGGGGGGACTTGCTTTCTCAGGGTCCGATCCTCCATCAGAACCCAGGAAAGTTGCGGCTAACAGCTTGGATCCTGAGCGGCAGATCCTAAGGGCAAAAGGCCTTTCAGAAGGAGTAATTTCGATTCTACAAGCAAGTAGGAAACCGGTGACTTCAGCAATATACCTCAGAACATGGAGAAAATTCTGCAGTTTTTGTGGAGACACAACAATCGATGTTGATCACCCTAACATACCCAAGATTCTTGATTTCCTACAGCAGGGATTTAGGATCGGGCTCAAACCAAGTACCCTGAGGGTTCAAATTGCAGCCCTCAGTGTATTTTATGACTCTTCCCTTGCCGCCCACCCTTGGATCGCTCGTTTTTCTAGAGCAGTCTCGAGGCTGAAGTCTCCAATCAGAAAGTCTGTGCCCCCATGGGACCTAAATTTAGTCCTTAACGTTCTATGCAAAGAGCCCTTTGATATAAATAAGGATATAAATATCGCTAATCTGTCCCTAAAAGCAGTGTTTTTAGTAGCCATTACATCAGCCAAAAGATTGGAGGAGCTTCAGGCCCTTTCCATCAAAAACCCTTATCTACAAATATTTGATGATAGGTTGGTTTTGAGGCTTGACCCAGGATTTCTCCCTAAGGTAGCCTCTGTATCAAATATTAACCAAGAGGTCGTTCTTCCGTCTTTTTTTGCCAATCTCCTAAAAATCAAAAAGAAGCCTTTTTCCATAACTTAGATGTTAGGGAGACGGTGCTGAAATACTTGGACAGGACTAGGGCCTGGAGACAGGATAGTAATCTCTTTGTCCTGTATGGGGGTCCTAATAAGGGAAAGAAGGCATCAAAATCCACTATTGCCAGGTGGATTAGATCCACTATTACCACGGCCTATCAGTTACAGGGAAAAGATCCTCCAGATAGCTTTAAAGCTCATTCATCCAGGGCTATGGCCACGTCTTGGGCCGAAAAAGGTGGGGCCTCAGTAGATCAGATTTGTAATGCAGCATCCTGGTCTAACATTAGCACTTTTTCAAAGCACTACAAATTTGACGTAGTTTCTTCTCAGCTAGCTTTTGGCAGGAAAGTGCTTCAAGCGGTAGTCCCACCCTAGAACTAGGAAGTTTCCTTTGGTACTTCTCCATGGTGCTGTCAGGTGGTGACCTGGAAAACGGTAATTAATCTTACCGATAATTGTATTTCCAGGAATCCATCCTGACAGCACAGATAGTTCCCTCCCTAATGTAAACATGTATCATACTTATGTGAAGTAACATTGATGTTGATCTTGTTATGTTCAAAATAAATTTTTCTGTTTGGATCCATCCAGATGTGTTACTTTGGAAAACCACTGAAGGGTGGAAGGGGGAGGGTCCTTTTAAACTCTCATGTTTCCTGTCCCACTGTGTATAAGAAGGACGTCCTCCATGGTGCTGTCAGGATGGATTCCTGGAAATACAATTATCGGTAAGATTAATTACCGTTTTTTCCACTAGTAATTCCTGTCCGCATCTCCTGAATCAATCATTTACTTTCAAAATCACAAATGTGTCTTCCTTTCTGTCTTCACTGAGAGATCAGATTACAGCAAATGCCTAAAGAAGTCTATGTACAGGGAGATAGAGGAAGAGAGACACACAGAGGTCTGTCATCTTCTAATGCCAGAGTCTACAGAGGGGAAACTTATAACAAAATGAAGGATACAAGTATATAATTTACAGAAATAATGTTATTTCTTATGAACACACACACATTGTTCTGTAAAATCATCAAAAATGACAGTTCCCATTTTTCTAAACGCTAAAGAGCTACAGGAAGTTTTTCTTACTAATGACAGGTTACCTATAAGAGCTTAGGCCTCTTTCACACTTCAGTTGTTTGGCGTCAGTCACTACCGACATAGTGACGGATTGACGGATCCGTCACAATTGTTGAGAAAACGGTTCTAACGGATCCGTTTTTTTGATGGATCAGTTACTTGGGGGTTGTCTGGGAAAAGTATCTACTTTTTGGAGCATGCGCAATTGAAAAAACGGATTGGGGCGACGGATCCGCCGAAATGACGGTTGCGACGGATCCGTCGCCCATAGGCAGCCATTCTATGGAATGGCGGAGGCGACGGATCCGTCGCGATCCACCATTTCGGCGTTGACAAAAAACGTTTCAATGTCCGTCTATGTCCAGAAAACGTCCGCATGGCGGATGGAACGGACGATCATCCGTCACAATCCGTCGCTAATGCAAGTCTATGGGAAAATAACTTATCTGTCAAAAAAAAAAAGACGGATCTGTTATTTGAGGAAAATGGCGGTTTTAGACTGACGCCAAACAACTGAAGTGTGAAAGAGGCCTTAGGAATCACTTCTCGTCTCGGAGCTTCCTGTAGTGATTTGCTTAGCCAGTTAGATAAAGCTTCACAGTGAAAAAAAGTTGCAAATTATGGCGCACACCATATCTTCACAATGATATGTGACTTTTTTCTGCTACTCACGCCACTTCTCTTTAAAAAAAAAAAAAAAAAAAAAAGCTTAGCATGGCGGTCTCACACATCTAGACAAATTTAGTATAAATTACACCAGAAATTATGGTGCAAAATCTGGAAAGCTTAAGTTGGATTTTGATACCTTATTACTCTAAAAAGCTTTTTTTTAAAGGAATGTATCAAATGCCATTCTTAACAACCCCCACCCTCCCATATCTATATGTGATTGCACAATGTTGGTTAGAAGTGGGCACTTTTGAAGCTTTTAGCTGATTCCTCTGACTGCCTACATACTGATATTTTTATAAACACAAGTTCCACATAAGGTTTTTGTGAAGCACAGTAGGACTATTTTAGAAAACAAGGCAGTATTATACAGAATAATCAAAGAATTTATTACCCCCAAATTCATTGTATAGAATAACCAGCACGTCACCTCGTGAACTGTATATCGAAAAGAAGAGAAGGTAGGATTGTACAAATAAGCTTTGTTCCAGATCATATTTGATATTTTACATTCGCCCACTTATTTGTTATTCTAAAAAACAGTAACACATAAAACATAGAATCCATTTCATCTTGCTTTACCTTAGAAAAGAATGCTCATCACAGAAGCTTTCCCCAACTCTGGTATGTCCATGTTTTGCTTTGAAGTGACTGTTGAGAATGTTAAAAATGTTTTTTGTTTTTTTTAATTTAAAGGGCAAAAAACAGGGAGCTAATATTAAGTCTGTTTTTTTTCCACAAGGCCCCACACAATGCAGATTTGTAGATGGTTTCACTTAGGCTAACTTAGTTAGAACATATGACAGAAAATATAATAGCATTGTACAGCTATTGAAACCTTGTCTGGATGTGACCCTCTAAATCTAGGGGCAAGCAGCCACGCAAAAAGATGGAGGCCTCAGCTGAATTAAGGAAAATAATATGCAGAAAGTCTTTGTGTTTATACAGGTGTTTTCACTTTCTCATTCGAAACAAAAAACCTCGTCTTCTTGTTTCTTTCTAAGTAGCCTGTTCTTCTCATTAAGCATGGACCCATGCTGTGAAGCCAGACAAGGAAAAGCATAGAAAATCATATTAGTTACACGGCACTATGAAACATCCCAGAAACCATGCACCAGGCGTCTTCATAGACTACACAATGATATTTCACTGTGCTGACATAATAAATCCTTTCACAGTTGTGATAATAATGATTATGATGTAAATCTAGAAGTATGGTAATCTCTTCATTGACTGCGAGCAGCCAAGAACTGCTGCAAAGGCAGAAAAACTCAAGATATCACTCATGATAAATTAGATATCTTCAACAGAAGCTACCACCAGAAAGTACCTCTGATTGTCTTATTGTTGGAGATTGGATGGCACAAAGGCTTCTGGAAGTGATGGATCATAGGTTGGGACGGTTTAAATGAAAATTGGACCTGGGAAATTAAATTTGCGAAACACTGATAAATACTTATACAATTTTTAGAGAATCTTTTTAATCGAGTGCTGTCATACAATGCCAACACAATAGTTCCATTTAATATCCTAATAATACAATTCCTAATAAAAGCATTAAAAATAGCTTCAGATAATGAAGGTTGACATGTTGGGCAGAAATTGAACCATCTCTCTTAACCCCTTCTTGACCTGTGACATAGATTCATGGCCGAAAGTGTTGCCACTCTTGAAATTGCAGACAGCACACACACAGACACCCAATGCAAAGACTGAGTCAACTTCACACCTTTTTATCTGGTTTCAGGTGTGATTTTCATATTGCCCACACCTGTTACTTGCCACAGGTGAGTTTGAACCAGCATCACATACTTGAAACAAAGATTACCCACAATTTTGGAAAGGTGCCAACAATTTTGTCCCTCCCATTTTGAGTTTTTTTTAGTGAAAATATGCCTTTTTTTCCTCTCTTTTTTTGTGCTGTTCCAATACACACAAAAAATAAATATGTGTGTAACAAAACATATATTTGCAATACTATTCTGAGCAAAATATTTCATTTTCTCTGATAATTAAGGGTGTCAACACTTTTGACCATGACTATCCATGATCTGCAGTACCCGGGAATGAGGTAGTGGGTGTCAGAACCCCACTGATCTGTTATCCTAAAGATAAGTTATCAATATCATTGTAGTGAAAAATCCCTTCAAGTACATTTTAGGGAACTACCTCGCATATAATAGGGATAGGATAAAATAATAGAACAATTGATGTCGCAAGCTGTCTTCACCTAGACTTTTTGGGTACAGCTGTAAACAATATGAAACCCTAAAGAGTAACTCAGTTGTTTTTTGTTTTTTTTTTACTTCTCAATTTATTTATTTTTTAAATACAAAATTATACAGTTTTCTAGCATATCAACGTAATGAGTGTGATCTGTACATCTGGCAAGGTATGCAACCAATGTAGATGTGGATGTCATGTGGCTCATGCGTTCAAGAAACTCCTAAAGCCACAATGCATGAAAATACGCCAAGAAGCATAACTATAATAGATGTGATAGAATATTGTATGATTTCCTATTCTTTGAAGTAGGGAAAACTAGAATACCCACAGTCTCAACTCGTTCTTGAAATTTACAAACTTATATTCTTACATCAATGGATAGAAAAAATAAACTATCATTGTTTTCCAGTCAACTTTTGAAATGCCAAACACACCAAACAACGCTTGCCTGTATCCTCTGTTTTTGGTTTGATTGACTGAAGTTGGTATACAATTAATTAATGTTTGGGCAACTCCTTAGGGTTTAGAAAAATATATTTTCAAAGGCACTTTCAGTACATTTAGAGTTAAAGGATATGTGTATGAGGCATAAGCTTTTAAACTTGCAGGGGACATGACTTTTGGATATGGGATGGACCCCACTCCATCTTAAAACCACCATAACTACCGTAAACCTTGGTACTAAAATAAATACACAAAACACATTATTTTGGTTGTCAAAATGGCCACAGCTTTTATTCAAATCGCAGGATTAAATGATCACAGTAGAAGTCAGGTGGAGTGCTAGTACATTGGGATTCACAAGTACTGCGATATCCCCAGTTGTCTGACATACAGCACCACGACAGACAGGCATAAAGGGGCAGCAACGCACTGGCTTGCCATTCAAGTAGAGCCAGTAAACTTTCAGGGCACCAATGACCCTATTATCCTCACTCTGGTGCTTAACCACTGTGCCCGCCCCTGATTGATGTTACCATTACAACGTCCTTGAGGCTGGCCACCAAAGCCAAGCCTGCTCACCACCATGAGGTTTTACATCCTCTATTAGTTAAAATGAGTCCACCTTAACTTGTCTGCAACTTCCACCTGACTCCTAAACCGCAAAGCCGTGACGGGTTATAAATTCCAAGTCTCATTTGACACTTTTTTTTTTTTTTTTTATAATTAAATCATTTTTGTAAACTTAAAAACTAGAAGTCCCTGCAAAAGCATTAATGGGACTAAACTTGGCAAACCTCCGACTCACAAAGAGTCATCCTACAGCGCTCAGGAGAGGAAAAACCCCCTGTGGAGGAAACCTCCAGGGAACCATGGCTTAAAGTGAACCTGTCACTTGAATTTGGCGGGACCGGTTTTTGGTCATATGGGCGGAGTTTTCTGGTGTTTGATTCACCCTTTTCTTACCCACTAGCTGCATGCTGGCCGCAATATTGGATTGAAGTTAATTCTCTGTCCTCCGTAGTACACGCCTGCGCAAGGCAATCCTCTTTTGACACATGAGCTCTTAACTCAGCCGAGCATTCATGTGTTTTTAATGACCAGGGAGGAGAAAGCCACTGCCAAACATTTCTGACTACGACTTATCGCCCCTGAAAACAAAAGGATTGGCTAATGAAATTCTAACTGTCTAATTTATTCCTACCCCGCTATCATCTGTGGGGGTAGAGTCAAGAGGCCCAAATACACATCGGACGGTCAGTTGGTTTCACAAAAATTAACTAATCTAATGTGTATGGTGTCTTTAGACCAAAGAGTCTAGTAGTCTTCATGTAATAAATATAGTATTTACCGTATATACTCGAGTATAAGCTGAGATTTTCAGCCCAAATTTTTGGGCTGAAAGTGCCCCTCTCGGCTTATACTCGAGTCAATGTGGGTGGCAGGGTCGGCGGGTGAGGGGGTGAGGGCGCTGAGGTATACTTACCTAGTCCCAGCGATCCTCGCGCTGTCCCTGCCTTCCTCCCCGTCTTCTGTGCTGCAGCTTCTTCCTCTCTTCAGCGGTCACGTGGGACCGCTCATTAGAGATATGAATAAGCGGCTCCACCTCCCATAGGGGCGGAGCCGCCTATTCATTCCTCTAATCGGCGGTGCCGGTGACCGCTGACAGGAAGAGCTGCGGCACCGAAGACCAGGCAGAGGGACAGCGCGAGGATCGCCAGGACTAGGTGAGTATGTCATATTCACCTGTCCTCGTTCCAGCCGCCGGGCGTCGCTCCATCTTCCCGGCCGGCGCCTCCATCTTCCCGACGTCTGCGCTCTGACTGTTCAGGCAGAGGGCGCGATGACGCATATAGTGTGCGCGGCGCCCTCTGCCTGATCAGTCAGAGCAGAGACGCCGGGAAGATGGAGACGCCGGAACGAGACGCCGGGAGCTGCAATCAAGGGAGGTGAGTATGTGTTTTTTTTTTTTATTGCGGCGGTGGCGGCAGAGATTTCTATGGGGCACAATGAACGGTGCAGGGAGCAGAGCTGTGTATATATGTGGGACATGCAGGGAGCAGAGCTGTGTATATATGTGGGACATGCAGGGAGCAGAGCTGTGTATATATGTGGGACATGCAGGGAGCAGAGCTGTGTATATATGTGGGACATGCAGGGAGCAGAGCTGTGTATATATGTGGGACATGCAGGGAGCAGAGCTGTGTATATATGTGGGACATGCAGGGAGCAGAGCTGTGTATATATGAGGGACATGCAGGCGGCAGAGCTGTGTATATATGTGAGACATGCAGGCGGCAGAGCTGTGTATATATGTGGGACATGCAGGGAGCATATGGCACCGTATATGGCACAGCAATGGGGCACAATGAACGGTGCAGAGCACCGTATATGGCACAGCAATGGGGCACAATGAACGGTGCAGAGCACCGTATATGGCACAGCAATGGGGCACAATGAACGGTGCAGAGCACCGTATATGGGCACAGCAATGGGGCACAATGAACGGTGCAGAGCACTATATGGGGCACAGCTATGGGGAAATAATGAACGGTGCAGAGCACTATATGGCACAGCTATGGGGAAATAATGATCTATTTTTATTTTTGAAATTCACCGGTAAATGCTGCATTTCCACCCTAGGCTTATACTCGAGTCAATAAGTTTTCCCAGTTTTTTGTGGCAAAATTAGGGGGGTCGGCTTATACTCGGGTCGGCTTATACTCGAGTATATACGGTACTTATGATATGAGGTACGCTTACATATTGGAGAATAAAATCTCCATTTAGGGGAAATCTTTCCACTGTTTTTCCACTGTCAAATTCTATGGCTACAAAATTACATCTACATTGATAGAGATGATAAGGAATGCTAACTGCAGTAAAGTTATTACAGGAAGATGTTTAAGGGCATGTGCACACGTTAAGTGTTTGCCGCAGAAATTTCTGCACCATTTCAGCATTTGTTGGCAGGAAAAGCGCTGTGTAAAAACCATGCGCTTTTGTTGCAGATTTTTCCCTATTCATTATTATGGGTGAAATCTGCAGCAAAAGCGGCAAAAAACATTCTGCAGATATAAATCTGCTCCAAATCTGCAAGTCAAAAATAAGCCATGTGTATATGACACTTCAGAGTTCTCATTTACTTTGCTGGCATCAGGAAACCCTTCAGGTTTTGCCACTAAATAGGTGGAATCACGATATACTCACTGCTTTTAACATGTTAAATGCCGCTGTCAATCTCTTACTAGAAGCACTTCACAAACCCCGTCCATCTGCTCCTTTGTCACATGAACACAGGGCTTGGCATGACAGTTGGGAGTCTGCAGAAAACCCACGTGGTTGTCATTGCAGATCTATGGACGCTGAAGCCCTGCTATGAGTAGCACAAGCGATCAGATGATCGCAGCTTCAAGTAAGTAGATTATTGAAGGCAGTATAAAGTAGAGAAAAATCTTTTAAAAAAAATAAAAAAAACCATAAAAGTTCAAGTCGCCCCCCTTTTTCCCCATTTAAAAATAGAAGAATAAAAAAATACACAAATTTTGCATCGCTGTGTTCAGAAACACCCGATCTATTACAGTGTAAAAAATATTAATCCGATCGGCATAACGAGAAAAAAAATCAAAATGTCAGAATTACACTTTTGTGGTCACCACAACATTGCAATAAAATGTAATGATATTACTTATGGTACTGCAGTGCGCAGGCGATGGGCCTCTTTGACCTTTCCCGGCACCTGCGCACCGCAGTACGTTGCTCTGCCCTCAACAGGGCAGACAAAGTACACATGCGCAGGAGCCACGATGGGAAGCAAAGAAGAGGACGTCATCGTAAGAAGATGGGAGGTGCTGGACCCGGACCGCAACGCCCATCAGACCGGACCACTACGGGATAGTGTTGAACATTCCGATACTGCAAATATCGGGTATCTGCCGATATTCGCTGTATCGGAATTCCGATACCGAGTTCCGATATTTTTGCGATATTCGATACCTGAATTGGAAGTTTCCATAGTGCAATGATGCACTATAATGGAGTGTGGGCGGAGACTGCGTGTGTGTGTGTGTGCGGGCGGGGTCTGTGCGTGACCGTGGGGGGGTCTGTGCGTGCCTGCCGGGGCTCTGTGCGGGCTGCCGGGGCTCTGTGCGGGCTGCCGGGGCTCTGTGCGGCCTGCCGGGGCTCTGTGCAGCATGCCGGGGCTCTGTGTGTGCCTGCCGGGGCTCTGTGCGTCCTGCCTGGGCTCTGTGTGTGCCTGCCGGGGCTCTGTGCGTGCCTGCCGGGGCTCTGTGCGGCCTGCTGGTGCTCTGTGAGTGCCTGCTGGGGCTCTGTGCGGGCTGCCGGGGCTCTGTGCAACCTCTCAGTGATGCACTGCAGGAGCCATTGTCTCCTGTCAGTGTGTCACTGAGGGTCCTATAGAGCAGTGACATCACCCGATGTCACTGTTCTATAGGGGAGATCTCGTGGGACACTCGTTATTAATTGGTAGCGGACAGGTAGTATATATTATTTTACGTTTTTTGCAGGCGCTGAAGTATGGTTAAATGAAGAATATTAAAATACTTTTTTCCTAATGTGTGTGTGTTTTATTAACCCTTTATTACTTTTGGATTAATAAGGGATAGGCGTCTTATTGACGCCTCTCCGTTATTAACCCGGCTTAATGTCACCTTACAATAGCAAGGTGACATTAACCCCTTATTACCCCAAGAGAGGGGCTAAGAACCTGCCCCGGCAGGCACGCACAAAGCCCCGGCAGGCACGCACAGAGCCCCGGCAGCCCACACAGAGCCCCGGCAGGCCGCACAGAGCCCCGGCAGGCACGCAGAGCCCCGGCAGGCACACACAGAGCCCCGGCAGGCACCCACAGAGCCCCGGCAGGCCGCACAGAGCCCCGGCAGGCGCACAGACCCCCGGCAGGCCGAACAAAGCCCTGGTAGGCACACACAGAGCCCCGGCAGGCACGCACAAAGCCCTGGCAGGTACACACAGAGCCCCGGCAGGCCGCACAGAGCCCTGGCAGGCCGCACAGACCCCCGGCAGGCCGCACAGACCCCCAAAACGCCCGTACAGATTCCCGGCAGGCCCACAAGGACCCCGCCCACACACACAGACACGCACAGTGTCTGCCCACGCACCGCCCACACTCTTCCCCCCTCCGGAACAGGATGTAGAAGGACAGAAAGGGTTTATTTACATTCCGATATTTGTGTCCCATTGACTTGCATTGGTATCGGTATCGGCGATATCCGATATTTTTTGGATATAGGCCTATCCAATCCGATACCAATACTTCTGGATATTGGAAGGTATCGCTCAACACTACTCCGGGACCGCCCCTGGGTGAGTATAATATAACCTGTTCTTCTTATCTTTCAGGTTACATCGGGGGCTTATCTACAGCATTATAGAATACTGTAGATAAGCCCCTGATGCCGGTGGCCTTAGCTGATTGTCACCCCATTTTAGTCCTATCAGCTAAGGCCACCGCCATCAGGGGCTTATCTACAGCATTCTATAATGCTGTAGATAAGCCCCTGATGGCGGTGGCCTTAGCTGATAGGCCTAAAATGGGGTGACAATCAGCTAAGGCCACCGCCATCAGGGGCTTATCTACAGCATTATAGAATGCTGTAGATAAGCCCCTGATGGCGGTGGCCTTAGCTGATAGGACTAAAATGGGGTGACAATCAGCTAAGGCCACCGCCATCAGGGGCTTATCTACAGCATTATAGAATGCTGTAGATAAGCCCCTGATGGCGGTGGCCTTAGCTGATAGGCCTAAAATGGGGTGACAGACTCCCTTTAAGAGCAAAAACTGGCCTCTTTTGACCTGGTGAAAGGTTCCCTTTAATGCTCCATATAATCTCACTGCTCTTAGGATTTTGAGAGGTTTATTGCAGTAATGTACCGTAGCTGTATTCTATGATTCTATGTTTAAGTTGTAGATGTGTCTATTCCTCATGACATGGCCATCAAATAAATGAAAGAACACCTTTAGTAAAATGCACACACATATGTGTTTAAGCAAAACATGCCGTCTCCACTCCCCAGTGACCTGAAGCATCACTGTTAACTCAAAAAATGGTAAACGCATAAAAAACAAGTTAAAACATCTGGAGGCAAAATGCTGAGTTTTCTACAATCTTTCTTGTTAGTGATGCCACCAGATGGCGGTATGCCCATGCCAACTGGAAATGTCATAAAAATACAAATTTGGACACCAAGAACAATAGATATTAGATAGTTGCTCATATTTATTTATTTTATTCGCTTATATAGCACCATTAATTCCTATACAGACATTATCATCGCTTGTCCCCATTGGGGCTCACAATTTAGATTCCCTATCAGTATGTCTTGTTAGTGTGGGACAAAACCGGAGAACCAAGAGGAAACCCACGCAAACACAGGGAGAACATACAAACTCCTTGCAAATGTTGTCCTTGGTGGGATTTGAACCCAGGACCCCAGCGATGCATGGCAAACCACTGAGCCACTAGTGCTGCTTTTCTCAGGCTTTATTATTATTATTATTTATTATTATTATTTATTATTATAGCGCCATTTATTCCATGGCGCTTTACATGTGAGGAGGGGTATACATAATAAACAAGTACAATAATCTTGAACAATACAAGTCACAACTGGTACAGGAGGAGAGAGGACCCTGCCCGCGAGGGCTCACAATCTACAAGGGATGGGTGAGGATACAGTAGGTATGTGCATAGTCCATGACATCAGGGATCCTGCCATCCATTTCATGCTATTTGAACCACAAGCAGCATGAAATCCTGACAGGCTCTCTCATTACAGTTTTTAAAATGAGCAGGGCACAGAAAGAAAGGGTCACTACTACTTTTCTTGCACAGCTTGAGGGCAGAGTAAGGCAGTTGTATAAAGCGTTATGAGATCGGAACGCAGTGCACGGACTGGCTGGCGGCTCTCCCGACCTGAACATGACAGCAACGTAGAAATACATGCCTGGATCAGGAGAGCCGCCGGCCAGTCCATGCACTTTGTTCTGATCTCGTTCAGATTTATACGGCTGTCTGACTTTGCCCTGATTCACAGGTCTATCCCTAAATGCAAATAGGAGAGACATGTCAATGAAGCTAAACCAGGAGGTAGAAGCCAATCAGCTGACTCTTCTACCTGCGACAAGACTCTTCTCTTTAAGTGGGAAGATAGTGCTGTTCTGACGCAATGTGAAGGAATTTGCAATGGAAGTTTTGTTTCTCCTTGTGGAGAGTGACATGATAAGCATGTCGAGGTGAGGAGACTTAAAGCCGCAATGCTCCTCTGGGAAATATGCAAATTGTCTCTTCAGAGAGAAAGAGAACTAGAACTCTAGTGCCACCTATTGGAAGTAGCAATCCTGACAGTCAATGTCGACTCTTTAACGAGCCTTGTCACATGACTTAGGCTAATAGCCAAACCAGAATCTCAATTTCCAGACACTGTGTTTCGGGGTACTGCCCCTCGTTAGTGCAAAGTGAAGATCTGGTTTGGCTGATTGAGAGGCGTCTGACTGGGATCCAAGAAGTATCGTTTCTCCTTGTGGAGAGTGACATGATAAACATGTCAAGGTGAGGAGACTTAAAGCCGCAATGCTCCTCTGGGAAATATGCAAATTGTCTCTTCAGAGAGGAAGAGGACTAGACCTCTATTGCCACCTATTGGAAGTAGAAATCCTGAAAGTCAATGTTGACTCTTTAACGAGCCTTGTCACATGACTTAGGACAATTAGACTTAGAGACAATTTGCATATTTCCCAGAGGAGCATTGCGGCTTTAAGTCTCCTCACCTCGACATGCTTATCGTGTCACTCTCCACAAGGGGAAACAATACTTCTTGGATCCCGGTCAGACGCCTCTCAATCAGCCAAACCAGATCTCTTTGCACTGATGAGGGGCAGTACCCCGAAACACAGTGTCTGTAAATTGAGATTCTGGTTTGGCTATTATCCTAAGTCATGTGACAAGGCTCGTTAAAGAGTCGACATTGACTTTCAGGATTGCTACTTCCAATAGGTGGCACTAGAGTTCTAGTCCTCTTCCTCTCTGAAGAGACAATTTGCAATGGAAGTTTCAAACAGTGAAAATGTGCACAAAGCCTAGTCATGCATGCCATTTATTCATGTTTGCTTGTGTTTTCTTAACAAACGAGGAAATACTTAGGCAAAAACAGCACATGTTAACATAGCATTACTCACACTACATTATAATTCGTGAACTGATAAAAAAGGGATATATGGTAGGATGGATTATTCCAGTCTCTTCATTATTTACTCAAAAGCACTTCATAACACAGACCAAATGTCGGCACCAATGATGTGGGCACAATGTCTAACGTGCGTCTACTCTTATTATTTTCTGTTCTGAGAAACTAGAAACTCCTAAGAACTTGTCCATTTTGGGCCCTTAGAGCAAAGCAACTTTGTTTTTCATTGTTTCTCACTTTCTATGAGCCAAAGTATTTTCATTTGTTCATAGCCATAGCTGTATCAGAACTTGTTTATTCAGGATGAATTGCATATGTCAATGGCAGCATTTTGGGAAACATAAATTACTACCTTACATTTATTACATTTTATGGGAAAAAATTATTATTATTGTTTCTTGATGTTTTAAAAGTGTGAACAAGTTCTTGTCGTGGTGGGATGGCATTTATGCTTTTTAAAAAAAAATCAAAATAGCATTAACTAAGTACCCTATGTTATTTACGTGTACTATTATTATTTACTTATGCACTTGCTGTAGGGCATGTGCACACTTTTTATTCTTGGGAGCATGCTCTTATACTTTGCACATATACCAGCTTATACTCTGGCTCATTTCTTTGGTTTTGCTGTAATCTCTTGTACTTTGTACAAACAGTGGTATGAGGGCCCCCTATCTGAGCCAAGTATTTCAACTGTATAGCTTCCTTGGATGGGTGTCTGAGTCGGTAGTCTATCCTGCTCTGCCCTTAATCACATTGAGGTTGCTTGACAGAAGATAAGGTTTTCATGCTTATTAAAGGACCTAGTCGTGCTGGAATGGCTTTTATGATTTTTTGATCAAAACATCATTAACTAAGTACCCTATGATATGCACGTACTATTGCTATTTACTTATTTACTTGCTTACTTAAGTTTTCATTTTTTATTTATTTATTTTTTCTTCTTGAGTTATGTCTGGAGCTGTACAAGGGCTAGTTTTTGCATGACTGCCTGACAAGATGTAGTTTTCAGAGTTACCATTTACCATTTTTTGGTGGAATGTACAAAAGAAACAACAATTCTGGATTTTCTTTCTTTTATTTAAAGTGAACCTGTCACCAGGTTTGGCCGATATGAGTTACGGCCACCCCCTTTCAAGGCTGATATACAGTATTCTATAATGCTATATATAAGCCCCCGATCTGACCTGTAAGAGAAGAAAAATAACTTATTATACTCATCTGCCGGGCAGTCCGGTCCGATGGGCATCACTGGTCTTGGTCCAGTGCCTCCTATCTTCCTACAATCCCTGTCCTCCTGCTTGCTTCATATGGATTTTTTCATCTTTTCATTTATAGAACCATCTAAAGGCTTGTTTTTTGAATAACAAACAGGGGCGTACTGCTCATAGCGGAGAACCATGAGGCTGATATGGGGCCTGTAAGCCAGGGGGCATCTTCAGGACATGGATATTGTTGAATAGATTGGCACTCTGTGCCTGTGAGTCTGTGACTCTATGAACTGGAGGTGCGACAATGTCACCTCATTGCACCTGCAGTGTGTAGCTTAAGTACTCACACTGCACAGACCAAAGCAGCACACGGGAGGAATGGGGCAAAGAAAGGAGTGTTGTTTTATTTATTTTATGTCAGTAGCTTTGAGTAGGGGACTTTGGAGACCCTCATACTGATTAGCGAGTCATGGGGACCTCCATACTGAGTGAGGGCCTGTGGGGACACTCATTCTGAATTGGGCTTGTGAGGACTCATACTGAGTGGGAGACTGGAATTGAGGCCCACCATACTGAGTGGGAAGCTGGCATTGGGGGTCACCATACTGAGTGGGGGCATCATAATTACATTGTCCCATTACATCTGGCGTAGAAGTAACACAGCATTTCAGAAAAGGAACATCATACCAACAGTAAAATATGGTGGTAGTAGTGTGATGGCCGGAGCGGTGTTGCTATTGACAGTGCCATGTGAGGGGTTGAGCTGCTAGGATCAGCTTTCTCCAGTTATAACTGGAGTATGGCGCTCTATATTTGTTGGGATTCAGCCGTTTTTATTAATAATAATAATTTTTATTTTTATATAGCGCTAACATATTCCTCAGCGCTTTACATACATTATCATATAGCACTTGATCAAGTCAGTACAGAAACTGAACTATACAATCTGTAGGACAGATACCGTATATCCGTCATGAAGCACAACATGACATGTGATCTTGACCTTATGGCAGATATTTATGTCAAATAGAACTAAGGGGTTAAGTGATGTGGAACATTTTACTTATACATTTGATAAGACTGCAGTACTCTGTTTTATTACTTACTTCAGAGCCCACTACTTCTGTCCCCACATCTCTCTTTTGTTTCTATTTGGAGGCCAACTTGTACACCGCTATATTTAGCCCCTATGGACCTGAATAAAAGATAGATAGATAGATATGTAGAAAAATGAATGACCTTTCTCAATTTGACTGAAATGTTGCTGTCACTATGAGCTAATACATTTTTCAAGTTTCCTGCTTTGGGAGTGCTGCCTCCATTTTTGCATGTATATCGGAGGATTGGTTTATACCTGGGAAGCTCTGCACCCATTCCCCCCTTTTTTTCTGGTTCTGCCTTGATTTTTTTCTATTTAGATAGAAAGACAGACATAAAGATAGATAGACATAGAGATACAAAGATAGCTAGATAGATACTGTCATAGGGAAAATTTAAATCCATGATAAAAGAAGAGAGAAAAGCGCTTGCTATCTACAGGCTGTTTTCAAATTTCAATCTATGATGCTGACCGCCTCCTTTGAAATTAGGTAACTAAGGAAATTCCTAAAGGCTAATAGATGTGATGCCCTGCATAAGGAATTTGGAGCATATTTACTACCGAGATAAAACTATGAAAAGCGTAAAGATCTAGAATCTCTTTGCTTACTAGAAATTAAGAAGGGAGATTTGCATGATTGGCGTCGATCCAATAGATGGGAAAATCATATTTTCAGAAACAGGATGGTTTTGCATCCCTGAGTTGTGACCAGAATCCTTTGGATTGAATAAAGGGCTGATAGACAAGGCTACACCTGCCATATTTGGTCTCTATGTAAAGATATAATGCGATTCTTATAAGCAAAGATATCATCAATAGAGGGAATATTATGATTTTCTGAAACTGAAGCCACATCCCATGTTCAACCCTTTAAGTAGTCATCAAGGGGAGGTGTATGGGTGTAACTTAGGAGCTAATGAAAGACAAATGTCACATTTGGGTGCTGTCAGTACTTGGAGGCATAGTTCACTGTGGGTGCTGTCCGTTTTCCTGGAGCGCCTCCCTCCATAAATCTAGAGCCATTGCTGTGATGACAGATTTAGTAAGTTTCTTCTGTTTATCATCTTTATTTTATGTAACTGTATATGGTGTACTGTTTTGTCCCCTTTGTAAAATGTTTTGTATTTTTTTTATAAACACTGCCTATCTTTCTGGATTAAATATAACATTGAATTTCAGTTCCTTTTGTTCTGTAAACTGCACTCCTGAAAGCCATACGCTACCAGAAAGCAGGCATCCAGTCAGACTGCATAAACGGCTGGTGATGGGTTATCGGGGAGTTAGCAGTGACCGTACCAGTGCATATTTATATTCTATGTGTTGGAATCGGAGGATATATACCATACGCTATTAGTTTCCCAATAACCGGCCTATAAGTGGAAACTGCCTGTGGCCTCCTCTGTAAATTGTTGGCGAATCGTGTAATTTTCTGGGTGATAGGGGGCAGTAGAGGGCTGTTCACGACAAAAAGGTAATAGTGGGAGGATCTGTGTGACTTCTCGGCTGTGATCTTTGACAGATACCAAACATTGGAATAAGGTTTAAGGCCGGGATCACACACAGCAAGATACGGCCGAGTCTCGCAGGTTAAAAACAAGCTCTGGCACCGGCACTCCAGAGCGGAGCCTGCGGCCGCACAGCAATACGTGGAGCCGCACGCTCCGCTCCGGAGTGCCGGTGCCAGAGCTTGTTTTTAACCTGCGAGACTCGGCCGTATCTCGCTGTAGTGTGACTCCAGCCTAATAAGAAAACACTCTATGTCACCCATGTTCCTATTTTTTTGTAGATACCAAAAGCTGGTATTAGAATAAAGCTAAAAAGGCAAAAATACAAGGTAATGGTGACAACTAAAGAAAAAGTGAAAGTGATCAACAACTATAGAGTATAGATATTGTAGAGTATAAATATTAGTACTTGGACATTAACTGCAGTCATTTTCTCATAGGTATATTTAAACCCAACAAATCTTGAGCCCAGTATATTAATATTAATTGTTACAATTGTTTGCATTTTTCTGTGTTCTCAGATTCTTGTTTACTTGAGGTAGGTGTAGTTTAAGTAACAATTGATTGATACTAGGGTGATGTGAAATACCAAGATGAAGTACACACATTTTCTTTGTTTTGTCAAGGACAATTACAGCAGTGTCTCTTATGCATCTTTTGTCCCTGGCATTCTTCATTTGATAATTCAGTTGTTTTAGTCCGTTCAGTACTATACTGTGCCATGCTCCTTTGTTAATGGTCTGAAATATAACATCATAATTCAGAACATGCACAATGTCAGTAAACAAGACTTTTTTGTTTATCTGAAGGACATGTCCTTAGTCTACTCAATATAATATTTCAAGAAACAATTATAATGTGTGGAAATCTTAAAATACTGTATAGGGTATTGTCAGACGTTAGGACTTCTTGAAGTGTTAAAGAGCAGATACAGTACTACAAATCTGTGACAATTTAAACTACAATACAGATATGTCCATCTTTACTTCCTATCTTGGCTTGAGATGAGATGACAGTTTTGAAAAAAACATGATTTTGTAATACTCTGTAAGACAATATTTACAGTCATGGCCAAAAGTGTTGGCAGTTCGCACCCTTGAAATTGTTCCAGAAAATGAAGTATTTATTGCAATTACATATGTTTTGTTATATATGTTTATGTCCTTTGTGTGTATTGGAACAGCACAAAAAAACAGAGAGAAAAAGGCAAACTGGACATAATTTCACACAAAACTCCAAAAATGGGCCAAACAAAATTGTTGGCACCCTCAACTTAATGTTTGGTTGCACACCCTTTGAAATAAATAGCTGCAATCAAATACTTCCTATAACCATCAACAAGCTTCTTAAATCTCTAAATTGGAATTTTGGACCACTCTTGTTATGAAAACTGCTCCAGGCCTCTCATATTGGAAGGAAGCCTTCTCCCAATCGCAATTTTAAGATCTGTCCACAGGTGTTCAATTGGATTTAGATCCAAACTTATTGCTGGCCACTTCAGAACACTCCATCGCTTTGTTTGCATCTATTTCTGCGGGCTTCTTAAAGTATTTTTGGTGGCATTGTCCTGCTGGAAGACCTATGACCTTGGAAGAAAACCAGCTTTCTGACACTGGGCACTATTTTGTGACCCAAATCCCTTTGGTAACAGTCTAGGCACCTAGTGCTAGATGCAGCTAAACAAGCTTAAAAGATCTTTGAACCTCCATCATATTTGACTGTAGGTACTGTATTCTTTTCTTTGTAGGTCTCCTTTCATTTTAAGTAAACAGTAGGATGTTTTACAAAAAAGCTCTATCTTTGTCTTATCTATATACAAGACGCTTTCTCAGAAGGAATTCGGCTTACTCACATAGATTTCGGCAAACTGAAGTCTAGCATTTTTATGTCTCTATGTCACCAGTGGGATCTTCATGGGTCTCCTGCCATAGCGCTTCATTTAAATCAAATGTGGATGGATAGTTCGCACTGACACTGATGCACCCTGAGCCTACAGGACATCTTGAATTTCTTCAGATCTTGATTGGGGCTGCTTATCTATTAGTCTGACTATTCTGCATTGCAACCTTTCATCAGTTTTTCTCTACTATCCACGTCCAAGGAGATTAGCTACAGTGCCATGGGTAAACTTTTTGAGATGTTGTGCACCGTGGATAATGCAACATCTAGATCTCTGGATATGGACTTGTAATCTTGAGATTGTTAATATTGTTTAACAATTTTGGTTCCCTCAAGTCTTCAGACAGTTCTCTTCTCCTTTTTCTGTTCTCTTTGGTTAGTGTGGCACACACAGACACACAATGCAAAGATTGAGTCAACTTTTCCCTTTTTTATCTGGTTTCAGGTGTGATTTTCATACTGCCCACGCCTGTTACTTGCCACAGGTGAGTGAACAAACATCACATGCTTGAAAAAAAAAGTGTGATACAGAGCAATGCCAGAATGTATTTCTGTCTTTCCTTTTGAAGTCATGTCATGATAATACAGTTTTGCTCAAATGTTTACATACCCCGGCAGAATTTTTGCTTTCTTGGCCTTTTTTCAGAGAATATGAATGATAGCACCAAAACTTTTTCTACACTCATGGCAAGCAGTTGGGTGAAGCCATTTATTGTCAAACTAATGTGTTTTCTCTTTTTAAATCATAATGACAACCCAAAACATCCAAATGACCCTGATCAAAAGTTCACATCCCAAATTTCTTAATACAGTGTGTTGCCCCCTCTAACATCAATGACAGCTTGAAATCTTTTGTGGTAGTTGTGGATGAGGTTCTTTATTTTCTCAGGTGGTAAAGCTGCCCACTTTTCTTGGCAAAAAGCCTCCAGTTCCTGTAAATTCCTGGGCTGTCTAGCATGAACTGCGTGCTTGAGATCTACCAGAGTCTCTCAATGATATTGAGGTCAGGAGACTGAAATGGCCACTCCAGAACCTTCACTTTGTTCTGCTTTAGCCAGTAACAGGTTGACTTGGCCTTGTGTTTTGGATGGTTGTCATGTTGGAACGTCCAAATACGTCCCATGCACAGCTTCCAGGCTGATGAGTGCATATTTGCTTCCAGTATTTACTGATAACGTGCTGCATTCATCTTTCCTTCAACTTTGACCAAGTTTCCTGAGCCTTTGCAGCTCACATATCCCAAAACATTAGCGATCCACTTCCGTGCTTTACAGTAGGAATGGTGTTCCTGTCATCATAGACCTTCCTTGTTGACCTCTCTCCAAATGTATCATTTATGGTTGTGGCCAAAAAGTTAAATTTTGGTCTCATGACTCCAAATGACCTTTTTCCAAAAGTTTTGAGGCTTGTCTGTGCTGTTTTGCATATTGTAGGCTAGATACTTTGTGGCATTTGCGCAGTAATGGCTTTCTTCTGGCAACTCGTCCATGCAGCGCATTTTTCTTCAAGTGCCTCCTTATTGTGCATCTTGAAAAAGCCACACCGCTAGTTTTCAGAGAGTCCTGTATTTCAGCTGATGTTATTTGTGGGTTTTTCTTTGCATTTCAAACAATTTTCCTGGCAGTTGTGGATGACATTTCTGTTGGTCTACCTGACCATGGTTTTGTTTTTACAGAGCTCCTGATTTTCCATTTGTTAATCACAGTTTGAACGCTGCTGACTGGCATTATCAATTCCTTGGATATCTTTTTGTATCCCTTTCCTGTTTTATACAGTTCAACTACCTTTTCCCGTGGATCTGTTGACAATTCTTTTGCTCTCCCCATGACTCACAATCCAGAAATGTCAGTGACTGGATAAAAAATGCAAGAGTGTGTCTGGATCCCACAAACTCACTCAGCTTTTATGCACACACACGATGATTACAAGCAAACAGGTCACAGGTGAGGATGTTACTGTACCTTTAGTAGCCATTCAAACCCATCTGTCAACATCTGTGCATGTTATCAGGCCAAAATCACCAGGGTATATGAACTTTTGATCAGGGTCATTTGGATGTTTTGGGATGTCATTATGAAAACTTTTGATAACAACTGTATACGGAATTTGTATAACTAGAAGTTGGAATCCTTAACAATTTTTTTTTAATTAGTACGAGTGGACCCATCTGTATATAAGATTCTGTCTCTAGTAATAAACAGAAATGTTCCTTAGCGACAGAAGGGGAACATTCACGACTTTAAATGCAACAGAATTCTGGTGCAATCTAAGTAAAAAAAATAGTGGGTCTGATGATTCATCAAGTCTAGTGTAGCGCGCGCTCATGGTACACCAGTCTTATTGGAGAAGAACATATCGGATTTATTAAGAGGTGCATTAAGAGGTACTTAATGAATTTGGTGCCTGTTCAGAATGCTGTGTAACTGTATATGTTGCGCCATGAATGCTACTGCATGATGATACTACAGCAGACATCTCTGTTCACAGCGCCCTATAGGTACAGTGGTCCTATACAGCTCTTAGGGTATAGCTCCCCTGCACTTAGGTCCGGCATTCTTTTTTATTTTCTACTGTTTGAATTCAGTGGCACTGTCATTGTTCTGTCCTCACTAGCTGAGGCAGGCTCATACGTAGCTATACAGTCAGCTAAACCGCTATACCGGGGTCCAATAAGGAGACTGTGGTTGAGTCTGTGCTTTATTAAACGTAGTGGTATATTGATGCGGTGAAACTGTGAACAATGATATACATAGAATCAGTGCATGGCATAGAAGATACATAATACACATGATATACATTATGCATAACATTTAGAAAGCTAGTGACTAAATTAGGAGTACAACTGGTTAAACTAAGCTAATATAGAGCAGAAATATCTATAGGAAGCATAAAGACATACCGGCAATGCAATCGCAAGGGGGATGAAGTGAAGCGTCTTTCCTTGAAGGCAAACCGAAGAAAGTGAAAGGAAAAATGGAGGGAAATGGAGGCTGAGCTACCATAATGCATTGCAAAGGAGGAGGAGAATCAGACATGGATAATACAAAAACAAGATTGAACTGCCAACATAACTCTGACCGCTAGAGGGAGCCAAAGCATCACAGATGAATAAAGGCATGAATATATCAATACTGTATACTGAGGAAACTGCAATTATGCAAGCAAATAATCAGGGCAACAATATTACATGGCGGAGACAGAACACTCCCCGTCTGGCATCAACGGATGTCACTACTCCTTTCTTCCGAAGGCAACAATAGGACCAGTTCAGATACCGGTCTGGAAAATGTCTTAGGTTCATTCCCTTTTGTCATCCTTAGCTCAACTTTGCGGACGTTGCCATCCTTACTCGGGAACGTTGCGGTGACTAGGCCAAGTGGCCACTGGTTCCGGTGAATCTGACAGTCTTTCACAAGAACAAGGTCACCTATGTTCAGATTAGGTTTAGTAGATTGCCACTTCGTCCGTGGCTGCAGGGTAGACAAATATTGTTTGCGCCACCTGTCCCAGAAAGTATTTGCAAGACTTTGTACCTGTCTCCATTGGCACTTGTAGAGGTCCTTAGCGTCGAATCCTCCTGGAGGGGCACTGGACAGTCCCGTTTTCTGGGTAAGTAGAGTAGCTGGAGTCAATAACAAGGGTTCCTCAGGGTCGTTAGGAACTGGAACCAGGGGTCTTGCATTGATTATAGCTGCAGCTTCAGCCATGAAGGTGATTAGGCTTTCGTGGGTAAGCCTCGCTGCTCCTTCACATTTTTCCATGTCACGAGTTCTGGTGGTCCTGAATGAGCGAGCTATATGTGTCAGGCAGGTAATGGCTCGAGTACGTGACTTCCAACTTGAGAATCTGTCGAACCTGCAAGATCCGAGCTGGATAACAGAGGTCATTGTATGTAGTGTAGACACCTGAGGGCGGATTTCAGCATCTGAGTCCTCTCCTACTAGTTCAAAGGTGTCTGGAAAACATTCCTCAATGTACAATAGTTTTGGTCCCGAGAGCCACGTTGTGCTTCCTAGTCGACTTGCGTCAACTGCTCTAGTTGCATGATCTGCGGGATTCTGGTCTGTGGGTATGTAATGCCACTGCTTTGGATGAACTGATCTCCTGATTCGTAGCACTCTGTTATTGACATAAACGTAGAATCGCCTGGTTTCGTTGTGGATATATCCCAGGACTACTTTGCTGTCTGAGTAGAACTTGGCCTGTGTCAGGTCGATATCCATTTCGGATGCGATGAACTCCGCTAACTCAACGGCTAAGACTGCGGCACAAAGCTCTAACCTGGGTATAGTGTGCTCTGGTTGTGGTGCGAGTTTGGCCTTTCCCATGACGAAACCAATGTGGCACTGACATTTGGAGTCTACAGTTTTGAGGTAGGCAACAGCGGCAATTGCTTTGACAGAAGCATCTGCAAATACGTACAGTCTTTGGCTCTGTATCTCAGTAGATGGCACAGGGGTGTACGATCTCGGCACATGCAGGTTGGAGAATGCCGCTAACGAGTTCTTCCACTCTTCCCACTGGATCCTCTTGTCAGGTGGCAGAGGTGCATCCCAGTCAGATGTTTCCCTAGTTAAGTCTCTTAGTAGGGCCTTGCCTTGTATAGTAACAGGAGCTGCGAAACCCAAGGGGTCGTACAGACTGTTGATGGTAGACAGGACGCCTCTACGTGTGAAAGGCCTTTCTTCCTGGCTGATCTGAAAGGTGAAAGTGTCTGATTGTAGATTCCAGAGAAGCCCGAGGCTGCGTTGCATTGGTGCGGGGTCTGACCCCAGGTCCAGGTCTCTGAGACCATTACATAGGTCTTGAGAAGGGAACGCTTCCATGAGTTCTTGGCTGTTTGAGGCTATTTTATGAAGCCTAAGGTTCGAGTAGGCAAGCATGTCCTGAGCTCTCCTGAGAAGACTGATGGCAGTCTCATTTGAAGGCATGGCTTTTAGACAGTCGTCGACATAAAAGTCCTTTTCTATGAATTGTCTGACATCTGCTCCGTATTCTGGTTCTCCTTCCTGAGCTGACCTTTTGAGTCCGTAAATGGCGACTGCAGGTGAAGGACTGTTGCCAAAGATGTGCACTCTCATGCGATACTCTGTGACTTCTTTAGTAGGATCATTGTCTCTGTACCAGAAGAATCTTAAGAAGTTCCTGTCTCTCTCTCTCACAAGGAAACAATGGAACATTTGCTGGATGTCAGCGATGAAGGCAATGGAATCCTTACGGAAGCGCATAAGTACACCCAGTAGTTTGTTATTGAGGTCTGGTCCTGTCAGCAGAACGTCATTCAGGGAGACATCATTAAACTTAGCACTGGAATCAAACACGACTCTGATCTGGCCTGGTTTTTTAGGGTGGTATACTCCGAACATGGGTAGGAACCAGCATTCTTCAGAGTCTTTGAGAGTGGGAGCTAGTTCTGCGTGACGGTTTTCAAAAATCTTTGACATGAAGGAGAAAAAGTGATCTTTCATCTCTGGTTTCTTTTGCAGATTACGAATGAGAGAGGAGAAACGTTGTAATGCCTGATTTCTGTTGTTCGGTAGATGTGGTCTGTGGGTTTTGAAGGGAAGAGGTGCGACCCAGCTGTTGGTCTCATCTTTAACGAGTCCCTTGTCCATTACCGCTAAGAACAACTTGTCCTCTACCGACATTGCCACTTGGTTGTCCTGCTTAGTTCTCTGGAAGACTGTGCACCCTAACTGATCCTCATAGCTTCCCGACACTATACTGCTGTCGTGAGTAAAGTCTATTAGATGGTTGGGCAGTTGGATGCTGTGTGGCAGTTCCCTGACATGGAACTCATTGTTACAAGGTTGAAACAGAGATGGACGTCCTTTCTCCAATGTATTTGTCAGCATGCTTGTCACAGAAGATGGGGCGTGCATGCGTCCCAAGCATACGTTGCCAATTATGACCCATCCTAGGTCTAGGCTTTGGGCATAGGGAGCATTGTGGAGTCCATTGATATGACGTCTCACTTTATGAACTTGCAGGATATCTCTCCCCAACAGCAGAATTATCTGGGCCTGATGGTCGAGTTCCGGTATAAGGTGTGCTATTCGTTTTAAGTGAGCGTGATGGATTGCTACATCTGGTGTAGGGATTTCAGATCTGTTGTCTGGGATCTGGTTACATTCGATGATCGTAGGTAGTGGTAGGCAGAATTGTCCGTCTAAAGACTCGATCTGGTAGTCAGTAGCTTTCCTGCCTGCTGTTGTCACAGTACCTGCACACGTCTTTAAGGAGTAGGGAGTGCTTGGCCCTTTGATGTTGAATAGGTCAAAGAACGTTGATCTAGCCAAGGATCGATTACTTTGGTCATCTAAGATAGCATACAGTCTTACAGCTTGGTCTCTATGGCCCTTCGGGTATACTTTGACGAGGCATATTTTTGAACAGGACCTACTGTCTATTGTCCCTTTGCAGACCTCGGTACATTGTGAAGTGATCTCTGGCGTAGCTGTATCTGTGCTCCTTTCCTCCCCGCCATGCTCACTGTCAGCTGGCGTGTTTTGTGTACTCCATGGAGCTGGGCCAGGGTGTAGAGCGGTGTTATGATCTGTGGTGCCACATTCTGTGCATTTTACACTGACCTTGCAATCCTTGGCGAGATGAGCTGTGGACGAGCAGCACTTGTAGCAGATACCGTTTTCTTTCAGGAAGCTTCTGCGATCTGGCATAGATTTTCCTCTGAAGGCTCTGCATTTCAGGAGAGGATGAGGCTTCTGATGAAGTGGGCACTGCTTGTCAGGGTCCTGCACCTTTGTCTCCGATTGGGAGCAGCCAGCAGACCTGTAATTGGAATCTGAAGAAGAAACATAAGTCTTGTGTACTGCTACAGATGTTCTGCGTGGATTTGCAGGTGGTGATGGTGTGGCATATGGTATTGCAAAGTCAAAGCTGGGATCGTTTCTAATTCTCGCTTGTTGGTGTATGAAGTCTACAAAAACGGAGAAGGGAGGGAATGGAACGCTGTGTTTGTATTTGTACGTGGAACCATGTGTGAGCCACCTCTCCTGTAGATTGTAGGGCAACTTCTGGACTATAGGGTTAACACCTCTAGCTGTGTCGAGAAATGCAAGTCCCTGTAGGTCGTCCTCGTATTTGGCAACTTGGACTTCCTTTAGCAAGTCGCTTAGCTCTCTAAGTTTCTGGAGACCTTTGTTAGATATTTTAGGAAAGTCATCGATTCTTTTGAACAAGGCTCTTTCTATTACTTCTGCTGAGCCATAACACTCATCCAGCCTTTTCCAGATCTTTGAGGCCAGTCTCAGGGCGGTTTATATTAATGTCTCTGATCCTTACTGCGTGTTTGACTGACTCTTCTCCCAGGTATTTGACTAACAGGTCTATCTCTTCCCTGTGTTGTAGCCCCAAGTCTCTAATGACATTTTGGAAGGAAGCTTTCCAAGCTCTGTAACCTTCAGCTCGGTCAGTGAATTTCATGAGTCCCTTGGCAACCAGTTCACGTCGTGTGAAGAACTTGGCAAATTCTGTCGTGAACCGGTTGTCAGCAGAGTATACTGGTGATGGGTCGCCCTGATAGTGATGTGAGGTGCGTTCGTACCTGTTAGTGTCCTCATGGTGGCGCCAGCCGGTGTCGTATTGCTTCGGTCTGACGTAAGGTATGTCAGCAGGGTGATTCACGTTGGTTACCTGATGAGGGGCAGGGTAGTCATTAGCAGAGTTGTTTTGCCTCACATTTTCGAGTTTGTTTCTGTCCTGAGCCTCGTGACGACTCTCGCTCACTTCGCTGGAGGTGTCGTATTCTGGTTTTGGTACTGGTTCAGGGTTATAGTTTGGATCAGGAAGTTCATTAACATACTGAGATGTGTGTTGTGGTGAGTCTTGCAGTGGAAACTCCAGACTCGACGTACTGCTTTGGCTATGCAGCTTGGGATTTTGCGCGGCTTCTAGCGATTCTGCTTCGGCGAGGGCTGCGGCAGCTTCCCTTTTTGCTGCTAGGCTTTCTAAGGCGGCATCCACGCGTGCCTTCTCTAACTGCGTTCTTCTCTCTTGGTTGGCTCTCTCTAACTGCATTCTTCTCTCTTGGTTGGCTCTCTCTAACTGCATTCTTCTCTCTTGCTCATCTCTCTCTAAGCGCGACCTTCTCTCTTGCTCGTCTCTCTAAGCGCGACCTTCTCTCTTGCTCGTCTCTCTCTAAGAGTGACCTTCTCTCTTCGTCATCTAGGCGTGCTTTTTCTAATTTAAGTTGCATCTCTTGGTCAGCAAAGCTCGCTCGTATTTTGGCGGCTTCAGCATTTGCGCGGGCAAAGGCGACCGCGCTGCTGATGGATGTTGTCTTTGAGGAGACGGAAGTAACAGATCTTGTCCTATGTGATTTGTGAGACATGGTGTCTTGGGAAAGTGCTTGGCTGGGCAGAGATTGCTGCAGCTGTATTCAGTCTCTGTGTAGCCGGTGACTTGAATCCCACTAGTTGGATGGCTGCCGTTTCACTGTTCTGTCCTCACTAGCTGAGGCAGGCTCATACGTAGCTATACAGTCAGCTAAACCGCTATACCGGGGTCCAATAAGGAGACTGTGGTTGAGTCTGTGCTTTATTAAACGTAGTGGTATATTGATGCGGTGAAACTGTGAACAATGATATACATAGAATCAGTGCATGGCATAGAAGATACATAATACACATGATATACATTATGCATAACATTTAGAAAGCTAGTGACTAAACTATGAGTACAACTGGTTAAACTAAGCTAATATAGAGCAGAAATATCTATAGGAAGCATAAAGACATACCGGCAATGCAATCGCAAGGGGGATGAAGTGAAGCGTCTTTCCTTGAAGGCAAACCGAAGAAAGTGAAAGGAAAAATGGAGGGAAATGGAGGCTGAGCTACCATAATGCATTGCAAAGGAGGAGGAGAATCAGACATGGATAATACAAAAACAAGATTGAACTGCCAACATAACTCTGACCGCTAGAGGGAGCCAAAGCATCACAGATGAATAAAGGCATGAATATATCAATACTGTATACTGAGGAAACTGCAATTATGCAAGCAAATAATCAGGGCAACAATATTACATGGCGGAGACAGAACAGTCATGCATATTTGAACATTTTCAAAATTAAAACTGAAGGGGTGAGATTGAATGTCATGGAATGGTTCCATACAACTTCTATTTTTTGGGATATCCCAGTGGAAGTCTAAGGTTGTATCCAGAAATCAAAGTACCGTTAGAAAACTGAAAATGACCATAAACCTCTAATCCCATATGCCTTGACCAAATGTACCATGTATTTTTATTAAAACAAAGACTCCCGTAATTCCATCTATTTAGAGAAAGAGTTTCAACATCTACTTACGTCTAATCTCACTTTCCTTCACATAGTTATATAGTTGGAAGATAAATATAGCTACAGGCAGCAACCACTAGAGGAAGACAGCTCCATATGGATTTCAGCTAGTCACAAAACATAACCACACTGATGCTTTTCCAATTACAAATATACTATATAATTAACAATCCATATAATAGCTTCACAGTTATTTGTGATGTCTCAACCAATAATGTAGACAAGATAAAAATAACATCCTTAGAAATGTAAAGAAATGACATCCATATAGAAACAATTAAAATACTGTAATGCAAACTCTGCATCTTTGTCACCGTGATCCGCAAAATCGTGTATATAGTGTGTATAGGGAGGGCTAAGATGCAAAAAACTAACCAAGTGTAATGGTCTAATAGATATTCATAAATGTTCACGCTGGGTTCAAACACTTTACATATACAGTTTAGTTATCAATAATAGTACAGGAGCTGAAGGGGTTGTCCAGTACTAGGACAACACCTTCTTGAACTAAATGTTTGGTCCCGATAAAATAAAAAAAAACTAATCTCCTGTACCATTCTCGCTGTTTCAGCACTCGCTCTCCCCTGGGCTCTCGTGTGGTTGTTGTGACACGTGATCCCGGCTCTCAATCAGTGCTGGCGTCACTGTCCACGCCTATGTACGGATTGAACATAAAGAAGAAAACTGAGATTGGCTGCAGCCTGGACTTCCTCTTCATGTTCAATCCATACATAGGCGGGGTCAGTGATGCCAGTGCTGTTGGGGGAGAGTGAGTGTCGACTCTGCGGGAACAGTGCCAGCATGGGAAGTGAGTAGAGATTTTTTAATCGAGGCCTAATATTTAGTTCAAGAAGGGGTTGTATTAGTAGTGGACAACCCCTTTAAAGTAATACAAACATAAAGCATAGAAAATGGATCATTTGATGTAATATTAAGGGTGTCAGTAACAGGCTGCTATAGGGATAGAGATGCCCCTCACATAAGAGTGTGAATGACACCCTAAGCAGACATGTGCAATTAGAATACTAGGCAACCACCCCACCGATGTTTGATGGGTTAGTAAGTGGCTTGTTTTCAGTATTTTGCACCTGTGCTGCCCCTGCTTTTCTCTTGGGGGACCTGCTGCATCCTGTTTGTGCAGGATTTGTGTTTGCAAGTATGGCTCTCAGTGATTGTTGTTCATTGGGCGGTGAAGAATGAATAATTTAATTTTTACCACTAAAATGTTGTTTTAGCCCCAAGTTTAAAATTTTTTTAAAGCCTAATAGGAAAAAATAGACCACGCAGTTTGTTGTGCAATTTCTCCTGAGTATGCCAATACTCTAGATGTAATCTGGAAATACCTTTCAAGCACAGTGGAAAGCTCAGAAGGGAAGGAACGCTTGTGAGTGCTAAGACCTACTGGCAGAGCCCCTGAGGTGCCAGAACAGCAGAATTTCCCATAAGTGACCCCATTTTACAAACTACACCTCTCAATAAATTCATCTAAGGGTGCAGAGATCATATTGACACCATGGGTGCGTCACAGAATTTTATACTACTGGATAGTGAAGAAAAAATAATTACATTATTACCACAAAAAATTGTTTTAGACCCAGATTTTACATTTTCACACAGGAAAATGGGTAAAAATGGCATCAAAATTTGTCACATAATTTCTTAGCCACATGGTGAGACTTGGGAGGGACAGGTCACTATTTGACTCGTGGAGAAGAAATGATCATAAAATAGTTTGCAGAATCCACTCTCAAATTACCCCATTTTGGAAATTACTCGCCTCTGGGAATTTATCTACAGGTGTATTTATGATTTTGACTCTATGGGCGTTTTCCAGAAACAAGCAGAAATGGATGTTGCTAAGTAAAAATTGCAAATCTTCCATTGTAGTGCCTGTACATTTTAGTGCCTGTACATTGTGCCTAGCTCACACTTTTTGAAAAATGCACTCATAAATCGCTACTGAAATGCCAAATATGTGGATGGGAAGGGAGGGGTGAATTTGGATTTGGGAGCGCAAAACCCTTTGCAATACCAGTAACGTTCCATTAACATATGACAGACATGAGTGAGGGCTTGATTTTTTGTGGATTGAGTTGAAGCTTTTATTGGGAACATTGTACATAACTTTTTGGATCACATTTATCCTGTGCACTACGCTGAGCACTTAGGAATGAGATTCAGAAGAAACCTCGGAGGGATTCATTCACTATAATGTGGCAGCAGAGTTACTCTGGACTGCATCTGGCCTCTGCTCAGGCCCGTTACCTCTCTGATTGAGCACTCCATACTTTCGATCACTTCTCTCTCTTCACTCGATCACGCTATCCATCCTCTCGATCACCTCTCACTTTAGAGATACACACGTCATGAGGCTCTGCAGAGGAATCACACCAGAGGTCTGCTCTAGCTGCAAGTTAGGCCCTGTCTAACTCCTGTGCCAATCACCATGTGGTAAAAGTGATAAAACAGCATTATTCTTCAGTACGATTACAGCGATACCACATTTATATCATTTTTTTATGCTTTGCTGCTTTTACACAAATAAAACAACTTTATAGAAAAATTTTTTTTTTTTGCATCGCTATATTTGCAGAGCTATAACTTTTTTATTTCTCCACTGATGGAACTGTATGGTGGGCGTTTTTTGTGGGACAAAATGAAATTTTCAGCTATATCATTTTTATTTACAGTACAGACCAAAGGTTTGGACACACCGTCTCAATTAAAGATTTATCTGTATTTTCATGACTATGAAAATTGTACATTCACACTGAAGGCATCAAAACTATGAATTAACACATGTGGAATTATATACTTAACAAAAAAGTGTGAAACAACTGAAAATATGTCTTATATTCTAGGTTCTTCAAAGTAGCCACCTTTTGCTTTGATGACTGCTTTGCACACTCTTGGCATTCTCTTGATGAGCTTCAAGAGGTAGTCACCGGGAATGTTTTCCACTTTACAGGTGTGCCCTCTCAGGTTTAATAAGTGGGATTTCTTGCCTTATAAATGGCAATAGGACCATCATTTGTGTTGTGCAGAAGTCTGGTGGATGCACAACTGATAGTCCTACTGAATAGACTGTTATCATTTGTATTATGGCAAGAAAAAAGCAGCTAAGTAAAGAAAAACGAGTGGCCATCATTACTTTAAGAAATGAAGGTCAGTCAGTCCGAAAAATTGGGAAAACTTTGAAAGTGTCCCCAAGTGCAGTGGCAAAAACCATCAAGCACTACAAAGAAACTGGCTCACATGAGGACCGCCCCAGGAAAGGAAGACCAAGAGTCACCTCTGCTTCTGAGGATAAGTTTATCCGAGTCACCAGCCTCAGAAATCACAGGTTAACAGCAGCTCAGATTAGAGACCAGGTCAATGCCACACAGAGTTCTAGCAGCAGACACATCTCTACAACAACTGTTAAGAGGAGACTTTGTGCAGCAGGCCTTCATGGTAAAATAGCTGCTAGGAAACCACTGCTAAGGACAGGCAACAAGCAGAAGAGACTTGTTTTGGCTAAAGAACACAAGGAATGGACATTAGACCAGTGGAAATCTGTGCTTTGGTCTGATGAGTCCAAATTTGAGATCTTTGGTTCCAACCGCCGTGTCTTTGTGCGACGCAGAAAAGGTAAACGGAAGGACTCTGCATGCCTGGTTCCCAGCGTGAAACATGGAGGAGGTGTGATGGTTTGGGGGTGCTTTGCTGGTGATACTGTTGGGTATTTATTCAAAATTGAAGGCATACTGAACGATCATGGCTATCACAGCATCTTGCAGCAGCATGCTATTCCATCCGGTTTGCGTTTAGTTGGACCATCATTTATTTTTCAACAGGACAATGACCCCAAACACACCTCCAGGCTGTGTAAGGGCTATTTGACCAAGAAGGGGAGTGAAGGGGTGCTACGCCAGATGACCTGGCCTCCACAGTCACCAGACCTGAACCCAATCGAGATAGTTTGGGGTGAGCTGGACCGCAGAGTGAAGGCAAAAGGGCCAACACGTGCTAAGCATCTCTGAGAGCTCCTTCAAGATTGTTGGAAGACCATTCCTGGTGACTACCCCTTGAAGCTCATCAAGAGAATGCCAAGAGTGTGCAAACCAGTTATCAAAGCAAAAAGGTGGCTACATTGAAGAACCTAGAATATAAGACATAATTTCAGTTGTTTCACACTTTTTTGTTAAGTATATAATTCCACATGTGTTAATTCATAGTTTTGATGCCTTCAGTGTGAATGTACAATTTTCATAGCCATGAAAATACAGAAAAATCTTTAAATGAGAAGGTGTGTCCAAACTTTTGGTCTGTACTGTACATTCCTCTTTTTAATCAAGTTTTCTTCTTTTTTTTGTCAGTATGATGAAAAACCATAGTTTCTTTTTCCACTTTTTTATTTACGGTTTTCACTGAAGGGGTTAAATACTGTAGTCGTTTTATAGATCGGTTCATTCTGGAGGCGGCGATACCAAATATGTGTACTTTTTTGTTAATTTTTCTAAATAAATGTACATATTTATTGGTATAACTTTTTTATTTATTTAGTGATATTTTTGTTATATCTTTTCATTTTTTTTAACCTTTTTCCCTATGAGACTTTAACTTTTATTACTCTGATTGCTGGTATAATGCATTGCAATGTACCAGCATTGCACTACATGATACTTGTCAGAATTACACTTACAAAAGTCTCTTTGAACATGCTGCTAGCATGGTCTAAACAGACCACCATAGCTGACAGACCCGAAGGTGGCTATGATGATCTCAGGTTGCCATAGCAACGATCGGGCATTCACAATGACTTAGTTGGGGTGCTAATCTGAAGGGAGAGGGATCCCCCTCCATCTCACAGCCTTTTAAATGCTGTAATCATTATTGATCACAGCATATAGGGGGTTACATGGTCTGGAGAGGTGTGGACACCACTTCTGGTTGTGACAGCAAGGGCTCAGCTTTCATTTAACCCCTTAGTGACCGAACCAATTTTGGCCTTAATGGCCAAGCCAATTTTTACAATTCTGACCACTGTCACTTTATGAGGTTATAGCTCTGGAACGCTTCAACAGATTCCACTGATTGTGGAACTGTTTTTTGTGAGATATTGTACTTCATGTTAGTGGTAAAGTTTATTCATTATGACTTGTGTTTATTGATGAAAAAAATGAAAATTTGGCAAAGATTTTGAACATTTTGCAATTTTTAAAATTTTAATTTTTGTGCCCTTAAAATAACATTTCCCACATGTCTACTTTACATCAGCACAATTTTGGAAACATGTTTTTTGTTAGGACATTGTAAGGGTTAAAAGGTGACCAGTGATATCTCATTTTTCCAACAAAATTTACAAAACCAATTTTTTTTTACAGACGACCTCACATTTGAAGTGACATTGGGGGATCAATATAAAATAAAGTACCCAAAAGTGACACCATTCTCAAAACTGCATCCCTCAAGGTGCGCAAAACCACATTCAAGAAGTTTACTAACCTTTCAGGTGCTTCACGAGAACTAAAGCAATGTGGAAGGAAAAATTAACATTCAACTTTTTTCAAAAAATATTTACTTTAGACCCAAACTTTTTTATTTTCACAAGGGTATCAGAAGAAAATGGATCACAAAAATTTGTTGAGCAATTTCTCCTGAGATCGTCAATACCCCGTATTTGGGGGAAAGCCACTGTTTGGGCGCATGGCAGGGCTCAGAAGGGAGGGAGCACCGTTTGACTTTTTGAACACAAAATTGTCTGGAATCGATGGTGGGCACCATATTGCGTTTGGAGACCCACTGATGTGCCTAAACAGTGGAAGCCCCAATTCTAACTCCAACCCTAACACAGCCCTAACCCCAACCCTAACCCCAACAAACCCTAACCACAACCCTAACCCCAACCTCAACCCCACCACAACCCTAACCTCAACAGCATCCTGACCCCAACACAACCCCAACCCTAGCTCCAACCCTAACCACAGCTCTTACCACACCTACAACCCTAACCAGCCCCAACCCTAACTGCAAAGAATGGGAAAAAAATTACAATGTTGTTATTTTATTATTTTTATCTAACTAAGGGGGTGACAAAGAGGGGTTTGATTTACTTTTTATTTTTTTGATCACTGTGATAGGGTCTATCACAATGATCAAAATGAACCTGTAGGAAAAAAATCTCCTATTGTTGCCGGGTACCGGCGGGCAGATCTCAACCGGCGCACTGCGCATGTGTCTGCCAGGAAGATGACTTGGAGGGCCGGGAGAAGGAGCAGGAGGGTCAGGGGATGGCAGAGGTGCAGGGTGGGCTCGGGGCACCCCATTTCTCTCTCCTCTCCTCTAATATGCTAGATCATATCAGACGGGAGAGAAATTAATGGAAATCTGACTTTTTTTGTGATTGCCGTTATTCGGTGAATAACAGTGATCACATGACTGGAGATGGTAAAACCGACCCAAATCATGTTCTTCGAGATCTCAGCTAAGACCCTGGAGATTTTTCTACGCTGGGGCGCACTATACACTTACTTCTCAGCGCCATTAAAAAGCGACACTGAGGAATAAGTACCCTTAACTGCTGCCGTTAAAAGGCGTATTGGAGGTCGTTAAGGGGTGAAGCCGAGCTCCCTTTAGCCATCATGCAGGCACTGCTCCTGTACCCACATGATAGCCATGACATAAATTTACATCATTTTGCTGGAACCCCTTCCTGACCATGATGTAAACTTACGTCAAATGTCGTGAAGGAGTTAACTTGGCATAAGTCTATCTTTATAATAAAAATACAAATACATGTCGAGAATATTTTCATTCAAAGGATGTAAGTATGGAAAAATACAATTTTATTACTACTACTCATATGTTCATTTTGTTTTAAACAGATATAAAGAAAGAAGAAAAAATAAAAATGAAAAAATAATAGGAAAAGTTTAAAATAATAAGAAACTGATAAAATAATAATCAAAGTCAAATCGGACAAGTGCATGACACATTCTGTATTCTGTTTAACAACAAGCCTGTATTTCATAATCACTTTTTATCAAAAAGGATTCTGTTCTCTTGAGCAAAGCTGCACAAAGCCAAACTTAATGTGGACCACAGTGGAGCATGTCAAAAGCTCCAGCCTCTGATGGAGTCAGCGTTCTTGATGTCAACTGGAGGAGACCAGGCCACCAGCATGAAACTGCCAATATTAAAAGGGAACAAAGATCACAGAGTTAAGGATTAAGGTTATTCCTAAATGTAGAAAGTGCATCTGTATATGGCAGAAATTAACTGCTACAAAGGGGCAAAGGGAAGCCACACAAGAGGAATCTGTATGCTAATGATTGAATTTGAAGAAGCGTGCATATGTGAGACAGCTAGGATACTGGTTCCTGACTATGTAGGATTCTTGCATCATAAAGGCAGAGTCAGACGGCCATATATATCTGAGTGAGATCGGAATGCAGTGCACAGACTGGTGAGTGGATTTCCAGAGCATGACCGCTGTATGTATTCTAAGATTGTGCCAGGGAAAGTAGGTGCTGCTGAAAAAATTGCAAGCAGACTGTGCAAGCATCAGTAAAGCTTCATTCAACAGTCCTAAGTGTCAGTCTGTCATTGTTAATACTAAGACTTGTTCCATCAGAGTAAAGGTACCGTCACACTAAGCGACGCTGCAGCGATACCAACAACGATCCGGATCGCTGCAGCGTCGCTGTTTGGTCGCTGGAGAGCTGTCACACAGACCGCTCTCCAGCGACCAACGATGCCGGTAACCAGGGTAAACATCGGGTTACTAAGCGCAGGGCCGCGCTTAGTAACCCGATGTTTACCCTGGTTACCAGCGTAAAAGTAAAAAACAAACAAACACTACATACTTACCTTCCGCTGTCTGTCCCTGGCGCACTGTGCTTTCCTGCACTGGCTGTGAGCGCCGGCTCTGCTTTCCGGCCGCTGTGCTTACACAGGGCAGAGAAGCAGAGCGCCGAGGGACAGACACCGGAAGGTAAGTATGTAGTGTTTGTTTGTTTTTTTACTTTTACGCTGGTAACCAGGGTAAACATCGGGTTACTAAGCGCAGCCCTGCGCTTAGTAACCCGATGTTTACCCTGGTTACCAGCGAAGACATCGCTGAATCGGTGTCACACACGCTGATTCAGCGATGTCAGCAGGGAGTCCAGCGACGAAATAAAGTTCTGGACTTTCTGCAGCGACCAACGACATCACAGCAGGATCCTGATCGCTGCTGCCTGTCACAGTGAACGATATCGCTAGCCAGGACGCTGCAACGTCATGGATCGCTAGCGATATCGTTCAGTGTGACGGTACCTTAACATCACTTTGCAACCACTTCTTTTCATCATCCCAAAGTGGGGAACCATTTTACCCCAAAGTGCCTTCCTATCTTGTATGCAAAAAGAATGTGATATGTAATCAAAATGACCAATTGTTTATAATAAACATTTTTATGTCAATTATATTTTTTAAATGATTTAATATTTTTTTTAATTTTCCAGATTACAATCTATTTAAAAAAATCTTGAAAACCTGCAATTATCACACTTGCCGCTAAGCACAATATTATGCTCATACTTCCTGTATTCATCTCATTATTATTACTACAGACAGGATTCTGATGATAAGAGATAACACCTCTATGTAAAGTAGATAACACAGAATCACACCATTCACAATAGGTAATGGTCATCCCCCCTCTCCCTGCCATATCAGAGTGCCCAGAAAATACTTCTATTCAAGACCAGAGGTCAGATCGTGTCAATTGTTTTCTACAGTTCTTGTCACTGCTGTAAAATATATTTTTAAATTATTTTTAGAAGCTCAGGATAGATGCCTGCCCCCATAATCATGTAAATAAAATTAAAGAAAAAAATTACAATGAGAAATGCTAAAAATTACAAAATTAAAATATGCATCGCTATCTGCTCTTAAAGAGAACCTGAAAACTGATATATGCTGCCTGATCCATGTAGTGCCGTAATGTTTCAGAGTCAAACATACATGGTTGAAATAATGCAGCCAGTGGATCGGGCAGTGTATCAGCTGTACATTCCCTTTAAAGGAGACAAAGCACCATAATCCACAACACCCCCTTTACTTTGACAGTTTTGGGTGCTAAATATTTGGTGAAAGGAGCATTAAAGTATGATTTTTGTCCAACCATCATATCTTTTTACAGCACGGACAATGCAATTGTAATGTCTAAAACTTGTTGTATGTTGATGCATTCAAGAGTACATTTGATGGTATGAGATGAATCAGTGGGGTTAGAAATAGGTGCACTCAACTCAATATTTGACTTGCGCTGTATGTCTAAACGCTCTAGCCAAATAATAAAGCAGCCAACTTTTTTCTAAAGCTGGCTATAGAGCTTGATGCTGGTGGTTATGACTTGTTTGAGTTACTTCATTAATCATATATGATCGACGTGTGCAATGATATTAATGCAATTGTTAATGAAAATAAATGAGGACTTAAACATGACTTCATATCAAAAGAAAAACATGTTGCTACAGCTCATCAATTCTGCAGTTGCAAACTGTTTGGCCATCAAAAATCCAAGCTCAATCCTGGTGATGCTTGGAAGATTCATAGAACAGCAAGGTGGAGATATAGATATTAATCTAATGACTATGAGTTGCACTAATGCAAAACGCATAAGCAGGCTATTGATGAAGGTCACACATAGAGGCGCTGATTCAGCAAGAATGGTGTTGTTAACATCAGTCTTGATGAGGGCACGTGCTGGAGTAAGAAGAGCCTGATTTATTAAGATGTGTATGCCTCTTAATCAATCAGGAGCATCTGACAAGTGGCGTGTGCCTCTGTGCTCTTCACTACAAATTTTACTCCAGTCAGTGACTGGAGTAAGGTACTGCCTTAACCTGTCATGAATTAGACAAACTGTATCATAGTAGGAGTGGTGGAGCTGATGGTCTGCTCCTTGTCACCCTAAAAGGTTAAATGTATTTAATATGCATGGATAATATAAAAGGGTAGCAATCACTGGGGCTGCAGCCTAGCCTAGCCGGTCCAGTTTGGAAGAGGAAACTGAGTGTTAGTGTCAGGTTCAGGAAGTGTCAGACAGTTGAGGGACAGTAGTGTGAAGTGGCAGCAGCTGTCTCACGCATTATTCTGCCAGGGTCAACATGGGCCTAATACTTGGGGCAGTGGATGGCCAAAAATACCCTTCATTGTGATTCCATCTACCAGCTTGAGGGGATTTTGAGATGGATGTCGGGGGCCTTGGACACACTCAGCCTATGAAGCTACAGGCAAAGATGGAATCAGACTACATGGGGCGAAAAGTATTACAATCCGGGTGCACTGCTAGTGATGTTGAAGAATTCCTTGTGCTAGAGAAGAAAGCAAGAGGTACACCCCACCCATACCAAGAACCAGGGCGAAAGTTGTGCCGATACCTGTGGGAAAGATGACAACCTGTTGGGCCCTATCTTGTATGCTTACTTGTAAAGTCTGCCATTCTTTAAGTAAAAGTTGGACTGTTTTTACTTCATCACGACCCTGTCGCACCTCTGTCCCACCCTAGTTCCATCCATTTAGGCAAAGTTGGGTGAAACTGCTGTGAAAATGCCAAAAGTTACAACATTTTTGTGCAACTCCGAGTGCAACGTTTCAGAGTAATTTACACCAGAATTCTGGCTAATTACTTCGATGAATCGGGATCAGGTTTTGCTTAGCATGAGGTAGACTCTCAATATCAGTATTTTGGTGAGCCCAAGGTACTTCAGTTCATCAGTATTCCAATCAGAGCAAAAGTCAACACAAACCTGCTTCTACTCACTTCTCCCCGCAGCCCCTGAATATTGCTGCCGGCTGGTGTTCTGCTACGAAGTAATGTGCTGTTGTGTTAGAACAAAATCCCTGACTACATAGTTAGATAGCATGGTTAAAAAAACATGTCTATCAAGTTCCAAATAGTGATAGAGAGAATGTGAACGAAGGGAAGGGGGAATACGTGCAATCAGAATGAATTAGCTGATCTGCCCTGAAATGACACATTTCTGCTCCTGATCCCAAGTGTCAATCAACCACTTAAAGCATGAAGAAGAATGATGCAGATGTTAAGCAGTTAAAACACAAACCCTAATAAGAATGACTGAAAATTGCCTGGTCAGGCAACAAGAACATCACATCAATATACATTGTCACATTAGCAGCTGCATGGTAACATTACAGTTTATTTTAATTAATAGAAGTGCAGAGGCATCCCTATCTGTAAGCTGGCGGATCCCTGCACCCGGCACGGACGAGCGTTGCTATGGAAGCATAACCTATAGTGAGATTATAACAGAGGTTCATGAACAAACAGGAAATCAATGCAATGTCTGGGCTGCTCTATTACTGGGATATGTATCTTTAATATTAGTGAATACTGGTTTTTATCATACTGGTAAATTAGCACCATTGCACCGAGAACACATTAGACTTTCAATATAAATGTTAATAACATGCTTATCACATGTGCTCTGGATTATTTTTTTTTTCTGTACAGTCACATCATTAATGCAATTAGTTTGTATTACAGAAATTGAAGATGATCATCTATAGCTAATATTTTGCTTCCCGTATCCTAGTTATTTTCATAAAGAACCAAATGGGTTTAAAGGGTACTAGGGGTCTACAGAAATGATTGATTTGTGTAAGGCTAAGGTCACACCGCCGTTTTCTCTCCATCTGACAAAAATAGTCCGATTATGCTAATTAGACTGTGATCAGAATTTGATCAGATTGGGATACTTTTTTTTGGAGGTGGAGAGAAATTTAAAGTTCCTCCACCTTCTCCATTATGTCGCTTTACTTTAAAGCTTGTTCTTAACACTGCGCTAAAGCTGGGTGGAATTAGAAGGTAACAGCGCGCTCCAGCGATCCTGGCCAGCTTCAAAACAGTACACACTCAACAGCTTGTAAGCGCTGCACAAGTTCTGTTGTCTAGCAGAGGTGGCCTGTTTCCAAGAAGCCCTCCTCCCATCAAAGTTTTTGTCCTCTTAACAAAATTGCACTCATCATATTAGATAGCACTGTGTACTTACATCTTGCCCTCTCTTTTCCCCACATAAATCATTCCTCTCTTCAACACTAGAACTAGCGATGGAGTCATTTTGACTCCTCGCAATTTTTATGTCTCTTCTGTGACTACATTTTTCCGAATACCAGCCTGAGACTCAGTGACTTTTACTCATTTAGGATGTGAAAAAAAGATTTTGTGACAATAAATAGTTTTTGAAAAAAAAAGTACCTTTTATTCAAAATTTACCTTTAACCCCTTTCTGCCATCCGACGTACTATTCCGTCCATGTGGGGTGGGCCTTAATTCCCATGGATGGAATAGTATGTCCAGGGCGATCGGCCGCACTCACAGGGGAGCGCGGCCGATCGCGGCCGGGTGTCAGCTGCCTATTGCAGCTGACATCCGGCACTATGTGCCAGGAGCGGTCACGGACCGCCCCCGGCACATTAACCCCCAGCACACCGCGATCAAACATGATCGTGGTGTGCCGGCGGTATAGGGAAGCATCGTGCAGGGAGGGGGCTCCCTGCGGGCTTCCCTGAGACCCCCGCAGCAACGCGATGTGATCGCGTTGCTGCGAGGGTCTCCTTACCTCCCTCCCTGTAGCAGGCCAGGATCCAAGATGGCCACGGCATCCGGGTCCTGCAGGGAGGGAGGTGGCTTACCAAGTGCCTGCTCAGAGCAGGCGCTTGGTAAGCCTGCATAGCTCTCAGACAGATCGCTGATCTGACAGAGTGCTGTGCAAACTGTCAGATCAACGATCTGTGATGTCCCCCCCTGGGACAAAGTAAAAAAGTTTAAAAAAAAAATTCCACATGTGTAAAAAAAAATTTTTTAAAAAATTCCTAAATAATGAAAAAAAAAAAATATTATTCCCATAAATACATTTCTTTATCTAAATAAAAAAACAAACAATAAAAGTTCAAATATTTAGTATCGCAGCGTCCGTAACAACCCAATCTATAAAACTGTCCCACTAGTTAACTCCTTCAGTAAACACCGTAAGGGAAAAAAAAAAAAAGAGTCAAAAAACAACGCTTTATTATCATACCGCCGAACAAAAAGTGGAATAACACGCGATCCAAAAAACAGATATAAATAACCATGGTACCGCTGAAAGCGTCATCTTGTCCCGCAAAAAACGAGCCGCCATACAGCATCATCAGCAAAAAAATAAAAAAGTTATAGTCCTCCGAATAAAGCGATGCAAAAAGAATTATTTTTTCTATAAAATAGTTTTTATCGTATAAAATACAGAAAAATAGCTCTCAAAATGTGGTAACGCAAAAAATATTTTTTGCAATAAAAAGCGTCTTTCAGTGTGTGATGGCTGCCAATCATAAAAATCCGCTAAAAAACCCGCTACAAAAGTAAATCAAACCCCCCCTTCATCACCCCCTTAGTTAGGGAAAAATTAAAAAATAAAAAAAATGTATTTATTTCCATTTTCCGGTTAGGGTTAGGGCTAGGGTTAGGGCTAGGGTTAGGGTTGGGGCTAGGGTTAAGGCTACAGTTAGGGTTGGGGCTAAAGTTTGGGTTAGGGTTGGGGCTAAAGTTACAGTTAGGGTTTGGATTACATTTACGGTTGGGAATAGGGTTGAGATTAGGGTTAGGGGTGTGTCTGGGTTAGAGGTGTGGTTAGGTTTACCGTTGGGATTAGGGTTAGGGGTGTGTTTGGATTAGGGTTTCAGTTATAATTGGGGGGTTTCCACTGTTTAGGCACATCAGGGGCTCTGCAAATGCAATGTGACGCCTGCAGACCATTCCATCTAAGTTTCCATTCCAAATGGCGCTCCTTCCCTTCCGAGCCCTCCCATGCGCCCAAATGGTGGTTCCCCCCACATATGGGGTATCTCCTGTTACCCTCGGGAAAATACAAAACGGGGCTAAAAAATAATTTTTGTGGGAAAAATTTTTTGTTTTATTTTCACAGCTCTGCATTATAAACTTCTGTGAAGCCCTTGGTGGGTCAAAGTGCTCACCACACATCTAGATACGTTCCTACGGGGGTCTACTTTCCAAAATGGTGTCACTTGTGGGGGGTTTCAATATTTAGGCACATCAGTGGCTCTCCAAATGCAATATGGCGTCCCATCTCAATTCCTGTCAATTTTCCATTGAAAAGTCAAACGGCGCTCCTTCCCTTCCGAGCTCTCCCATGCGCCCAAACAGTGGTTTACCCCCACATATGGGGTATGAGCGTACTCAGGACAAATTGTACAACAACTTTTGGGGTCCAAGTTCTTCTCTTACTCTTGGAAAAATAAAAAACTGGGGCAAAAAATAATTTTTGTGAAAAAAAAATGATTTTTTATTTTTACGGTTCTGCATTATAAACTTCTGTGAAGAACTTGGTGGGTCAAAGTGCTCACCACACCTCTAGATAAGTTCCTTAGGGGGTCTACTTTCCAAAATGGTGTAACTTGTAGGGGGTTTCAATGTTTAGGCACATCAGTGGCTCTCCAAACGCAACATGGCGTCCCATCTCAATTCCAATCAATTTTGCATTGAAAAGTCAAATGGCGCTCCTTTGCTTCCGAGCTCTGTCATGCGCCCAAACAGTGGTTTACCTCCACATATGGGTTATCGGCGTACTCAGGACAAATTGTACAACAACTTTTGTGGTCCATTTTCTCCTGTTACCCTTGGTAAAATAAAACAAATTGGAGCTGAAGTAAATTTTTTGTGAAAAAAAAGTTAAATGTTCATTTTTATTTAAACATTCCAAAAATTCCTATGAAACACCTGAAGGGTTAATAAACTTCTTGAATATGGTTTTGAGCACCTTGAGGGGTGCAGTTTTTAGAATGGTGTCACACTTGGGTATTTTCTATCATATAGACTCCTCAAAATGACTTCAAATGAGATGTGGTCCCTAAAATAAAATGGTGTTGGAAAAATGAGAAATTGCTGGTCAACTTTTAACCCTTATAACTCCCTAACAAAAAAAAATTTTGGTTCAAAAATTGTGCTGATGTAAAGTAGACATGTGGGAAATGTTACTTATTAAGTATTTTGTGTGACATATCTCTGTGATTTTAATTGCATAAAAATTCAAAGTTGGAAAATTGTGAAATTTTCCAAATTTTTGCCAAACTTCCATTTTTTTCACAAATAAACGCAGGTAATATCAAAGAAATTTTATGACTATCATGAAGTACAATATGTCACGAGAAAACAGTGTCAGAATCACCGGGATCCATTGAAGCGTTCCAGAGTTATAACCTCATAAAGGGACAGTGGTCAGAATTGTAAAAATTGGCCCGGTCCATAACGTGCAAACCACCCTTGGGGGTAAAGGGGTTAATTACCAAAGGGAGTCATTTTGATTCCCTACTATATTTTGTTAGTCTTTGCCGCTAAATGTTATTATTTCTTTTAGTTTTCATTTACTTGTATGTAAGTCTCTTATGTGTAGTTTAATTTTCAACATGTTGTGTATGCATTTGATCTTACAAAATTAATAATAAGTGATTGTAAAACATCTATTATTATTGTTTTACTTAGTTTACTTTGGTTATTTCCTGTAGAAAAATATGAAAATCAGAAAAAAAAATTCCAAAGCACTACTTTGGGATCTGGCAATAAATACACATAAGAAAAACTATAATTATTATTAACAACCACAAATGTAATATAGTAATAATAAACAAAAATGATAAAATTAAAGTTACAACAATACCAGGAGCAAGAAGTTATAAAAATAAATGAAAACAAGCCAGGATTCAAAATGACTCCATTCGGTAGTTCTAGGGGGTGACCAGTCCGTTAGTCCTAGTGTTATCTCCTGACCCAGCAAAGGACTTTTGCAGTGACTCATGAGTTATACAGGGTAAATTGACCTCCCATTTCTACATAGAGCTAAGAAGGATTCAGCTAGTCAGATTTTAATCACATGATTTCATAAAACAGAAGAATTAACTGTTGTAAGAGGGTCACTGGTAAAATACTGGAGGGGAGATATGTTTCAATGAAGTTGTTAGCTTCAGTGATATGAACCTGGAAGCATGCTCCAGCATGCTCCAGCATGCTATGTGCTGAGAGTAGTTAATCAACCAGGATAGGGCTAAAGAATTTGAGTGGGCCGGATGTTCACCATATGTCCACCCTATGGTGTGGTCCAGGAGGTAAGGGTAGTGGACTCACTCAGTGTTCTGTGTGCCTGAAGGTGAGCGGACCTCCAGAACTGTGCTCATGTTAAATAGAGCTGAGCCCTCTTTCTGAGCGGGTGAACCCCTCAGCCATACGGACTGTAGTGAATGCTGTTTTTGTTTTGTTATGCCAGCAAGACTCAGTATGTTTACATCATTTTGAACTGGTTTGTGAAGCATGTTTTTAATAAACTAGTTGAAGAGTTAAATGAAAAGCCTTCCTCGGACTACCTTATTAAGCAGCCGAGTGAGCCAATCTACCAAACTGAGTAAAAACTTAACTAAAGAAAACAATATTGTTCATATCTTAAGAATGGCAGAACGTTTTAAGAAGCAGTAAATGGAATAATTGCTTGTATTTATATGCACTAATATTTTGTTTTCCTTATCCCAAACAGTTATTTTCATAAAACACCAAATAGGTATATGCCTTCGCGGACAGGGTCCTCACTCCTCCTGTACCAGTTATGACTTGTATTGTTTAAGATTATTGTACTTGTTTTTATTATGTATACCCCTCCTCACATGTAAAGCGCCATGGAATAAATGGCGCTATAACAATAAATAATAATAATACTGTACCACTGGTTTCCAGAAATCATTGATTCTTACAAGGCTAGAGTCACACCTTTGTTTTCTCTCCATGTGAGAAAATCGGTTTGAATATGCTAATCAGACTCTGATCAGAGTGGGATCCAGTTTTCTTACAGAAAAAAAATTCTTCTCTACCTTCCCCCAAACAGTCAGTCTGTGAAGATCAGACCGCACTAGCATGTCATACGAGTGTGGTCTGATTTTTTTTCACGGACCCATAAACTTCTATGGGACAGTGCTATCCAATTCTCGGAGATAAGTGCATGCTGCAACTTTTTTTTGGTGACCAACTTGGTCCAAGGAAAAAATCGGACATGTGCACAGCCCCATAGAATAGCTTGGGTACGAGTACTATCCAACAAAATCACAGATAGCATTTGTCAGATTTATACAGTCGGGTGCACAAGCCCTAATAGTCATTTTCCCGGTCCACAAAGAGAGCAGCTGACGGATGTTATAATAGTGCAAGGATGTATCTTTCTGTAGTTATTTCTGTAGGCGAGTGCTATTGTATGTCCCTATATTATGCAGTATTTACACCTCTGACATGAATGATTCTACTCTGTTGAACTGAATGGCATTTTTTGAGACTCACATCCCATGTAAATTTTATTCTGGCTGTTATTCCATTATTGTGTTGAATATGTTGATAGGATAAAGTAAAACCAGTTATTTGTCCAAAGGCATTTAATAAATGTTGTTTAGCACGATCACAACTGGTGTTAAGGACCGGCGGAACGCACCAAGTATAGATGATATGAAACTAGGTGCGTTCGCAGTCCGAGGTCCACCGTGCAGGTAAAAGACCCTGCTGTTAGTAAGACGGACTATATGGCGGTACTAAGTATACACACATGGGTTAACTTCACCCTGCGTGAAGGAAGCGATCCTGTTGCGTCACAGGACCGCAGTACTGCACATAGAGAGCGAACAAGAAGTCAGCGAACTCAACCCCTACACAGGATTGAAGTCCGATTAGACACTTGCTGGCACAACACCGCAACTGGGTGTGTAAGGAAACTTATAAAATAGAATCTATAGGCACGAGAGTGCGTGCGGTGCCGCACTGACGGACGCCACTAACCACTCAGGCTTGGGTAAGGAAAGCGCAGAGGAAGCGCACGGCGCCGTACTGGCGGGCACAGCAACAGGACGCTGTGATGTGTGTTACGTGCAGATGGCTAGTCGGGCGCTAGATAGCTACCATCATCCGCGAGCAGTCAACAACTCTAGGGAGGGATACTTAGGAGCTTTCATCCATCGACATAAATCCATCTACAGACACACATAATATCAAGACAATACTAGCGCATGGCCGTGCGGTCATGCGCAGTTTATATAGCTGCAGCACAGGAAACAGCTACAGAAGTTTTGCCCTTTCAGGACCTGCCAAAATGACCAATGGGATGTGCTGCAGTACCTGAGCATGTGACCCTCGATCTCCAACGGGAGATCTTGCCCTGGGCATGCTCAGTGTGTGCAAATAAGGACTTAGTCCCAGAGAAGCCCGCTCGCCGCAGATCAGTGCAGGGTACAACAGGAGAGCCAGAAAAGGCAGCAGTAACCCTTTGCACAGAATCAGTCCCAGCAAGACGCTGGGAGCGACGCCTCCGCTGAGCAGAGCCCACTGCGGCCGAAGCAGAATGGGAGACCGCAGCAGACACGGATCGAGATTCCCCCTGTGCAGCAGAGGAAACTCGACTCCTAACATTACCCCCCCTCCTTGGGCCTCGCTACGTTCGAAGGCAGCAATAAGCTGCGGAGCCCGAATGTGCTCAGCAGGCTCCCAGGACCTATCCTCAGGACTGTAACCCTTCCAGTCCACCAAAAAAATTTTTTTGCCACGTACCACCTTGCACCCCAAGATAGCGTTCACCTCGAAATCGTCCGTAGACGAACCCGATGTCTCGACAGATGACTCAGAAAACCGGGACATGTATACGGGCTTAAGGAGGGACACATGAAAGGTGTCGGTGATACCAAGGCGTGGAGGAAGGGCCAGACGGTAGACCACAGGATTAACCTGTTCGAGGACCTTGAAGGGGCCCAAGTAGCGAGGAGCAAACTTAGTGGACTCAACTCGCAGCCTGATGTTACGGGCGGAGAGCCACACCAAGTCGCCAGGAGCAAAGGTCAGAGCGGGGCGCCGATGAGCATCGGCGGAGGACCTCATTCTCTCCTTAGAGGCCCGAATGGCATCCTGAGTGCGGTCCCAAATATCCCGTGCCTCCACAGCCCAGTCTGCCACCCTGGAGTCTGCGGAAGACACGGGCATAGGCACAGGTACCCGTGGATGCTGACCATAGTTGTGAAGGAATTGGGTTTGTCCAGTGGAGTCGGCTACAGCCTTCAGCGCAAGCTCTGCCCATGATAGCAAGGATGCCCAGTCATCCTGCCTGGCTGAAACAAAATGTCGCAGGTATGTGACCAAGGTCTGGTTGGCCCTCTCTACCAACCCATTCGTCTCGGGATGATAAGCGGAAGAGAGATTCAACTCGATACTGAGAAGACGACAAAGCTCTCTCCAGAACCGAGACGCAAACTGGGGACCCCGGTCACTGACAATTTTGTCAGGCATACCATGTAGGCGGAAGATGTGTTTAATGAACAACGCTGCCAAGGCCCGTGCAGAAGGTAACCGTGGTAGCGGCACCAAATGCACCATTTTTGAGAAATGATCGGTGATGACCCAAATGATGGTACAGCCGCGAGACTTGGGTAAACCCACGACAAAGTCCATCCCGACCATCTCCCAGGGTCTATCTGCCACCGGCAAGGGATAGAGCAACCCAGCTGGCCTTTGACGCGGAGATTTATTTTTGGCGCAGGAGACACACGCCAGAATATAATCCCTGACATCCCGGACCATATGCGGCCACCAGTACGTCCTCGCCAGTAGCTCAGATGTCCTTTTTGTCCCAAAGTGTCCACCCACCCTGGACGAATGAGCCCAAGAGAGAACCTCCAGTCGCAAATTAATGGGCACAAAAGTCTTGCCCGGAGGCACAGACTCTAGCGAAACTGGCGCGACGGTTCTCAGGCTCTCAGAAGGGACAATAAGCCGAGGCTCCTCTTCCTCCTCCTCAGTTGACATAAGGGAGCGAGAGAGAGCGTCGGCACGAATATTCTTCTCCCCGGCGAGATAATGCAGAGTAAAATGGAACCGGGAGAAAAATAAGGACCATCTGGCCTGACGAGAATTCAGCCGCTGGGCTGTGTGTAAATACACCAAATTTTTGTGGTCCGTGAAAACCTGGAAGGGAAACCGTGCACCTTCCAGAAGATGTCTCCACTCTGAAAAGGCCAACTTCATTGCTAGCAACTCCCTATCCCCGATGGAGTAATTTCTCTCCGCTGATGTGAAGGTCTTAGAGAAGAAGAAGCATGGATGCTTCCGACCTTGAGCGTCCTTTTGATAGAGGACTGCTCCAGCACCAACGGATGAGGCATCCACCTCCATTAGGAATGGCTTATCCACATCGGGGCGATGTAAGATGGGAGCGCTAGCAAAATGAGACTTAACAGAAGTGAAGGCCTTGGAGACCTCTTCCGACCACAATTTGGGATTCGCTCCCTTCTTGGTGAGGGCCACCAAGGGAGCTACCAGAGTTGAGAAGTGGGGAATGAACTGGCGGTAATAATTAATGAACCCCATAAAGCGCTGCACCGCCTTAAGAGAATGGGGCTCTTGCCAGTCCATCACAGCCTGTAGTTTGGCAGGATCCATAGCCAATCCCTGGGCGGAGATGATATAGCCCAGGAACGGTAAAGACTCCTGCTCAAACATACACTTCTCCAACTTTGCATAGAGAGAGTTTGCCCGTAAGAGGTCGAAGACTCTGCCAACATCTCTCCGGTGGGAGTCAATATCTGGAGAAAAGATGAGAATATCATCCAGATAGACTACAATCGAGGTGGAAAGCATATCCCGGAAGATGTCATTGACAAAGTCTTGGAAAACGGCTGGGGCATTACAGAGCCCGAAGGGCATCACCAGATACTCATAATGCCCATCTCTGGTGTTAAACGCCGTTTTCCATTCGTCCCCCTCACGGATGCGAATCAGGTTGTAAGCACCCCGCAGATCTAATTTAGTAAACACTCTAGCTCCCCGAAGCCTGTCAAAGAGCTCGGATATCAAGGGCAAAGGATACTTGTTCTTAATGGTGATAGTGTTAAGACCCCTGTAGTCTATGCATGGACGTAGTTCCCCATTCTTCTTCTGCACGAAGAAGAACCCTGCCCCAGCAGGTGACACTGACTTCCTGATGAACCCTCTTGCCAGATTCTCTTGAATGTACTGAGACATGGCCTCCGTCTCCGGGAGAGATAATGGATAAACTTGACCCCGGGGAGGCTCTGCACCAGGCAAGAGATCGATAGGACAGTCATAAGGGCGATGGGGCGGAAGGGTCTCCGCCGCCTTTTTGGAGAACACGTCTGCATAAAACCAGTATTGCTTGGGGAGAGAGGAAAGATCTGCGGGTACCTCAGTAGTAGCAACCTGAACACACTCTCGGTAACACCTACCCCCACATGATTCACCCCATCCCAGAATTCTGCCTGAGGACCACTCGATGTGAGGAGAGTGGAACCGTAACCAAGGTATCCCCAACAGGACCTCATCAATCCCCTCGGGAATGATGAGCAGAGATATAATCTCCTGATGGGATGGTGACATGGACAGAGTAAAAGGGATGGTCTGATGTGTTATCTGTGCGGGGAGTGTCGACCCGCTCACCACTCGTACCGTTACTGGTTGAGATAGCATAACCAGGGGTATTGCGTGACGCTGGGCGAAGGCAGAAGACATGAAATTGCCTTCTGCCCCAGAATCCACGCAGAGCTCTACCGAGTGGGAGGATGAGCCAAAAGTTATTGTCCCCTTAAAGGACAATTTGGAGGCAAACGTCGCCGTGTCTAGTGCACCTCCACCTACTACCACTAGATGCTGACGTTTCCTCGACCGCTGGTGACATCTGGTGGCAAGATGTCCTGACTGTTGGCAAACATGGCAAACCTGGAGTGCACGAGCGGTCTGGGACTTAGATCCCGCTCGAGACACTACCTTAGGTTCATGGGACTCAGGAGCCTGGACTGGAGATTCCAAAGGTTTGGCGAAGGTGGGAGCCAGCCGAAACCTCTGCCTACACTGGGCTCGCTCTAACCTCCGCTCGTGAAAACGGAGGTCAATACGAGTAGACACTGTTATTAATTCTTCCAGTGTGGCGGGAATCTCCCTAGTGGCGAGGGCGTCCTTAACGTGGTCAGCCAGCCCCCTCCAAAATATAGGAATAAGAGGTTTATCCGACCACTCCAGCTCAGATGCTAGAGTGCGGAAGCGGACGGCAAAATGGCTGACCAAGGACGAGCCCTGAGTCAATGCCAACAGTTGGAGCGCTGTATCATGCGTGACACGAGGTCCTAAAAAGACCTGTTTCCGAGTGCTCAGGAATAACGGAGCACTCTGCACCACATGATCGCCACGCTCCCACAGCGGCGTAGCCCACTGCAACACCCTGTCCGACAGTAAAGATACGATAAAGCCCACCTTAGCCCGCTCTGTAGGGAAACAAGAGGCCAGAAGCTCGAGATGTATTGAGCACTGACTCACGAAACCCCTACAGGACTTACTGTCACCAGAAAATTTCTCTGGTAGCGGGAGGCGAGATAGCGTCGGTACAGGGGCGGCAGTGGACAAGGCAGCTGCAGCCACACGTGCAGCCTGAACAGCGACAGCAGTAACATCCACAGCTGAGGTTGAACGCTCAAGAGCCGCCAACCTTCCCTCCAGTTGCTGGATGTACCGCTGTAAACGCTGATCGTCCGTCATTACTAGCCAGACCTTGGCGCTAGTATTATGTTAAGGACCGGCGGAACGCACCAAGTATAGATCATATGAAACTAGGTGCGTTCGCAGTCCGAGGTCCACCGTGCAGGTAAAAGACCCTGCTGCTAGTAAGACGGACTATATGGCGGTACTAAGTATACACACATGGGTTAACTTCACCCTGCGTGAAGGAAGCGATCCTGTTGCGTCACAGGACCGCAGTACCGCACATAGAGCGCGAGCAAGAAGTCAGCGAACTCAACCCCTACACAGGATTGAAGTCCGATTAGACACTTGCTGGCACAACACCGCAACTGGGTGTGTAAGGAAACTTATAAAATAGAATCTATAGGCACGAGAGTGCGTGCGGTGCCGCACTGATGGACGCCACTAACCACCCAGGCTTGGGTAAGGAAAGCGCAGAGGAAGCGCACGGCGCCGTACTGGCAGGCATAGCAACAGGACGCTGTGATGTGTGTTACGTGCAGATGGCTAGTCGGGCGCTAGATAGCTACCATCATCCGCGAGCAGTCAACAACTCTAGGGAAGGATACTTAGGAGCTTTCATCCATCGACATACATCCATCTACACACACACATAATATCAAGACAATACTAGCGCATGGCCGTGCGGTCATGCGCAGTTTATATAGCTGCAGCACAGGAAACAGCTACAGAAGTTTTGCCCTTTCAGGACCTGCCAAAAGGACCAATGGGATGTGCTGCAGTACCTGAGCATGTGACCCTCGATCTCCAACGGGAGATCTTGCCCTGGGCATGCTCAGTGTGTGCAAATAAGGACTTAGTCCCAGAGAACCCCGCTCGCCGCAGATCAGTGCAGGGTACAACAGGAGAGCCAGAAAAGGCAGCATTAACCCTTTGCACAGAATCAGTCCCAGCAAGACGCTGGGAGCGACGCCTCCGCTGAGCAGAGCCCACTGCGGCCGAAGCAGAATGGGAGACCGCAGCAGACACGGATCGAGATTCCCCCTGTGCAGCAGAGGAAACTCGACTCCTAACAACTGGTACCTTGGACTGGTAAGTGGTTAATAAAGGCGATGTACACCTTTGGGGGTGCTTTTTCTTTAAAATCCATGTATTTTCCACCTTTAATGTTTAGTTCAAAATGTATGTTTTAGGTGAAGTTTTTAATAAAACATTTTGCATCACTTAGCTTTCTCCTGTATTCATAGCAAGCAACAGAATGAACGGCCTTAATCTTTCATGGAACTTATCTGACCTCTTAGTCTTCATCTAAACTCCATTCTGATCAAAACCGTATCCGTTTTAATTTAATCAACCTGATATTGAAATCTTCACTAATTAAAGATCTAAGAAAGTGTTACAAATGTAAGATTTCTACATAAATTTCGTGAAACTGCTCCGGTTTCCCGAATATCTAATTTGATAAAGAGCAAAAGTAAGGGATAGAAACCATAATTGCCAAAAATGGAGAGGTCTTACTAGACATTCGATTATAGTTATTTAATGCAAACTCAGCCAAAGGAAGATAAAGCGTACAGTGAAACGTGTGTGGCAGATCGCAGTGGCACTAAAGCTGGTTCCTGCCAGCTTCAAGGTGGCGCTTACACGTTCTATTGGAAAAAAAGCTTTTACTTGTATCCTAGTAAAGAAAGATCTCCGGAACTTGGGAACAAATATGTTTTGGAAATAAAGTGACAATGTTTCCTGAAATGATCCACAACTGCCCATATCACTATTGTATCGTAGAACGTGAAAAGTTCTGTGATACAGTCAATATGGTCTTCTGAGAAGTCATAAAAGCTTTAGCTCACAGCGGTGGACATCATGGGAATACAGTGGTCTAAGAATGTTACAGTATTCAACTAACCTGTGCTTTAGCACAGTACAAGATTGTTTAGAATATACACAGATTTCACATGTTATATCTTGTTACGCAGACAAGGAGGCCACCTAAAATAATACACAACTAATCTACAGATTCCTCAGATTCCCTGGTGCCTTACTGTAACTAAATCATAGAACTTCTGAAGCACTCATATTCTGAGTTGGACTGCAACATTTTTTCCCATGGGGTACAGTCAGGGCCAAACTGTTGAATGTTTCAATTTCTGTAACTAAATCTGCAGTAGTGATGGGTCATTCACACTTTCATGTAAATCATGGGAATCGGTACCCCAGGTGGAGCTGCTTGCAGTTTCCGAATGGCTATTACTGGGGGTAAAATTACACAAATGTGGCTTAAACCCAGCTCACCAGCCGGAAAAATGCTCTAACATCAGCTAGCTGTAGGAGGAACGCATCGATATGAAGGTGATTGCACCATAAATATGTGTTTACCTGCGTGTGAATACCTATTTAATAGGAATCTATTGGGATACAAAAGAACAGTTTCTTTTTGGTGAGTGGAGACAGACTGCCCATCACTAATTTGCAGGACTGTGAAAATCACAATTCTGTTTGGTAGAACAGGTTTTTCTGGTAGAAAGCTGATTGCACAGGAACAAAACTTCTAACACATCTGTGCCCACATCTAATAAGCCTAAAAGTAATAATGATATGAAATCCAGTAAAAACCAGTGCTCACCTAGCTCGCCTGGAATGTAATCCCTTAGCAGATTCTAAATTATTCTTGAGATCAGTATTATTACTAGATATTTTTAATCTCTCTAATCCTTAAATGATCATTTTATGGCCAACAACATTTTCCAATCTCATAGCGTTTATCACCAGAAAATTTACAGATAAAATAAGCCCAAAGTCATAAACTGGTCATAGCGGGATCATCTTGAAACAAAACTGCACCTACCCCAACTCCAGAAGATTTCTATCTCAACAATTAATGGACAGTTCACATCTGGCTGAGCCAAAACTAGGGCTTATATTACGGAAGCTTTCAGTTTTTCAAAAGACTCAATAGCCCACTATCTTCTTTGTGAGGTTTTACCAAGCCAGAGAACCGCTTGACACTTGACACTCATTCTGCAATAATTAACAAAACCTAGGAATAGCTTTCAGCTTTCAGTCTTCGATAGCCTGCAGATTAATTGGATGCAGGGTCGGACTGGCCCACTGGGAAATCAGAGAATCCTCCGGTGGGCCCGCCCCCCAGAGGGCCCTCACCAGACTTCTGCTCTGTCCTGCATTTTAGTGTATTATGATTGCATGCATCCAGCAGTGAGTGGGTTATTCAATACCCGGTGCTGGCTGCCTGCACTGCTCAGTAACAAGTGATGTGAGGTGAGAGCTTTCTCATCACCTGCTGCGGCTTCTACTGATGTCGTGGCGCCGCTCTCTCAGCTGCGCAGTGCTCAGGAGATCAATAGAAGCGGCAGTAGCAGATGATAGAAAGCTCTCATCTCATGTCACTTGGTGCTGAGCAGTGCAGATGGCCAGCACCGAGTATAGAATAACGCACCAGGTATAGAATAATGCACCATGCACAGCACAGAGCCACAGGCTGTGAGACACTGCACACAGCGTCTAGAACGGAGTTAATTTTTTGAGGGCATGATGTCACCGGAAGGGGCGGGGCCTCCATCAGACCAGTGACCTGATAACAGGAAGCAGCGCTGTGCTGACTGAGGCTGCTGGAACCCTGTGAGTAGAGGATCGAGGGGGCTGCACTATGGAACTGTGTGAGGAGAGGAATGAGGGTCTGCACAATGGATCCTTGCACAGATAGGAATGAAGACCCAGGATTCAGTGTGAGTGGTCAGAGGATGTATTTATTTGATGTAACTTGAAAGGGGCTGTGTGGAGAAGGAGGGATGATGAGGGGCTGTGTGGAGAAGGAGGGCTGATGAGGGGCAGTGGGGAGGAGAGATGATGAGGGGGCTGTGTGGAGAAGGAGAGATGATGAGGGGCTGTGTGGAGAAGGAGGGATGATGAGGGGCAGTGTGGAGGAGGGATGATGAGGGGCAGTGTGGAGAAGGAGGGATGATGAGGGGGCTGTGTGGAGGAGAGATGATGAGGGGGCTGTGTGGAGAAGGAGGGATGATGAGGGGGCTGTGTGGAGAAGGAGGGATGATGAGGGGCTGTGGAGAAGTAGGGATGATGAGGGGCAGTGTAGAGAAGGAGGGATGATGAGGGGGCTGTGTGGAGGAGGGATGATGAGGGGCTGTGGAGAAGGAGGGATGATGAGGTGGCTGTGTGGAGAAGGAGGGATGATGAGGTGGCTGTGTGGAGAAGGAGGGATTATGAGGGGCTGTGGAGAAGGAGGGATGATGAGGGGCTGTGTGGTGAAGGAGGGATGATGAGGGGGCTGTGTGGAGAAGGAGGGATGATGAGGGACTGTGTGGAGAAGGAGGGATACTGAAGGGGCTGTGGAGAAGGAGGGATGATTAGGGGGCTGTGTGGAGAAGGAGAGATGATGAGGGGCTGTGTGGAGAAGGAGGGATGATGAGGGGCAGTGTGGAGGAGGGATGATGAGGGGCAGTGTGGAGAAGGAGGGATGATGAGGGGGCTGTGTGGAGAAGGAGAGATGATGAGGGGGCTGTGTGGAGAAGGAGGGATGATGAGGGGGCTGTGTGGAGAAGGAGGGATGATGAGGGGCTGTGGAGAAGTAGGGATGATGAGGGGCAGTGTAGAGAAGGAGGGATGATGAGGGGGCTGTGTGGAGGAGGGATGATGAGGGGCTGTGGAGAAGGAGGGATGATGAGGTGGCTGTGTGGAGAAGGAGGGATGATGAGGGGCTGTGAAGAAGGAGGGATGATGAGGTGGCTGTGTGGAGAAGGAGGGATTATGAGGGGCTGTGGAGAAGGAGGGATGATGAGGGGCTGTGTGGTGAAGGAGGGATGATGAGGGGGCTGTGTGGAGAAGGAGGGATGATGAGGGACTGTGTGGAGAAGGAGGGATACTGAAGGGGCTGTGGAGAAGGAGGGATGATTAGGGGGCTGTGTGGAGAAGCAGGGATGATGAGGCTGTGTGGAGTAGGAGGGATGATGAGGGGCTGTGTGGAGGAGGGATGATGAGCTTTGTGGAAAAGGGGGGGTGATGAGGGGCTGTGTGGAAAAGGGGGATGATGAGCTTTGTGGAAAAATAGGGTGATCAGGGCTGTGTGGAGAAGAGGGGGGAGTGAGAAAAAGCCCATTGGTGAGTTCACCACCTCTTCACCGTGGGTCTTTCTCACTGTGCTAGTGGGAATCTCACCAAGGTCACCGCAGTTCAGGGACCTGGCTGGGAATGCAGCCTCAGTGACTTGCCGTAACCTCGATGAGGTTAGCCGATGCCAGTGACCGTAGGTAATCTTTATACCTCCGATCACAGCTGCGGGCTCGCATCATTTGACAGCGTGTGAACATCAGCTGTCTGACTGGCGGTAATGATTTTATCGCTGATCAGAAGCAGTGTTTGCCGCTCTGTCTTGCATCTGACAGAGTGGTAAACACTGGATGTATGGGCCCCCCATTCAAATGAATGGGGTCCAGGTACTGTTCTGTTCGAACCTGGACTCATTTTTAACTGTTCGGCCGGACCCGAACATCTAGGGGTCCGCTAATCCTGTGTCTAGTGTGTGACTGGTGCTTGTATGGCGTGTGAGTGTGTCATGTGACTAGCGTGTGACTGGTGTGTATGTCACGTGTATGTATCCTGTGTCTAGCGTGTGACGGCCCTGCGCTTAGTAACCCGATATTTACCCTGGTTACCCGGGGACTTCGGGATCGTTGGCTGCTGGAGAGCTGTCTGTGTGACAGCTCTCCAGCGACCAAACAGCGACGCTGCAGCGATCGACATCGTTGTCGGTATTGCTGCAGCGTCGCTTAGTGTGACGGTACCTTAAGGGAAGACTCTGCAGCTAGTACCCCTTAAGCATGGTGGGCCCTTTAGAATGATTTTCTCTGGTGGGCCCAAACTACACCAGTCCAATGCTGATTGGATGTGTGTGGAGCCCGGTAGCCATCTGTTTTTCATCCATTTTTAACTGATCCATCCTTAAGAGTCTATAGATAAATAAACGTTCTGACAGTCTACCTGCTTCAGTTTTAAGTATCGCTGAGAAAAAAAATGATGCAGCATGGATGCAAAAGTGAGGAAAAACAGTTGACACAGGAGAAAAATATTCCATTTTACAAGGATGTAAAAATAGACAGAGATGTGTGAATGTTGCCTAAGGGCTCACTTAGGCTAGTTTCACATTTGCGTTTAAAAACGCAGCGTTTAAAACACAAACGCAGGTGGTGAAAAAAACGCATGTAAACGCGTGCAAACGCTGCGTTTTTTAGACGCATGCGTTTTGCATGTGGTAAAAAAATGCGGCGTTTTGACGCGTTTACATGCGTTTTTTCATGCGTTTGCATTTTTGAAACGCAAGATGAGAAGTGTGTGACAGCTGCCAATCATCAAAATCAACTAGAAAACCCACTATAAACAGAAATAGCTAGGGTTAGGGTTAGGAGCCCTAGGGTTAGGGTTAGGGTTAGGATCCCTAGGGTTAGGGGTAGGGTTAGAGTTAGGATCCCTAGGGTTAGGGTTAGGATCCCTAGGGTTAGGGTTAGGATCCCTTTATCACCTTTATGGTAGGGGGTGGCTTATAAGTGTGTATTCTTGTTTTTTTCTATGGAAACGCATGCGTTTTTAATGCAACCTAATGCAAAAAAAGCGCCTCTAGAAATTATTTACTACATGTTGCATTTCTGCAACAAAACGCAAGCATAGAAACGACGCATGCGTCGTCAAACTCGGCAAATTGCATGCAAAAAAACGCATGCGTTTTTAATGTTAAGTATAGGAAAAAAACGCATGCGTTTTTTTGCACTAGAACGCAGCGGCAAAAAACGCAAATGTGAAACCAGCCTTAGACGTCAGTGATTTTCTCGAACGAGAAAATCGGTCTGAGTTTCTTCAGTGTTTTTTTTTATCAGAGTTTGATTACTGTGTCTGTTTCATAGATTTATCTTGAATGAGAAAGAAATCTATCAATCTCTATGTTTTCCTATCTAGCAGTCCGTGGATAGTATCCAATTGCTGTCTGCTTTGAACGGACCCATAAACTCACATTGGAAATTTTCATCTGACACTTATCAATATTGAAGATGTCTCCATGATTTTGTACAGACCACTCGGTCTACAAAAAATTGCTTATGTGGGCTTATTCACACCTCAGTTTCACATATGAGTCCTATCTGTGTTTTTCTCATATAGCACTCGTACCTGTAATAGTTTATGGGGCTGTTCAGATGTCAGTGATTTTTTTGCGGATTTTTTGTGAAAAATGGTAGAGATATTTCCGATATTGATCCAAGTGTTGGCTCAAACCCGGAAATTAAAGTGTATGGATCCGTGAAAAATTTGGTCAGTGCTCGGATGCCATCTGTGTGCTGTTCGTTTTTCACTGACTGATAGGAGAAGGTGGAGAAATTTTTTTTTTGTTTTGTCATCAGTGGGAAAAAAAACTGATGAAATTCTGGCCAAACTCTGATGACACTCTGATCCTAATCACTGATGAAACTTGGACCGATTTTCTCATATGAGCAAATCACTAACGATTGAATGAGATCTTGGGTTGGGCAGGTCTGAGATATATTGCAGGGCCCCAGAGTCCTGGTCGTTGCGTAATGTCGCTCTGCCACTAAGGGGAGTGATGTTATGTCTGATTGCACTAAGAGTTCACCTGACCAGGTATCACAGTCACACATTACACTTCACACTCCAGCCACCAGGGGGAGCAAAAGGCACTATGTATTAGGCCACTCCTCACACTCTGGTAAAACTGGGGGTTGGATAGGAAGTTAGAACAGAACGCAGCCTGGGAGAGCTCCAGGGAGGACCTGTCAGGGGTGGGTTCCTGGCAGGTACTTAGCAGAAGGAGAGAACGTGACGGAGCCGCGCCTGCACTACCTTGCGGTGGCATCCTAAGAAAGGACACGAAGCGAAGGATATTGTGGAGAAGTGAGAAACGAGATCACAGCACAAAGGAGAACCAGTAGGAGTCGTGACCCTAGATCGGCAACATCCTACTGAGGCGCGTAGCCGGTGGCCAGAACGCCGAGGAAGTAACTGACTCCAAGCATTACTTCAAACAGCGGCAGGACAGTTGATTATAGGTTGGCTGTCTACCATACATCACCTAAGAAGACATAGGGGGCAAACGTGGAGAGGGGCGTCTCTAGGGTCCCAGAATAGCTCCGAGCCTTCCCGTCAAACGGGTGCGTCCTATCCAGATAAACTTGGAGGACGGAGAGAGAGAGAGAAAGAACGAATACGAAAGTTGTGAGGACTATCCTGAATGCTCAGCAGGGAAGAACTACAACACACAGGCGCTAGTTGGTAGGCACTGATTTCCACCTGCAAAGGGAACTCTGGATGTGCCTTCGGACCGGCCGGTCTCAGATAGCCCTGTTAGCAGTGCTCTGGATTGCGGATCCCGAAGTCTTCAGTAAAAGGTAAAGAGACTGCAACCCTGTGTCCTCGTTATTAACCGTGCCTCACATCATCACCATCTACACTACTGGGAAGCCCTGGGGATATACTTCACCTGTGGGAAGGTATACCATCTAACTGCCATAACACCACCCCAGTGGGCCCTAAGCAGCATCAGTCATCTTGACCGAATACCACAGGTGGCATCACGAAACCTTGGCCGACTTTCATCACCCTTTCATTGGACGCCCCTTAGCAGGGTCACGGACCGGGTCCAGCCACCGTGACAACACTAGAGCCAGACAGAGAGGACCGGTACCGAGAAACCCGCGGCCCTGCATCTGGGGGCACTCTAATATCATTACTTGGGAGAAAAATAATAATTGCAGCTTTTCCCGGAAGTGGATATTGTAGGGAGCGCAGTTGTTACAGTATTCAATTAGGCTGTGTTTTGCACATTAATTTACAACCACAAGAGAAATGCATCCGACTCCAAATATAAAAAAAAAGTGCAAATGACACCCTCTAGAGGCATAAAAATGAAGAAACCATCTTGTTGCAAGTAATAGAGTATAACTCACAATTTATTAAGAATTTTAGCTATATGTTAGGATTCCAGTCGGTCTCTTTGCTGTGAATGGCAGAGCAATAAAGGAAAATGTTAACATATCACAAGAAGGAAAGATGAACTCTACGCAGGATTAGTAAAGGGAGATGTTCATTAGTGAGATCGGTGTCACACAGGAGGTAGAATTTGCTGAGATCAACATTATGAGGAATATTACTTGTTATGCTAGAAATCTTGTCCTTCAGAAAATGAGCTGCATGTGTCTGGAGCTGTGTTTCCTGGACACATTTTATTTCTGCTGACTTCACATTTTCCTTTATTGTTCTGCTGGAAGTTTTATTTTATTTTGAATTAACAAAGAATGAAAATTGTTTATTTCTGATGATTGCTGGGTATTGGACAAATAAGGCAATAAAATAATATTTCCTTGCAGGGTATGCTGGTGTCATAGGGGATGATTTCCCATTCTGGAACCTACTCTATGAGCCAGTGTGGAGAGCCACTAAGTATGAGCAGCTTGCTGGACCTGACTTGTCCATGTATTACACTGATGTAACCTTGCTGCAGGGGACACATATGAAGCTATGGATTCTCCACTTATAATTTCTGGGGATTTATTCTGCAATCAGCTGATTGACACGCCACTGTGTATATAATCACAGGCGTCTTGTGCAGTCAGTCACTTTAATTACCATTATGCCTTTCGGTACATAATATAGTATAGTGACAACAGGAGACTTGGTGCTGTGCATAGTTACAGTGGGGAAAAAAAGTATTCAGTCAGCCACCAATTGTGCAAGTTCCCCACTTAAATAGATGAGAGATTCCTGTAATTGACATCATAGGTAGACCACAACTATGAGAGTCAAAATGTGAAAACAAATCCAGAAAATCACCTTGTCTGATTTGGCAAGATTTATTGTGCAAATAATGGAGGAAAATAAGTATTCGGTCATTAACAAAAGTTCATCTCAATATTTTATTATATATCTTTTGTTGGCAATGACAGTGGTCAAACGTTTTCTGTAAGTCTTTGCAATTTTGGCACACACTGTTGGTGGCTGACTAAATACTTTTTTTCCCCACTGTATGTCACTGCAGTAGGGAGTGGGGGGAGGTCCTCGAAGTTGGTGGTGCTGGTAAATGGCGGTTCGGAGGGGAGGATCTCAAGAGGTCCTGGACTCCCCCCTAGGTGGATTCAAGTGCACGGGTAATTAAATAATCCAGCAGAAGGGATTAAAGAGGACCCGTGTTTAATGGTAATGGACACTGGCCAGGCGCGTTGATAGGTGTCTCTGAGCTTGTGCTTAGCAGCTAGCGGCTAGAGGCAAGACTCGGCCTGGGACCAAATTGGGAATATTAAAACCTGAGGTTTATGGTTTGGGGGCTTCGTGGACCACCCCTTCTGAGATGTTCTGTATTAAAATGTTATATTACATGTTAATAAAAGGTTGCTGTGGCCAATTTATCCAAAAATAGTTGTGGAATGTTTTTATTGGGTTTTCATTAATTGAAGTTTGGGGGGACACTAAGTGGTTTAGATAGGGGGTATAGGAGCTCACATGAGTCACAAATACCCATTTGTCATGAGGCCACTGGAAGTACATAGCGCACAGCAGGAACACCACAGTACCGTACACTGTGTAGTGGCCATTTTGCAGTACTGCAGCTCATCTACTGAAGTGAATTTACATCTACTAATTTTGGGCCTGAAGATAGATCTATAATATCATTCAGCCTAATTTCTCTAGATTTAACATTAACCTAATAGTACAGTGCTACAGTATTAGCCATTGATGCTCCGGATAAGTGCACCTGCTGTTGGATGACATCAGCACTGATGAGGGAAACTTGCAGCTGGCAACAGCAAATTTAAAATGCAGTTATAGTCAATTAGCAGTCCAATTATAATAATTATGAATAGCAATTTCCTGTTTGTAAAAACATCAATATCATTAAGAAATGTAAAAATAAAGTGATTCTAAACCTCATGCTTATTTCATCCGTTGTAATTTCATCTGCTTCATGCATCAACATTTATAACCCACAAGAGCACATAGAAAAGTCTCCAAATCAGCAATTGGTCTGTGTACAGGATTATATATTAATGCAGGCAAAAAAAAATACTTTCATTCAGAAGATTGATAAATTTTAGTTTTAGTAAGGGATGAACTGAGTTCCGACCATTTGATTTTATATTGTACATATATATAACAAGCAGGAGGTTTTGTCTGCGTTTGGATGTGCGTGTATTTGGGTCTCAAAATGTAACCATCATTAATAATAAAATAGCATTTAGGCAATTAGGGTCTCATTTTCATTCACACTATGTAAATTTGTATTTTTACTCTCCAAGCTATACAGCACAAATATAAGTAGGTGGTATAGGTAGGTTGGGGCTAGACAATACACAATAGTTGACTGGGACACATAATCTGCCCCTGATTACTTGACTGAGGCCAATGTGTTGCTGCCTCAAATATGGTGACCTAGCTATTTGGGTGCATGGCCATGCTCTGTATGAAAATGTCACCCAACATGCCTGAAAGCCCTTCTGCGGCACGTAGAGAGACTGACATACGGCACTTCAAAGCTGAAAGTGAGTGCCTTTCACCTACCATCTTCTCTGCTATGGTAATGGCTATTTCTAATGTCTCAATTACCTTTTTTATAATTGGTTCAGCAAGGGACAATAGAGAAAAGGAGATCATACCAATGATTCTCATTTATGATATAAGGAATACATATGAATGTTGGTAAAGCAATCAGATCTGTAATGAACCATTCACATGACTATGATAGGAATAGCACTATTTACTCTGGTTGGGGTCTTACAGAGTTTATAGTGCAGGCTATTAGATAAAATGTTTTTTATCCCATTATTGTGTATTGTCTAACTGCAAGCATACTACCTTTGTATACAGTTAGGGCCAGAAATATTTGGACAGTGACACAATTTTCGCGAGTTGGGCTCTGCATGCCACCACATTGGATTTGAAATGAAACCTCTACAACAGAATTCAAGTGCAGATTGTAACGTTTAATTTGAAGGGTTGAACAAAAATATCTGATAGAAAATGTAGGAATTGTACACATTTCTTTACAAACACTCCACATTTTAGGAGGTCAAAAGTAATTGGACAAATAAACATAACCCAAACAAAATATTTTTATTTTCAATATTTTGTTGCAAATCCTTTGGAGGCAATCACTGCCTTAAGTCTGGAACCCATGGACATCACCAAACGCTGGGTTTCCTCCTTCTTAATGCTTTGCCAGGCCTTTACAGCCGCAGCCTTCAGGTCTTGCTTGTTTGTGGGTCTTTCCGTCTTAAGTCTGGATTTCAGCAAGTGAAATGCATGCTCAATTGGGTTTAGATCTGGAGATTGACTTGGCCATTGCAGAATGTGCCACTTTTTGGCACTCATGAACTCCTGGGTAGCTTTGGCTGTATGCTTGGGGTCATTGTCCATCTGTACTATGAAGCGCCGTCCAATCAACTTTGCAGCATTTGGCTGAATCTGGGCTGAAAGTATATCCCGGTACACTTCAGAATTCATCCGGCTACTCTTGTCTGCTCTTATGTCATCAATAAACACAAGTGACCCAGTGCCATTGAAAGCCATGCATGCCCATGCCATCACGTTGCCTCCACCATGTTTTACAGAGGATGTGGTGGGCCTTGGATCATGTGCCGTTCCCTTTCTTCTCCAAACTTTTTTCTTCCCATCATTCTGGTACAGGTTGATCTTTGTCTCATCTGTCCATAGAATACTTTTCCAGAACTGAGCTGGCTTCTTGAGGTGTTTTTCTGCAAATTTAACTCTGGCCTGTCTATTTTTGGTATTGATGAATGGTTTGCATCTAGATGTGAACCCTTTGTATTTACTGTCATGGAGTCTTCTCTTTACTGTTGACTTAGAGACAGATACACCTACTTCACTGAGAGTGTTCTGGACTTCAGTTGATGTTGTGAATGGGTTCTTCTTCACCAAATTAAGTATGCGGCGATCATCCACCACTGTTGTCATCCGTGGACGCCCAGGCCTTTTTGAGTTCCCAAGCTCACCAGTCAATTCCTTTTTTCTCAGAATGTACCCAACTGTTGATTTTGCTACTCCAAGCATGTCTGCTATCTCTCTGATGGATTTTTTTTTTTTTTCAGCCTCAGGATGTTCTGCTTCACCTCAATTGAGAGTTCCTTTGACCGCATGTTGTCTGCTCACAGCAACAGCTTCCAAATGCAAAACCACACACCTGGAATCCACCCCTGACCTTTTAACTACTTCATTGATTACAGGTTAACGAGGGAGACGCCTTCAGAGTTAATTGCAGCCCTTAGAGTCCATTGTCCAATTACTTTTGGTCCCTTGAAAAAGAGGACGCTATGCATTACAGAGCTATGATTCCTAAACCCTTTCTCCGATTTGGATGTGGAAACTATCATATTGCAGCTGGGAATGTGCACTTTCAGCCCATATTATATATATATAATTGTATTTCTGAACATGTTTTTGTAAACAGCTAAAATAACAAAACTTGTGTCACTGTCCAAATATTTCTGGCCCTAACTGTATTTGTACCATATCACTTTGAGAGTCAATATATTACAACTGGTGACATCTTCTTGCAAAATGAGGCCATGATTGATTAAAGTTTTAATTAAAGGAATCGTGCCAGTATACTCATGCTGCCAAATGCATGGGCAGCATGATTCAGAGTCCGACGGTACATTTATTGTAGCCAGGTAAGTTTTTTTATAAAAATCACTGGAGGAAACATGAAAACATAGAAAACATAATCCGAAGAGTTGGTTAGGGACTAAAGGGAGAGAAGAGATTTGTCTGGCACCGTACCCGGTTGGCTTCTTCCCGCATCGCTCTAGTTGATTGATGGGTATTTTCTGATGTGCACAAATGGGAAGATGAATCATAGCAGCAAGAATCGACTGAGGTTCCCTTTAGAGGGATGCTATAATGTTCTGTCTTCAGAAACGTACTTCTACCAGCACTCAACTTCCTGCTTTGCTGGGGACAGTGCATTCCTTGCGATTGGCAGCTTGGACCACTGGCATGGTCGTGCTGATGGCCCGAACTGGGAGCTCTCAAAGGCTGCTGCAGAGGCAGCAATATGGGAGAAGCACAGGAGAGACTGGTCACATCCAGTGATCCGGACAGTTTCAGAACACCGCAAACAGGTTCTAAAGCATAGAGCTTGCAAGCAGAGCGCACTCCATTCCTAGGTATCCAGCCATTCTGTGGCTGCCGGGTGCCCAGTAACCTTCATAACAGGCTGTACACTATAACATTTAGAATCACTCCATTCTTGAGAGGCCATTTTTAATAGGAGGAAAATTGCAAATTGTTTTTACAGGCACTTTGCATTTTTACCCATTTAACAACTTTAGACAACACCTTTAATTTTAAGGATTGTGTAAAGGTACCGTCACACATAGCGACGCTGCAGCGATACCGACAACGATCCGGATCGCTGCAGCGTCGCTGTTTGGTCGCTGGAGAGCTGTCACACAGACAGCTCTCCAGCGACCAACGATCCCGAGGTCCCCGGTAACCAGGGTAAACATCGGGTAACTAAGCGCAGGGCCGCGCTTAGTAACCCGATGTTTACCCTGGTTACCATCCTAAAAAGTAAAAAAACAAACGCTACATACTTACCTACAGCCGTCTGTCCTCGGCGCTCTGCTTCTCTGGTCTGGCTGTGAGCGCCGGGCAGCCAGAAAGCAGAGCGGTGACGTCACCGCTCTGCATTCCGGCTGACCGACGCTCACAGCCAGAGCAGGAGGAGTGCAGAGCACAGCGCTGGAGGACAGACGGCTGTAGGTAAGTATGTAGTGTTTGTTTTTTTACTTTTAGGATGGTAACCAGGGTAAACATCGGGTTACTAAGCGCGGCCCTGCGCTTAGTTACCCGATGTTTACCCTGGTTACCAGCGAAGACATCGCTGAATCGGTGTCACACACGCCGATTCAGCGATGTCTACGGGGAGTCCAGCGACGAAATAAAGTTCTGGACTTTCTTCCCCGACCAGCGATCTCCCAGCAGGGGCCTGATCGCTGCTGCCTGTCACACTGGACGATATCGCTAGCGAGGACGCTGCAACGTCACGGATCGCTAGCGATATCGTCTAGTGTGACAGTACCTTAAGTAATATACTCTGATTTCTCGCTTGCAGATGCATTTGGTTTTTTCAGTCATACACATACAATCCAGTGATCACAAGGATGACTGTGACTAACGCAATCTCTTATTTACCTATTTAAAATAAAACAAAAACTCTGGTAATGACTGAAAGCTCTGCCCTTACATATCAATATGTCATACAAATCATATTATGTTCAATTGGAAAAAAGCCCCCTTTTATACACGTGATCTGATCTATAACAGCCTACCCACTTACACAATTATTAACGACATATTTATGGCAAAATGCTCCAACATCATTTCTTAAACTTAGTGTTCCTTATTATTGCCCTTAGAACCCCCCTTATTATCCTTAAGTATGTTGATTATATGAGGGGAAATTGCACAGAAATGGAACATTTCGCTTAAGTTTATTGAAGATGGTTTTGGCATACGGACTTAGCATTAACAAGGGATACGTGCAATGACTCTGCATGCATTTTTTTTCTCCCTAAAGAACAGAGTATACAGTGCCTACAAGTAGTATTCAACCCCCTGCAGATTTAGCAGGTTTACACATTTGGAATTAACTTGGCATTGTGACATTTGGACTGTAGATCAGCCTGGAAGTGTGAAATGCACTGCAGCAAAAAAGAATGTTATTTCTTTGTTTATTTTTTTTTTAAATTGGGAAAAGTTTTTTCAGAGGGTCATTTATTATTCAACCCCTCAACCCACCAGAATTCTGTTTGGTTCCCCTAAAGTATTAAGAAGTAGTTCAGGCACAAAGAACAATGAGCTTCACATGTTTGGATTAATTATCTTTTTTTCCAGCCTTTTCTGACTATTTAAGACCCTCCCCAAACTTGTGAACAGCACTCAAACATGGTCAACACGGGAAAGACAAAGGAGCATTCCAAGGCCATCAGAGACAAGATCGTGGAGGGTCACAAGGCTGGCAAGGGGTACAAAACCCTTTCCAAGGAGTTGGGCCTACCTGTCTCCACTGTTGGGAGCATCATCCAGAAGTGGAAGGCTTATGGAACTACTGTTAGCCTTCCACGGCCTGGACAGCCTTTGAAAGTTTCCTCCCATGCCGAGGCTAGGCTTGTCCGAAGAGTCAAGGCTAACCCAAGGACAACAAGGAAGGAGCTCCGGGAAGATCTCATGGCAGTGGGGACATTGGTTTCAGTCAATACCATAAGTAACGTACTCCACCGCAATGGTCTCCGTTCCAGACGAGCCCGTAAGGTACCTTTACTTTCAAAGCGTCATGTCAAGGCTCGTCTACAGTTTGCTCATGATCACTTGGAGGACTCTGAGACTGACTGGTTCAAGGTTCTCTGGTCTGATGAGACCAAGATTGAGATCTTTGGTGCCAACCACACACGTGACGTTTGGAGACTGGATGGCACTGCATACGACCCCAAGAATACCATCCCTACAGTCAAGCATGGGGGTGGCAGCATCATGCTGTGGGGCTGTTTCTCAGCCAAGGGGCCTGGCCATCTGGTCCGCATCCATGGGAAGATGGATAGCACAGCCTACCTGGAGATTTTGGCCAAGAACCTCCGCTCCTCCATCAAGGATCTTAAGATGGGTCATCATTTCATCTTCCAAGAAGACAACGACCCAAAGCACACAGCCAAGAAAACCAAGGCCTGGTTCAAGAGGCAAAAAATCAAGGTGTTGCAGTGGCCTAGTCAGTCTCCTGACCTTAACCCAATTAAAAACTTGTGGAAGGAGCTCAAGATTAAAGTCCACATGAGACACCCAAAGAACCTAGATAACTTGGAGAAGATCTGCATGGAGGAGTGGGCCAAGATAACTCCAGAGACCTGTGCCGGCCTGATCAGGGCTTATAAAAGACGATTATTAGCTGTAATTGCAAACAAAGGTTATTCCACAAAATATTAAACCTAGGGGTTGAATAATAATTGACCCACACTTTTATGTTTAAAATTTATAAAAATTTAACTGAGCAACAAAACTTTTTGGTTTGTAAGATTTATGCATCTGTTAATAAATCCTGCTCTTGTTTGAAGTTTGAAGGCTCTAACTTATTTGCATCTTATTAAACCTGCTAAATCTGCAGGGGGTTGAATACTACTTGTAGGCACTGTATGTCAAACATGTCCCTGTAAATATGTAGCAGAGACACGTATCATAATAACAATTTGTCAGCCGTAAATGCCCCATTGGCACTACTCACCAGCTGCAGAATGACAGTATACAGCCTGTACAGATGTGGGTACAGTTTATGGTAGTAGACAATATGCTATAACATGACCTCTATAATAATTAGATAACATGCCTGACCAGAACAGGTTTCCATGTAGCGTAGACAGGGGGACCTTTTTAACGTATAGTAATTGCAGGAGAAAATTAGTAACTTGAAACAAGCTATTCATTTATTGATGGCTCATCCCATTAATGCTAGATGTCTGGGTATACAACTGCAAGGACTCATCGATCAGCACCATTAAGGAACCGTAATGTTTAATGAATGTGACATGGCACTGGCATAACTGCTGTGACCACTGTCACCATGCTGACTATAGGGGTCCCAGAGATCGAACATTCACTAATCAAACATTAAATTGCCTATCCTGAGCCCTAGAGAAACCATATACAGTAATATATCACAATTATTATTTTGTAATAATTACCACGCCTGCCGGAGATTCAGCTGATCCCTGTCAACAGTGTGGCACTTTCTCTTTCTGTCGACAGGGCAGGACTACTGGTGTCATGCTGATTGAGCAGCTGGGAGGCGACTGTCAATCTGCATGACATCAGTAGTCCCGTACCGTCAACACAGGAAAAGAAATTCCAGCTCCTGCTCCATTGACGATGAAGAACAGCACAAGGCACAACAGGCAGGTAGGTAGGTACCTGCCTGTTAGTGCTTAGGCATAATTTTTTTTAAGTCCCGAATATACTCTTCAATCACTTTTTTTAATTTACTGATTAATTTTTGATAAAAGTTAGAAAACTAAAAATATGAAAAAGTTGAAACCTTTAAAAAAAGGAAAAGTTCAAACAACCCCCCTTTTCCCAATTCTAACATAAGAAGATTAGCATATTTGGTATTGATGAGTCCATAAAAATGTGATCATACAAAATATAAAATTCCATAACTAATACAGTAAATCAGGAGGGTTGCATAACATTTACTGGCCCTAGGGTCACATGTCATGTTGAATCACTCCCAAGGGCTGCAATACCACTTAGAACTGTATTATTATTTGAGTCATTTCCGGCATATAAAACTTACATACCATAAATTCCTGCCCAGTCCAGAAAGTGGGTATAATAGGGGCCCCTTTACACACAGCACTTAGGAGAGAGGAGAAGGCCCGGCTTAAATGTGGCTCTCCCAATTGTAAACTACAATGAAGAGAGCCAAGAGCTTAGATGGTAACCCATAACTTATATACTGTACATCTTTCTGGAGTGCCAAGAGGGATCAAATCACCTAATTTTCTGAAAATGTATGGGGGACAGAGGGATGATTGTATTCCACCACTCTTTTATTTGTTATGTAAACTAAAGGTAAATAGGAGTACACGAAAGCATTTCTGTGACCAAATGGTTGGGGGAGTCACACAAAATGGCATAGCTAGCCATATGTGGCCCCCAAGCTACAGGTTGTGCACCACTGCAGTAAATGATTTAAAGAAAAATAAAAACACCAGCGAATATAAAGCTGTATATGCTCAAAAATGGTGCCCATAAAAATATTAGCTTGCTCCACACAAAATAAGTTCTCATATTGACAGAAAAAGAAAAAAAATATGGCTTTTAGAGAATGGAGACACAAATCAATTTTTACAAAGTTAAGAAAACATACCGTATATACTCGAGTATAAGCTGACCCGAGTATAAGCCGACTCCCATAATTTGCAACAAAAAACTGGGAAAACGTATTGACTCGAGTATAAGCCTATGGTGGGAAATGCAGCAGCTACTGGTAAATGTCAAAAATAAAAATAGATACCAATTAAAGTAAAATTAATTGAGACATCAGTAGGTTAAGTGTTTTTGAATATCCATATTGAATCAGGAGCCCCATATAATGCTCCATGCAGTTCTTTATGGCCCCATAAGATGCTCCATATACAAATATGCCCCATATAATGCTCCATGCAGTTCTTTATGGCCCATTTTTTTGGGCTGAAAATCTCGGGTTATACTCAAGTATATACGGTAAATAAAACTTAAAAAAAGAAATATAATTGTGGCAGGTCGGCTCACTCAGCTGCTCCTCGAGGTAGACACATAAACACTTGGAGTGGTTTATTGCTTCATAAACCATAAAGGCAAAATAGTGACACAAAATTCCTTTTCTTGCACAAATGAAAATAAAAAGTCCATACAAAGCCCTTCCCAGTAGGGCTCCCACCTTCTGGGACAACCACACAAGGCAGCTGTCACTGGTACTTCAGCCTGGAGGCTTCCTTCCCCCAAACACCTCAGACAGAAAAAAAACCATAGCTGGATATTTAACACCCTCCAACCACCCCTTTTTCTAGAACAGTGGAGGTTTTTTCATCTTTTTCCTCCTTTTGTGGTTTTTGCTGTTAGAGTGGGACTGGCAAGTGTGAGGACCCTTGTCGTGGGTTGCCAGCTTATGTATTGTGGCCATAATATTAACTAACACCTTACATATTTTGAGTTGTTTTTGTGCACTTTATTTATTTTTCGGGGTGCAGTTGGGCCCAGATGGCTTTGTGAACTGTGGTCTCTGTTCACACAGGACGCATTACAGCTAGCACTGGGCAGCCTTGACTTTCCTCGCTGAGAATAAACGTCTTCATCTGAATGGGTACCTGCGAAATCTTTATTCTCAGCGAGGAAAGGCAAGTGTAGGACCTGGTATAAGAGAGATGCCCTGATGTGGCTACCAGGTACACATAAATTGGCCAATTTATGCGCTAAACGCTCTAATTTTTTCATATTTCTAGTGCAGTAATGCAGTTAAATTTTCATGTTTGCATGTTTTGGCGCCGCAGTGTGCTGCCTTATTTATTTGACTTTATACAAGTTGGTGACTCTAGGTTCAGCACCTGTTCACACTTATTCTATGTTAGGATGTGATGGTCAGTTTTTTGAAATTTGTATTCTTTAGCCTTCTGGCTGAGCACTCCTCCGCCTCCTAGCCACAGGTATTTTAATCGTAGCAGGTCCATTACCCCTACACAGAGAGAGAGAAATTTAGTCTAAGAAGAGGTTTCACAGGTACCCATTCAGATGAAGATGTTTATTCTCAGCGAGAAAAGGCAAGTATAGGACCTGGTATAAGAGAGATGCCCTGATGTGGCTACCAGGTACACATAAATTGGCCAATTTATGCGCTAAACGCTCTCATTTTTTCATATTTCTAGTGCAGTAATGCAGTTCAAGTTTCATGTTTGCATGTTTCGGCGCCGCAGTGTGCTGCCTTATTTATTTGACACTATATATAATTAACTTACAATAACAAAGTTTAAAATGTCGTGGAAGAATTTAGCTTTTTTCCAATTTATCCCACTTGAATTTTTTTGCCCATTTTTCTGTAAGCTACCGTATATACCCGAGTATAAGCCGACCCGAGTATAAGCCGACCCCCCTAATTTTGCCACAAAAAACTGGGAAAACTTATTGACTCGAGTATAAGCCTAGGGTAGAAAATGCAGCAGCTACCGGTGAATTTCAAAAATAAAAATAGATGCTCCATACCGTTCATTATTGCCCCATAGATGCTCCATATACAACTGTGCTATATAGAATGCTCTGCACCGTTGATTATGGCCCCATAGATGCTCCTTATAATGCTGTGCCATATATAATGCTCTGCACCTTTGATTATGGCCCCATAAATGCTCCTTAGAATGCTGTGCCCCATATATGCTCTGCACCTTTGATTATGGCCCTATATATGCTCCTTAGAATGCTGTGCCATATATGCTCTGCACCTTTGATTATGGCCCTATATATGCTCCTTAGAATGCTGTGCCATATATGCTCTGCACCTTTGATTATGGCCCCATAGGTGCTCCTTAGAATGCTGAGCCATATATGCTCTGCACCTTTGATTATGGCCCCATAGGTGCCCCTTATAATGCTGTGCCATATATGCTCTGCACCTTTGATTATGGCCCCATAGGTGCCCCTTATAATGCTGTGCCATATATGCTCTGCACCTTTGATTATGGACCCATAGGTGCCCCTTAGAATGCTGTGCCATATATGCTCTGCACCTTTGATTATGGCCCCATAGGTGTTCCTTATAATGCTGTGCCATATATGCTCTGCACCTTTGATTATGGCCCCATAGGTGCTCCTTATAATGCTGTGCCATATATGCTCTGCACCTTTGATTATGGCCCCATAGGTGCTCCTTAGAATGCTGTGCCCCATATATGCTCTGCACCTTTATGGCCCCATAGGTGCTCCTTAGAATGCTGCCCCTTATATGCTCTGCACCTTTCATTATGGCCCCATAGGTGCCCCTTAGAATGCTGTGCCCCATATATGCTCTGCACCTTTATGGCCCCATAGGTGCCCCTTAGAATGCTGCCCCATATATGCTCTGCACCTTTCATTATGGCCCCATAGGTGCTCCTTAGAATGCTGCTGGTGCTGCCATAAAAAAAAAAAAAATCACATACTCACCTCTCTTCTCAGGACGCCGGCGCTTTCAATAATTACCTGCTCCTCTGCGGCTCCGTCTCCAGCACTGACGCTCAGCAGAGGGCGCGCACTGACTACGTCACAGCGCCCTCTAACCTGAGCGTCACTGCTAGAGGACGCTGCAGACGGAGCCGTACCGGAGCGAGGAGCAGGTAATTATAGCGCTGCGCTCCCCTTACTTGCTCCTGGCGCGGTCCCTGCAGTCCCTGGCTTCTCCGGCGCTGCAGCTTCTTCCTGTAATTGAGCGGTCACATGGCACCGATCATTTACAGCAATGAATATGCGGCTCCTCCCTTATGGGGGTGGAGCCGCCTATTCATTTCTGCAATGAGCGGTGCCATGTGACCGCTCAGTACAGGAAGAATCTGCAGCGCCGGAGAAGCCAGGGACTGCAGGGACCGCGCTGGGAGCAGGTAAGTATGATTACACGGCCCCCGCTCTCCCTCCCCTGCTGACACCCGGGTATATGACTCGAGTATAAGCCGAGAGGGGGACTTTCAGCCCAAAAAAATGGGCTGAAAATCTCGGCTTATACTCGAGTATATACGGTATGTAGTAAAGTAAATGATGTCATTCAAAACTACAAAAAAAGTTAGCTTATATAGATTTGATAGAGAAAAAAACAATTACAACATTGTATTAGATAAAGGGGAAAAAAACATGAAATATCAAGAATGAAAATAGGTCGGAAAGAGGTTAATAGAGAGATTGTATGGAAATTTTTTTAAAATTCATGTAAATATAGGTTTATCATGAAAATGTTAAATTTGTATACAATGAAGAAAAAGGTAATTTTCTGATTACATATACCTTTTAAGGAATTGTTATTGTACTTTGATGTTTCTTTTGAGATGAAACATAAACTGGCAATGCAAGTTCTATTTCTATATGAACTTCAAATGAATTATAATAATAATCTTTATTTATATAGTGCCAGCATATTCCGCAGCGCTTTACAATTCAGAGGTTCATATACAACAGTCAGAAGTAACAAAGTTAAAGATAATACAGTAATTAAAGCAAAAATAATGACACCCCTTCTCTTCAGAGCTTACAATCTACAATGAGGTGGGGGAGACACAAAGCACAGGTGCCTTTTTACAATGATGGCCCAGCCCTATTGAGGGAATAGGGGATAGATTAAGGCTGCATGAGTTTGTCACCAGCTGATATTTGTAGTGCTTTTGGGTGCGGTGGAGTTTGATGGAGAGATGTGTTCAGAGAATTAGTGAATTCCCTAGTTATGTATATATAATATATACAAAGTAATAAACACTGGCGCTGTACACTACGGACGATGGAGGAAATAGGGGAATAGGCTAATAAAGGAGGATGAGGGGAAAAAAACGAGGGAGGGGGGGGAAGAGAGAAGAGGACAGAGCTGCTGGTGGGGTGGCAGGGTGTGTGCTATACCCTGTCTGAAAGAAAAAACTATATACTAATGAACCACCTGCGCTCATGAACCAAGTGGAATGCAGAGGCTTAGACGGAACCACTGGCGTACAGTTAAGTACAGTAAGTATAAGAGGCCAAAAAGTGAATAGCATACTGGAAGTCTCCTATTACGGTGACATGAGGATATGTCCACTATGGACCGACAGCAATGGAGTGCCTGCAATGAGTGTAACATCCACTTACTGGTATAGAAGGTCCGAGTGGCTGTGGAGAGCAGTGGGGGTCCCAGACTAACGTCGGCTGATGTGCTGGGCTGCAATATGAGATGGCCGTAGAGTCCTGGGACCGGCTGTTTCCAGAACAGGCGCTGAACGCTGGGGCGTCTGGATAGGTAAGAACCGCCGACTCCTGGCGTGCCCCGGCCGGAAGCAACGCCGGAGCGATAGCGGTGTGTGGAGGGGGCGTGGCTAGGATCATGACATCACGGATAGGGCGGGCTTGGCAACAGGGGGAACCAATCCAACGCGTTTCGAAGGAGGTACTCCTGACGAAGAAGGCCATCTCATATTGCAGCCCAGCACATCAGCCGACGTTAGTCTGGGACCCCCACTGCTCTCCACAGCCACTCGGACCTTCTATACCAGTAAGTGGATGTTACACTCATTGCAGGCACTCCATTGCTGTCGGTCCATAGTGGACATATCCTCATGTCACCGTAATAGGAGACTTCCAGTATACTATTCACGTTTTGGCCTCTTATACTTACTGTACTTAACTGTACGCCAGTGGTTCCGTCTAAGCCTCTGCATTCCACTTGGTTCATGAGCGCAGGTGGTTCATTAGTATATATATAATATATGAATATAAATACATTTGTAACTATATACAACCCCTGGCACAAATTATGGAATCACCGGCCTTGGAGGATGTTCATTCAGTTGTTTAATTTTGTAGAAAAAAAGCAGATCACAGACATGGCACAAAACTAAAGTCATTTCAAATGGCTACTTTCTGGCTTTAAGAAACACTAAAAGAAATCAAGAACAAAAAATGTGGTAGTCAGTAATGGTTTCTTTTTTAACCCCTTTACCCCCAAGGGTGGTTTGCACGTTAATGACCAGGCCAATTTTTACAATTCTGACCACTGTCCCTTTATGAGGTTATAACTCCGAAACGCTTCAACGGATCCTGGTGATTCTGACATTGTTTTCTCGTGACATATTGTACTTCATGATAGTGGTAAAATTTCTTTGATAGTACCTGCGTTTATTTGTGAAAAAAACGGAAATTTGGCGAAAATTTTGAAAATTTCGCAATTTTCAAACTTTGAATTTTTATGCAATTAAATCACAGAGATATGTCACACAAAATACTTAATAAGTAACATTTCCCACATGTCTCCTTTACATCAGCATAATTTTGGAACCAATTTTTTTTTTTGTTAGGGAGTTATAAGGGTTAAAAGTTGACCAGCAATTTCTCATTTTTACAACACCATTTTTTTTTAGGGACCACGTCTCATTTGAAGTCATTTTGAGGGGTCTATATGATAGAAAATGCCCAAGTGTGACACCATTCTAAAAACTGCACCCCTCAAGGTGCTCAAAACCACATTCAAGAAGTTTATTAACCCTTCAGGTGTTTAATAGGAATTTTTGGAATGTTTAAATAAAAATGAACATTTAACTTTTTTACACAAAAAATTTACTTCAGCTCCAATTTGTTTTATTTTACCAAGGGTAACAGGAGAAATTGGACCCAAAAAGTTGTTGTCCAATTTGTCCTGAGTATGCTGATACCCCATATGTGGCAGTAAACCACTGTTTGGGCGCATGGGAGAGCTCGGAAGGGAAGGAGCGCTATTTGACTTTTCAATGCAAAATTGACAGGAATTGAGATGGGACGCCATGTTGCGTTTGGAGAGCCACTGATGTGCCTAAACATTGAAACCCCCCACAAGTGACACCATTTTGGAAAGTAGACCCCCTAAGGAACTTATCTGGATGTGTGGTGAGCACTTTGACCCACCAAGTGCTTCACAGAAGTTTATAATGCAGAACCGTAAAAATAAAAAATCATATTTTTTCACAAAAATTATATTTTTGCCCCCAATTTTTTATTTTTCCAAGGGTAAGAGAAGAAATTGGACCTCAAAAGTTGTTGTCCAATTTGTCCCGAGTACGCTGATACCCCATATGTGGCAGTAAACCACTGTTTGGGCGCATGGGAGAGCTCGGAAGGGAAGGAGCGCAGTTTGACTTTTCAATGCAAAATTGACAGAAATTGAGATGGGACGCCATGTTGCGTTTGGAGAGCCACTGATGTGCCTAAACATTGAAACCCCCCACAAGTGACACCATTTTGGAAAGTAGACCCCTTAAGGAACTTATCTAGAGGTGTGGTGAGCACTTTGACCCACCAAGTGCTTCACAGAAGTTTATAATGCAGAACCGTAAAAATAAAAAATCATATTTTTTCACAAAAATTATATTTTTGCCCCCAATTTTTTATTTTTCCAAGGGTAAGAGAAGAAATTGGACCTCAAAAGTTGTTGTCCAATTTGTCCCGAGTACGCTGATACCCCATATGTGGCAGTAAACCACTGTTTGGGCGCATGGGAGAGCTCGGAAGGGAAGGAGCGCAGTTTGACTTTTCAATGCAAAATTGACAGGAATTGAGATGGGACGCCATGTTGCGTTTGGAGAGCCACTGATGTGCCTAAACATTGAAACCCCCCACAAGTGACACCATTTTGGAAAGTAGACCCCCTAAGGAACTTATCTGGATGTGTGGTGAGCACTTTGACCCACCAAGGGCTTCACAGAAGTTTATAATGCAGAGCCATAAAAATAAAACAACATTTTTTTCCCACAAAAATTATTTTTTAGCCCCCAGTTTTGTATTTTCCCTAGGGTAACAGGAGAAATTGGACCCCAAAAGTTGTTGTCCAATTTGTCCTGAGTACGCTGATACCCCATATGTGGGGGGGAACCACCGTTTGGGCGCATGGGAGGGTTCGGAAGGGAAGGAGCGCCATTTGGAATGCAGACTTAGATGGAATGGTCTGCAGGCGTCACATTGCGTTTGCAGAGCCCCTAATGTACCTAAACAGTAGAAACCCCCCACAAGTGACACCATTTTGGAAAGTAGACCCCCTAAGGAACTCATCTTGATGTGTTGTGAGAGCTTTGAACCCCCAAGTATTTCACTACAGTTTATAACGCAGAGCCATGCAAATAAAAAATATTTTTTTTTCCACAAAAATTATATTTTAGCCCCCAGTTTTGTATTTTTCCAAGGTTAGCAGGAGAAATTGGACCCTAAATGTTGTTGTCCAATTTGTCCTGAGTACGCTGATACCCGATATGTGGGGGGGAACCACCGTTTGGGCGCATGGGAGGGCTCGGAAGGGAAGGAGCATCATTTGGAATGCAGACTTAGATGGATTGGTCTGCAGGCGTCACATTGCGTTTGCAGAGCCCCTAATGTACCTAAACAGTAGAAACCCCCCACAAGTGACCCCGTATTGGAAACTAGACCCCTCAATGAACTTATCTAGATGTGTTGTGAGAACTTTGAACCCCCAAGTGTTTCACCACAGTTTATAACGCAGAGCCGTGAAAATAAAAAATCTTTTTGTTTTCCCACAAAAATTATTTTTTAGCCCCCAGTTTTGTATTTTCCCAAGGGTAACAGGAGAAATTGGTCCACAAAAGTTGTTGTCCAATTTGTCCTGAGTACGCTGATACCCCATATGTTGGGGTAAACCCCTGTTTGGGCACACAGGAGAGCTCGGAAGGGAAGGAGCACTGTTTTACTTTTTCAACGCAGAATTGGCTGGAATTGAGATCGGACGCCATGTCGTGTTTGGAGAGCCCCTGATGTGCCGAAACAGTGGAAACCCCCCAATTATAACTGAAACCCTAATCTAAACACACCCCTAACCCTAATTCCAACGGTAACCCTAACCACACCTCTAACCCTGACACACCCCTAACCCTAATCCCAACCCTATTCCCAACTGTAAATGTAATCTAAACCCTAACCCTAACTTTAGCCCCAACCCTAACTGTAGCCCCAACCCTAACCCTAGCCCTAACCCTAGCCCTAACCCTAGCCCTAACCCTAACCCTAGCCCTAACCCTAGCCCTAACCCTAGCCCTAACCCTAACCCTAGCCCTAACCCTAGCCCTAACCCTAGCCCTAACCCTAACCCTAGCCCTAGCCCTAACCCTAGCCCTAACCCTAGCCCTAACCCTAGCCCTAACCCTAGCCCTAACCCTAGCCCTAGCCCTAACCCTAGCCCTAACCCTAGCCCTAATGGGAAAATGGAAATAAATACATTTTTTTTTATTGTTCCCTAACTAAGGGGGTGATGAAGGGGGGTTTGATTTACTTTTATAGCGAGTTTTTTAGCGGATTTTTATGATTGGCAGCCGTCACACACTGAAAGACCCTTTTTATTGCAAAAAATATTTTTTGCAATACCACATTTTGAGAGCTATAATTTTTCCATATTTTGGTCCACAGAGTCATGTGAGGTCTTGTTTTTTGCGGGACGAGTTGACGTTTTTATTGAAAACATTTTTGGGCACGTGACATTTTTTTATCGCTTTTTATTCCGATTTTTGTGAGGAAGAATGACCAAAAGCCAGCTATTCATGAATTTCTATTGGGGGAGGCGTTTATACCGTTCTGGTAAAATTGATAAATCAGTTTTATTCTTCGGGTCAGTACGATTACAGCGATACCTCATTTATATCATTTTTTTATGGTTTGGTGCTTTTATACGATAAAAACTATTTTACAGAAAAAATAATTATTTTTGCATTGCTTTATTCTCAGGACTATAACTTTTTTATTTTTTTGCTGATGATGCTGTATGGCGGCTCTTTTTTTGCGGGACAATATGACGCTTTCAGCGGTACCATGGTTATTTATATCTGTCCTTTTGATCGCGTGTTATTCCACTTTTTGTTCGGCGGTATGATAATAAAGCGTTGTTTTTTGCCTCGTTTTTTTTTTTTTTTTCTTACGGTGTTTACTGAAGGGGTTAACTAGTGGGACAGTTTTATAGGTCGGGTCGTTACGGACGCGGCGATACTAAATATGTGTACTTTTATTGGTTTTTTTTTTATTTAGATGAAGAAATGTATTTATGGGAATAATATTTTTTTTTTTTTTCATTATTTTGGAATATTTTTTTTTATTTTTTTTACACATTTGGAAAATTTTTTTTTTACTTTTTTACTTTGTCCCAGGGGGGGACATCACAGATCAGTGATCTGACAGTTTGCACAGCACTCTGTCAGATCACTGATCTGACATGCAGCGCTGCAGCCTTCACAGTGCCTGCTCTGAGCAGGCTCTGTGAAGCCACCTCCCTCCCTGCAGGACCTGGATCCGCGGCCATCTTGGATCCGGGGCTCGAGCAGGGAGGGAGGTGAGGAGACCCTCGCAGCAACGCGATCACATCGCGTTGCTGCGGGGGGCTCAGGGAAGCCCGCAGGGAGCCCCCTCCCTGCGCGGTGCTTCCCTGCATCGCCGGCACATCGCGATCATCTTTGATCGCGGTGTGCCAGGGGTTAATGTGCCGGGGGCGGTCCATGACCGCTCCTGGCACATAGTGCCGGATGTCAGCTGCGATAAGCAGCTGACACCCGGCCGCGATCGGCCGCGCTCCCCCCGTGAGCGCGGCTGATCGGCTATGACGTACTATCCCGTCCAGGGTCAGATAAGCCCAGGGCACCTCGACGGGATAGTACGTCTAAGGTCACAGAGGGGTTAACCAAGCATAGGGGAAAAATTATGGAATCACTCAATTCTGAGGAAACAAATTATGGAATCACCCTGCAAATTTTCATACCCAAAAATAACACCTGCGTCAAATTAGATTTGCTCGTTAGTCTGCATCTAAAAAGGAGTGATGACACCTTGGGAGAGCTGTTGCTCCAAGTGGACAGACATGAAGCATGGCTCCAACGTGAGAGATGTCAATTGAAACAAAGGAGACGATTATCAAACTCTTAAAAGAGGGTAAATCATCAGGCAATGTTGCAAAAGATGTTGGTTGTTCACAGTCAGCTGTGTCTAAAATCTGGACCAAATACAAACAACATGGGAAGGTTGTTAAAGGTAAACATACTCGTAGACCAAGGAAGACATCAAAGTGTCAAGACCAGAAACAATATGTCTCCAAAACAGGAAATTCACAACAAAACAAATGAGGAATGAATGGGTGGAAATTGGAGTCAACGTCTGTGACCGAACTGTAAGAAACCGCCTAAAGGAAATGGGATTTACATACAGAAAAGCTAAATGAAAGCCATCATTAACGCCTAAACAGAAAAAAACAAGGTTACAATGGGCTATGGAAAAGCAATCGTGGACTGTGGATGACTGAACGAAAGTCATATTCAGTGATGAATCACGATTCTGCACTGGGCAAGGTGATGATGCTGGAACTTTTGTTTGGTGCCGTTCCAATGAGATTTATAAAGATGACTGCCTGAAGAGAACATGCAAATTTCCACAGTCAATGATGATATGGGGCTGCATGTCAGGTAAAGGCACTGGGAAGATGGCTGTCATTACATCTTCAATAAATGCACAAGTTTATGTTGATATTTTGGACACTTTTCTTATCCCATCAATTGAAAGGATGTTTGGGGATGAGGAAATCATTTTTCAAGATGATAATGCATCCTGCCATAGAGCAAAAACTGTGAAAACATTCCTTGAAAAATGACACATAAGGTCAATGTCATGGCCTGCAAATAGTCCAGATCTCAATCCAATTGAAAATCTTTGGTGGAAGTTGAAGAAAATGGTCCATGACAAGGCTCCAACCTGCAAAGCTGATCTGGCAACAGCAATCAGAGAAAGTTGGATCCAGATTGATGACGAGCACTGTTTGACACTCATTATGTCCATGTCTCAGAGACTGCAAGCTGTCATAAAAGCCAGAGGTGGTGCAACAAAATACTAGTGATGTGTTGGAGTGTTTTTTTGTTTGTTTGTTTTTCATGATTCCATAATTTTTTCTTCACAATTGAGTGATTCCATAATTTTTCCCCTATGCTTGGTTAAAAAAAGTAACCCATTACTGACTACCACATTTTTTGTTCTTGATTTCTTTTAGTGTTTCTTAAAGCCAGAAAGTTGCCATTTGAAATGACTTTAGTTTTGTGCCATGTCTGTGATCTGCTTCTTTTCTACAAAATTAAACAACTGAATGAACATCCTCCAAGGCCGGTGATTACATAATTTTTGCCAGGGGCTGTATTATAACACATACATAAAAGAAATAATATATACCGTAGTTATATGTAACAAAGATAAAAACAGCAATGTAACAAATTCCATGTAATGCGTTTGTCTCCATGGATACTGCACATTTATTAGTAAAATCATGGAAGCAGTAATACCATGTAGTGTCCTTGTAATCTCTAGCAGCAGCCTGCTGTGAGTGTGTAATTGTTTTCCCTTTTCAAATTCATCTCCTAACATGAAATCAGCACCATGAAATTTCAGATATGTTTCACACACTTATTTCTAAAAATCTTAAGTGAGGGCTGCAAAGAAAAACATGAAAGGTGTGTTAACATATAATGCACTTTCTGCCGCTCATAATTACGGAGGGATTACAACAAGTAGTTTTCCATTTCCAGTTGACAAGGAATAATAACCACCAGCAGTAATACATGAAATTAATATAAATAACAGGGAAAGTCAGACGTCGCTTACCCTCCCTTGTTTCCAATCACTGGTTTGCTAAACATTTCTACATAGCTGAGAGTTACTTCCAGGAGATGGTAAGGTCTGCGGATGTCCCTTAACCTCCCCCGAAGCACTGCGGAGGTTTTCTGCATCAGTGACAGAGATCCAGAGGTCCAATGCTAAAAATATTTTTTGGTACGAAATGTTTCAGAAAGCTACAGAATGTTCTGCAGGTTGTTCCGTGTGCCTGCAGCAGTTCTAGATAGAAAAGCTATAAGGCTGTGAGATTTCTAACAGTCTACTGAAATATTTACAGCAACCAACTCATGTGAATTGGAGCATAACACCCAAAGGTTTATTCACACATATGAGACTGAATATGTAAAGTGTCTCACAGTGTCAAAATCCTAAACCAATAGGGTGGCCTTTACAGGTAATGTTTTTTAACCCCTTCATGACTGGAGCTTTTTTCATTTTTCGCTCCCCTCCTTCCCAGAGCCATAACTTTTTTATTTTTCCATCAATATGGCCGTGTGAGGGCTTGCATTTTGCAGGACGAGTTGTACTTTTGAACGGCGACATTGGTTTTAGCAAGTCGCTTACTCGAAAACGGGAAAAAAAATCAAAGTGCGGTGAAATTGCAAAAAAGTGCAATCCCACACTTGTTTTTTGTTTGGCTTTTTGCTAGGTTCCCTAAATGGTAAAACTGACCTGCCATTATGATTCTCCAGGTCATTATGAGTTCATAGACATAAAACATGTCTAGGTTCTTTTTTATCTAAAGCCGGCGTCACACTCAGCGTATGGTCCGTTATTTACGGCCGTAATACGTAGAAAAGTCCCCAAAATAGTGATCCGTATGTCATCCGTAGGCAGGGTGTGTCAGCGAATTTTGCGCATGGCATCCTCCATATGTAATCCGTAATGCATCCGTACTGCGAGATTTTCTCGCAGGCTTGCAATACGGACATACAATGGATCCATGGGCTCAAATAATCGTAAAAACATATATACTGTCTATATATATATATGTCAGTGAGACACATATATATATATATTAATATATCATACAGCGCTAGATAGCTTAAAAGCCGGTAATTCAATTGCTGGCTTTTCCTATCTCCTTCACAAACCCCACAGGATATGAGACATGGTTTACATACAGTAAACCATCTCATATCCCTTTTTTTTTGCATATTCCACACTACTAATGTTAGCAGTGTGTATGTGCAAAATTTGGGCGCTCTAGCTATTAAATTAAATTAAAGGATTAAATCGCGGAAAAAATTGGCGTGGGCTCCCGCGCAATTTTCTCCGCCAGAGTGGTAAAGCCAGTGACTGAGGGCAGACATTAATAGCCTGGAGAGGGTCAATGGTTATTGGCACCCCCTGGCTAAAAACATCTGCCCCCAGCCACCCCAGAAAAGGCACATCTGGAAGATGCGCCTATTCTGGCACTTGGCCACTCTCTTCCCATTCCCGTGTAGCAGTGGGATATGGGGTAATGAAGGGTTAATGTCACCTTGCTATTGTAAGGTGACATTAGGCCAGATTAATAATGGAGAGGCGTCAATTATGACACCTATCCATTATTAATCCAATAGTATGAAATGGTTAAAAAACACACACACATTATTACAAAGAATTTTAATGAAATAAATACACAGGTTGTTGTAATATTTTATTATACTGGTAATCCACCTGAAGACCCTTGCCACCTGTAACAAATGTAAACAAAACAAACAACAAGATTCCATACCTTCCGACGATCAGTCACGTCCCACGCTGTAAATCCATCTGAAAGGGTTAACTAATTTTACAAGCAGAAGCCTGCTAATGCAGCCGCCCCTGCTTGTAAAAACCCGGGGAATGATTGGAATGATGCGCCCTCTGCTGGATGTCCTCATATGAACTCGAGCCTGGGAACTTTTCAGAATAATCATAAACAATACAAAGTGTTAGGTTATAAATGCACGGCATATGTGAAACCATAAAACATTTCTTGGAAAAAATTTGATCAAATTATTTGGGCAATTTGTTCAAATTATTTAGGGAAAACACCAAGGTTACTTACGGAAGCCGTTTTTTCCAGAACCAATGACAGCACACCTGATAGGGATCAGCCCAGCCAGGACAGGAACCTACTGAAATAAAATACGTCTCCCCTCACTACTTATATTAATAAAATGATTTACACAAAATACGTCACCCCTCAGTTGGTTACAGAGCATGCGAGGACCTCCCGGGTAATTTACACATAAAACAAAGACACCACATTATAACATACCCAAACTATAGTGCACACCCATAAGGTGAAAAGGAAGGGGGGGGAATATACGGGTGCTGTCATGTGTTCTGTAAAAACCGGCTACCGGTAAGTAACCTTGGTGTTTTCCCTTCACCCATGACAGCACACCTGTGAGATTTCTGGAGAATTTGAAAAATATTTGGGAGGGACCACCGCTTGCAGCACCCTTCTACCAAAGGTTCAGGCTGTGTGCACACGTCAGGATTTCTTGCAGAAATTTCCTGACAAAAACCGGACATTTCTGCCAGAAATCCGCACGCATTTTTTTTGCGTTTTTATGCATTTTTATGCATTTTTTGCGCATTTTTTTGTGTTTTTGTGCATTTTTTTGCATTTTTTCCCAATGCATAGAACAGGGGGAAAACGCGAAAAATCCGCAAAATAATGAACATGCTGCTTTTTTTTACCGCGATGCGTTTTTTTTTTTTCACGGAAAAAACGCATCATGTGCACAAAAATTGCAGAATGCATTCTAAATGATAGGATGCATATGTATGCGTTTTTATAGCATTTTTATCGTGAAAAAAACCTGAACGTGTGCACATACCTTCAGTCAGCAGAGGAGGATAGATCCAATCTATAGTGCCTAAAGAGGGTGGATGGTGGATGGTGAGGACCAGGTAGCGGCCTTACAAATTTGATCAATTTATATCTCTCCTAAGGAAGAAGCTAACGCGAAACGCGCATCGGGGCATCTCATACTGCTTACAGGTCAGGTATACAGGCTAGTGGGACTTATACTTACACAACTGAAATCTGCTTTATTTTCACACATCCTAATTTTCTTCACTGATATGCACTCTTGCACCTTAGGAGGAAGCTAGTATATTAGGCAATTCTGGGCACAGGTCTCTTATCCAACTTAATTTGGACAATGTATTTACTCCTATTTAGTCTATTTATTATGCACAGATGCACTTTTAAGCATGTATACCATAATTAAGAGATATGTATGACCCTAAACTTATCCAGAGTAACCTAAGTTATGCACTATAATATGTATATATTTTACACCAGCCCAATGTCTATATATTATTATTATTATTATTAATAATTTATATGGCACCATTGATTCCATGGTGCTTTTTACATGAGAAGGGGTTACATACAAGTTACAGATATCACTTACAGTAAACAAACTAACAATAACAGACTGATACAGAGGGGCGAGGACCCTGCCCTTGCGGGCTTACATTCTACAGGATTATGGGGAAGGAGACAGTAGGTTTAGGGTTGCAGGAGCTCCGGTGTTGGTGAGGCGGTAGCTTCGGTAGTGATGAGGCGACAGCGGGGTCAGTGCAGGCAGTGGGCTTTCCTGAACAGATGGGTTTTCAGGTTCCGTCTGAAGGATCCGAATGTTGTTGATAGTCGGACGTGTTGGGGCAGAGAATTCCAGAGGATGGGGGATATTCGGGAGAAGTCTTGGAGGCGGTTGGATGAGGAGCGAATAAGTGTGGAGGAGAGAAGGGGGTCTTGGGAGGACCGGAGATCACGTGAGGGAAGATATCGGGAGATTAGTTCTGAGATATATGGAGGAAACAGGTTATGGATGGCTTTGTAGGTCAGTATTAGTAATTTGAACTGGATACGCTGAGGGAATGGGAGCCAGTGAAGAGATTTGCAGAGGGGGGAAGCAGAGGAGTAACGAGGAGAGAGATTAATTAGTCGGGCAGCAGAGTTAAGAATGGACTGGAGAGGTGCAAGGGTGTTAGCAGGGAGGCCGCAGAAAAGGATGTTGCAGTAGTCACATACTTGTGAATACTTGTCACATGCAGTAGAACACATACTTTCAGGGACTGATCATTTGCTATACCCCTATGCAGGACAATATTTGGAAATTATTACGTTTTTCTTATGTAGGTCTTTGTGACCACTTGTACTGTTTGTTATTCATTTTTGTTCATATAATAGGAATTTATTATGCCATACCTGACTTGTTTATCAGCAGTAATTTCTTTGTTTCTGTATCTCTGTCATTAACTTTTAACCATTAATTTCAATAAAGATAATTATTTTTATACTATTTAGCGTTAACTTCCAGTATTTGTAGGATTTATCTAAAATAGTTAATAAGTAATAATCTTTTATTTTTATATAGCGCTAACATATTCCACAGTTTTGCACACATTATCATCACTGTCCCCGATGGGGCTCACAATCTAAATTCCCTATCAGTATGTCTTTGGAATGTGGGAGGAAGCCGGAGTACCCGGGAAACCCACGCAAACACGGGGAGAACATACAAACTCCTTGCAGATGTTGTCCAAGGTGGGATTAGAACCCAGGACTCCAGCACTGCAAGGCTGCAGTGCTATCCACTGATCCACCATGCTGCCCATAATAAGTAACATTTTCCACATGTCTACTTTACATCAGCACAATTTTGGAACCCCAATTTTTTTTTTTAGGAAGTTATAAGGGTTAAAAGTTAAACAGCGATTTCTCATTTTTACAACACCATTTTTTTTAAGGACCACCTCGCATTTGAAGTCACTTTGAGGGGCTATATGATAGAAAATACCCAAAAGTGACAACATTATAAAGACTGCACCCCTAAAGGTGCTGAAAACCACATTCAAGATGTTTATTAACCCTTCAGATGCTTCACAGGAATTTTTGGAATGTTTAAAAAAATGAACATTTAACTATAGTAACATAGTAACATAGTAACATAGTTAGTAAGGCCGAAAAAAGACATTTGTCCATCCAGTTCAGCCTATATTCCATCATAATAAATCCCCAGATCTACGTCCTTCTACAGAACCTAATTGTATGATACAATATTGTTCTGCTCCAGGAAGACATCCAGGCCTCTCTTGAACCCCTCGACTGAGTTCGCCATCACCACCTCCTCAGGCAAGCAATTCCAGATTCTCACTGCCCTAACAGTAAAGAATCCTCTTCTATGTTGGTGGAAAAACCTTCTCTCCTCCAGACGCAAAGAATGCCCCCTTGTGCCCGTCACCTTCCTTGGTATAACAGATCCTCAGCGAGATATTTGTATTGTCCCCTTATATACTTATACATGGTTATTAGATCGCCCCTCAGTCGTCTTTTTTCTAGACTAAATAATCCTAATTTCGCTAATCTATCTGGGTATTGTAGTTCTCCCATCCCCTTTATTAATTTTGTTGCCCTCCTTTGTACTCTCTCTAGTTCCATTATATCCTTCCTGAGCACCGGTGCCCAAAACTGGACACAGTACTCCATGTGCGGTCTAACTAGGGATTTGTACAGAGGCAGTATAATGCTCTCATCATGTGTATCCAGACCTCTTTTAATGCACCCCATGATCCTGTTTGCCTTGGCAGCTGCTGCCTGGCACTGGCTGCTCCAGGTAAGTTTATCATTAACTAGGATCCCCAAGTCCTTCTCCCTGTCAGATTTACCCAGTGGTTTCCCATTCAGTGTGTAATGGTGACATTGATTCCTTCTTCCCATGTGTATAACCTTACATTTATCATTGTTAAACCTCATCTGCCACCTTTCAGCCCAAGTTTCCAACTTATCCAGATCCATCTGTAGCAGAATACTATCTTCTCTTGTATTAACTGCTTTACATAGTTTTGTATCATCTGCAAATATCGATATTTTACTGTGTAAACCTTCTACCAGATCATTAATGAATATGTTGAAGAGAACAGGTCCCAATACTGACCCCTGCGGTACCCCACTGGTCACAGCGACCCAGTTAGAGACTATACCATTTATAACCACCCTCTGCTTTCTATCACTAAGCCAGTTACTAACCCATTTACACACAATTTCCCCCAGACCAAGCATTCTCATTTTGTGTACCAACCTCTTGTGCGGCACGGTATCAAACGCTTTGGAAAAATCGAGATATACCACGTCCAATGACTCACCGTGGTCCAGCCTATAGCTTACCTCTTCATAAAAACTGATTAGATTGGTTTGACAGGAGCGATTTCTCATAAACCCATGCTGATATGGAGTTAAACAGTTATTCTCATTGAGATAATCCAGAATAACATCCCTCAGAAACCCTTCAAATATTTTACCAACAATAGAGGTTAGACTTACAGGCCTATAATTTCCAGGTTCACTTTTAGAGCCCTTTTTGAATATTGGCACCACATTTGCTATGCGCCAATCCTGCGGAACAGACCCTGTCGCTATAGAGTCCCTAAAAATAAGAAATAATGGTTTATCTATTACATTACTTAGTTCTCTTAGTACTCGTGGGTGTATGCCATCTGGACCCGGAGATTTATCTATTTTAATCTTATTTAGCCGGTTTCGCACCTCTTCTTGGGTTAGATTGGTGACCCTTAATATAGGGTTTTCATTGTTTCTTGGGATTTCACCTAGCATTTCATTTTCCACCGTGAATACCGTGGAGAAGAAGGTGTTTAATATGTTAGCTTTTTCCTCGTCATCTACAACCATTCTTTCCTCACTATTTTTTAAGGGGCCTACATTTTCAGTTTTTATTCTTTTACTATTGATATAGTTGAAGAACAGTTTGGGATTAGTTTTACTCTCCTTAGCAATGTGCTTCTCTGTTTCCTTTTTGGCAGCTTTAATTAGTTTTTTAGATAAAGTATTTTTCTCCCTAAAGTTTTTTAGAGCTTCAATGGTGCCATCCTGCTTTAGTAGTGCAAATGCTTTCTTTTTACTGTTAATTGCCTGTCTTACTTCTTTGTTTAGCCACATTGGGTTTTTCCTATTTCTAGTCCTTTTATTCCCACAAGGTATAAACCGCTTACACTGCCTATTTAGGATGTTCTTAAACATTTCCCATTTATTATCTGTATTATTAGTTCTGAGGATATTGTCCCAGTCTACCAGATTAAGGGCATCCCTGACAAGTCCCCCTAGTGAAAGACAGGTGAAACTGTACAATATTGTGGTCGCTATTTCCTAGATGCCCGACCACCTGCAGATTTGTTATTCTGTCAGGTCTATTAGATAGTATTAGGTCTAAAAGTGCTGCTCCTCTGGTTGGATTCTGCACCAATTGTGAAAGATAATTTTTCTTGGTTATTAGCAGAAACCTGTTGCCTTTATGGGTTTCACAGGTTTCTGTTTCCCAGTTAATATCCGGGTAGTTAAAGTCCCCCATAACCAGGACCTCATTATGGGTTGCAGATTCATCTATCTGCTTTAGAAGTAGACTTTCCATGGTTTCTGTTATATTTGGGGGTTTGTAACAGACCCCAATGAGAATTTTGTTACCATTTTTCCCTCCATGAATTTCGACCCATATGGACTCGACATCCTCATTTCCTTCGCTAATATCCTCCCTTAAAGTGGACTTTAGACAAGACTTTACATAGAGACAAACCCCTCCTCCTCTCCGATTTTTACGATCCTTTCTAAACAGACTGTAACCCTGTAAGTTAACTGCCCAGTCATAGCTTTCATCTAACCATGTCTCGGTTATTCCCACTATGTCAAAGTTACCTGTAGATATTTCTGCTTCTAGTTCTTCCATCTTGTTTGTCAGGCTTCTGGCGTTTGCAAGCATGCAGTTTAGAGGATTTTGTTTTGTTCCAATCTCCTCGCTGTGGATTGTTTTAGAAATGTTCTTACCTCCCTTCTGAGTATGTTTTCCTGGATCTTCTTTGTTCAAGTCTAATGTTTTTCTTCCCGTCCCCTCTTCTTCTAGTTTAACGCCCTCCTGATGAGTGTAGCGAGTCTTCTGGCGAATGTGTGTTTCCCAGGTTTGTTGAGGTGTAGTCCGTCTCTGGCGAGGAGTCCATCGTACAAGTAATTCACACCGTGGTCCAGGAATCCGAATCCTTGTTGTCTGCACCATCGTCTTAGCCAGTTGTTTGCATCAAGGATCCTGTTCCATCTCCTGGTGCCATGCCCGTCTACTGGAAGGATAGAAGAAAAAACTACCTGTGCATCCAGTTCCTTTACTTTCTTCCCCAACTCTTCAAAGTCTTTGCAGATTGTCGGTAGGTCCTTCCTTGCCGTGTCATTGGTGCCAACATGTATCAGAAGAAATGGGTGGACGTCCTTGGAGTTGAAGAGCTTTGGTATCCTATTAACTATGTAATTCAGACCAAATTTTTTTTATTTTATCAAGGGTAACAGGAAAAATTGGACCCCAAACTTTGTTGTGCAGTTTGTCGTGAGTACGCTGATACCCAATATGTGAAGGTAAACTACTGTTTGGGCGCATGGCAGAGCTCGGAAGGGAAGGAGCACCGTTTTCAATGCAAAATTGGCTGGAATTGAGATCGGACACCATGTCGCGTTTGGAAAGCCCCAGATGTGCCTAAACAGTGGAACCCCCCACAAGTGACACCATTTTGGAAACTAGACCCCCAAGGAACTTATCTGGATGTGTGGTGAGCACTTTGAACCCCCAAGTGCTTCACAGATGTTTATGAGATAGCGCCGTAAAAATAAAAAATCATAGTTTTTCCACAAAAGTTATATTTTTGCCCCCAATTTTCTATTTTACCAAGGGTAGCAGGAGAAATTTGACCCCAAAAGCCATTGTGCAATTTGTCCTGAGTATGCTGATACCCCATATGGAGAAGTAAACCACTGTTTGGGCGCATGGCAGAGCTCGGAAGGGAAGGAACGCCGTTTGACTTTTCAATGCAAAATTGGCTGGAATTAAGATCGGACGCCATGTCGTGTTTGTAGAGCCCCTAATGTGCCTAAACACTAAACAGTGGAAACCCCCCACAAGTGACCCCATTTTGGAAACTAGACCCCCCCAAGAAACTTATCTAGATATGTGGTGAGCACTTAGAACGCCCAAGTGCTTCACAGAAGTTTAGAATGTAGAGCCATAAAAATAAAAAATCTTATATTTATCACAAAAATGATCTTTTCGCCCTCAATTTTTTATTTTCCCAAGGGTAACAGAAGAAATTGGATCCCAAGTTATTGTGCAATTTGTCCTGAGTACGTTGATACCCAATATGTGGGGGTAAACCACTGTTTGGGCGCATGGCAGGGCTCGGAAGGGAAGGAGATTTTACTGTTATGGTTTGCAGATGCAATGACCCACTGGGAGAGCCCATGAGGTGCCAAAACAGCAGAACCCCCATAAGTGACCCCATTTTATGAACTACACATCTCAATGAATTCATCTAGTGGTGCAGTGATCATATTGACACCATGGGTGACAGAATTTTATACCGGCAGGGAATGATGAGAATGATGAGAGCTGTGTTCAGCACCCACCATTGGGGAACAATGTTTACTGTAACGCTTCTTCCCTGTTGCCCATCCGCGTGGTACTGATGTGGCACACGGTTGCCACACGTGTGCCACACGTATTACAAACAAGGACACTGACATCTTCGGTACTGGAAATATCAGGATGTGTGAAAGAGACCTTATAGTGGGTTTTATGTTTGGCTGCTAAAAGATGCTTTTTATTGCAAAAAATAGTTTTTGCATCATCATATTTTGAGAGCTTTAATTTTTTCAGATTTTGGCCAACAGAGTCATGTGAGATCTGTTTTTTTGCGGGACGAGCTGACGTTTTTATTGGTACCATTTTCAGGCACATGACATTTTTTGATCCCTTTCTATTCCGATTTTTAGTAGGCAGAATTAACAAAAACCAGCAATTCATTAATTTCTTTTTTTAGGGAGGGGGGTTTTATGCCATTCGGCATATGGTAAAATTGATAAGGCAGTTTTATTCTTCGGGTCAGTACGATTACAGCGATACCTCATTTATATCTTTTTTTATGTTTTGGCGCTTTTATACAATAAAAACTTTTATAGAAAAAAATATTATTTTTGCATCACTTTATTCTGAGAGCTATATGGAGCTGTATGGCAGCTTTGTTTTTGTGGGACAAGATGACGCTTTCAGCAGTACCATTTTTAATTATACAGGTCCTTCTCAAAAAATTAGCATATAGTGTTAAATTTCATTATTTACCATAATGTAATGATTACAATTAAACTTTCATATATTATAGATTCATTATCCACTAACTGAAATTTGTCAGGTCTTTTATTGTTTTAATACTGATGATTAACTGTGACCGCTGCATGCATTGTGGTCTCGCGAGATGATGATGACGTGCGGTCTCGCCAGACCGCTACGTCATCATCTCGCGAGACCGCAATGCAAGCTTCAGACCGGAGCGTGCGACGAGCATCCGTAACCGGCCGCTTCAATCTGGGGTCCACTGAGAGGGTGAGTATGTAACTATTTTTTATTTTAATTCTTTTTTTTAACAGGGATATGTGTTATGTTCGCTAATGACAGGTGTTATGAAGGCAATCCAGAAACACAGTGTGCTTAGCGATCAGAGCGCACACAGTGATCTGACAAATACCCAAAAATACAAGAACGAGCTCTGAGACGTGGAAACTCTGTAGACTGCACACCTGATCCTATCCTAAACACAACTAAAAGCGGCTGTGGATTGCGCCTAACAACTACCTAGGCAACTCGGCACAGCCTAAGAAACTAGCTAGCCTGAAGATAGAAAAATAGGCCTGACTTGCCCCAGAGAAATTCCCCAAAGGAAAAGGCAGCCCCCCACATATAATGACTGTGAGTAAGATGAAAAGACAAAACGTAGGGATGAAATAGATTCAGCAAAGTGGGGCCCGATATTCTAGGACAGAGCGAGGACAGTAAAGCGAACTTTGCAGTCTACAAAAAACCCTAAAGCAAAACCACGCAAAGGGGGCAAAAAAAACCCACCGTGCCGAACTAACGGCACGGCGGTACACCCTTTGCGTCTCAGAGCTTCCAGCAAAACAAAAGACAAGCTGGACAGAAAAAAAGCAACAAAAAAAACCAAAAAGCACTTAGCTATACAGAGCAGCAGGTCACAGGAACAATCAGGAGAAGCTCAGATCCAACACTGAAACATTGACAAGGAGCAAGGATAGCAGCATCAGGCGGAGTTAAGTAATGAAGCAGTTAACGAGCTCACCAGAACACCTGAGGGAGGAAGCTCAGAAGCTGCAGTACCACTTGTGACCACAGGAGTGAATTCAGCCACAGAATTCACAACAGATATGGTGCATACTACGTGACTGCCCAATATACTACATGACTGGGCAGTATACTACGTGGCTCTGTGCTGTATACTACGTGGCTCTGTGCTGTATACTACGTGACTCTGTGTTGTATACTACGTGACTCTGTGCTGTATACTACGTGGCTCTGTGCTGTATACTATGTGACTGGGCAATATACTACGTGGCGGGGCAATATACTACGTGTCTGTGCTGTATAACACATTGCTGTGCAATATACTACGTGACTGGGCAATATACTATGTGGCTGGGCAATATACTACGTGACTGGGCAATATACTACGTGGCTCTGTGCTGTATACTACGTCGCTGTGCAATATACTACATAGCTGGGCAATATACTACGTGACTGGGCAAATTACTACATGGCTGGGCAATATACTACGTGGCTCTGTGCTGTATACTACGTCGCTGTGCAATATACTACGTAGCTGGGCAATATACTACGTGACTGGGCAATATACTACGTGGCTGGGCAATATACTACGTGGCTCTGTGCTGTATACTATGTTGCTGTGCAATATACTATGTAGCTGGGCAATATACTATGTGACTGGGCAATATACTACGTGGGTCTGTGCTGTATACTACGTCGCTGTGCAATATACTACGTAGCTGGGCAATATACTACGTGGCTGGGCAATATACTACGTGGCTGGGCAATATACTACGTGGCTGTGCAATATACTACGTGGCTGGGCAATACACTACGTGACTGGGCAATATACTACGTAGCTGGGCAATATACTACGTGACTGGGCAATATACTACATGCGCTTGCATCTATCCTCTGTACTCTTGTTAGCACGCTGTTTGCGCTTACGTGCGGCATCGGCGTCTTTTTGCTCTGCATTATATTAGTATACTTTCTATCAGACCTAATCTTACGTGCGCCATCAGCAGCTTTGGGCTCTGTGTCATTAGTATCCTTACTATTAGAGCTCATGTTGGCTAAGCTAAACAGCTTTAAGCGTGGTGGTGGCAAACAACAGGTTAATAAGAGGCAGTGTCAGGTAGTAGGAAAATAGCCAGTTAATAATAGGCAATAGTTCTTTGCAGGAATGCAGATATTAATAAATAGGCAGTTTACATTGCAGAGAAATTGCTGGGCAATAATGGACAATGTCCTTATGTGGCAAATAATAGAGCAATATACCCAATGTGGCAAAGAAGAGGTTAATAAAAGGCAGTCTCTCAGTATAACAGTCAGTGAATAATAGGCAGTATATGGAGAAAACACCAAACAAAAGTTCAAAATTGGTGTGAAAATGTCACTGAACCACTTCACAACTAAATATATATAGTTTTGGTAAATGGTATTATCATTTTTTTGACGAAATTCGGCAGGAGCTTGAAGAGCAACGTCACTGGGCCCGCCTCCACGCAGTAGAAACTTGCTGTGAGGTAAAAATTCAAAAATCACACCAAAATGGCGGGCGGAGTGTGTCACAGTACGGCACGTTTCTGATTGGTCGCTCGCAGCAGGCGGCAACCAATCAGACACTGGACACTGTTGACGTCACTTATCTCCGGACATTAGCTCCGGACATTAGCTCCGGACATTAGCTCCGGACATTAGCTCCGGACATTAGCTCCGGACAGGAAGTAGTATTCTAGGCAATTATATATTAGATATAGAAAAGCTTTATTCAAGCTCAATACGGACAACAGGTAGAGAGGTGGATACAACCACAGTGCATATAAACAACTTTACAGACATGGGACATGGAGACCCTGGCTACTACAATCAAAATATCATATTTGCCATTCTCAATTGGTAGTAAGCTATGCATAGAAACTCTTTAGTATAACCCCCAATAGGGTATAGGTAAATCAATTATCATAGCTGGATCCCCCGGAAGTCAAATTGGCAATCAGTCATAAGCGTTATATAGATAAGATGGCAATAAAAAGAAAATCAAGACAAAGTCACCAAGATTTGCATACCTATATCAAAGTCCCGTGGTTCACCCAGGAAGTAAGGGGGTAAAGGTAGTGCCAGTAGTCCCCATGTCACCTCGACGCGCGTTTCGGTGGAGCCTTCGTCAGGGTGAATAGATACAATCAAAAGTGCGCTGCTTAAAAATAGAGTCGGAACCAATCGGTGTGCAACCGGAAGTAATGCAAAGTTGTCATGGCAACATTCCGTGCCATCAGTCATCACCTCAACAACCTCAGCCACGTCGGGAAAAATGCACACGGCGCCAGCATACAGGGTGAGGGAGACATCAAGGCAGCGGATGGCAGAACAATATTTACGATACGGGCAGGTGCTCTACGCCGATAGTGACACATGCGCGGTCGGAGTCCAAACCCTGTCAGTCGGCGTCGGCATCAGAGGGGGCAGAGCCGAGACACAATCATGTGACACGGCATCATGTCTCCAAGGAGACGCTGAAAGCCGGCAGACATGGCAGGAGACAGCCCACATGCGTACTCGGCCAAGGAACCACCAACCCGCTATATCAAAAACGTCAGCTGCCAGCAATTTTTAAATCCAATAATAAATAGATCAGTTTGATAGCCAGCAAAATGGATATTTAGTAGAAAACAGATACTTCACATGTGGCGTAAACAAGATATTAATATACCAACATTACATAACATCATGTCAGAATAAATGTAGCATAGTTAAAACATTAAATAGACAGAAAGCGTCATAGTATAGTAGTCTTAGAAATGTAGATGAGGAATCTTCATGCAGAATACACTCTGTACTTGGAAAGCTGGACATTAACCGGGGACACCAATATGGAACTGGAGGTCCTATATCCAAAATATAAAACATTAAAATTAGATATCAAAAGAATAAAAAGAAAAGAAAATTGATATAGCACAGATGGAAAGCATAGACTATACAGACATCAGGTGTTAAAGAAAAGGAGCAAAACTAATTTGCTCATTAAGCCCACTGGGATGTAGTATACAGTATTTAGAGTCCAAATCCAACGGGATTCGAGCTGCGCTAATCTCTGTGATACTTTCTCCCCACGGATATTAACATCAAGGGAATATCGGTGTCCCTGGTTAATGTCCGGCTCATGTGAAATATCTAGTTTATATCTATTTATATTTATATCTATTTATATATATATATATATATTTATATTTATATATATTTATGGAGTGCCCCCAGACACAGGGCCGCGGAGTACTCGGTACCGGTCCTCTCTGTCTCGGTGCTAGGGTTGTCACGGTGGCTGGACCCGGTCCGTGACCCTGCTAAGGGGCGTCCAATAAAAGGGTGATGTAGTTTGTCAAGTATTCGTGACGCCACCTGTGGTATTCGGTCAGGGGACCGACGCTGCTTAGGGGTCCGCTGGGGTGATGGAATGGCAGCTAGATGGTGTACCTTCCCACAGGTGAAGTATATCCCCAGGGCTTTCCAGTAGTGTAGGTGGCGATGGTGTGAGGCGCAGGGTTGCAGTCTCTTTACCTTTTTACTGAAGACTTCGGGATCCGCAATCCAGAGCACTGCTAACAGGGCTGGCTGAGCCCGGCCGGTCCGAAGGCACATCCAGAGTTCCCTTTACAGGTGGAAATCAGTGCCTAACAACTAGCGCCTGTGTGTTGTAGTTCTTCCCTGCTGAGCATTCGGGATAGTCCTCACAACTTTCGTATCTGTTCTTTCTCTTTCTCTCCGTCCCCCAAGTTTATATCTGGATAGGACGCACCCGTTTGACGGGAAGGCTCGGAGCTATTCTGGGACCCTAGAGACGCCCCTCTCCAACTTTGCCCCCTATGTCTGCTTAGGTGATGTAAGGTAGACAGCCAACCTAAAATCAACTGTCCTGCCGCTGTTTGAAGTAATGCTTGAAGTCTGTTACTTCCTCGGCGTTCCGGCCACCGGCTACACGCCTCAGTAGGATGTTGCCGATCTTGGGGCACGACTCCTACTGGATATCTCCTTGTGCTGCAATTTTGTTTCTTACTTCTCCACAATATCCTTCGCTTCGTGTCCTTCCTTAGGATGCCGCCGCAAGGTAGTGCAGGCGTGGCTCCGTACGTTCTGTCCTTTCTGCCAGGTACCTGCCAGGAACCCACCCCTGACAGGTCCTCCCTGGAGCTCTCCCAGGCTGCGTTCTCTCTAACTTCCTATCCAACCCCCAGTTTTACCAGTCTGAGGAGTGGCCTAATACATAGTGCCTTTTGCTCCCCCTGGTGGCCGGAGTGTGAAGTGTAATGTGTGACTGTGATACCTGGTCAGGTGAACTGCTTTAGTGCAATCAGACATAACATCACTCCCCTTAGTGGCAGAGCGACATTACTGCAACAACCAGGACTCTGGGGCGCTGCACTCCCCCCCGGTTAAATCCAGTACTCCCGGACTGGGAAAAGAAGAACAACAATACATGTTAGGAGAAAGACATACAAAATTTTGAAATGCTATGAAAAAGTAAATATAATAATGCTTCCCTTTATGGGAGGTGAGGTCACTTGAATGTTACAAACAGAAACATTTTAAATAACATTCTAATCTACTGACTATGAATAATTTCCTGTTACCCAGCCGGGTATTCTACTAAGTGCAAATCGTTGAACAATAATTTAACTTTTCCTTTAAGGGCGTATAGGCTGAACCCACTAAAGGCTTACTACAAAACACTATGGTACAAAGCTAACATTTTCTTTACTTCTTCAGCTTCACACATGCAGGACCGCCTAGCTACTCGTCTGGGCCTACTGCATCCCTTCTTCTAGGTCCACGGCAAACCATCTCTCTATGGTTCTCAGGAGGACTCACCAACCCCTACGGGTTCACTTACTAGCTCTCTAGCTACATGTAAACATTATTACTATCTTACTACTTAAGGCAACATTATCAAAGGGCAACAAGTAAACATTCCCTTTAACAGACTAAATCAGTCTTTTCTGAGGTAGTGCAACCAATCAACAAGTCACTAATAAACTTTAAGACAAGACAAACTTTCACGGCGTCATCAGGAACAGTTTCTTCGCAAAGTCTTCTTTCCTTGTAAAACCAGTAGGGAGCACCTTTAAGAAGGTGCAAACTATTTACAAAACCAGTTTGTGAATCATTCACCATCCATGATTCGGCAGTCTTTTGAAACACTGATAACCTTGTGCAAAAGAAAACATAAAACAATAGGGATCCCGGGTCAACAAAGGGATCCCTCTATGAAATAACCCTAGACGGGTTTAAGGCAGCAAAAGCAGGAAACAGTTAACTATTTACAGTTTCGGTTCTCCGAGGTTTAGTGCTGTAACTCAGGGGGTAGCACTGGTTGGGGTAGCACTGGTTGGGGTAGGCCAGCTGGATACTGGCGGCTACCAGGTGCCACATAAGGGGCTCCCTCACTCCACACAGGGGTCTGTGTACCCACAGTTCTTTGTTTCGGGGCAGCTGGAGCACCGACTGCCACGGCAGTCGACTCCCTGGTGACTACGGTAGTAGTAGTGGTGACAGAACAGATGGTGGTCTTGACAACGGTGCCTATCGGGGCGATGACGGTGGTTGTTGTGACCGCAGAAGTCTGGCGAAAAGGGGACACTGTTGCAACGAGAGACAGTTGAGCTGGCGCCTTGGCCTGGTGCGCTACCAGAGCTTTCCTCTTATGCACATCCAAAGCAAACCAGACCTTCTCCCCAAAGTGTATGGTATACGTGACGATGTCTCCCGGGTAAAGATCTCGGTCGGGGTGTCCCTTCAGGAGATGCGACTCCACATCCCGGCGGTTGACAAACATCTCTGCGTACAGCCCAGGCTCCTTAATAAAGCCCCATCCCCCGCGGAGCCGGAAGGCTACGACTTGGCCCTGCTTCCGCGGGGCCGGGTGCGTGCTGCGGTCCCTGCGGGTCTTGGCCTTGACCGCCCTGTCTTTCTGGTCGCAGGCCTGACGCTGGGCCTGGTATTCGGTCTCCTTCTCCTCCCACTTCTGGGCAAGTTGGGCCTAGTATCTTTCCCAGCTGAGAACCTCCACTCTTTCTCCTTCCTGCCCTTCGGCCCCGGGGAACCCCATGAAGTCCGACCCGGGGTTTACCCAGCGGCATACAGTCCGCTCTGGGTATACTTCACTCGACAGGGTAGTGGGCTCAATCGGGGCCTTGAGAAACAACTCCATACCCGTGGCTTGGTCCCAGAAGTTGAAGGCAGTGAGTGCCGTGGGGTGGTGGCGCTGCGACCGGGCCCACCAACAGGTCCTCCCCCACCGGTGCAGGGGCAGTGTACTCACCCGCCACCACAATGTCCTGGGTGTCCTGGCTCTGCCGACGGCGGGCGCCGAGACGGGGTCGGCAAGGGTTTCGGTCGCGGCACCAACGCTGATGGACTTTCCGCGGATGCTTCTTGAGATGAAGACTTGGTCTCTACCCGCAGCTGCAGGAGTTGGTCGATCAGCTCCTCCATCCCAAGCTGAAGGGAATCAGTGCCAGCAGTGAAGGCTCTGCCATGGTGCTCCTCCAGGTAGCTGGGGAAGTCTCCGGCTTCGACTCCACACTCCGGCTCCGGGTAACCTGTTATGGCGTCCTCCACGTGACTGCTGTCCTCGTTGTCCTTTTCCTGCTCTCTTCTCCGTGGGCGGTTTCGTTTCTTTGGTTTCCGCCCCCCATTAAGGATAAGGAGGCGGATCTCGGCTGCTGACGGACACGTCCTCAAGGTACAGAAATATTTAGACTGGGCGGCCTGTTATGATCTGGTGGCCTAGGAGCAGCATGAGACGTACTCTGGAGAAGGTGGAACCTGTACTGACTGCAAACCCTGAACTTAGCAGCACAACTAGAAGTAGCCGTGGGGGGTACCTAACACTCCCTAGACCCCTCGACACAGCCTAAGAACTAACTTCCCCTAAAGACAGAAATGGGAAAACTATCTTGCCTCAGAAAAAATCCCCAAAGGATAGACAGCCCCCCACAAATATTGACTGTGAGAGGAGAGGGAAATAACATACGCAGACATGAAATCAGGATTTAGCATAGGAGGCCATTCTAGCTAAAAAGAAAGAATAGGACAGAGTACTATGCGGTCAGTATTAAAACACTAGAAAATATCCACCACAGAAAATACAAATCACCACATCTGACTGAAGGCATGGAGGGTATATCTGCATCTCCAGAAACACAGCTTGGCTGCAAGAAATCCTTCACAGACAAAGCTGGACAAGACAAAACATGAAAATGCACAGAACTATAAGGTCCACAGCAGGTGGACAGCAAAAACAAAGCCAGAACTTATCTTTGTAGAAATGAACAGCAAAACAGGAGCGACTAGGTATGGATGTGAATCCTCCAAAAACAATGGACAACTGGCACTGACTAAAGGATAAAGCAGGACTAAATAGCCCAGCCCAAATTGCAAAAAATGGATACACCTGATAAATGCTGCGTTCCAAAGACAGCAGCACTACCACTCATAACCACCGGAGGGAGCCCAAGAGCAGAATTCACAACAGTACCTCCCTTGAGGAGGGGTCACTGAACCCTCACCAGAGCCCCCAGGCCGATCAGGACGAGCCAAATGAAAGGCACGAACCAAATCGTTAGCATGAACATCGGAGGCAACAACCCAAGAATTATCCTCCTGGCCATAACCCTTCCATTTGACCAGATACTGAAGCTTCCGCCTCAAAAAACGAGAATCCAAAATCTTCTCAACCACATACTCCAACTCCCCATCAATCAACACCCGGGCCGGAGGATCAACAGAGGGAACAACGGGCACCACATACTTCCACAACAAAGATCTATGGAACACATTATGGATGGAAAAAGAGGCTGGAAGGGCCAAACGAAAAGACACTGGATTGATAATCTCAGAAATCCTATAAGGACCATTAAACCGAGGCTTGAACTTAGGGGAAGAAACCTTCATAGGAACATGACGGGAAGACAACCAGACCAAATCCCCAACCCGAAGCCGGGAACCAACACACCGACAACGGTTAGCAAAACGTTGAGCCTCCTCCTGAGACAACACCAAATTGTCCACCACATGAGCCCAAATCTGCTGCAGCCTGTCAACCACAGAATCCACACCAGGACAATCAGAAGGCTCAACCTGCCCCGAAGAAAAACAAGGATGAAAACCAAAATTACAAAAAAAAGGCGAAACTAAGGTAGCAGAACTAGCCCGATTATTAAGGGCAAACTCGGCCAATGGCAAGAAAGCCACCCAATCATCCTGATCAGCAGACACAAAGCATCTCAAATAAGTTTCCAAAGTCTGATTAGTTCGCTCGGTTTGGCCATTTGTCTGAGGATGAAATGCAGAAGAAAAAGACAAATCAATGCCCAGCCTAGCACAAAAGGCCCGCCAAAACCTAGAAACAAACTGGGAACCTCTATCGGACACAATATTCTCCGGAATGCCATGCAAACGAACCACATGTTGAAAAAACAACGGAACCAAATCAGAAGAGGAAGGCAATTTAGGCAAAGGTACCAAATGAACCATCTTAGAAAACCGGTCACAAACCACCCAGATAACCGACATCCTCTGGGAAACCGGAAGATCTGAAATAAAATCCATAGAAATATGCGTCCAAGGTCTCTCAGGGACCGGCAAAGGCAGAAGCAACCCACTAGCGCGGGAACAGCAAGGCTTAGCCCGCGCACAAATCCCACAGGACTGCACAAAAGAACGCACATCCCGCGACATAGAAGGCCACCAAAAGGACCAACCAACCAAATCTCTGGTACCAAAAATCCCAGGATGGCCAGCCAACACAGAACAATGAACCTCAGAAATCACTTTACTAGTCCATCTATCAGGAACAAACAGTTTCCCCACTGGACAGCGGTCAGGTTTATTAGCCTGAAATTCCTGAAGAACCCGTCGTAAATCAGGGGAGATGGCAGAAAGAATCACCCTTTCCTTCAGAATGCCGACCGGCTCAAGAACCCCAGGGGAATCAGGAAAAAAACTCCTAGAGAGGGCATCCGCCTTAACATTCTTAGTACCAGGAAGGTTCGAGACCACAAAATCAAAACGGGAGAAAAACAGGGACCATCGAGCCTGTCTAGGATTCAGTCGTTTGGCAGACTCGAGGTAAATCAGATTCTTATGATCGGTCAGGACCACAATACGGTGTTTGGCCCCCTCAAGCCAATGTCGCCACTCCTCAAATGCCCACTTCATAGCCAACAACTCCCGATTGCCGACATCATAATTGCGTTCCGCTGGCGAAAACTTCCGAGAAAAGAAGGCACACGGTTTCATCAAGGAACCATCAGAATTCCTCTGAGACAAAACGGCCCCTGCCCCAATCTCAGATGCGTCAACCTCAACCTGAAATGGAAGAGAAACATCCGGCTGATGCAACACAGGGGCAGAAGTAAAACGTCGTTTAAGCTCCTGAAAGGCAGAAACAGCCGCAGAGGACCAATTCGTCACATCAGCGCCTTTCTTCATCAAATCGGTCAGAGGTTTAACCACACTGGAGAAGTTGGCAATGAAACGGCGATAAAAATTAGCAAAGCCCAAGAATTTCTGAAGGCTCTTCACAGATGTGGGCTGAATCCAATCATGAATGGCCTGAACCTTAACCGGATCCATTTCTATAGATGAGGGAGAAAAAATGAAGCCTAAAAAAGAAACCTTCTGCACTCCAAAGAGGCACTTCGACCCCTTCACAAATAAAGCATTATTACGGAGGATCTGAAATACCATCCTGACCTGTTTCACATGAGACTCCCAATCATCGGAAAAAATCAAAATATCATCCAAATATACAACCATGAATTTATCAAGATAACCCCGAAAGATATCATGCATGAAGGATTGGAACACAGATGGAGCATTAGAGAGTCCGAATGGCATCACAAAGTATCTAACACTCCCTAGACCCCTCGACACAGCCTAAGAACTAACTTCCCCTAAAGACAGAAACGGGAAAACTATCTTGCCTCAGAGAAAATCCCCAAAGGATAGACAGCCCCCCACAAATATTGACTGTGAGAGGAGAGGGAAATAACATACGCAGACATGAAATCAGGATTTAGCATAGGAGGCCATTCTAGCTAAAAAGAAAGAATAGGACAGAGTACTATGCGGTCACTATTAAAACACTAGAAAATATCCACCACAGAAAATACAAATCACCACATCTGACTAAAGACATGGAGGGTATATCTGCATCTCCAGAGACACAGCTTGGCTGCAAAAAATCCTTCACAGACAAAGCTGGACAAGACAAAACATGAAAATGCACAGAACTATAAGGTCCACAGCAGGTGGACAGCAAAAACAAAGCCAGAACTTATCTTTGTAGAAATGAACAGCAAAACAGGAGCGACCAGGTATGGATGTGAATCCTCCAAAAACAATGGACAACTGGCACTGACTAAAGGATAAAGCAGGACTAAATAACCCAGCCCAAATTGCAAAAAATGGATACACCTGATAAATGCTGCGATCCAAAGACAGCAGCACTACCACTCATAACCACCGGAGGGAGACCAAGAGCAGAATTCACAACAGAGGCCATGACTTTTCGCGCTTCTCAGCCTGTTCACGCCCACAACTCCACGCCCTTCTTCTTCTCCTGCGCTCCTCGTGGCGCTATAATAGCGGCAGTTTTGGCGGAAATCTAGACGGCAAATAGCAATACACAGTCTTTGCAATAAATCACAGTTCCAAGGCACACATGACCTGATTCTTCAGGCGTAAGTACATCCTGTTCGTGACGCCAAGTTGGAGCGCCCCCAGACACAGGGCCGCGGAGTACTTGGTACCGGTCCTCTCTGTCTCGGTACTGGGGTTGTCACAGTGGCTGGACCCGGTCTGTGACCCTGCTAAGGGGCGTCTAATAAAAGGGTGATTTAGTTTGTCAAGTATTCGTGACGCCACCTGTGGTATTCGGTCAGGGGGACCGACGTTGCTTAGGGGTCCGCTGGGGTGATGGAATGGCAGCTAGATGGTGTACCTTCCCACAGGTGAAGTATATCCCCAGGGCTTCCCAGTGGTGTAGGTGGTGATGGTGTGAGGCGCAGTTAATAACGAGGACACAGGGTTGCAGTCTCTTTACCTTTTTACTGAAGACTTCGGGATCCGCAATCCAGAGCACTGCTAACATGGCGGGCTGAGTCCAGCCGGTCTGAAGGCACATTCAGAGTTCCCTTTACAGGTGGAAATCAGTGCCTACCAACTAGTGCCTGTGTGTTGTAGTTCTTCCCTGCTGAGCATTCGGGATAGTCCTCACAACTTTCGTATCTGTTCTTTCCCTTTCTCTCCGTCCCCCAAGTTTATATCTGGATAGGACGCACCCGTTTGACGGGAAGGCTCGGAGCTATTCTGGGACCCTAGAGACGCCCCTCTCCAACTTCGACCTGTTCTCTTCAACATATTCATTAATGATCTGGTAGAAGGTTTACACAGTAAAATATCGATATTTGCAGATGATACAAAACTATGTAAAAAGTTAATACAAGAGAAGATAGTATTCTGCTACAGATGGATCTGGATAAGTTGGAAACTTGGGCTGAAAGGTGGCAGATGAGGTTTAACAATGATAAATGTAAGGTTATACACATGGGAAGAAGGAATCAATATCACCATTACACACTGAACGGGAAACCACTGGGTAAATCTGACAGGGAGAAGGACTTGGGGATCCTAGTTAATGATAAACTTACCTGGAGCAGCCAGTGCCAGGCAGCAGCTGCTAAGGCAAACAGGATCATGGGGTGCATTAAAAGAGGTCTGGATACACATGATGAGAGCATTATACTGCCTCTGTACAAATCCCTAGTGAGACCGCACATGGAGTACTGTGTCCAGTTTTGGGCACCAGTGCTCAGGAAGGATATAATGGAACTAGAGAGAGTACAAAGGAGGGCAACAAAATTAATAAAGGGGATGGGAGAACTACAATACCCAGATAGCAAAATTAGGATTATTTAGTCTAGAAAAAAGACGACTGAGGGGCGATCTAATAACCATGTATAAGTATATAAGGGGACAATACAAATATCTCGCTGAGGATCTGTTTATACCAAGGAAGGTGACGGGCACAAGGGGGCATTCTTTGCGTCTGGAGGAGAGAAGGTTTTTCCACCAACATAGAAGAGGATTCTTTACTGTTAGGGCAGTGAGAATCTGGAATTGCTTGCCTGAGGAGGTGGTGATGGTGAACTCAGTCGAAGGGCTCAAGAGAGGCCTGGATGTCTTCCTGGAGCAGAACAATATTGTATCATACAATTATTAGGTTCTGTAGAAGGACGTAGATCTGGGGATTTATTATGATGGAATATAGGCTGAACTGGATGGACAAATGTCTTTTTTCGGCCTTACTAACTATCTTACTATCTTACTAACTTTGCCCCCTGTGTCTGCTTAGGTGATGTTAAGTAGACAGCCAACCTAAAATCAACTGTCCTGCCACTGTTTGAAGTAATGCTTGAAGTCAGTTACTTCCTCGGAGTTCCGGCCATCGGCTACGTGCCTCATAAGGATGTTGCCGATCTCGGGCCTGGACTCCTACTGGATATCTCCTTGTGCTGCGATTTTGTTTCTCACTTCTCCACAATATCCTTCGCTTCGTGTCCTTCCTTAGGATGCCGCCAGAAGGTAGTGCAGGTGCGGCTCCGTACGTTCTGTCCTTTCTGCTAGCTACCTGCCAGGAACCCACCCCTGACAGGTCCTCCCTGGAGCTCTCCCAGGCTGCGTTCTCTCTAACTTCCTATCCAACCCCCAGTTTCACCAGTGTGAGGAGTGGCCTAATACATAGTGCCTTTTGCTCCCCCTGGTGACCAGAGTGTGAAGTGTAATGTGTGACTGTGATACCTGGTCAGGTGAACTCCTTTAGTGCAATCAGACATAACATCACTCCCCTTAGTGGCAGAGCGACATTACTGCAACGACCAGGACTCTGGGGCGCTGCATTTATATATATTTATATCTTATCTATTGATAAGGAATGGTATGTCAATGAAGGTTTTAGAATATTGGATGATCCCAATTATTATGCCAAACTGGAACAAGATCCATCTACCCTTATCTTTTCTAAGTACATTATGCTTATTAAGGAAGCCTGGTCCCTTGGTATTTAAAACAAAAAAGATTTCAAATTTCTTAATATCCCCAGATTTAAGCTCCCTTTCTTTTATTTTTTACACAAAATACATAAAGACCCTGTTAAGCCCCCCGGCCACCCCATCATTTTGGGCATTGACTCCATTACTAGTAATCTATCTCACTATGTTGATTTGTTTTTACAAGAATACGTTATAAAATTGGATTCCTACATTAAGGACTCCTCCCATTTGATTGATCATCTCTTAGCATTACCCAACATAGTGAATTGCTTCCTGATAACCATGGACGTTCAGGCCCTCTACTCAAATATTCCCCATAATCGGGGTCTCGAGGTGGTGTCTCAATTCTTTGCAACTGACGATCAACTACCTCCCTTACAAATGGAGTTTTTGAAAAAAGCCATAATGTTTGTTCTTGAGAATAGTGTCTTTTCTTTTGAAGGGGCTCTTTACCGCCAGGTGAGGGGCTGTGCGATGGGGACGAGATTTGCCCCCAGTTATGTTAATTTGTTTATGGGGGCATTCAAGTCTGTCTTCATTGCGCAGTCCCCACTGGCGTTAGGTAAAATTGCTATGTACCATCGCTTCATTGACGACCTCTTCATCATCTGGACTGGGTCTGAACGGGAAACACTTGATTTTGCTCAATCCCTTAATTCTAATTCCTGGGGACTCAAATTCACAGTTAATATATCCAATACAATGATCCAATTTTTGGATTTATTGGTGCACGTCGATCCATCTGGTCGGTTTTCAACCTCTTCCCATTTCAAAAAGGTGGATCTAAATAGATACCTCGGTTCACCAGTGGCCATCTCCCTAAGTGGATCTCAAACATCCCTTACGGGCAATATTGTAGGATCAGAAAGAACTGTACGGAGGACACCGATTTCTTTAAGGAGGCCGAGATTCTAAAAGATCGTTTCAGGAATAAAGGCTACCCTAAGAAGTTGATTGGCGATGCCTTTACCAGGGCTAGAGCATTCACACAAAGGAAATACATTGAGCAAATAAAATCTAGGGAGAACAGGCCAAGTAAATCTTCAGATTTAGTGAACTGGAGTCTTATCACTACTTTTAACCAATCCCATGTCACCATACGTAATCTTGTTAAAAAATACTGGTTTATCCTGAAAGGGGACCCCATACTATCTACACACATACCTGCACAACCCAGAACGATTTTTTGGAAAAATCGAACTCTTAGGAATCTTGTTGCCCCTAGCAATACAACTCTCAAGTGCTCATTTCTGTTGTGAATTCTGTTGTCAAGCTCCCTCCTGTGGTCGTGAATGGTACTTCGGTGAGTTCTGTCCGTGGGCTCCCTCTGGTGGCTGTCAGTGGAGCTGCTGCTTCTGAGGTTCCTTACACAGGTGACATGGTTTATCCTTTGGTTGGCTTCTCTATTTAACTCCACTTAGATCGTTACTCCATGCCAGCTGTCAATGTTTCTGCATTGGTTCAGTTCGCTCTTGGATCTTTCTGGTGACCTGTCTACTTCAGCAGAAGCTAAGTTCCTGATAGTATCTAATTCGTTCATTGTTTTCTTGTCCAGCTGGATATCATGATTTTGTCTTGCTAGCTGGAAGCTCTGGGATGCAGAGTGGCATCTCCGCACCGTTAGTCGGTGCGGAGGTCTTTTTGCACACTCTACGTGGTCTTTTGTAGTTTTTTGTGCTGATCGCAAAGCTACCTCTCCTATCCTCTGTCTATTTAGTAAGTCTGGCCTCCCTTTGCTGATACCTGTTTCATTTCTGCGTTTGTGACTTTCATCTTTACTCACAGTCAATATATGTGGGGGCTGCCTTTTCCTTTGGGGAATTTCTCTGAGGCAAGGTAGGCTTTATTTTCTATCTCTAGGGCTAGCTAGCTCTTAGGCTGTGACGAGGCGCCTAGGGAGCGTCAGGAGCGCTCCACGGCTATTTCTAGTGTGTGTGATAGGATTAGGGATTGTGGTCAGCAGAGCTCCCACATCCCAGAGCTTGTCCTGTTTGAGTTTTAACTATCAGGTCATGCCTGGTGCTCCTAACCACCAGGTCATAATAGTACAGCTGGCCCAAAGTATTAATGCATCTCAATAGAGGGACAAGAGAAGTTCTGAGACCATTTTTTTTTCTTTGCACTGTGTTTTGTCTTTCTTTTCCCCTAAACCTTTGGGTGGTTCAGGGCACAGGTGTAGATATGGACATTCAAGGTCTGTCCTCTTGTGTGGATCATCTCACTGCAAGGGTACAAAACATTCAAGATTTTGTGGTTCAGAATCCGATGTTAGAGCCTAGAATTCCTATTCCTGATTTATTTTCTGGGAATAGATCTAAGTTTCTGAATTTCAAAAATAATTGTAAACTGTTTCTAGCTTTGAAACCCCGCTCCTCTGGTGACCCTGCTCAACAAGTAAAAATCATTATTTCTTTGTTGCGTGGTGACCCTCAAGACTGGGCATTTTCCCTTGCGCCAGGAGATCCTGCATTGCGTGATGTTGATGCGTTTTTTCTGGTGCTTGGATTGCTTTATGATGAACCAAATTCAGTGGATCAGGCAGAGAAAATCTTGCTGGCATTGTGTCAGGGTCAGGATGAAGCGGAGGTGTACTGTCAGAAGTAGGGTTGAGCGACCTTCACTTTTATAGGATCGGGTCGGGTTTCACGAAACCCGACTTTTGGAAAAGTCGGGTCGAGTGAAATCGGCCGATCCTATAAAAAAGTCGGGGTCGGGGTCGGCCGAAACTCGAAACCCAATGCAGTGCATTGGGTTTCCATGGTTCCCAGGGTCTGAAGGAGCGGAAACTCTCCTTCAGGCCCTGGGATCCATATTTAAGTGTAAAATATAGAATTAAAATAAAAAATATCCTTATACTTACCCTCTGACGCGCCCTGGTACTAACCGGGAACCTTCCTTCCTTAGAATCAGCCTTCCAGGACCTTCGGTGACGTCGCGGGTGACGTCGCGGCTTGTGATTGGCCGCGCCGCCGCCCATGTGACCGCTCGCGCGGCCAATCACAAGCCGCGACGTCACCGCGACGTCACGGCAAGGTCCTAGAAGCGCGGATTCGAAGGAGGAAGGCTGCCGGTTAGTACCAGGGCGCGTCAGAGGGTAAGTATTGCAATATTTTTTATTTTAATTCTATATTTTACACTTTAATCTGAATTCCGATACCAATTCCCGATATCTTAAACATATCGGGAATCGGGATCGGAATTCCGATTCCAGATTCAAAAGATCGCCGACTTCATGGCCGACCCCCCACTGGGGTCGGGTCGGGTTTCATGAAACCCGACCTTGCCAAAAGTCGGCGACTTTTGAACAATTTCGACCCGTTTCGCTCAACCCTAGTCAGAAGTTTAGAAAGTGGTCTGTGCTTACTCAGTGGAATGAATGTGCCCTGGCGGCAATTTTCAGAAAGGGTCTTTCTGAAGCCCTTAAGGATGTCATGGTGGGATTTCCCACACCTGCTGGTCTGAATGAGTCTATGTCCTTGGCCATTCAGATCGATCGGCGCTTGCGTGAGCGCAAAGCTGTGCACCATTTGGCGTTGTTCTCTGAGAATAGGCCTGAGCCTATGCAGTGTGATAGGACTTTAACCAGAGCTGAACGGCAAGAACACAGACGTCGGAATGGACTGTGTTTTTACTGTGGTGAATCCACTCATGCTATCTCCGATTGTCCTAAGCGCACTAAGCGGTTCACTAGGTCTGCCACCATTGGTACGGTACAGTCTAAATTTCTTTTGTCCGTTACTCTGATTTGCTCTCTGTCGTCCTATTCTGTTATAGCATTTGTGGATTCAGGCGCTGCCCTGAATTTGATGGACTTGGAGTTTGCCAGGCGCTGTGGTTTTTCCTTGGAGCCCTTGCAGTATCCTATTCCATTGAGAGGAATTGATGCTATGCCTTTGGCCAAGAATAAACCTCAGTACTGGACGCAAATGACCATGTGCATGGCTCCTGCACATCAGGAGGATATTCGCTTTTTGGTGTTGCATAATCTGCATGATGTGGTCGTTTTTGGGTTGCCATGGCTACAGGTCCATAATCCAGTATTGGATTGGAAATCTATGTCTGTGTCCGGCTGGGGTTGTCAAGGGGTACATGGTGATGTTCCATTGCTGTCAATTTCGCCTTCCACTCCTTCTGAAGTCCCTGAGTTTTTTATCAGATTACCGGGATGTATTTGAGGAGCCCAAGTCCGGTGCCCTACCTCCTCATAGGGATTGCGATTGTGCTATTAATTTGATTCCTGGTAGTAAGTTTCCTAAGAGCCGTCTGTTTAATTTATCTGTGCCAGAGCACGCTGCTATGCGGAGTTATGTAAAAGAATCCTTGGAGAAGGGTCATATTCGCCCGTCGTCGTCACCATTGGGAGCAGGGTTCTTTTTTGTGGCCAAGAAGGATGGCTCTTTAAGACCTTGTATTGATTACCGCCTTCTTAATAAGATCACAGTCAAATTTCAGTATCCTTTGCCGCTGCTGTCTGATTTGTTTGCTCGGATTAAGGGGGCTAGTTGGTTCACCAAGATAGATCTTCGAGGGGCGTATAATCTTTTGCGAATTAAACAGGGCGATGAATGGAAAACAGCATTTAATACGCCCGAGGGCCATTTTGAGTACCTGGTTATGCCATTCGGGCTTTCTAATGCTCCATCTGTGTTTCAGTCCTTTATGCATGACATCTTCCGAGAGTACCTGGATAGATTCATGATTGTATATTTGGATGACATTTTGGTCTTTTCGGATGATTGGGAGTCTCATGTGAAGCAGGTCAGAATGGTGTTCCAGGTCCTTCGTGCGAATTCCTTGTTTGTGAAGGGGTCAAAGTGTCTCTTTGGAGTTGAGAAGGTTTCATTTTTGGGTTTCATTTTTTCCCCTTCTACTATCGAGATGGACCCTGTTAAAGTTCAGGCTATTTATGATTGGACTCAGCCGACATCTGTGAAGAGCCTACAGAAGTTCCTGGGCTTTGCTAATTTTTACCGTCGCTTCATTGCTAATTTTTCTAGTATTGCTAAACCGTTGACTGATTTGACCAAGAAAGGTGCTGATGTGGTCAATTGGTCCTCTGCGGCTGTAGAGGCTTTTCAGGAGTTGAAGCGTCATTTTTCTTCTGCCCCTGTGCTGTGCCAGCCAGATGTTTCGCTCCCGTTTCAGGTCGAGGTTGATGCTTCTGAGATTGGTGCAGGGGCTGTTTTGTCGCAAAGAAGTTCTGATCACTCGGTGATGAAACCATGTGCCTTCTTTTCTAGAAAATTCTCGCCTGCTGAGCGCAATTATGATGTTGGCAATCGAGAGATGTTGGCCATGAAGTGGGCATTCGAGGAGTGGCGACATTGGCTTGAAGGAGCTAAATATCGCGTGGTGGTCTTGACGGATCACAAGAATTTGACTTATCTCGAGTCTGCTAAACGGTTGAATCCTAGACAGGCTCGATGGTCGCTCTTTTTCTCCCGTTTTGATTTTGTGGTTTCATACCTTCCGGGATCTAAGAATGTGAAGGCTGATGCCCTGTCAAGGAGTTTTGTGCCTGACTCTCGGGGTGTTCCGGAGCCGGCGGGTATTCTTAAAGAGGGGGTAATTTTGTCTGCCATCTCCCCTGATTTGCGGCGCGTGCTGCAGAAGTTTCAGGCTGATAGACCTGACCGTTGTCCAACGGAGAAACTGTTTGTCCCTGATAGATGGATTAGTAGAGTTATCTCTGAGGTTCATTGTTCGGTGTTGGCTGGTCATCCTGGAATCTTTGGTACCAGAGATTTGGTGGCTAGATCCTTTTGGTGGCCTTCTTTGTCACGGGATGTGCGTTCTTTTGTGCAGTCCTGTGGGACTTGTGCTCAGGCTAAGCCCTGCTGTTCTCGTGCCAGTGGGTTGCTTTTGCCCTTGCCGGTCCCGAAGAGGCCCTGGACGCATATTTCCATGGATTTTATTTCTGATCTCCCTGTTTCTCAAAGGATGTCGGTCATTTGGGTGGTTTGTGATCGCTTCTCTAAGATGGTCCATTTGGTACCATTGTCTAAATTGCCTTCCTCCTCTGATTTGGTGCCATTGTTTTTCCAGCATGTGGTTCGTTTGCATGGCATTCCGGAGAACATCGTCTCGTACAGAGGTTCCCAGTTTGTTTCAAGGTTTTGGCGGTCCTTTTGTGCTAAGATGGGCATTGATTTGTCTTTTTCTTCGGCTTTCCATCTTCAGACTAATGGCCAAACCGAACGAACTAATCAGACTTTGGAAACTTATCTGAGATGCTTTGTTTCTTCTGATCAGGATGATTGGGTGTCCTTCTTGCCTTTGGCTGAGTTCGCCCTTAATAATCGGGCCAGCTCGGCTACTTTGGTTTCTCCTTTTTTCTGCAATTCTGGTTTCCATCCTCGTTTCTATTCAGGGCAGGTTGAGCCTTCGGACTGTCCTGGTGTGGATACTGTGGTGGACAGGTTGCAGCAGATTTGGACTCATGTGGTGGACAATTTGACATTGTCCCAGGAGAAGGCTCAACTTTTCGCCAACCGCCGGCGCTGTGTTGGTCCCCGACTTCGGGTTGGGGATTTGGTTTGGTTGTCATCTCGTCATGTTCCTATGAAGGTTTCCTCTCCTAAGTTTAAGCCTCGTTTCATTGGGCCATATAAGATTTCTGAAGTTCTTAATCCTGTGTCATTTCGTTTGGACCTTCCGGCTTCTTTTGCCATCCATAATGTGTTCCATAGGTCGTTGTTGCGGAGATACGTGGCGCCTATGGTTCCCTCCGTTGATCCTCCTACCCCGGTGTTGGTCGAGGGGGAGTTGGAGTATGTGGTGGAGAAGATTTTGGATTCTCGTGTTTCAAGACGGAAACTCCAGTACCTGGTCAAGTGGAAGGGTTATGGTCAGGAAGATAATTCCTGGGTTTTTGCCTCTGATGTTCATGCTGCCGATTTAGTTCGTGCCTTTCATTTGGCTCATCCTGATCGGCCTGGGGGCTCTGGTGAGGGTTCGGTGACCCCTCCTCAAGGGGGGGTACTGTTGTGAATTCTGTTGTCAAGCTCCCTCCTGTGGTCGTGAATGGTACTTCGGTGAGTTCTGTCCGTGGGCTCCCTCTGGTGGCTGTCAGTGGAGTTGCTGCTTCTGAGGTTCCTTACACAGGTGACGTGGTTTATCCTTTGGTTGGCTTCTCTATTTAACTCCACTTAGATCGTTACTCCAGGCCAGCTGTCAATGTTTCTGCATTGGTTCAGTTCGCTCTTGGATCTTTCTGGTGACCTGTCTACTCCAGCAGAAGCTAAGTTCCTGATAGTATCTAATTCGTTCATTGTTTTCTTGTCCAGCTGGATATCATGATTTTGTCTTGCTAGCTGGAAGCTCTGCGATGCAGAGTGGCATCTCCGCATCGTTAGTCGGTGCGGAGGTCTTTTTGCACACTCTGCGTGGTCTTTTGTAGTTTTTTGAACTGATCGCAAAGCTACCTCTCCTATCCTCTGTCTATTTAGTAAGTCTGGCCTCCCTTTGCTGATACCTGTTTCATTTCTGCGTTTGTTACTTTCATCTTTACTCACAGTCAATATATGTGAGGGGCTGCCTTTTCCTTTGGGGAATTTCTCTGAGGCAAGGTAGGCTTTATTTTCTATCTCTAGGGCTAGCTAGCTCTTAGGCTGTGACGAGGCGCCTAGGGAGCGTCAGGAGCGCTCCACGGCTATTTCTAGCGTGTGTGATAGGATTAGGGATTGCGGTCAGCAGAGCTCCCACATCCCAGAGCTTGTCCTGTTTGAGTTTTAACTATCAGGTCATTCCTGGTGCTCCTAACCACCAGGTCACAACACATTTCCCCCTACAACCAGGATAAATTCAAATCCGGGTTGTTTTGCATGTGGGACCTCTAAGTGCTTATGCTGTGTCTCTATATTGAATGAGGTGCGTGAATTTAAATCCCGTACCACAGGCACCAGCTTTAAAATTAACCGCCATGTAAATTGCCAATCTTGTTACGTTATTTATTTAAGTGTGGTTGTGGTTTGCAATACATCGGTCGGACGATACAGACGATGCATGCTAGGCTCAATAAGCACCGTCATAATATCCGTAATGGGTTCATGTTACATAGTCTTTCCAAACACTTTTCTCTAGTGCACCAAAAGAATTTGAATTCATTAAAACTTATTGTCATTGACCAGATTCCAGAGGATTTGCCTGATCGATACAATAATTTAATAAGAAGGGAGAATTTTTGGATTTTCAAAGTCGGCACGATGTCCCCTGTGGGGTTAAACCTCACAATTGAGAATGTCACATAATATGTGTACGTATATGTACGTTGTTATAATTTTTTGTGTACATAAATTTTTTTGTGTACATTGTATTAATTGTTTAAATTGTTTTTAGGTTGGTTTTATCTTTATTTATACTAGTGCAGCCATATATATGTATGTGTGTTGTTGTTTTTTTGTTAGTGCAGCTAAAATTTGCATTTTTAATTATGTGGGTGTTCTTAGAAATTGCTTCTTAATTTTCATTTGCTGTTCTTCCTTTATATACCTCCCCTGTCCTACTCTATGTATAACTGCCACCTGAAGAAGATGGAACTATTCCGTTGAAACGCTTTGTGGAAATATAAAATGAAGACTTTTTAATACCAGCTGAACAGTGTCGCTTGCGCTCCATATGACCGGTCCATTTTTACTTCATCAAGAGTTATCGTCTTGGCTGTAACCCTTCCATTTAACCAAGTACTGCAGCCAACGTCTGATTCATCTGGAACCCAAAATTCACTTGACTTCCTGATCCTCCTCTAAATCCATCTCAATTGTATCCTGAGGACTAAGTGTCCCCTCAAACCTTTTAAGCAGAGAAGAATGAAAGGAAATATTGATCCTCCACGCCTTCGGGAGAAGGAGTTTGACCGTCACATGATTAAGGATTTTAATTTCCTTATACGGGTCAACATATGATACTTTGAGATGTAAAATTTTTGAGGACAGCCACACAAATTCTCCTACCGTAAAATAGAACCCTTCCTATGTCTACGGTTAGCAGTTCTCTCGGCCTGGTCTCAAGTCACCAAAAGACCTTTTTCTATCTCCTTCCATACCTTAATCAATCATGAATAAAAATTCTCCTCCTCTAGTACAGAAGACTGCAGTCCTGAAAAATTACCAAAAACAGGATAAAAACTTCCATAATAAAAAAAAGGAGAGATACCGGTAGCCGTAGAGGTGTGATTATTGAAAGAAAGCTCAGCAAGATGTAAACTTTCAACCCCATCTTTCTGATTAGATGAAACAAAACATCTTAAGTACTGTTTCAACTCTTGATTCATTCTCTGTCTGCCCATTAGTTTCGGTGTTGTAACCTGAGGTGAATGAAAGCTTAATACGTAACCTGGAGCAAAAACTATGCCAGAAGCTGACCACAAACTGAATTGCTCTGTCAGAAATAATGCTCTTTGGAACACCATGCCATTTAATGATGTGCAAGATGAACAATGCTATGTTAACTGTTATACTGGTGGACAGAGGAAGAAAAAAGTCCCTGTGAAAGAACAATTTATGGGCCCTCTCTAGAACAATACCTCATCATAATGTAAAATGCCACCTGTTTTAGAGGTGGAAATGGGTCCCAATTAGTGATGAGCGAATATACTCGTTAGGGTATGTGCACACGTTCAGGTTTTTTCACACTTTTTTCGCGATAAAAATGCTATAAAAATGCATTAAAAACGCATACATATGCATCCTATCATTTAGAATGCATTCTGCAATTTTTGCGCACATGATGCGTTTTTTTCCGCGGTAAAAAAAGAAGCATGTTCATTAATTTTGCAGATTTTTTGCGCTTTTCCCGCTATTTAATGCATTAGGGAAAAACGCATAAACGCAAAAAAAACGCATGCGGATTTCTGGCAGAAATGTCCGGTTTTTGTCATGAAATTTCTACAAGAAATCCTGACGTGTGCACATAGCCTTACTCGAGGTGTCCTCCAAGTATTTTTTAGTGCTCGGAGATTTAGTTTTTATTGCCGCAGCTGAATGTTTTACATCTGTTAGCCACCATAAGTACATGTGGGGATACCCTAGCAACCAGGCAACCCCCACATGTACTTATGCTGGCTAACAGATATAAATTATTCAGCTGCGGCAATAAAAACTAAATTTCTGAGCACTAAAAAATACTCAGGACACCCGAGCATGCTCGAGAAATCTCGAGTAACGAGTATATTCGCTCATCACTAGTCCCCTTACGTCTTGGGCTCCTGTGCGGCTACACAGGTTGGTCCAGTGGTATGTCAGCCCCTGCTTTGCTGTAGGGATTTGGACTGTCTTCCTCCTGAAGACAACAGATGCGCTATTTGAATACTGTTGTGCGGTTTTACATTTAATGTAATGTCTAATGTAATGTATTATGGTGATGTACAGTATGTAGTGTTAATGCATAATGTGAGTATAGCATGACATATAGAATAAGGATAATAGGTTTAACATATAAGATAAAAAGAGTCCTCATATGAACTCAAGCGTGGGAAAATATTCTGAAAAGTTCCCAGGCTCGAGTTCATATGAGGACATCCAGCAGAGGGCGCATCACCGCAACTGAAGGTAACTACAGGTCATTGACCTACATTCCATTCATTCGCTGGGGTTTTACTGGCATGAGCACAGCTGCATTAGCAGAGCTCCTGCTTGTAAATTTAGTTAACCCCTCCAGATGGATTTACAGCGTGGGATGAGACTGATCATCGGAAGGTATGGGATATTGTTGTTTTTTTATTTTACCTTTTTTACAGAGCGAGGGTCTTCAGGTGGATTACCAGTCTAATAAACTATTCCAACAACCTGTGTATTTATTTCATTAAAAGACTTTGTAATAACGTGTGTGTGTTTTTTAACCATTTCAGACAATTGGATTAATAATGGATAGGTGTCATAATTGACGCCTCTCCATTATTAATCTGGCTTAATGTCACCTTACAATAGCAAGGTGACATCAACCCTCCATTACCCCATATCCCACTGCTACAAGGGAATGGGAAGAGAGTGGCCAAGTGCCAGAATAGGTGCATCTTCCAGATGTGCCTTTTCTGGGGTGGCTGGGGGCAGATGTTTTTAGCCGGGGGGGCAATAACCATGGGCCGTCTCCAGGCTATTATTATCTGCCCTCAGTCACTGGGTTTACCATTCTGGCAGAGAAAATTGCGCGGTAGCCCACGCCAATTTTCTCCGCGATTTAACCCTTTAAATTAATATCTACAGCGCCCAAATTTTGCACATACACACTTCTAACATTAGAAGTGTGGAATATGCAAAAAAAAGGGATATGAGATGGCTTACTGTATGTAAACCATGTCTCATATCATGTCGGGTTTGGGAAGGAGATAGCAAAAGCCGGCAATTGAATTACCGGCTTTTAAGCTATCAAGCGCAGTATGAAATATTAATATATATATATACTGTACACCGCACTGAATTTCCAGCTTTTCTATAGAACACCGCTGAGTATTTCTCGCAAGTCACACTGCTGGTCCGTGTGTAATCCATATTTTTCTGGCCCCCATAGACTTTCATTGGCGTATTTTTTGTGCAATACGGTGACAAACGCAGCATGCTGCGATTTTCTACGGCCGTAGAACACCGTATAATACGGATCAGTAAAATACGGCTGATAGGAGCTGGGGCATAGAGAAGCATTGTACCGTATGCAATCCATATTTTCAGCACCTCTCTTACGTCCGTAAAACATGGTAGTGTGACACCGGCCTTATACTGATCAAAATGATACCTTAGTTGATAAAATTCGTCTTGTGTTTGTTGCTTAATCTTTATTTGTAGTTTTCAGTTAATGAGATTCTTGAGCTTCTGGGCTGCCTGTGGGGGGCTTATGACAGGTCACTGATCCCTCAATGACATGCCCCCTAGTTTACATACTGTATATCTTATTTTTGAAAAAAAAGACATTCATCCTGCTGCGCTGTAGTATGATATGATCTATAATACCCATATACTCATTTTTTTTAGTCATATATCTCACTTTGAGTAAAAGAAACAGGGCCGCCATCAGGGCATTACAGCCGTGACTGGCGTATGGGGCCCGGTGAGCAGAGGGGGCCCGCATCGGGCCCCGTCTCATCTGCTCACCGCGCCCCCCCCCCTGCAGGCGCTGCGGCACACTATTGACGTGCGGGCCCGCGCCCGCACGTCAATAGTTAACAGCCGCCAGCCAGTCTGAGGCTGGCAGCTGAATAGGGCCGCAGTGAGCACTCGCCGGCTTCGCCGGCGTCTGACGTCATTGTCAGCCGCCGGGCCCGGCGAGTGCTTCTGTGTGGAGCCTGGAGGGAGCTTCGCCCGGCGCAGGAGCACGGCCAGGTAAGAACTCGTGTTTTTTTTTTTCTTTGAGAGCGGCGATCCAGGGGGGCCCGGGGGGCAGAATGCTGGACACACAGGGGCAGAAATGCTGGACACAGTGGGGCAGAAATGCTGGACAAAGTGGGGCAGAATGCTGGACACACAGTGGGGCAGATGTTGTGAATTCTGTGGCAGAGCTCCCTCCTGTGGTCACAAGTGGTACTTCGGCTGATTCTCTCTGTGAGCTTCCGTTGGTGGAGGAAAGTGGTACTGCGGCTTCTCAGTTTCCTTCCTCAGGTAATGTGGTGAAGTCGTTAGGTGCTGCTCTATTTAACTCCACCTAGTGCCTTGATCCTGGCCTCCAGTCAATGTTCTAGTATTGGACCTGTTTCCTCCTGGATCGTTCCTGTGGCCTGCTGCTCTGCATAGCTAAGTTCCGCTTTGCTATTTTGTTTGCTGTTTTTTTCTGTCCAGCTTGTCTATTTGTTTTTTTCTGCTTGCTGGAAGCTCTGGGACGCAGAGGGTGTACCTAGTTCGGTACGGAGGGTCTTTTTGCCCCCTTTGCGTGGTTTTTGTAGGGTTTTGTGTTGACCGCAAAGTTAGGTGCAATCCACGGCTGCCTCTAGTGTGGTTGGAGAGGATTAGGGATTGCGGTCAGCAGAGTTCCCACGTCTCAGAGCTCGTTCTATGTTTTTGGGTTATTGTCAGGTCACTGTATGTGCTCTGACCTCTATGTCCATTGTGGTACTAAATTACCTTCCTCCTCTGATTTGGTGCCATTGTTCTTCCAGCATGTGGTTCGTTTACATGGCATTCCAGAGAATATCGTTTCTGACAGAGGTTCCCAGTTTGTTTCGAGGTTTTGGCGAGCCTTTTGTGGTAGGATGGGCATTGACTTGTCTTTTTCCTCGGCTTTCCATCCTCAGACTAATGGCCAGACCGAACGAACCAATCAGACCTTGGAAACATATCTGAGATGCTTTGTTTCTGCTGATCAGGATGACTGGGTGTCCTTTTTGCCTTTGGCTGAGTTCGCCCTTAATAATCGGGCCAGCTCGGCTACCTTGGTTTCGCCGTTTTTCTGCAACTCTGGGTTCCATCCTCGTTTCTCTTCAGGGCAGGTTGAGTCTTCGGACTGTCCTGGTGTGGATACTGTGGTGGACAGGTTGCAGCAGATTTGGACTCATGTAGTGGACAATTTGACCTTGTCCCAGGAGAAGGCTCAACGTTTTGCTAATCGCAGACGCTGTGTGGGTCCCCGACTTCGTGTTGGGGATTTGGTTTGGTTATCTTCTCGTCATATTCCTATGAAGGTTTCCTCTCCTAAGTTTAAACCTCGTTTCATTGGTCCGTATAGGATTTCTGAGGTTCTTAATCCTGTGTCTTTTCGTCTGACCCTTCCAGATTCTTTTTCCATACATAACGTATTCCATAGGTCATTGTTGCGGAGATACGTGGCACCTATGGTTCCATCTGTTGATCCTCCTGCCCCAGTTTTGGTGGAGGGGGAGTTGGAGTATATTGTGGAGAAGATTTTGGATTCTCGTGTTTCAAGACGGAAACTCCAGTATCTGGTTAAGTGGAAGGGTTATGCTCAGGAAGATAATTCCTGGGTCTTTGCCTCTGATGTCCATGCCCCTGATCTTGTTCGTGCCTTTCATGTGGCTCATCCTGGTCGTCCTGGGGGCTCTGGTGAGGGTTCGGTGACCCCTCCTCAAGGGGGGGGGGGTACTGTTGTGAATTCTGTGGCAGAGCTCCCTCCTGTGGTCACAAGTGGTACTTCGGCTGATTCTCTCTGTGAGCTTCCGTTGGTGGAGGAAAGTGGAACTGCGGCTTCTGAGTTTCCTTCCTCAGGTAATGTGGTGAAGTCGTTAGGTGCTGCTCTATTTAACTCCACCTAGTGCCTTGATCCTGGCCTCCAGTCAATGTTCTAGTATTGGACCTGTTTCCTCCTGGATCGTTCCTGTGGCCTGCTGCTCTGCATAGCTAAGTTCCTCTTTGCTATTTTGTTTGCTGTTTTTTTCTGTCCAGCTTGTCTATTTGTTTTTTTCTGCTTGCTGGAAGCTCTGGGACGCAGAGGGTGTACCTCCGTGCCGTTAGTTCGGTACGGAGGGTCTTTTTGCCCCCTTTGCGTGGTTTTTGTAGGGTTTTGTGTTGACCGCAAAGTTACCTTTCCTATCCTCGCTCTGTTAAGAAAGTCGGGCCTCACTTTGCTAAATCTACTTCATCTCTACGTTTGTCTTTTCATCTTAACTCACAGTCATTACATGTGGGGGCTGCCTTTTCCTTTGGGGTATTTCTCTGAGGCAAGGTAGGCTTATTTTCTATCTTCAGGCTAGCTAGTTTCTCAGGCTGTGCCGAGTTGCATAGGGAGCGTTAGGCGCAATCCACGGCTGCCTCTAGTGTGGTTGGAGAGGATTAGGGATTGCGGTCAGCAGAGTTCCCACGTCTCAGAGCTCGTTCTATGTTTTTGGGTTATTGTCAGGTCACTGTATGTGCTCTGACCTCTATGTCCATTGTGGTACTGAATTACCTTATCATAACAGGCAGAATGCTGGACACAGGGGCAGAAATGCTGGACACAGTGGGGCAGAATGCTGGACACACAGGGGCAGAAATGCTGGACACAGTGGGGCAGAATGCTGGACACAGTGGGGCAGAATGCTGGACACAGGGGCAGAATGCTGGACACACAGGGGCAGAATGCTGGACACAGGGGCAGAATGCTGGACGCACAGGGGCAGAAATGCTGGACACAGTGGGGCAGAATGCTGGACACAGTGGGGCAGAAATGCTGGACACAGTGGGGCAGAATGCTGGACACACAGGGGCAAAAATGCTGGACACAGTGACAGGGGCAGAATGCTGGACACAGGGGCAGAATGCTGGACACACAGGGGCAGAAATGCTGGACACAGTGGGGCAGAATGCTGGACACAGTGGGGCACAAATGCTGGACACACAGGGGCAGAATGCTGGACGCAGTGGGGCAGAATGCTGGACACAGGGGCAGAATGCTGGACACACAGGGGCAGAAATGCTGGACACACAGGGGCAGAAATGCTGGACACACAGGGGCAGAATGCTGGACACAGTGGGGCAGAATGCTGGACACAGTGGGGCAGAATGCTGGACACAGTGGGGCAGAATGCTGGACACAGTGGGGCAGAATGCTGGACACACAGTGGGGCAGAATGCTGGACACACAGTGACAGGGGCAGAATGCTGGACACACAGTGACAGGGGCAGAATGCTGGACACATAGTGACAGGGGCAGAATGCTGGGACACACAGTGACAGTGGCAGAATGCTGGACACACAGGGACAGGGGCAGAATGCTGGACACACAGTGACAGAGGCAGAATGCTGGGACACACAGTGACAGGGGCAGAATGCTGGACACAGGGGCAGACTGTGAGACCCTGGGGCAGAATGCTGGACACTGGGGCAGAATGCTGGACACAGTGACAGGGGCAGAATGCTGGACACAGTGCAGTGACAGGGGCAGAATGCTGGACACAGTGACAGGGGCAGAATGCTGGACACAGTGACAGGGGCAGAATGCTGGACACAGGTACAGACTGTGAGACCCGGGGGCAGAATGCTGGACACTGGGGCAGAATGCTGGACACTGGGGCAGATTGCTGGACACAGTGGGGCAGAATGCTGGACACAGTGACAGGGGCAGAATGCTGGACACAGTGACAGGGGCAGAATGCTGGACACAGTGACAGGGGCAGAATGCTGGACACAGTGACAGGGGCAGAATGCTGGACACAGTGACAGGGGCAGAATGCTGGACACAGTGACAGGGGCAGAATGCTGGACACAGGGGCAGACTATGAGACCCGGGGGCAGAATGCTGGACATTGGGGCAGAATGCGAGAATGGAGATACGGGGCATGATTGGAGACACGGGGCAGGATGAAAGACATGGGGGCATGACTGGAGACAAATGGGGGAGGATTGGAGACAGATGGGGCACAATGGAGACACAGGGGACATAATTGGAGACAAGTGGCAGGATTGCAGACACGGGGGCATGGTTGGAGACATAGGGGGCAGAATGGAGACATGGGGCATGATTGGAGACACTGGGGGGCAGAATTGGAGACAGATCGTGCAGGATCATGGGGCAGGATGGATATGATGGAGACAGATGGGACCGGATGGAGAGATCACATTGGGCGATCATATGGGGCAGGATGGGGAGATCATATGGGGCAGAATGGATACTCATGAGGGCAGGATGGGAGAACATATGGCTGACGCCAGGAATGAGACACACGGTGGCCAGGAAGGGGAATATTATTACCATAGGGGCTAATTTAGGGATATTATTACTGCAGTGATGCATTTATTTTATTTTTTGAGTATACTGTTTTTAAATGAGGGGGCGGTCCTGTTACTGTATAGAGTGATACTATGTTGCCTCTTTTTCTTCATGTGGTGTAATGTAGAAGTTGTGAAAAATTAAGTAATGTATTCTACTAGCGGAGCTCAAGATAACTGTTATTTCCTGCAGAGACAAGTCCTGGCTGGATGAAATGATGGCGGTCTGTGCTGGATGAAAGATGAAGGACTTCACCTAGAGACGTCACTGGTGAGTCAGTGTGTTACCTATACACTGACACTATACACTGTATACTATATACAGAGCTCCTGTGTGTAATTTCACTAGTGATCACTGTATTATCTGTACACAGACACTGCATACTAAGTACAGATCTCCTGTGTATAATGGCACTTATGGTGATAGTATGGTGCTTTTTTTTAATTACTGATCAGAATTGTAGTATTCAGTCACTATGTGGTGGTAATATGTGGTCTGGACATGGTGTTGTGGTATTTGTTCCTTGTATGTGATATTATTCGATCACTGTGGTGGTAATATGTCATCTGGTCATGGTGTAGCGGTATTTGTTCCTTGTATGTGATATTATTGGTCATTTTAAAAATTGAAAAATAAATAAAAATATGCCTAAATTGTATTGCATATTTTAACAAATATTTAATAGGTTACAGTAGAGTAGGGCCCGGCCAAAAGTGTCTACCGTGTTATGGTGGCGGTTTAAAAAATCTTTTGGCCAAAACAAAAGCTGCCGGCTATATGTGTGATCTGGTGATGGGAACTGTTAATGTGTGATAGGTGAGAAGTGGAGTTTTTCCAAGAGAGAGCGGTGGGACTGTGGACAGCTTGAGGGGTGGAGCGTGGAGGCGGGGCTGGGGTGGAGCCTGGGCGGAGTCTCGAGGGGGCCCCGAAAATTTTGCCAGTATGGGGCCCCGAAATTTCTAGTGGCAGCCCTGAAAAGAAATATACAGTATATATACTAGATGGTGGCCCGATTCTAACGCATCGGGTATTCTAGAATATGTAATTATGTATGTATATAGCAGCCATATAGTATATAACACAGGCCACGTAGTACATAGGAGCCATGTAGTATATAGCAGACATATACTAGGTGGCCTGTGCTATATACTATGTGGCTGCTATATACATACATATTGTAGAATACCGGATGCGTTAATACAGGCCACGCAATATATAACAGTGGCCACGCAGTATATAACACAGCCACGTACTATATAACACAGCCCATGCAGTATATAGCAGCCATGCAGTATAACACAGGCGACATAGTATGTAACACAGGCCACGCAGTATATAACACAGGGCACGTAATATATAGCACAGCCCACGCAGTATATAGCAGCCACGTAGTATATAACACACTGCCCACTCTGTATACAGTCATGGCCAAAAGTATTGACACCCCTGCAATTCTGTCAGATAATACTCATTTTCTTCCTGAAAATGATTGCAAACACAAATTTTTTGGTATTATTATCTTCATTTAATTTGTCTTAAATGAAAAAACACAAAAAGAATTGTCCTAAAGCCAAATTGGATATAATTCCACACCAAACATAAAAAAAGGGGTGGACAAAATTATTGGCACTGTTCTAAAAATCATGTGATGCTTCTCTAATTTGTGTAATTAACAGCACCTGTAACTTACCTGTGGCACCTAACAGGTGTTGGCAATAACTATTTCATACTTACAGCAGAGTTGACATGGATTAAAGTTGACTCAACCTCTGTCCTGTGTCCTTGTGTGTACCACATTGAGCATGGAGTAAAGAAAGAAGACCAAAGAACTGTCTGAGGACTTGAGAAACCAAATTGTGAGGAAGCATGAGCAATCTCAAGGCTACAAGTCCATCTCCAAAGACCTGAATGTCCCTGTGTCTACCGTGCGCAGTGTCATCAAGAAGTTTAAAGCCCATGGCACTGTGGCTAACCTCCCTAGATGTGGACGGAAAAGAAAAATTGACAAGAGATTTCAACGCGAGATTGTGTGGATGTTGGATAAAGAACCTCAACTAACATCCAAACAAGTTCAAGCTGCCCTGCAGTCCGAGGGTACAACAGTGTCAACCCGTACTATCCGTCGGCATCTGAATGAAAAGGGACTGTATGGTAGGAGACACAGGAAGACCCCACTTCTTACCCTGAGACATAAAAAAGCCAGGCTGGAGTTTGCCAAAACTTACCTAAAAAAGCCTAAAACATTTTGGAAGAATGTTCTCTGGTCAGATGAGACAAAAGTAGAGCTTTTTGGGCAAAGGCATCAACATAGAGTTTACAGGAGAAAAAAAGAGGCATTCAAAGAAAAGAACACGGTCCCTACAGTCAAACATGGCGGAGGTTCCCTGATGTTTTGGGGTTGCTATGCTGCCTTTGGCACTGGACTGCTTAACCGTGTGCATGGCATTATGAAGTATGAAGACTACCAACAAATTTTGCAGCATAATGTAGGGCCCAGTGTGAGAAAGCTGGGTCTCCCTCAGAGGTCATGGGTCTTCCAGCAGGACAATGACCCAAAACACACTTTAAAAAGCACTAGAAAATGGTTTGAGAGAAAGCACTGGAGACTTCTAAGGTGGCCAGCAATTAGTCCAGACCTGAACCCCATAGAACACCTGTGGAGAGATCTAAAAATTGCAGTTTGGAGAAGGCACCCTTCAAATATCAGGGACCTGGAGCAGTTTGCCAAAGAAGAATGGTCTAAAATTCCAGCAGAGCATTGTAAGAAACTCATTGATGGTTACCGGAAGCAGTTGGTCGCAGTTATTTTGGCTAAAGGTTGTGCAACCAAGTATTAGGCTGAGGGTACCAATACATTTGCCTGGCCCATTTTTGGAGTTTTGTGTTAAATGATCAATGTTTTGCTTTTTGCTTCATTCTCTTTTGTGTTTTTTCATTTATGACAAATTAAATGAAGATAATAATACCAAATAATTTGTGTTTTCAATCATTTTCAGGAAGAAATTGAGTATTATCTGACAGAATTGCAGGGGTGTCAAAACTTTTGACCATGACTGTATAACAGTGGCCACGTAATATATAGCACAGTCCACGCAGTATATAACACTGCCTATGTAGTATATAGCAGCCACGCGGTATCTAACACAGCCCACATAGTATACAGCAGTGTGAGCACCATATCCCTGTTAAAAAAAATAATTAAAATAAAAAATATACTCACCCCCTGGGATCCACCGAAGCTCCGGCGATACACACGCGGCTGCCGCCATCTTCCGTTCCCAGGATGCATTGCGAAATTACCGAGATGACTTAGCGGTCTCGCGAGACCGCTAAGTCTTCTGGGTAATTTCACAATGCATCGCCTGGAACGGAAGATGGCTGCAGGCGAGAGCAGCTCGGTGGACTACGGAGGGTGAGAATAGCAGGTTTTTTGTTTTTTTTATTATTTTTAACATTACATTTTTTTACAATTGATGCTGCATAGGCAGCATCAATAGTAAAAAGTTGGGGACACACAGAGTTAATAGCAGCGGTTACGGAGTGCATTACCCGCGGCATAACGCGGTCCGTTACAGCCAGCATTAACCCTGTGTGAGTGGTGACCGGAGGGGAGTTTGCGGGCGACGGGCACTGACTGCGGGGAGTAAGGAGGAGCCATTTTCTTCCGGACTGTGCCCGTCGCTTATTGGTCGTGGCTGTTTTGCCGCGACCAATCAGCGACTTGGATTTCCTTGACAGACAGAGGCCGCGACCAATGAATATCCGTGACAGACAGACAGAAGGACAGACAGACAAAAAGACGGAAGTGACCCTTAGACAATTATATAGTAGATATATATATATATATATATATATATATATATAAGTTATGAACCTATTTGATCAAATGCACCCCTCTCACATTGGAATCATGAATATGATACTCTTAGTCTAAACCTGTAAACTTACAAGTGATTATGTGAACATGGCTTCTAAAACATATCAGAGTACTCCCTTCAATAGCATTCATTTTCAATTTTTAATAACCCCTGAGTCTTCAAACTGTCTGAAAATACTGGATTAGCAAGGACAATAGTGCTGCTTACCTCATTCCCTCTGTAAATTGCCTAAGGCCTGCATATTTGTTAATATTTTAAATGGAAAAAAGAAATATGTTCTGTACATAAAATATTTTGGATGTAGAATAAAAGGTTTTGCAAAACATGTCTACTGTATTTAAGAACACATAAATACGACAATACATATAGAAGGACATTGCGTATTTTTACATTTTATAATATAATACATATCTTTAAAAGCAATTTGCTGTTTTTACTAGAAATCTAATAAGAAAACGGCAATTTCTTTTCTTAGAAGATAAATTATCTGTAAGCGATTAGCATCTTTCCTCCATCTCACACGACCCTTCCAACGGACCTATCCACTACAGTAAATGGCTACCCACTCTCCCCAGTCCCACAAGCTCGCTGCCTCCCCAGTCTCCCCAAGAATCTGCAAAAACCCTAGTCCATGCCCTCATCAGCTCACGCCTTGACTATCGCAACCTCCTGCTCTGTGGCCTCCCCTCAAACACCATCGCACCGCTCCAATCTATTCTAAACTCTGCTGCCCGACTAATTCACCTGTCCCTCCCGCTATTCCCCGGCTTCTCCTCTCTGTCAATCCCTGCACTGGCTCCCCATTGCCCAGAGACTCCAGTACAAAACCCTAACCATGGCATACAAAGCCATCCACAACCTGTCACGTCCATACATCTGTGACCTCGTGTCCCGGTACTTACCTGCACGCAACCTCCGATCCTCACAAGATCTCCTTCTCTACTCCCCTCTTATCTCCTCTTCCAACAATCGCATACAAGATTTCTCTCGTGCAAAACCCCTACTCTGGAACTCTCTACCACAACATATCAGACTCTTGCCTACCATCGAAACCTTCAAAAAGAACCTGAAGACCCACGTCTTCCGACAAGCCTATAACCTGCAGCAACCACCGATCGCCCAAACCACTGCACGACCAGCTCTACCCTCACCTACTGTATCCTCACCCATCTCTTGTAGATTGTGAGCCCTCATGGGCAGGGTCCTCTCTCCTACTGTACCAGTCGTGATTTGTATTGTTTAAGATTATTGTACTTGTTTTTATTATGTATACCCCTCCTCACATGTAAAGCGCCATGGAATAAATGGAGCTATAATAATAAATAATAATAATAGTATGTACCATATTTTTCGGACTGTAAGACGCACCAGACCATAAGACGCACCCCAAATTTTCAGAGGGAAAATAGGGAAAAAAATTAATGTGTCAAATGAGGGTCTGTCTTACAGTCTTAATTCAGCTTACCGGGGGGATCGGCAGCGCTGGTGTAGTGTGGTCACAGGAGTGTTCGGTGGTTTAGTGATATTTCTCCCATCCCAGACTGTTGCGGCAGGTTCAGCGGTGCTCTGTGGTGTGGGGGCTGCATTGACATTGTGTGAAAACACGGATGCCCCTTCACATCCATTGCTGAAATGTGGTGGCCTCCGGGAAAATGGCCGCTGGGGGCGGCGCATGCTCAGATTCAGATCTCAGTCCCAGCTGCCTTGAGATCATTAACAAGTTCCCCCCGTGTAGTTTTAGGCTCATCTCTCACCTTCGTCATGATCAAGGATACTCCACGAGGTGAAATTTTGCATGGTGCCCCAGATCGATGTCGATTGACCAACAGTTGTCTCCTTCTCACCCAGCGTCTTACTTATGGTTTTGTAGCCCATTCCAGCTTTGTGCAGGTCTATGATCTTGTCCCTGACATCCTTATGAAGCTCTTTGGTCTTGCTCATGTTGTAGAGGTTAGAGTCTGACTGATTAATTGAGTCTATGGACAGGAGGCTTTTATAAAGGTGACTATGTAAGACACCTGTCTTTAATGCAGGTAACAAGTTGATTAGGAGCATCTAGCTGGTCTGTTGGAGCCAGAACTCTTAATGGTTGGTAGGGGATCAAATACCATATTGCGTCTTATAATGCAGATATACCTAACTGGTACCGTTGTTGCAGGCCGCTGAGATCTCATCTCCCTAGATCTTTGTGCCAAGATCTCCCTCTACACATGCCGGTGGCCATTTTCCCGAGTCCACCGCACAGGAAACCCTGAAACCGCGACACCCCTGCAGCAGCGCCGGACACTCTCGCAGCAGCATCGGGCACCCGCAGCAGCACCCTCTCATCCCAGCCTGCGGCCTGCAGCATCGCCCCATTCCTGTCTCCACCAGCAGTGACCCTGGGACCCTGCTTCACCGCAGCCACCCCCCTCCGGTAAGCAATAAGATGCATGGATTATAAGAACAGCAAAAAGGAAAGGAAAAAATTCCAGCACCAGGCGTCTCTTCATAAAATCTTCAGTACTTTATTCTCATGTCAAGAAAAAAACAGCCCTTAAACGCCTGACGCGTTTTGAACAAAGTTCTTAGTCATACGCATAAAGTTCTGAAGATTTTATGAAGAGACGCCTGGTGCTGGAACTTTTTCCTTTCCTTTTTGCTGTTGCTATTGAATGGTATCCAGCCACTTGTTCCTGGCACCTGTGTTCATTTGGATTCCGGTGAGGCACCACTAATCCCTTTCCCTGTTCCCTGTATGATGTTATATGGCTTATAAGAAGCACCACCATTTTATATTAAAAAATAAATCCTATTTTTCTCCTCAAAATTTGGGGTGCGTCTTATTGTCCAGAGTGTTTTATAATCCGAAAAAATACGGTACTTATCACAAAATGCAAATAAATTTATATAATTCATACAATGCTATTTTCTGGATTTTATTTTTGATATTCTATCTGTCAATGTTAAAATTAGCCTAAAAGAATGCTATATGGGCTGGCTGCATCCTGTAGTGCTTGTGTTCAAAGACCTTTTTTTTAATTCTTGGAGGATTTGAGTCCTCTTTTGTGGCTTTGCTATTAGTTTAGCGATAGGACTCGCAAGTGTGGGGATCCTTGCACTATTTTTTCAGGGTGCAGCCAAGCCCAGCACGTTTGGTCTTGTATAAGGGGTGTTCACACTGGGATGAATTGAGAGAGTGCTGGCCAACCCGCCTAATCAAATAGTATGGGCGTGACTTATAGGCTGAGAACCAAACACTATGCATTTCCTTTATGTGAAGGGCGTCCTATACAGGCCTTTGTTATGCAAATGTAACTAAGCAGTCATCCCCTCCATGAATGGGTATGTGGTGAGTGGCTGTCTATTTAGAATTTTGCACCTGTGTTTCCAACATCTTGCTATAAGGGCTGGCTGTATCCTGTGGTGCATGTGTTCAAAGATCTGGGCAGGTAAGCGGTGCTGCCTTTTTTCTGCTGTTTTTTTTTAATTTTTGGAGGATTTTAGTCCTCTTGTGGCTTTGCTATTAGTTTAAAATTAGCCTACCCTTAAAATTATAGACTGTTCATGTCTTTTTCAGTGGGCAAACTTACAAAATCATCAAGGGATCAAATGCTTATTTCCCCCTCTGTATGTCCTTATCCAGTGATTGCTGTCTTCGTATGATGTGTCCAAAGTAGGCGAGTCGTAGCTTGGTGATAGCTAATACACATTACAGTAAAGTCAGCTCAACCTTCAATGGCTTGATTGAAGAGTTTCTAAGGCTAGGTTCACATTGCGTTATGGCTGTACGTTTAACAGACTACGTTACACCGCGGCATAACGCGGTGTAACGTAGTCTGTTAACGCATTGCTAGAACATGCCCACAATGGGCGTGCGCTAGAGATGTGCTGTCATTTGAGTGACGGACCCGAGACGCGGGCTGCAGCGTTTCCGGGTCCGTCACTGCTAGTGCAGATGGAGCTAGCAGAAGCTCCATCTGCGCTAGCGCTGTGCAAAAGTCGGCACTTGCGTTAGTGCAGTCCGTTCAACGTATGCGTTGAGCGGACTGCACTAACGCAATGTGAACCTAGCCTAATGTGTATGGAATCCAAGAAGTATCGTTTCTCCTTGCGGAGAGTGACATGTTAAGCATGTCGAGATGAGGAGACTTAAAGCCGCAATGCTCCTCTGGGAAATATGCAAATTGTCTCCTCAGAGAGGAAGAGGACTACAGGAGAACTCTAGTGCCACCTATTGGAAGTAGCAATGCTAACAGTCAATGTCGACCCTTTAACAAGCCTTGTCACATGACTTAGGCTAAAAGCCAAACCAGAATCTCAATTTGCAGACACTGTGTTTCGGGGTACTGCCCCTCGTCAGTGCACAGTGGAGATCTGGTTTGGCTGAGTGAGAGGCGTCTGACCGGTCAGAAAAACACAAAAGTGATCTGAGTGAAGATAAGATGTCTGGCATGGGGTTACTCAGCTTTCAACTTTCCATTAAAACATAAAAATAGCCTCTTCAGAGAGGAAGAGGACTTGATCTGTAGCACTACCAATTGGATGTACCAATTCTGAAACTCAATTTAGACCTTATAATGAGCCTTGTGACATGACTAAGGATAAGAAGCCAAACCAGACACTCTGTTTCACGGGGTTGCCCCCCATTTAAAAGATATGCATGGTCTATTGAAACAAGCTTAAAGAAAAGTGTATGTCAGGGGATGGAGGGAATCGGCAGGAGGAATACAGGAGCTGTTGACTGAACATGTATGGACATCATACGGTCACAATATTTTAAGATATACAGCCTGCACATGCTAATGTAGTGAAAACATTAACAGTAACAATAGGGGCACAAAGAATAATCCTAATTATATGTTCACTTAAGTGTTATTTTGGTAAAATTAAAGCTAATTATAGCTATGAGAATTATTGCAAAGGAGTAGGTTATACATGGTATACAGTTACAGTATGTGCATTCACTAGAATGGGGTATATTTATTTTGTGGGTGGGTATTTGACTTTTCAGTCATTCACAGACTACGTCCAGTAGCGTACCACAAATAGCAGCAAGCCACACAGCCGCTATGAAGCCCATAAGTCAGGGAGGCCTGGTTGTCATGGAAAGTTCAACTGTATCAACATCCTGGCAATGTGGGGCCCATTATACTATATGGAAGGCTATGTGGGGGCCACTATAATATTTTGAGGGCTATATGAGTGCTATTATAATATTTGGGGAGCTATGTGGAAACCTTTATACTTTACGGAGAGCTATTGTGATGCTAGTCACTACTCACGGACTAGCTGTCAAGTAGAGTGGTCAAGAGGTCCAAGGTCAAAAGCCAGGAAGGTATGTCATAAACAGAAGGAAGAGAAAAAAGTGTAGTCAGGCAAAGTTCTGAGGTCAGAATACCAGGAGATTATCAGAACAGAGCAGAAGGGGTTAAACAAATGGATGGTCAGAACAAGGTCCAAGGTCAGGCAATGAAAGATCTACCAACAGAATGCAAGGCACAGAGACAAACCACACAGTAGTTGAATGTACGTCTGGCAGAATTCTGGGAGTATTAAGTGTAATCCTGATAAAGAAACAAATGAGCTTGTTTGCTGAATCTGTCAACTACCACCCAAATAGTAGTTTTCCCACCAGACAGAGGCAAATACGTGATGAAATCCATGGACAAATGAGTCCATGGTCTTTCTTGAATCGGCAATGGATCTGATTCCCCGGCCGACCAGTTATGATTGACTTTAGCGCATGCACAGACATCACAGAGTGTTATAAAATCTTTACTATCATTATGCATAAACGGCCACGAAAGAAGTCTAGCAATGGCTTTCCGTGTAGCAGTAACCCCAGGATGATCAAGATGGAATCATGAAATTCCTGTACACCCGCAATCTTAGGTACGCAGGCACAAATAATTTGGACCCTGGAGTAGTGGAAGGAGCCAATGACTTCACTTTACGGATGTCCTCTTCCAATTCCGAGGTTACCATAGAAACCACAATACCCTGAGGAAGAACTGATGATGGAGGGTCTTTAGGAGAAACTGAATCAAAACTATGAGATAATGTGTCACATTCTTAGATCCCGGCCTGAAAAATTAAACCTAGAGAAAAAGAAGGACCATCTGACCTGTCTAGGAGTTAACCTTTTCGCTGATTCAATGTCACAGTAACTGGATTTACCGCCACCTCCAAAAAATGTCTCCATTCCTTAAAAGTCAATATGACAACAAGTACCTCACTAAATTTTTTTAGAAAAAAAAGCACATGGACACAGATTAGTCAGAGTTTTGGGCCCCTGAGATAAAAATGCCCCTACTCCAACCTTGGAGGCATTCACCTCCACAATAAATGGTTCTTGGAGATCAGGCTGGATCAGAATGGGAACAAACATAAAACACTCTTTTAGTATTTCGAAAACCCTGATAGCATCCAGCAACCAAACCTTGAGAGTTGCTTACTTATGTGTAAGGTCAGTAAATTTTCCATAATAGTTAGCGAATCCCAGAAAATGCTGCAAAGCCTTAAGATGACGAGGTTAACCCAATCCTTTATGGCCTGCTCCTTCCAAGGGTCTATGTTAAACCCTTCTGCTGACAAGAATGAAAAAACACATTTCTCTAACTTAGAAAACAAAGAGTTCTCCCTCAACCTTTGTAACACGACACGGACAGAATATCATCCAGGTAAATCATAACATATCTTCCAATGCAAACAGAGAAGATATAACTCATAAAATTTTGAAACACAGCAGGTGCATTGGATAATGACATAAAATGACATTACAAGGTTTAAGGTTTTTAAATAGACTCTCAGACATTAAAAAAGCCGTTTTCTACTCATCACTCTTCCGGATGCGTATCAAATTGTAAGTGCCTTTAAGATCAAACTTAGAAAACAAACTGGCCCCAAGAAGCTGAATATATAGGTTGGGGATGATTGGAAGTGGGTATTTTTAACCGTGATTTTGTTTAGTTCTCGGAAATCGAGGCAAGGACAGAGTCCCCCAATTTTCTTTTATCCAAAGAAAAATCCGTCAGCTACAGGGGAGGAGGAAGGATGGATATGACCCTTCCAAAAACTTTAGTTAACATATTCTTTCATGGCGGTCCGTTCAGGCCCAGATAAATTGTAAAGGTAAGCTTAAGGTAATTTGGCACTAGGTACAAGATTAATAGCACAACCATAAAGACGATGAGGAGGTAGTGTCTCCTGCTCTTTTTCCGAGAACACATCTCCGAAGTCCTTCAGGAACCCCGGCAGACCCTTCAGACTAGCGGAGCATATTTGTACAGTTTTTAGACATTTCTTGCAACAATTGGGGCTCTATTTAACAATCTCCTTTTGACACCAATCAATAACTGGATTGTGAATCTGCAACCATGGAAACCCCAGTACCAATCCAGCAGGTAAATTAGCCAACACAAAACAGGAGATGGATTTAGAGTGGAGTGCTCCCGCTTGGAGAGTGAAATCCACTGTTATCCTCTTGACTAAATTCTGCACTAACGGTGTCTATTTATTATGCCGAAGTTTTGAACGGTTTTTCTAAACTAACTGTCCCTAACCTTAACTTCAGAAACAGTCTCAAATCAATAAAGTTAGCAGCACACCCACAGTAAATGAATGCCCATGCTGCTAACACCTGGTTCTCAAAAGATAACACTGTATTTAACAGTACTGTACTTGATCAGATGAAGAAAAAGATACCTGGGAGTCTGGGTGACCTCTTCGGCTATCACCTAGACTCAGACGTTCTCGTGATGGTTTGCTAGTCTGAGGATGAGTTGGGCAATTCTCGAGAAAATGCCCAGAGAGACCACAATAAGCACAGAGTCCAAGAGCTTGTTTACATCTTTTCTCCACAGCAATGTAACTTCCAATGGCTACAACTCTGGTAAATAGCTCTGCTCTGGGAAAGTATAGAGGGCAGGCTGCTGTTCACCATGTCTCTCATGGAGTCTGCGGTCCATTCATATGGCCTGGGTCATGGCCTCTGCCAGAGAACAAGGGGTGTCATGAAGGACCAGAGCATCCTTATCCACATGGGTTTCGGAAAGGTTTTGTGTAACTGGCACCTGAGAGTTGCATTGTTCCATGGAATGTCCATTAACAACTGCCAGAACACAGTACAGTAGTCCTCAGTTGTGCAACCCCCTGTGCCTGGTTCATGACCTTAGCCTCAGCAACCTGGATCCTGTCTGATTATCATATATCAGACCTAAACTATCAAAAAGGCATCAACAGAAAACCGTTCTGGGGCTTGTGGGGACAAGGGAAAGGCCCAGGTCTGATGACCCCCTCGCAGTAGGAACATGATTATTCCCACCCGCTGGAACTCCTCACCTGATGACCTGGGGTGCAGGGTAAGAAGGTACTTACACCTCTCCCTGAATACCATAAACTGGTCTTTCTCTCAAAAAAAATTATCAGGGAGGACCACTACAGGTTCAAGAGAGACCAACTGTACATCAGAGGTACTGACCTCACAGCCACTGCCAACAGTGGAGGGTTATAGGAGGTCTTCATCAAATTACTTATATGACCCTGCAACTGATATTGTGCTGACTCCAGACTCTAGCTTTCCTTAGCGTGTGAACAGGGTCCATACTGGTGAAAAAGAAAAACTATTGGCCAGATGTAAAGTGACATCCATGGTCAAAAGCCAGGAAGGTACATCATAAACAGAAGGAGGAGAAAAAGACATAGCCAGGTAACACTCTGGGGTCAGAATACCAGGAGCATAGCAGATCAAAGCAAAAGGGGCTAAACAGACGGATGGTCAGGACGAGTTCCAAGGTAAGACAACAAAAGATCTACCAACAGAATGCCAGGCACAGAGAGACAAACCTCAGCTACTGCTGAATGTACATCTGGAAGAGATCTAGGAGTAACAGACCAGTTAAGTAGCCTGGCATTCACCTGGGATAATGAACACCTGGAGACAGCTAGCGCTTCCCAGGCTCAGATTGGATGGCCAAGCTGTCAATCAACACACTGACAGCTCGGAACGCCCCTTCCCCAGACTGGACAACTGACAACTTCAGAACACCCTTCAGTACCAAATTGGATGGCTGAATTGCCAGTAAATGCATCACAGACACACTGAGGTATGCAACCGTGACAGTTATGTGTGGGTGATTAAACTGAATGCAAGCAATTATACAGTGTGAAGGTTTGTGTGGGGTCCATCATATTGTGTTGAGGGCTGTTTGGGAGCGATTACACTGTTTGGAGGGATAGTGTGGACTATTATACAGTGGGGGGGAGGTGTGGGACCATTATACTATATTTAGGCCCATTTTTACTACATGGAGGGCTGTGTGGGAGTCACAATTAGGGGATTATACAGTGTTGGGGTCACCATACTTTGCCGAGGAAGTTAAAGTGGCATACAGTAGAGTCATCATACTGTGCATGTAGAGGGTAGTGTGGAGGAATTCACTGGGGTAGTGTCATAGGGTGTTTGTGGGGCACTTTTGCTAGTATCATACTTTATGGGTGCAATTAAGGGGGAATCTAGGGCTTATGTAGGAGGAAAATAGCATTGTAAAGTTGTGATATATACTTTTCTGTGACCCCGCAAAATATTAAAAATTCTGTTATGAGGTGCCATGACTTCTATGTACACCCCTGATTATATCAATTGAATACAGCATATAGATACAGTGGGGGAAATAAGTATTTGATCCCTTGCTAATTTTGTAAATTTGCCCACTGACAAAGAAATGAACAGTCTATAATTTTAAGGGTAGGTTAATTTTAACATTGAGAAATAGAATATCAAAAATAAAATCACATTGTATAAATGATATACGTTTATTTGTATTTTGCAGTGAGAAATAAGTATTTAATCCCCTACCAACCATTAAGGGTTCTGGCTCCTACAGACCAGTTAGACGCTCCTAATCAACTCGTTACCTGCATTATAGACAGTTGTCTTACATAGTCACCTTTCATAAAAGACTCCTATCCACTGACTCAATTAATCAGTAAGACTCTAACCTCTACAACATGGGCAAGACCAAAGAGATTTATAAGGATGTCAGGGACAAGATCATAGACCTGCACAAAGCTGGAATGGGCTACAAAAGCATAAGTAAGACTCTGGGTGAGAAGGAGACAACTGTTGGTGCAATAGTAAGAAAATGGAAGAAATACAAAATGACTGTCAATCGACATCGATCTGAGGCACCGTGCAAAATCTCACCTCGCAGGGTATCCTTGATCATGAGAAAGGTGAGAGATCAGCCTAAAACTTCAAGGGGGAAACTTGTAATTGGTCTCAAGGCAGCTGGGACCACAGTCACCAAGAAAACCATTGGTAACACATTACGCCGTAAAGGTTTAAAATCCTGCATGCAAGCAAGGTCCCGCTGCTCAAGAAGGCACATGTGCAGGCCCATCTGAAGTTTGCCAATGAACACCTGGACAATTCTGTGAGTGATTGGGGGAAGATGCTGTGGTCAGATGAGAAAAAATTGAGGTCTTTGGCATTAACTCAACTTGCTGTGTTTGGAGGAAGAGAAATGCTGCCTATGACCTAAAGAACACCGTCCCCACTGTCAAGAATGGAGATGTAAACATTATGTTTTGGGGGTGTTTCTCTGCTAAGGGCACAGGACTACTTCACCACATCAATGGGAGAATAGATGGAGCCATGTACCGTAAAATCCTGAGTGACAACCTCCTTCCCTCTGCCAGGACATTAAAAATGGGTCGTGGCTGGGTCTTCCAGCAAGAAAATGACCCAAAACATACAGCCAAGGCAACAAATGAGTGGCTTAAAAAGAAGCACATTAAGGTCATGGAGTCTCCAGACCATAATCCCATAGAAAACTTATGGAGTGAGATGAAATTCCGAGTTGCCAAGCGACAGCCACAAAATCTTAATTATTTAGAGATGATCTGCAAAGAGGAGTGGACCAAAATTCCTCCTGACATGTGTGCAAACCTCATTATCAACTACAAAAAACGTCTGACTGCTGTGCTTGCCAACAAGGGTTTTGCCACCAAGTAATAAGTTTTGTTTGTGCAGCATCCCAGGTGACCAGTTGCTGCAGCGATGTTGCTTTCCTTTCAGGGAGGGTAATGTTATGCTCATAGGCAATGAAGTTCTCTTCACCAGGTAAGGCACCCACACACAACATATTCCAAATTCAGGCCGGGGCGGAGCTCAGGACCCGAATTCAGGGGAGCTTCCCTAAGCTACATGTATTCTGACCTGGAGGAGGAGTTAGACAGTTGGTCCAGGGAGACCAAAGTAGAAGGAAGTCTGAGATAGCAGACAGAGAGGCCTGGCAGCTACGAGGGAGCTGCAGCCTCTGGAAAGGACAGATAACCCGAGGGGTTGTATGTGGAGGAGCTGGAGAGGAAAGGAGCAGAGGAGAGGAACAGGGCTAAGAGGGGAACTGTGACCGGGCACCCTCAGAGCTAAAGCACAGTACCGGGTATCGGCAGCCCGAGGCCTTAGTGGAACTGTACAACACTTGGCAGAACCAGAGGGCTCAGAGCTTTATGTGACTGGCCCACACACCTGAGATGCAGCAGCACCTGAGGAGCCCGGGGCATGATAGAGTCCCTGTAAAATGGCTCAAGCTGCCTGTCATGCAGATACCTGTCTCAGGACAGGGGGAATAGAGGACTCTGCAGAAAGCTTCAGGCAGCAGGGACTTCATATACAGCAAGCGCTAGTTGGAAAGGCTCACAGACCTCAACTGGGGAGGAGATTCTCCCATTGCCTCTGAGCCGGCCAGACCACCATCACCCATGCCTGGTACCCTGGACTGTGGCCTGCCAACTACAGTAAACCAGGTAAAGACTTACAACTTGTGTCCTTTACTCATTTTCCAGCAGCTGTCATCACCACCATACACGTTAGGACCCCTGGGGACCCAGCTTCACCTGTGGGAAGTGTACCATCAGTGCTGCAATAACATCCCCCAGAGGACCCCTTTAACGCAGCGTCGATCCCACTATTGACCGAACACCACAGGTGGCATCACAACAGACTCGTAAATACTTTTCCCTTAAAAGACTGTCCCCTTTAATTAGATGGCCAGTGCCACGGACCGGGTCGCAGCCACCGTGACATCTCCTTTAAGACCGGACCCGGTACCGAGTACCCCACTGCCCTGGTTGGGGCACTCCATTTGCCAGAGGGATCAAATACTTATTTCTCACTGCAAAATGCTAATAAATGTATAGAATGTAATATTCTGGATTTTATTGTTGATATTCTATCTCTTAAAGTTTAAATTAACCTACCCTTAAAATTATAGATTTTTCATGTCTTTGTAAGTGGGCAAACTTATAAAATCAGCAAAGATAAAATACTTATTTCCTCCCACTGCATGTTTAAATAAATACTGAAAAACACCTATAACATTAATATTTGTGTTAAGGACTGTCTGAGTCTCCTTTAATTTACTGCATATGTTACATTTCCCTGCCTCGATGTTTGCTTCCATCAGACTGCAACATATGCTATATATAGGACATGTTCTCATTTTACAATCTCTTGTGCCAGATTAAAAAAAAACACAGTTCTGCAAAGATTAAAAAAAAACGACCAATTTTCTTTAAATGAAGATTTGTCATCCAGCAATAGCTTGGCTCGGTAATTGATGTTTACATTTATACACAGCTCAACCACTTGAAAATGTTTGATTTCTTCATGATGAATTTTTAGTAAACACTGAATCAATCACCGCCTATTTACTGTCAATATTTATCACTTTGTCAGTCGGATTCTCTGTTGCTATCCATGTGTCTTATTATTCTCTATGGAGATCAACATCTGTCAGATTGTTAGCAACGCAGAAATCATTCAGTGGGGATACTGAATTTTGCAATGTCACTTGTGTGTGACAGTTCTCAAAATAAATAAATATATTACTTCTGTGATTTTGCATTTTCAACAAGAAAATAAAAGTGTAAAGATTTGGTTAGGGAGAATAAGACAAAATGCCCTGCAAGAAATAAATAGATGGTTAAAAGATAGACAGACAGACAGACAGACATAGATAGACAGACAGACAGATAGATAGATAGATAGATAGATAGATAGATAGATAGATAGATAGATAGATAGATAGATAGATAGAGTGATAGATAGATAGACAGACAGACAGACAGATAGATAGATAGATAGATAGATAGATAGATAGATAGATAGATAGATAGATAGATAGATACATAGATAGATAGAGTGATAGATAGATAGACAGACAGACAGACAGACAGACAGACAGATAGATAGATAGATAGATAGATAGATAGATAGATAGATACATAGATACATAGATAGATATGTGATAGATAATAGACGGACAGATAAACAGAGGGACTGATGGAAAGACAGATACATATTCCACATATGTGAAATCCAGTAGTGTAAAAACGTTATTTTGTGTCTTTGATACTGGAGTGGAACTAATGACCTCCTACATGTCTTACTCACCCTCTCCAGAATGTGATGGAAAGTTATGAAAGCAATTTGTAGAAAATTAAATAAAAAATGGCTGGAAATAGCTCTAGGGTAAAATGAATTGCAATCATATTTCATCCATCCCATACCTTTTTTTGCCTTGCGGTTCAGGTAATCATAAGGTAATAAAATAGTCCACCTTCTACAGACTAAATAGCTCCAATTAGTTTCCTCAACGTCAAGTAAAGAGAAGGTGTGTGAGACATATACAGGGAAAGCATCAGATATAAACATTGTCTGCGTTGTGCAAATTGTAGTTTATTCCTCATACAATACACTTATGCTACATACTGTGCAATAAATAGGTTTACGGATTATTAAATACTTTGATGTAGCAAGTAATAAATGTACCATGTAATTTAAAAGTACTTTTTTTCTCCTAGTTATCACTTAATTACATGCTATAAAACAAGTCATCATTAATGCAGCTATTAAGGATCTTGTATGCTATACAACAGTGATCATTAACAACTCACTCCTCATCATTAAGTTTATTAATGATCATGCAGACTAAAAAATTAAGGCCAATGCCAGTATTCAAAGTAGCAACATGTGATAAGAAAAACAAAAGCTACTGTATTACACATGTATGTCATTTTAAATGGAATCTGTCAGTAGGATCAAACCTCCTAAGCCATCTATATGGACATGCAGGTCATAGGAAGCTTAATAACTTTATACTCTGATATCTGTGATCGGATAACTTACTCCATAAAAATCCACATTTCTCTTAGTATGTAAATGATCTGTTAAGATCTATAGGCTGGATATAGATCTCCCTGAGAATCTTCCTCCGGAGCTTATTTTAAATGTAAGAGGGCATTACCAGGGTGAGACATGTAATGACTGACAGTCTGCTCTCCTGATCTACATGTCTCACACTGGTAACTCCCACTTTCATTTAAAATAAGATCTGGAGACAGATTCTCAGGGAGATCAGCGTCCAGTCTGTAGATCGTAACAGCTCATTTACATATTAAGAAAAAGTTAGATTTCTGTGGAATAAGACATCATATGGCGTATTTCAAGATATCATTTTATTCAACTTTGTATGACATGCATGCACATGTAGACGGCTTAGAAAGGTTAATCCTACTGACAGATTTCCTTTAAAATCTTTAACACCTTAAAGCTCATTCACATGTCCTGGAGATTCCTTGTCAGTCCATGGAAGTCTTAGTTCTCTGTGGGTACTGTCCATGGTTACAATCGAAGTGTTTCCCTTCGCTATGCTCTGAGCCACTTGTGTGACCAAGTTTAGAAAGTTCTTTTGTTATCTCTTTTATTTTATGCAGTTGTATATATATTGTATTGTTTTGTTCTTATTTTGTATCATCTTGTATATTTTTTATAAGCACTGCCTTTCTGGATTAAATATAACATTCAATAGTTATATGTAACTAGATGGAGGCCCGATGTTATCGCATCGGGAGGGCGGTAATGTCACGACGGTGACAGGCTTTGCAGCGTTGAGAATCTCTCCCCCCATGTGCTCACCCACCTATCCACTCTCTCTTTCCCCATGTGCTGACTTCTCCCGTCTGTCTACCCCTTGTGCTATCCCCCGTCACTCTCCTTCCTGTGCTGTGTTCTCCCCTCAAAGACAATACTGACATTAGAGCAGGAGATCGCAGTGGATACATTTTGTGAGGTAAAATATTGTTTAAAAATAGTCAGTGAAATATTTTACCTCGCAAAATGAATCCACTGTGAACCCCTGCTGTAATGTCAGTATTGTCTTTTGCTTCCTCCCCTGCCAAGGAGATGTGATATGCTCCATAGATGGTCAGACACAGTTAATTTTTAAAATGAACTTTCGTTCGTGGGAAAACCCCTTTAATGTGACCGTCCTCCTCTGCCTGTAGAAACATCGCGCATCTGCAGCTGGGATCAGCCGAATGATTCACTGCAGCTGTGCGTAATTCATGCAGACACAGTAAATCAGAACACCGCCATCTTTGTGCAGACAGATAGCGGCAGTCACATTAAAACTGCACATTCGCTCCTCCTGTACAGAGATGGCGGCGGTCAGTGAGTCATTCGGCTGATCCTGGCAGCGGCGTGTTCGCGACAGTGTTCCGCTGGTGGTACCGCGCAAGAGGCTGCGTGAGTGTGTGAGTGTGTGAGATTGTGAGTGTGTGTGGTGCGTACGGCGTATGGAGCATGTGTGTGTGTGGTGTGACGGTGTTCTGCTGGTTGGACCGCGCAATAGGTTGGTACCAGCAGCAGTTTCCATATTGAGATACCCATCACTTGGGTGTCCCAGTATGGTGCTCGGTGTCCTTCCCCCGCTTGGAATTCTGGGATAAGGTGACATCTGGACAGAACAGGAAATGAAAACATTACAAGGCAATTATATAAATAGATAGTTCTTCATGCTCTGTAAATCACACCCCGAAGCCATACGATACCTGTGTTGGGTGTCCAATCAGCCTGTAAAATAATTGGTGGTGGCAGTTAATAATCTTTCTTGGGTTATTGTGAAGTTGGCAGTGATTGTACCGAGGTATATGCATATTCCATGAGTTGGAATTGGTTGTAGATATACAGTCCCTCACTGAGAATTCCCCAATAATATTGGAAGCAGCTGCAGCCTCCTCTGTTAATCACTGGTCAATTGCGAAATTGTACTAACGATAGGGGCCATCAGAGGGTTGTTCATGATAAAAAGGTAACAGTGGGTGGATCTGCATGACTATCCTCTCCACCTGCCGGCTGTGATCCTTGACAGTTACTATGTTTTTATTTATGTATGTTGCAATAAAAGGTTTGTGATGAAAGTCTGCAGTTATTCTATGTGACTGCAGACTTCTGAATTTTCACAATGCTAACTGCATGCCGTCAGGATTCTGTGATGCCAGCAGTGACAGTGGGAGATCACTAAACTGTAAGTATGCGATTTACACACATGCGGTTGTGTGCTAACTAGACATGCGTGGTCTCACTCAATCAAAATGAATTGAGCGAGGCCGGACACATCTAGTCGGAGTGTGGCCAGAAGTTTGCAAGTCACATCCTTGCGCTCTCATGACCATCCAATCTTGCCGCCGTCATGGGAAAATCCTAAATGTGTGCAGTGCACACGCGATGAGAATTCAGAAGCCTGCAGTCACCTAGAGTGACTACAGACTTTCATCAAAAACCTGAATAAGCCATTTAATTATAAAATTAAGCCATGTAACATGCCAAATCCTAACAGCATGTAATATGCTCACTGTCAGGATTCAGCTCTGCCTGCTGGTTCCAGCAGTTATCACATGGCCGCTTCACTCATATGCGATTTCCATACTTACAGTCACGTGTCAACTAGCTTTTCTTCCTGCTTTCCCGGTTTTTCACTGAACATTGACAGAAATATGAAGAGCAGCTCGTCGGCATGCGACTGTAAGTAAACAAGTCGCATATGAATAAGGATTCACATGATGTGACTACTCAAGGTGGGAAGGCACCAAACTGAATTTTTGCCCCAGGTGTTGGAAAACCTAGACACACCTCTGCTTCATGAGATTTCTCTATACTAAACAGTATTGCGACAAAGGCCATCACATTGATTGCATGCATTGCAAAGTACAAGAAAATCTAATAAAGTTTATAAATTTCTGAGATCATCATGTGTATGTGTAGAAGAGCACCCGAGAAAGTAAGAAAGATGTTATTGCTGTATAGTCTCCTGGAGTGAAAGGCAGATAAGAGACAATGGAAAAGTAGTCTTCTTCTCACAAACAAGAACATTGATAGATCAGCAGGGAGTGTAGGGAAAGAGCAGACATGCTGTTATATAGAACATGTAGTCAAAGGTTACCAAACGTTTGGAATTTTCTAAAACGAAATTCTGTGTTCATGTACATTTTTTTTAACAAGTGTCATAAAAATAAACATTGAAGCTATTCAAACAGGAAAGATGTATTATTTTTTAATAAAAAGCAAAGTTAAGCTTGACAAGAGCCTTGTTACAATGATGAATGAGTCAGATATAGAAGCCGTCATGATGAATTTTATAGCCAAGATGATTTGAAATCCTATTCACAATGCAAAACAATAGGTGTGTGCAAATAATCTATAAATCCTGCAAGTAATGTACCACACTCCAATTAATGAAACATTTATGTATTAGAAATATCAAAACATATTACATCTTGTTAAAATATTGTATATGTGTACTTAGGCTTCTTTCACACTTCATTTGTTTGGCGTCAGTCTGCTCCGACATCGTGACAGATCGACGGATCCGTCAAAATTATTAACAAAACGGTTCTAACAGATCCGTTTTTTAGACGGATCCGTTATAAGGATGCATAAAAAAAACCGGATCCGTTAGAACCGTTGTGACCGTTTTTACATCCGTTGGAACCGTTTTTTTGACGGATCCGTTTTTTGGAAACCGACGATCTCAATGTGATTGGCTAACAAAGTACAGGGAAATGTGACTGGCTACTGGAAACTACTGGGAAACTATATATACAGTGTATTTACACCACATCTTTGAAAGGTCGTAGAGAAAGTGGCTTGTAGAGAAAGATGGAAGAAGTACTGGAAAATATTGTGAAGATATGTGCGGATTTCACTTTTGAGGCTAATCGGTTGGCAGTCATCGTTCGGGACAAGGAGGAAGAAAGACTGCGCATCCTGCGGCAGCGGCGAAAGAGAAGGCTGTGGATCCATCCTATCACAGCCCAACGCATGACCCGTGGCGTTTATTCCACACTGTATATTGAATTGAGGGAAAATCCTGAAAAATTCTTCAGCTATGTGCGCATGAAAGCGGAAAATTTTGAAATTTTGTTGGGCCATGTTGGAGAATCAATACGGAGACACCCAGATGCGCTTCTCCATATCACCAGCGGAGCGTCTGATGGTGACTATTCGGTAAGTTATTCTTTTTTTAATGATTCTCATTCATCAGACTTATAACTGTAATGTTGTTTAATGAAGTTTTTATTAATTATTGTCTTTTCCTTTTGTTAACAGATTCCTTGCAAATGGAGAATCGTTTTCATCCCTACATTTCCAGTTCAGGCTTGGGATATCCACTATCTCAGGGATCATCAGAGAGACCTGCCGGGCATTGTGGGATTTCTTACAGGCGGAATACATTCCAGAGCCATCACGGGAGAGGTGGCTGGAGACTGCCCACAATTTTGAAGAAATATGCCAGTTCCCAAATTGCGTCGGAGCAGTCGATGGCAAGCATATAAGGATTGTCAAACCTTATGGCTCTGGATCTGAATTTTACAATTACAAAAAGTACTTTTCAATTGTACTCATGGCCCTAGCCGACGCACACTGCAAATTTATCGACTACCTCTTGAAGCTCATCAAGAGAATGCCAAGAGTGTGCAAAGCAGTCATCAAAGCAAAAGGTGGCTACTTTAAAGAACCTAGAATACAAGACATAATTTCAGTCGTTTCACACTTTTTTGTTAAGTATATAATTCCACATGTGCTCATTCATAGTTTTGATGCCGTCAGTGTAAATGTACAATTTTCATAGTCATGAGAATACAGAAAAATCTTTAAATGAGAAGGTGTATCCAAACTTTTGGTCTGTACTGTATATATTTTGGACTGTAAGACTGCTTTTTTCTTATGGTTTATTCTTAGTGAACACGCAGCTAGTCTGATATGGTCCTATCCAGTTCTTGTTTCTATCTTTTGATATTTATCTATATCATGGGAATAAATTTGATATCATTATAGATTGGTTATGTATTCCATATATTTTGTGTAGTTAACATTCTGCATTTAGCCTAGCGAGTGACAGTTGCAGGAGCAGGGAGAGTGGCAGAATATAGTCTCAATTTTTTTCTGGATTCATTTACTCATCCATGCAGTATTACCTGCTTTGTGGTACATTTCTATGTTATATAACACTAAAAAAAGCATTGAAAACTTTTTCTTGTTTCAATTACTCATCCATAGAGTATTATGTGCTTTGTGGTACATTTCTGTGGTATATACCACTCAAAAGAAATTTACATTTTTGGGGGGATTCAGTTATTCATCCATAGAGTATTACGGTGGTATATAAAACTTTAAAAAACCTTCCAAAATGCTTTATGGATTCATATGGATTCAATTGACATCCATACAATTTAATGTGGCTCTTGTTACGATGGTATATAAAACTCCCAAAAACACTTCAAAATTATTCATCCATACAATTTAACATAGTTCTTGTTACATTACGTTGTTATATAAAACACCCAAACAAACCCTTCAACATTTTTTTATGGATTCAATTATTCATCAATATAGTTTAATTTGGTTATTGGTACAACAGGTACATCATGGTTGTATTTAGTACTCCAAAAAAGACTTCCAAATTTTTTTATGGATGTAATTAGACAACCATACTGTTTAACACTGTTATTGGTATATTACGGCGGTATATAAAACTACAAAAAACTCCAAATTTTTTTATGGATTCAATTAGTCATCCATACAGTTTAATGCGGCTCTTGTTACATTATGGTGGTATATAAAACTCCTAAAAACAGTTCAAAATATTTATGGATTCAATTATTCATCCATACAGTTTAATGAGGTTATTGTTACATTACAGTGGTATATAAAACTACAAAAAAAAATTACAACATTTTTTATGGATTCAGTTAGTCATCCATACAGTTTAATGCAGTTCTTGTTACATTACGATGGTATATAAAACTCGACAAAACAGTTCAAAATTTTTTTATGCATTCAGTTATTCATCCATACAGTTATAACATACAGCTAGCTTATTCATTAGCTCTACAAAAACAAAGATGTTGCCATGAACTTCCATAACATCAAGGGACACCATATAAAATATTAAAATGTGGTTCCAGTGTGGGTTTTTTTTTTTAAACCTCCACACTGATAACCTCCTGAGACTGGAGGACTTGGTGCTTGTTTGCAAGTCTATCTGGGTTCTAATGTTGGGAAAATTCTTCACACAAATTTGTTAAGTGCTAAAAAGTAGGGAACATACACAGGTTCTCATCAATTAAGCTAAGCAATGCAGTCAATTTCTAGATAGTTAAGCCACTTCTGCACTCCTATGTGTTTTTGAGGAAAGCATTGGACATAGGAATGTAAAATAAGAAATTATTGTTCTCTATTTTTATACATGCAAATGGAAGAAAGAAAACCACCTGTGGAGATAACTGAAATGAGTCATTATTGTACATAATATCAGGGGATCTTTAATGTCGATTTATGCATCATTATTTCTTAATGACTGACTATAATGGATCTTGGAGTAAAATTTACTATGAAAACTATCTCATATCATTGAAGGGGTTGTCAAAACAGATAAAAATGTTCAAATGTAAGTTTTTAAAACTTACTAATTTACTATTAATTATGTGCCAGTCTGCTCCAGAGCATTCTTTTTGTTGGTATGTGAATAATGACATTTTGTAGAGGGTCTGTTGTTTTGATGCAATGTATTAGCTATCCCAGTCCACCTTTCCATCACAGATAATTCAGAGAAATGATCAGACTGGCTTAAAGGGGTTTTCTCAAGTTATTAAATTGCTGTAGTTAGATAGACAACATGAAAATAAGCAAGTTTGCATTTGACTTGCATTTTCTGTCTGCTGTCATTCTTCTGCAATGTCAGCTTTTATCTTTCATAGCGTACATCTGGTTTACATGGCGCATGGCCACTACTGCATGCTGAGACCCTGACTGAGAGTTTCCAGTAGGTACAGTACATTCCAGGAGAGAGGTTAACTCCTGACATACCAGTCAGCTTTCTCAAACAAACTGATTTCTATACAGCAGTTATCCGTTTACCTCCCTCTTAACTCCTGACAAACTGCTGTTATAAATCTCGCAAAATCACCAGCCCTCAGCATTAGCTTCTACCAAAGTTCTCATAATTAGAGATGAATGATTCTTTTGAAATTCAAATTTGCCAGACAACTTTGTCAAATTTTAAATTTGCCTGAATCTTAATACTTTAAGGGTATGTGCACACGTTCAGGTTTTTTCACGTTTTTTTCACGTTGTTTCACGATAAAAACGCTATAAAAATGCATTAAAAAACACCTACATATGCATCCTATCATTTAGAATGCATTCTTGCAATTTTTGTGCACATGATGCGTTTTTTTTCCGCAAAACAACGCATCGCAGTAAAAAAAAGCAGCATGTTCGTTAATTTTGTGGATTTTTCGCGTTTTCCCAGCTATATAATGCATTGGGAAAAAACGTGTAAAAAACGCAAAAAAAAAACGCATGCGGATTTCTGGCAGAAATGTCCGGTTTTTGTCAGGAAATTTCTGCTAGAAAATACTGATGTGTGCACATACCCTAAAGCTTGCAATTGCTAGTAAAATACATATGGGGAGAGGAAAGAAAACCTTGCTGACTATAAGGCCGCCGTCACACATGCGAGTTTTACGGACGTAAGAGCGCAGAATCTACGTCCGTGAAACTCGCAAAAAATACGGCACAATTATTCTCTATGCCCCTGCTCCTATTTGCCGTATTTTACTGATCAGTATTATACGGCTTTCTACGGCCGTACAAAATCGCAGCATGCTGCGTTTGTCACCGTACTGCGCAAGAAATACGCCAATGAAAGTCTATGGAAGCGTGAAAAATACGGATTACACACGGACAAGCAGTGTGACTTGCGAGAAATACGCAGCGCTGTTAGAGAGAAAAGCCGGTAATTCAGTGCGGTGTACAGTAAAATCACACTGACAGCTTACAGTAGAATAGGTAGAATAAATGTGTACACATAGAATAGGTATATATATATATATATATGTCAGTGAGACACATATATGTATATATATTAATATTTATTCCAGCGCTATACAGCTTGAAAGCCGGTAATTCAATTACCGGCTTTTTCCTTCTCCTTCCTAAAACCCGACATGATTTGAGACATGGTTTACATACAGTAAACCATGTCTTCTCTCCATTTTTTTTGCAGATTCCACACTACTAATGTCAGTAGTGTGTATCTGCAAAATTTGGCCGTTCTAGCTCTTAAAATAAAGGGTTAAATGGCGGAAAAAATTGGCGTGGGCTCCCGCGCAATTTTCTCCGCCAGAGTAGTAAAGCCA